>NC_089505.1:281787858-282412858 GCF_036850995.1 Saccopteryx leptura | reverse complement strand
TGGGCTAGAGAAGGATTTACTTGGAGCTGAATGAAGTCACACCTTTGGAGCATCTTCCCAAGCTCGGGGAGTGGGGGGACCCTAGCAATGCGTCCCAGTGATTGTATTTTCTTGTAAACATTGCGAAAGTGGGATTGTTTTGGATTGTTACTGTTTGTTAAAATGCCCATCTCTTTCTAAATTGTATGTGCTGAGCCTCACTAGGTCTGTGTCTATCCTTCTTGGCAGTGGGTTTAAGATACAACTACCAAGGAAAAGAGTTGTGTCTTTGCCTCAGATGAAGGCCTTCTAGATTTCCTTTGTTGACAGCAATCAGAAGTCATGCAGCCAGAAAATTCAAAGTGGCTGGGGAGAGGAGCAGCTAAGCAGGTCAGTTTCTAGGAGTGGAATTGGAAGTACTTGGTAAGGAGAGATCCAGCCAAGCCCATCCTCAAGCAATGTGTGCGTTGAACATGGTTTATCTGGTGGTTTGGATTTGGTTTTCCTGAAATTACTATTGTAATCCTCTGCTCTTTTTTCCTCTATTGTTTTCCTCTTTTTCATTTTAAATACATATACTTATATGTAACTTGTTACTGGAGATATGAACTCAGGGTTATTCCTCCTTTCTGAGATTAGGAGCTTTTTGAGGGCAGGGTTATTTCTTATTCAGAGTCTAACTACATCAGAGCATTGTTGGTGCACTTCACTGATTTGGGAATGGAGATTGGCTAACAGATTTTCCTGAAGAGCTGAGGCACAGGCACACAGAAATGTGGAATTTGAAATAATATGAATGCATCAATATAACCTCTGTAAATTCTCACCCCATAGTACTTACGCTTTAAACTCAGTTCTAAGTTTATTGAAATAACTTTGTATACGTTCTATTTTTATAGAAGAATTTATCAAGATTAAAAGAAAATATCACCTAAATAAATCTTCTTGAATTCCCAGGATGTGGGAAAAATTGCTTGAAAATTACAATTTGATTTAAAGACTTTTTTAATTTATTCATTATAGAGAGGAGAGAGAGAGAGAGATAGAGAGAGAGAGAGAAGGGGGGAGGAACAGGAAGCATCAACTCCCATATGTGCCTTGACCAGGCAAGCCCAGGGTTTTGAACTGGCAACCTCAGCATTTCCAGGTTGATGCTTTATCCACTGCACCACCACAGGTCAGGCTGATTTAAACAATTGTTTTAGGTTTCACTCATTCATTTATTCAACATACAATTTTATAAATCAAATATGTGCTCAGTTATATATCAAGGGTTGGACTGGTCAACAAGGCATAATCTCTGCCCTATTAAATTTTACAGTCAAGTGTGGATTAACCAAATGCTCATGCTACTTGAAATACTATATAATAAGATGGAAATACATGTTTCTAGGGGCCAGTTAACAATGGAAGCTGATCTAGACATGTGTTTGTGTATATTGAGGGGGAGGAGGTGATGTTCAGGGAAGGCTTCTCATAGGAAGTGATGCTAGAGCTGCAGTCTGAAGGATGGCTGAGAGATCCTGTGAAGAGGTAGAATGGAACAGATGGAGGGGCTGGTGCAACATGTTCCATGGACAGCAAACACAACTGTCAAAGAGCCAGTTGCCAGAAAGAGCAAAAATTGGTAAAATTTTTTGGTGATGAAGTGAGAACAAGGAAAAGATTGATGCATGGTGAGGACGGAGATGGGGGTGCAAATCACTGAAGACAATATAAATCATGATAAAGATTTGACTTTTTCTTAAGAACAATGAAAAGATATTAAAGGATTTAATATAGGGCATAATATGATCAGAGTTGGGTTTTTGCCAGAACTACTCTGACTCTGTTGTAGGGAAAAGATCAGAGGGGCTAGAGTGGATGCAAAAAGAATAGGTAGTTCCTAGGAGGAGAGGTGGCTGCATGGTCTGTGGTGGTGGCAGTGATAACAGGAAAAAGTGGGCAAATTTCAGGTGTAGTTAGAGATAAAATGGATAGTATTTGGGGCATATTTAAAGGTAAAATGGGTTATATATAAGCAGGGTGAGGGAGAGAAGGTGATGTTGAGTTGACTTTCAAGATTCTAGCCTAACAAATGGCTGGATGATGGAGCCATTCAATGAAATTGGAACCACAGGTAGAAGACTTGGTTTGGTGGGGGAAGATCATGGGTTTGATCATGGACATGTTGACTATAAGGTATCTTGATATAAACAAGTACTATATCAAGTATACTAAAGAATATGTGAGTATGGATTTCAAAGGATGAATTGACTAGAGATGAGAATCTGTCTCAGGATATTTTCAAGAAGAGTATGAGATGAGAGGAACATGCAAGAGCAAGCATAAGCACTCTAAACTTTTTAATGATGGTTAGAAAAGGCTAATCTGCAGAGGAAACCTGAGATGTAGGGAGAAAACACCAAATGAATGTTTTCCTTGGAAGCTAAGGAAAGGCAGTGTTTTCAGAGTGAGGTAATAGCTAGCATTGTCAAATGCTGTTTGAGGTCTGGTAATGTGAGTAATAAAAACATTAATTTTTTGGGCCTGACCTGTGGTGGCATAGTGGGATAAAGCATCGACCTGGAACACTGAGGTCGCCTGTTCGAAACCCTGGGCTTGCCTGGTCAAGGCACATATGGGAGTTGATGCTTCCTGCTCCTCCCTTTTCTCTCTCTCTCTCTCTCTCTCTCCTCTCTGAAAATTGAATAAATAAAATTTTAAAAAAACATTAATTTTAGTAATATGGTGATCACTGCTGACTCAAGAGAAAGATTTTTTAATTAGATGCCTTTTTAGAAAGAAGTAAACTGGGAAGTGTGTGGGAAGTTAAAAAGAAAGTGAAGTAAACTCTCAGAAGATAGTTGGCTACATAGGGAAGAGAAGAACAAGGGCAGCAGGATAGGTGTGGTAGACTACAGAACAGATATGCTGGATGCAGTGGAACTTCTGTGCGTTAATGCCTGTTTGCATCTCCTGTGTAATCAATGGTTCAGAAATTTGTACTTTAGGTAGAACTTGGGGGAAAATATTGACACAATACTTAAATAATAATAAAATTTATAGTCAGTGTAATTTACTCTATGATACATTGCTGGTAATAGTTATTATTTGTTTATGTCATTGTCTTTTTTATTAGACAATTTTCTTTTACCCCGAGTATGAGCCACTTAATAAGGAGGTTCTGGGTTTGTAAGACCATTTTGAGTAAACAGGATGTTGAAAAGCAAAGGTTGCCTGTTTCTTAATGTTTTCTTGCATTGCAATTAGAAAATTTTGTTCACCGGAAATGAGCGGGTCTATACCCTGCTGAATGGACAGTGCTAGAGCAAGCACTAGTGCGGGAGAAATAAATGTAAGAGACCATCAAATGCAAGGAAGGTGTTGGAGAAGAATGTCTTCTTTCATACTCTGAGGTGGTAGCTAAATTGTGACAATGGGAGTAGGAGGAATGTTTTATTCAGGAACTGCTTTGGAAGTTCCTATTTGTTATAGAAATTTACCGTCTCTATTGGTTGGAAGATCCTAGAAAAATTGCTCAACCAATTTTGGTCTCCTTTCTTGTTTATGAAATTGGGTTACTAATCTCTTTTATTCATGGTATTTTCCGACATTTGAGCTATGAAATACCATATACTTAAACAATTTTTTTTTATCATGGCCAATGGGTACCCTGCTTCCCCCAAAATAAGATATCCCCCAAAATAAGACAGTGCAATTTTTTTCAAGTTTAGAAATATAAGGCCTCCCTGAAAATAAGACCTAGTGTGTCTTTAGGAGCAAAAATTAATATAAAACACTGTCTTATTTTCGGGGAAACAGGATAGATTGTTGTACATGGAAATAGAGTCAGAAGAAATTCTTGATGGAATTCGGAGTTTGGCTGGTTATGCTGATGTCTGTGATGACATGACTACAGTATATTAATAAACATTGATTATTTGTTCAACAATAAATGTGAATTCTTGTTCATGGAAAAATAAGACATCCCCTGAAAATAAGACCTAGCACATCTTTAGGAGCAAAAATTAATATGACACTCTCTTATTTTCAGGGAAACACGGTACTACAGTATTTATTGGGGGGGGGTACAGAGAGTTTATTCATATGATATTATGTACATATTGCTGGCTAAAATACAGCCTCAGAAATTAAAATATACATCTTAAATTGAAAATATATAAATCATGCCTCTAAGGAAGGTCATAGGACATAAACTACTTTGGAAGTCTATGTCCTACTTGGTGAAGAAATTGGCGAAGAACATAGACTTTGGAATAAGACTTTCTGGGTTTACCACTAATGGTAGACTTGGACAAACATTTTACATCTTGAGCCTCGAGTTCCTTTTTGGTCACAGGGGTTTATTAATAATAGCAAATAATAGTAATAATAGTAAAGGAAGTAAGCACCTTCCTTATAAGGTAGTTTTGAGAATTAAATAAAGTGATATTTTCAATCTAGAGACCACTGGTTCATATTAGCTGTTTTTATAATGAGAGTTTTAAAATTTCATTACAATCTAATGTTCAGTGTCTCAAACTGATACAACTGGGAGTAGGTCCAGGTGTGCCAGAGTGTCCTAGAAGCGAGAAGATAGACGTAGGGTATCTTCCTGAATTGTACATTTTTTCTATATTTACTACATTTTTGTATATTTACATGGAGTATGAAAACATCCTATTGTTTTTTGTTTTTTTTTGAAGAGAAGTCTTCAAAGGAATATCCTGTCCTTGGAGGGTGGGGTGAGGTTCCGACTACAGTCATGGAATCTGGGAATGTGAGTTCATTCATTTCTGTAGCCTGGGGTTCCTCCATGGCAATGGTCAAGAAATACTGGTCAAAAGACAGCTATTGTTGGAAGATACAGAAGTAGAGGCACGTCTTGTTCTACCACTGATTTCGGAAGATTAAAAATTGAGAGGATTATATAGATTTGTCTGTGCAAATCCCAAAGTGATTTTCTGGATTTGGGAAGAATCTTGACATGTTTTAACTTAGCGCTTTAACTGGGAAATGTTCCCAGCACCTTGCTGTTTTTAGTAATTGAAAACACTCTCATCTTGGATTGCTTCTGAAAAAGGCAAAACTCAGATGTTTTCAGAGACACTGAAATATAATATGCCTTGCATTTATTTTGGTAAATATCTGATTTTCTTATTTATTGTGAGTAAAAGAATTTGGCAAATTTTCCATTCTAAATACATAATTCTTAGAGCATATACTGTACATTTTCTCCCAATTTGATAGCTTTGCCAAAGTCTAAATATATACATCCTTATTAACATTTGAGTGTTATTTTAAAAGAAAAACTGGATTTGGTTAAAAATAGGCATAAAGACAAAATAGATTTATATTGATACAAACAGAGAGTAGATTTTATGTTATCTTTTCACATGCATAATATGGTCTATATTGGGAGCTTTGGGTTTATTTTTTTATTCTGTGAGAGGAAATTGGGGGCTATAATTTGGAGGTCAAGTTGTTGCTCTCATCTTTGTGGTTTTACATATTCCTTTCTCTTGTTTGGAATGATGCCTTCCTTTCTTTATATTATGGGCTAATTCAAAGCCCACTTATTATATTGCTTTCTCCATGAAGTCTCTTAGACCATCCTCCCACCAGAATTGATTGTTTCTTCATCTCTGCAACATTCTGTACTCACTGAAATACAGAGAGATGATTACCTTACGTATCTCTGTTTCCCATGATTTGACCTTCTTTGTTTAGATTCCACATCTTCATCTTATGGATTTAGGGCCAGGCATGTAGGAAAGGCTCAACATCTGTCAATTAATTAAAATAGACTCAAGGAAGGGTTTCTAACTACCAGTGGTGGGTGGAATTTAGAGTATAGAGACTGTCTACACAGGTATTCAGGTAGTATCAAAAAAGCCAATTGTTAATTGTTTGTCTCACAGAAGTATTCTGAAGCAAAAAGAGGACCTCACATGGTCAAAGAGTCCTGATATACCAGGATATATCTGGTCCTTCTGAAAAACTGTATAGAAAAGGACTGATGCCCAGGAGTACAGGTTGGGGTGACTTGGGGATGAATTTAGTCAGCTTTCATCAATCTTCAAATTATAAATCTATAATATGACAAGTAATTACATGTTTATTATTCAAGTAATTTGTTAATCAAGTAATCTATAGGCCCTACAAGCTCTGAATCTATAATATGACAATTAATTACATATTCATTAATCAAGTGATTTTCACCCAGGTCTGTGGTAGTTGCTCTGAGTGATTGGGATGCAGAAGAATTATAAGGCCTGTTCTCTGGCATCAAAGAGCTCACATTCAGTGAGGGCCAGTAGAAGTAGCTGTAAAGAAGTCACAAAACACCTTCCAAAGAGAGAACCAGCATATGTACCTGCAATACAGAAGACCCTATATTACAATAGCATTTATCAAGGAGGGTGCTAGTTAAATCATCTTCCCATCACTGCCTCTAGATAGGTAGGAAATTGAAGAATGACTAAGGAGAGAAAAAGAAGCAACCTTCTAATGCTTGAAAATGACCTGAAAGGCTACAAGATTTGCCTATGAGTCTGACCTGTGGTGGTGCAGTGGATAAAGTATTGACCTAGAACGCTGAGATTGCCGGTTCAAAACCTGGGGTTTGCCTGGCCAAGGCACATATGGAAGTTGATGCTTCCTGCTCCTCCCCCTCCACTCTCTCTCTCTTCTCTTTCTGTCCTCTGTAAAATTAATAGTTAGAATCTTAAAAACAATATATATAAAAAAAGATTTGCCCATGATATTACATAAGATCAGAGAAGAGAGACCCAGAAGAGAGTGTTTGAAATCAGTGGTGGGTGGCTGGAATACTTTCTTGATTTTATCCTACTGAGTTGAGCCCATTAAAAAACCTGCTTTTATAATTTTTTAAAGTTAATTAATTAATATTTTAATTTTTATATTTTATTTAGAAAATTAACTTTAACATGGTGACAATCAATAAGAGTACATAGGTTTCAGGTAACCATTTCTATAGCATTTAAACTATTGATTATGTTGTATACCCATCACCCAAAATGAAATCATTTTCCGTCACCTTATAATTGTCTCTCCTTACACCCTTCCCCACAGCCCCTTCCTCCCCCTCCTCCCCCTCATCCCCTTCCCCCTGGTAACCACTTCAATTTTCTCTATATCCATGATATATATCGTATATTTGCAGTTTTTCTCCATTTTTAAAACATTTGTCTTTTGATTTTGCTAATGGTTCATTTGAGATACTGAAATTTTTATGTGTTTTAATTTATTCATCTTCTTTAAATTTATTATTTTTATATATAACCTTAAATTCTGGTATTATTTATTGATAAAATATCTATTTCTATTGATTTGAAAAGGCACATTTATTATATTCTTTTAGTATATGTTTTGATCCCTTTCTGGATTGTTTAGTTCTAGTTCTTAGAGCTCTCTGTCGTTTATGCACCTGTTCCATTATCATATGGTTTGATATTTGGCAGGATCAGTCCTCTCTCATTACTCCTCTTTTTCAGATCCTTTTTGTTTTATTAAATATTTTTTATAATAATTTTTTAAATAAATTTTTATTAATGATAATGGAATGACATTAATAAATCAGGGTACATATATTCAAAGAAAACATGTCTAGGTTATCTTCTCATTAAATTATGTTGCATACCCCTCGCCCAAAGTCAGATTGTCCTCCGCCTCCCTCTATCTAGTTCTCTGTGCCCCTCCCCCTCCCCCTAACTCTCTCCCTCCCTCCCGCCCATGTCCTCCCTCTCCCCACCCCTGGTAACCACCACACTCTTGTCCATGTCTCTTAGTCTTGTTTTTATATTCCACCAATGTATGGAATCATGTAGTTCTTGTTTTTTTCTGATTTACTTATTTCACTCCGTATAATGTTATCAAGATCCCACCATTTTGCTGTAAATGATCTGATGTCATCATTTCTTATGGCTGAGTAGTATTCCATAGTGTATATGTGCCACATCTTCTTTATCCAGTCTTCTATTGAAGGGCTTTTTGGTTGTTTCCATGTCTTGGCCACTGTGAACAGTGCTGCAATGAACATGGGGCTACATGTGTCTTTACGTATCAATGTTTCTGAGGTTTGGGGGTATATACCCAGTAGAGGGATTGCTGGGTCATAAGGTAGTTCTATTTGCAGTTTTTTGAGGAACCACCATACTTTCCTCCATAATGGTTGTACTACTTTACAGTCCCACCAACAGTGGATGAGAGTTCCCTTTTCTCCGCAGCCTCTCCAACATTTGCTATTACCCGTCTTGTTGATAATAGCTAATCTAACAGGGGTGAGATGGTATCTCATTGTAGTTTTGATTTGCATTTCTCTAATAACTAATGAAGCTGAGCATCTTTTCATATATCTGTTGGCCATTTGTATTTCTTCCTGGGAGAAGTGTCTGTTCATGTCCACTTCCCATTTTTTTTATTGGATTGTTTGTTTGTTTGTTGTTGAGTTTTATGAGTTCTTTGTAAATTTTGGATATTAGGCCCTTATCTGAGCTGTTGTTTGAAAATATCATTTCCCATTTAGTTGGCTGTCTGTTTATTTTGATATCAGTTTCTCTTGCTGAGCAAAAACTTTTTATTCTGATGTAGTCCCATTCATTTATCTTTGCCTTCACTTCTCTTGCCATTGGAGTCAAGTTCATAAAATGTTCTTTAAAACCTAGGTCCATGATTTTAGTACCTATGTCTTCTTCTATGTATTTTATTGTTTCAGGTCTTATATTTAGGTCTTTGATCCATTTTGAATTAATTTTAGTACATGGGGACAGGCTGTAGTCGAGTTTCATTCTTTTGCATGTGGCTTTCCAGTTTTCCCAACACTATTTGTTGAAGAGGCTTTCTTTTCTCCATTGTGTGTTGTTGGCCCCTTTATCAAAGATTATTTGACCATATATATGTGGTTTTATTTCTGGGCTTTCTATTCTGTTCCATTGGTCTGAGTGTCTATTTTTCTGCCAATACCATGCTGTTTTGATTATTGTGGCCCTATAATATAGTTTAAAGTCAGGTATTGTAATGCCCCCAGCTTCATTCTTTTTCCTTAGGATTGTTTTGGCTATTCGGGGGTTTTTATAGTTCCATATAAATCTGATGATTTTTTGTTTCATTTCTTTAAAAAATCTCATAGGAATTTTGATGGGAATTGCATTAAATTTATATATTGCTCTGGGTAATATGGCCATTTTAATTATATTTATTCTTCCTATCCAAGAACAAGGAATATTTTTCCATCTCATTGTGTCTTTTTCTATTTCTCTTAATAATGCCTTGTAGTTTTCGTTATATAGGTCCTTTACATTCTTTGTTATGTTTATTCCTAGGTATTTTATTTTTTTTTTTTTGCAATCGTGAAGGGGATTATTTTTTTGAGTTCGTTTTCTAATATTTCATTGTTGGCATATAGAAAGGCTATGGACTTTTGTATGTTAATTTTGTATCCTGCGACCTTACTGTATTGGTTTATTGTTTCTAATAATCTTTTTGTGGAGTCCTTCGGGTTTTCGATGTATAGGATCATATCATCAGCAAAAAGTGATACCTTTACTTCTTCTTTTCCGATATGGATGCCCTTTATTTCTTTGTCTTGTCTGATTGCTCTGGCCAGAACTTCTAGCACCACGTTAAATAAGAGTGGAGAGAGTGGACAACCCTGTCTTGTTCCTGATTTAAGGTAGAAAGTCCTCAGTTTTATGCCGTTTAATATGATGTTGGCTGATGGTTTATCATATATGGCCTTTATCATGTTGAGATATTTTCCTTCTATACCCATTTTGTTGAGAGTCTTAAACATAAAATTGTGTTGTATTTTATCAAAAGCCTTTTCTGCATCTATTGATAAGATCATGTGGTTTTTGTTCTTTGTTTTGTTGATATGGTGTATTACGTTAACCGTTTTGTGTATGTTGAACCATCCTTGAGATTCTGGGATGAATCCCACTTGATCATGATGTATTATTTTTTTAATATGTTGTTGTATTCGGTTTGCCAGTATTTTGTTTAGTATTTTAGCATCTGTATTCATTAGAGATATTGGTCTGTAGTTTTCTTTCTTTGTGCCATAGTTGCCAGGTTTTGGTATGAGGGTTATGTTGGCCTCATAAAATGTGTTTGGAAGTATTGCTTCTTCATCAATTTTTTGGAAGACTTTGAGTAGAATAGGAACCAAGTCTTTTTTGAATGTTTGATAGAATTCACTAGTATAACCGTCTGGGCCTGGACTTTTATTTTTGGGGAGGTTTTTAATAGATTTTTCTATTTCCTCCCTGCTGATTGGTCTGTTTAGGCTTTCCGCTTCTTCATGACTCAGTCTAGGAAGGTTGTATTGTTCTAGGAATTTATCCATTTCTTCTAGATTGTTGTATTTGGTGGCATATAATTTTTCATAGTATTCTACAATAATTCTTTGTATATCTATGATGTCTGTGGTGATCTCTCCTCTTTCATTTTGGATTTTATTTATTTGAGTCTTGTGCCTTTTTTCCTTGGTGAGTCTTGCCAAGGGTTTGTCAATTTTGTTGATCTTTTCAAAGAACCAGCTCCTTGTTTTATTGATTTTTTCTATAGTTTTTCTGTTCTCTATTTCATTTATTTCTGCTCTGATTTTTATTATCTCCTTTCTTCGGCTGGTTTTGGGTTGTGTTTGTTCTTCTTTTTCTAGTTCCTTAAGGTGTGAAGTTAAGTGGTTTACTTCGGCTCTCTCTTGTTTGTTCATATAGGCCTGAAGTGATATGAACTTTCCTCTTATTACTGCTTTTGCTGCATCCCAGAGATTCTGATATGTCGTATTTTCATTTTCATTTGTCTGTATATATCTTTTGATCTCTGCGCTTATTTCTTCTTTGACCCATTCATTTTTTAGAAGTATGTTGTTTAGTTTCCACATTTTTGTGGGTTTTTCCCCCTCTTTTTTGCAGTTGAATTCTAGTTTCAAGGCTTTATGATCAGAAAATATGCTTGGTACAATTTCGATTTTTCTAAATTTGCTGATATTGTCTTTGTGGCCCAACATATGGTCAATTCTTGAGAATGTTCCATGTACACTAGAGAAAAATGTATACTCTGTCGCTTTGGGATGAAGTGTCCTGTAGATGTCTATCATATCCTGGTGTTCTAGTATTTCGTTTAAGGCCACTATATCTTTATTGATTCTCTGTTTGGATGACTGATCTAGAGCCGTCAGCGGTGTATTGAGGTCTCCAAGTATGATTGTATTTTTGTTAGTTTTTGTTTTAAGGTCAATAAGTAGCTGTCTTATATATTTTGGTGCTCCTTGGTTTGGTGCATATATATTAAGGATTGTAATGTCTTCTTGATTCAACTTCCCCTTAATCATTATGAAATGACCATTTTTGTCTCTGAGTACTTTTTCTGTCTTGTTGTCAGCATTATTAGATATGAGTATTGCTACACCTGCTTTTTTTTGGGTGTTGTTTGCTTGGAGTATTGTTTTCCAGCCTTTCACTTTGAATTTGTTTTTATCCTTGTTGCTTAGATGTGTTTCTTGTAGGCAGCATATAGTTGGATTTTCTTTTTTAATCCATTCTGCTACTCTGTGTCTTTTTATTGGTAAGTTTAATCCATTTACATTTAGTGTAATTATTGACACTTGTGGGTTCCCTACTGCCATTTTATAAATTGCTTTCTGTTAGTTTTGTATCTTGTTTGATTCTTCTCTTTTGTTTTTCTATCATTTGTTTTTGTTTGTTTGTGTTCCATACTTCTTTCCTCTGTTGCTACCTTTTTTAAGTCAAGTGTTTTTGTGGTGGTTTTTTCAAGGGTGGTTACCATTAAGTAATGAAAAGGGTACCTACCATATTCATTGTAGTACCCTATCTTATGAGTATTTCTGCACTTCATCGTCCTTTGCTACTGTTAATCTCCATCCTCTCCCCCCTTTTTTTCCTTTGTTGTCACAGTTTAAGTTTGGTTTTATTATGTTCTTGGTGGAGCTGTTACTTGTGGTGTTGTTTTCTTTTGTTCTTTGAATCTGGTTGGAAAACTCCCTTTAGTATTTCCTGGAGTGGGGGCTTTCTGCTGATAAATTCTCTCATCTTTTCTGTGTTTGTGAATGTTTTTATATCTCCTTCATACTTGAAGGATAGCTTTGATCGGTATAGTATTCTTGGCTGAAAGTTCCTCTCTTTCAGGGCTTTAAATATTGGGGTCCACTCTCTTCTAGCTTGTAGAGTTTCTGCTGAGAAATCTGATGATAATCTAATAGGCCTTCCTTTATATGTTGAACTCTTCTTTTCCCTGGCTGCTTTGAGAATTTTTTCTTTGTCATTGGTTTGTGTCATCTTTATTATGATGTGCCTTGGAGTGGGTTTGTTGGGGTTAAGAAAACTTGGTGTTCTGTTTGCTTCTTGAATTTGAGGTTTTAGTTCTTTCCACAGGCTTGGGAAGTTCTCGTCTATTATTTGTTTGAGTATATTCTCCATTCCATTTTCTTTCTCTTCTCCCTCTGATATACCTACTATTCTTATGTTATTCTTTCTGATGGAGTCAGACAATTCCTGTAGGGCTTTCTCGTTTTTTATTATTTTTGAGTCTCTTTCTTCTTCTCTCTGTTGTGCCTCAAGTTGTTTGTCTTCTATTTCACTAATCCTATCTTCTATCTGGGCTGTTCTGTTAGCTAAGCTTGTTACCTCGTTTTTCAGCTTGTGAATTGAGTTTTTCATTTCTGTTTGATTTGTTTTTATAGTTTCAATTTCCTTGGACATATATTCTTTGTGTTCGTTGAGTTGTTTTCTGATCTCCCTAAATTGCCTTTCTGTGTTTTCTTGTATATCTCTGAGTATTTTTAAGATTTCTATTTTAAATTCTCTGTCATTTAGCTCCAGGCTTCCAATATGTTAAGTCTTTTCTCCATAGATTTTTCCACATCTATTTGTGTTACCTCTCTTTCTTTTGTATCCATAATATTCGATTTCCTCTTTCTTATTGGCATCTGAGGGTGGTCTTGTTGATAGCACTAATTAGAATTAATAAAGAGTAAAAAGAAAAAAAAAAAGGTAAAACACCCCACAAAAAAAAACAGTAATAATTTATTATTTCCCCCTTTTTTCTTTCTTCTCTTTCCCTCCTCTCCCCTCCTCAGGGAAATATCGTAATGACCTGTGAATTATATTATGCTAAATGAAACAAAAACTGCCTATAATGGAGGGCCTGATTTGGGGTGAAGAGTTCAAGGGGCAAAAAAAGGGAGTAGGGACCTACTAAATGCAAAAAAAAAAAAAAAGGAAGAAAATCTTAGACAAGCATAAGATGATTTGCTTGTAAGTGATGGTCGACTAAGAGATATAATGAGAGGGATAAGAGGGAACCAGAAAAAAGGAGAAAAAAAAAGAATAATAAAAAAATAAAAATAATAAGTAAAAATCTGTTGTATTAAGTGGAGCGAAGACTAAATACGATGGAGACCTTGGGTTGGGAGGAATGCTAGTGAGTTAAAAAGCAACATAAAAAGTACCCAAAATGCCACAAAAATAAACAAACAAACAAAAAAAACAAAAGCGAAAAAGAAAAATAAAACCAAAAAAACCCCTTGAGTCCCAAATTAACTAATTTGTTCTTGATTGAGGATTAAATGGGAGGAAAAGTAAAATGAGAAAAGAAAAACGAATAGAAAGGAAAAAATAAGAAAAAGAGAAAAACGAAGGAAGAAAAAAAGAGGAAGAGAAAAAAACAAAATAAAGCAAAACCAAAAAAAAACAAAAGAGGAGAGAGTGAGAGTTAAGTGTTTTGGAGTATAACCTTAAAGGAGGGTGAGGATGAAGATAAGAAATAAAATGTAACACTCATGGGTAGTGTAGTTCAAGAAAAGGGAAGCATAAGATGGGCAGAGAATAGAAGGACCGAGGTGGAGGAAATAGAAATAATAATAATAAAGGCAATGAGATAGAAGAAACAAACAACAACAAAAAAAATTAGTGGAACAAGTTGTAAAGTCTGTGGATTTTTCTTGATTTTGAGAGGTTAACTTCTTCCTTTTTCTTTTCTCTCCCTCTTCCTGGTTGGTGACTCTGTACCCCAGGCTCTGCCCCTGTGTCACACTTAGGTAGGTATTTGCAGTTGATGGGGTTCTATGGCAATGTCATATAATTGGCTTTAGTCTTGCTCGTAGTCAAGGCTTGTTGGCGTTTGCAGGGTCCAACGATGAGAAAGTTTGCTTTCCTGGAGTTTCTCTCCTAGTCCCCCCTTCCTGAATTAGCAGCCTGGTGATCCAGCTATAAGGCTGCTACTGCTTCTGCCTGGGGAGTAAGAGGCTCAAAGAGCTAGGAAATCCCCACTCTATCCCCACTCAGTGCAAGGCTTTGGGAAAGGCTCTGGCAGTCAGAGCCTCCAGTGTAATCAGGCGGGGGGTGGGAGTCAATTGTTGTCAAGGTGTCTGTTCAGCGCCTAGCATTCAGTTGGACCACTCAACCCAGGCTTTCCACACTTTGTAGCCTGTTTTGGCTGCGAAGAAGAGGCACTAGTCTCTGCTTGCGACTAGTGTAGTAAAGATCTTATCTGCCAAGTCCCTCTTGTTAGCGTTTATCCCTGAATATGGAGGCTCTATCAATCAGAAGTTGCCCCCGCCCCTTTAGCTAGAGGCACTAAGAAATATCACGCCTCTTATCTTGGATCGCTGAACTGAGAGAGATCTTATCAATTAGAGCCCGTGGGTGAGCAGATTTCATGGGTTAAGCTAATTTCAGTGATTGGGTCCGCAGCTGTGCTCCCGAAGGTATTTCAGGCTGCCTGCGTGCCCCTCCCCCAAGGCTTGATTGTTAGCTTGAATGGCTGGGTGAGGTGCCCCGCCCGCGGAGAGAATCTCCCAAGTAGGGAAGACCGCCCTGGCGCCTCTCCAGCTCGCCCCGCCACTGGCGGCTGGAGCGCACCGGGCGCAGGATAATGGGGCACCCTGGGTGTGCAGGCCAGTAGGGCACGCGCGCGTATGGGGTGCTCCAGGCACCGGTGGCTGGGGACTCTCACTCGCAGTGCGCGGGTCGCTGGGAACGTTAGCGGTGCTCGCTCTGCAACTGGACCAGGCGTGCGCCAGCGGCTGCTTGCCACTCCCAAGTGTGGGCCGACTCACCACAGGCGCACTCCCTCTGCGGCTTGAATGAACGTCCCTGGTCCCTGTGGTAGTTAGCTTCCTCCACACCCTCGTCTCTCAGATTCAAGTGATAACAGTCCTTTCACTTTCAGTTTGTGTGGAACTCCAGAATGCTCCGAGGATAAATTTTTCTGTTTCTAGTTGATAAATTTGTTGTGATTTTGGGGAGATCTGTCGGACGCGCTGCTCACGGCGCCATTTCCGTGACGTCACTCTTTTATAATAATTTGAAAATCAGCTTCTTGAAAAAATATACTATTACTTAAAAATAAAAATATTAGTTTAAGGACAATTGACACCTTTATAGTTTAGTCTTCTTATTTAAAAACAAAGTATGCCTTTTTATTTAAAACATTTTATTGAATTTTTTTGGGTAACAATGGTTAATAACATTATACAGGTTTCAGGTGTACAATATAAAGTGTTCTTTTGCATCTGAGAAGAATTTTTAAGTGCTCTGTATGGATCTTTACATTTCAGCTTCTTAGGACTCTTTTCTCCTTAAATTTCTTTGCCTCTTAGTTTCTGCAGCTTAGATGTTGGTAAAGAAAAATGACTCAGATAGTTGAGCTAATTTGTCTGTACTTACTTTCTGAGAACTTGGTTCTTCAAATCCAGATTGTTTTAATAGCTCTGAACTTTAGCTGTTTTCTCAACAGGCCAAGAAAATATCAAAACTTCATTTTTCTAGTAATAGATTTAGATAAGTTTGTAGATATTGGTATAGTGTATATTTATCATAATTTATAAAGATAGTCTGCAATTTCAGTTTTGATTATTTTTGACATACTTGTCTAAGAGAGGGTTCTTGTTTTTCTTTTTCAAATATATACTATGAAATGAACTTTTTGGATTGGATTTTCTTGTATTATAATCAGAACATTTGTCAGGACTACTTCTGCTTTCTAGAATTTATTAATTAAAAAATTTTTTTTGAATTTTTTATGAACAGTTGAAAGAAAACGGGTTTTGTTCTCATGGCAGGGTTTTAAAACTATATCATTTAGATGTACTTTATTAATTATGTTATTTAGGTTGGTGAGGTCTTTATTTTCTGCTTTAGTATGCTTCTATTTTTTAAAAAATATTTTCTAGTTTTTATGAATATTAATACTATCTTTCATAAAACGTAGATGTTTTTACTGTTGTAGTTTTATTGAGAATCATACCCCTTATAATTTTGAAGCTTTTTATTTCATCTATTATACTTTGTGACATTCATTCAATTAGTATGATATTAATCATGATTTCCTATTTGTCTTGGTTGTGAGAAAATAGTTTCCTTTGTTTACCAATTTATTTTCTAATTTTCTAAATTAATGTTTTAGACTTTGCTTACATTTGCGCTGTGATCAAATATGGAAGGCTTTTATTTTACTGGATGAGTTTAGTTCTTTTCTTCTTACTGAAATGACGAATATGCTTGGTCTTAGCTTTGTCACATCATTTTATTTTATGCTGTATATTTTTGTAACCTCACAAAATATTTCATGGCTTGCTCTGCTTTCTCTGCTTTATGTTTGTGCTGCTTCTAGTAATTAGAAAAGTTTATATTTATGTTGTGGTTGTTTCCTATGAAACTATAATCTTATGATAGTCTTAATTCTTTCCTTAGACAGTATGTATTAAATTTCTACTATAATTAATGATAAAATTAGTATTAGTTCCTTCTATTTTGGCTCTTCTCCACCTACTAATTTTATTTAACTATATTATATTATATTTCTTAGTATTTACTTTTGTTATACCTTATAAATTTCTTTCTCTATTATTAATTTCCTAGATTTAACTGTTTTGACCCCCATCCATTAAAAGGAGGAAGTCAGGACCCTTAAGCTACTTGCCTTTCTTATTTCACTTTCTTTCTAAACATTTGCTTATGTTATCAAACTTGATTTTCATCTTCTTGAAGACAGGCTATGTTGAAATATCAATGAAAATACATGAATGATGCATTGGCAACTTTTCTTCTTTTGTCTCTGCCCCTTCCTGCCTGTGGCCAGCTACCTGGTTATAGAGTCAAGGCTCTTAGCTCTCAGAGGCCTTGTTTCTCCAAAGTGACTGCACGTTCCTTGGCCACATTTGAATGCTCCGAGGAGGCACTAGACCCAAGATCAGCCACTCAGATAGTCAGAGTTCTTTCTTTCTTTCTTTCTTTTTTTTTTTTAGACTTTATTTATTGAATTTTGGAGCAAGGGGATAGAAAGAGAGAAGGGAGAGAAAGACAGAGGTGGGGGAGTGAGAAAGGGGGGGGGAAAGGAAGAGGGGGGAGAAACAGGAAGCATCTACTCATAACAGTTGCTTCCTGTATGTGCCTTGACCAGGAAAGCCCAGGGATTCAAACCAGCGCCCTCAGCGTTCCAGGCAGAGTCCTTTCTATAGAGATTTTGGGGAGAGGAGATAAATAGATTTTATGAAACCACACACTCAGAAAGAGAGTAAGAGGAGAGAGAGAAAGTATTCTCTCTAGGGGGTTGGACCTATAAATTAGGCTGTTGATGGCCAAGATTAATATCCTGAAAATAGAAAAATCCAAGAGAGAAAAAATAAAGGGTGTAGAAGCATGGAGAGACATAGAGCTTAATGAGGAGGAAGACCTTCTAGGTTCCCTATAGATTCTAGTTTATACTTCTATTCTTCCAGTTCTTTCCTGAGGCATGACTGCTTCTCTTGTTCCATGAGACATCTTTATAACTTCTAATAAATTCACCTCTTTTATTAAATAGGTTTCTGTTGTTTGCAGCTATAAAGAACCAACTTATACCCTGTATGCTATCATAGATAAAAGTCTACCCAGCTAAAAAGTGAGAAAAATCAGATTACATTACTTTTCCTTGTCCTGTAGAATTCTTTTTTTTTTTTTTTTAATTTTAGAATCACCATGGGAATTCAAACACAGGCTCTTTATTAGCAAACTCAATTACAGATTGGATCTGGTTTACCAGGCATTTATTATTTGGTCAGTATAATACAATAGTTCAAAATTAAAAGCAACTGAGAGATTCAGTCATTTGGATTTGCCTATGAGTTGCAAGCAGGTACATTTGGATTTCCACAGCTTGCTAATCATTCCCTACAAGTCTGCTATGGTTCTATATGCTCATAGCCCAGCCATGAGCTGGGCTATGAGCCCAGCCATTGGCTGCTCTTAAAATCAGTCCGATCAAAAGCACACTTCACCAAATAGTCATTTCAAAAGCGCTCAGACTCTACTATTTTAGGCTTACCAGCAGGGTCAAAGTATCCCCCAGACAATTGAATATTCTTTTGGTGCCTTGAATAGCAACCTGAACTTCAACTTCCCTAGACTTGCTGGCAGGAGGGAGGGTGGGGCTGTAGCCCTAGAGAATCACCCCAGTGTTGGGCGTTTGGGAGTTTATAGGCCCATTCAAAATATGCAGAGCAATGTAGAGTTCAATTCGTTTTTAGCTGAGAACTTAGTTGAAAACTCTACAAAAAGTCTTTTTATTTATTTTTCATTATAAAAACAACAGCTATTTTATTAAACACTTAGAAAATAAAGGAAAATGGAACAAAGAAAAAAAAAGTCACTTGGAGTTCTACCAAACTAAAGGAATATACTTAATTCTAGCCTTTTGCTACTTTTTCCCCTCCCAAACTATTTTTAACTTTTCAATATACTTATTCTTTCATTTACTTGGCATAATGTTTTACATTTACATTTCTGTATGTCTTTTTTATTCATAGGTTTTCTATATTATTATAAACTCAATATGTAAATGTTACTCAAAACATAAATGTTTTCAAAGGCTTCATAATAGTCTATGAGACAGATATTACATAGTTCATTAAATATCATTTTGGAACACTAATGTTTCGAATTTTTGGACATTTGAACCTTGTAATAAATATCTTTTCCAAAACACATTTTGCATGTGTAGAATTTTTTTTTTTTTTTTTTTGTAGGTTAGATCCTCAGCCTTCTGCTTCAGTTTTGAATATTTTCATTCCAGCAGCACAAGTTCATCTCCCACCTCGGCCCTGCCTCCTTCCATGTTTGTTTGTTTGCGGGCTCTGGTCCCAGGTCTGTGAAGTGAAGGGGGCCCACGGCAGGTCTGAGAGCACTGACTGTGAACTGCAAATTTAAATGAATCTGAGACCCTGTGGATCCCTTTGTTTTCACCTCACCGCGTCCCAAAAATGCAAACTGGCTGGGAATGTGTCTGGATTTGGCTCTGCCGGTTGGCAGCGTGTCCTCGAATAATGGGAGATTATTAGAACCCTGCTCTTTTCCAGCAAGCTTTTATTCGCATTCATTTTTGTGTTGTGCCAATTAGGGATGGCACAGTGGCGTTCTTTGTATGCATCCTGGCAGCTCTGTCCACATAGATTTGGGAGGAAAACCTCACAGAATGTGCGTTTCACTTTGGCTTTCCTAATGAGGTATGACAGCAGGATCTCAGGTCCCTCATCCTAAATTCATAAGTAGGTATATGCCTGAAGAAATTATCTGCAGACTGTTTAATGGCCTGGTGTCTTTATGCATGAAATGTTTCCTAGAGAGCACTCTGGTGATCACACTGAGTATACAGCAGATATTATTCGCTCCCTGAGGATTCTCCCCGTCCTCCCCAGTGGTGACATTGTATCAGTCTCTACCACAGCTACAGAGGGACATAGCAAAAATACATAATTTAATGCAAGGTGCAGTTGGTTTCAAATGTACTTAGTTATTAAAATACTGAATTATCTTATCATAAGCTCCCCTTTCTATGATTGCTGTGCAACTCAGCCTCCCTCCACCTGCCCATGTCAGTATTATAATGATTCTCGATCATCTGAAGTGCTGGGCACTCATGTGCTCACCCAGGGCCCCTCGAAGGGTTGCTGTTTAAACACACGTGTCTACACCTGTTTAGTTACTAAGGTTCCAGGTCAGGATTTTTCCTCCTTTCATCTATTAGGCATCTTAGGCATTTCCTCTGTGGGTCTGATAAAAGCAAAAGTAATTAACCAGTTACCTCTCATTTAGACAAAAGGGGTTTTGTTAATTTTAGCAAACAGATACTTATGGCATCGGGGCTGTGACTCGCAGCAGCAAGTTTTGGGGCTCAGCTGCTAGGCTTCCGGCATGGACCCTGCACACACTCCATTTCTTCCATGGCTGCACAGTCTTGTTGAGGTCAGCAATTGACATGCAAACAGATGGGATCAGAGACAGGGCTTCTCTGTAAGGTGGCCTCATGGGTCTAGTTCTTGTTTTGTTTGACTTTGTGTGGCTCTGTTTGATTCCTTTTTGTTGATCTTGAGGGCTGCCCCACTGTTAGCGACCTGAATACTTCTAGTATTAACAATTGAAGAGGGATTGATGGAGCCTGGGCAGGGGTTAACTGCGTTCCCTCTAGTTATTGTCATCTGTGGGCAGGGGGACATACTCAGGTGATAGAGCTTGGGCAGAGGTTAAGTGCTTTCCCTCTGGTTATTGTCATTAGCAGGCAGAGGGACGTATGCAGGTGTTCAGGTGGTATGTGGGAGTTGAAAATCCAAGTAAAAAGCAAATATCTTCCTCTCAGACAACACTTCTCCCTCTATCCCTGGGCCTGATGATATACAGGGTTATTTCTCTGCTGATGCTAAGAAGAGAAATTTCAATATATTTCTATGGTGTGTGTGTGTGTGTAAAATAAATGAACATATCGATGATTGGTAATCACCAATAGGTAAATATTAGCTTCCTTTTCTGTCAGATGGGAGCTTACAGTATTTTATAGAATAACTCACTAGAAATGTAGATAGCATAGAGATCTTTTAATTCAACCACCGTAATTTATGGATCTTGAAAGAGATACAGAACAATTTTAAGGATTTTCCCAAAGTAATAGAGGTATTGACACAGCCAGGTTCAAAACATGGGTGTTCTGATCCCAGCTGTTACATGATACTTCTTTTTAAGATGCAAGAAAAAAATTATTTATTTGTTTATTTTAAAATAAAAATACTTTGCCAAGACAGGAGAAAGAGTAATACTAAAGTGTTCAGTATCATTATTATTACTGTTCCATTTTTTTAAAAGCACTTTTTTGAGGCATGATTAACATTCAGAAAGCTTTAGATAATGAGTTTGGAGAAAAGAATACACTTGTGAAACCATCACCACAATCTATGCCATTTCTCTTTCCCTTCTTCATTTTCTTTTCTTTTTTGTGTGTGTGTGATAAGACTATTTAACATAAGCTCTACCTTCTTGTAAAACAATTAAGTATATGATATCATATTCTTAACTGTAGGCTCTATCCTATATAGTATATCTCTAAGGCTTACTCATCTTGCTTGACTGAAACTCTATATCTTTTGACAACACCTCCCAGTTTGTTTTTGCTTTTAGTCTTTGGTGACCACCATCCTACTCTCTGCTTCTATGAGTTTGGCTATTTTAGATTTCTCATGTAAGTGGACTCGTGTAGTATTTGTCCTTCTGTGTCTAAAGTGTGCTGTCATCTAATACTTAATATCCCTTTGGGTGATACAGATCGGGGTCTGAGTCCTGTTTATGCTACTCACCAGCTCTGTGGTATTGGATAAGTTACTTTGCATTGCTGAACCACTATTTCTCCATTTATATCATGGAGATTATAATGCTATTGGACTGCTATAAGAATTAAATAAAATCAAGAATGTAACATTCGTATTATCTGGCACCCAAGTGATTGTGCGGTAAATAATAGCAGTTATTATAATGTACTGTATATCAATTAAACATTGTGTAAGTAATTATTATCATTATTATAGTCTACATTTTATCTTTTATTATTATCTTATTATTTTACACATTTTGCAAATGAAGAAATAAAGTCACAGAAAAGAAAGGAAATGCTGATAATTGTCCTGTTATATTAGGCAAGAGCTGAGACTCGGGTTAAAATGTGCAGACTTAGGCTCTCAAACTCTCATTCTGCAATATTTTTCTTTTGTTTTTTGTTTTTGTATTTTTCTGAAGTGAGAAGCAGAGGGTGGGGGGAAGGCAGACAGACAGTCTCCCTCATGTGCCTGACCAGGATCCACCCAGCATGCCCCACTCGGCCTATCTGGGGCATTGCTCCGCTGCAACCGGAACCATTCTAGCACCTGAGGCAGAGGCCATGGAGCCATCTTCAGCGCCCAGGCCAACTTTGCTCCAATAGAGCTTTGGCTGTGGGAGGAGATGAGATAGATAGAGAAAAAGGAGAGGGGGAGGGGTGGAGAAGCAGATGGGCACTTCTCCTGTGTGCCCTGGCCGGGAATCAAACTAAGGACTTCCATATGCTGGGCTGACGCTCTACTGCTGAGTCAACCTGCCAGGGCTGCAATGCTATTTCTTTTTACTAAGTGCTTCCTTCATTCAGCTGAGAACTTGCTAGGCTGTAGCTCTATGAGGGCAGAAATTTTTCATTGCCAGGAAAACCAAACCAGGCCTCCAATAGATGTGTCTTTAATTTATAGGAACCAATTAACACAATTCTAAGGAGTAAGAACAAGGACAAGATATACTTGTTCTTCAAACTGAATCTCAAAGGTAAAAGAAAGGGAGGTATCCTGGAAAGGCAAATTGCAGCAAGAACTATTTAGAGATTCAGGAGGTGGCATCATTGCTGGGTAATTCAGCCCAGTTTTTGTGGGGGTAGTTATATAGGCACATGTACATACAGGGTGGGACAAAAGTGGATTTATAGTTGTGAGTACATGAAACACAGTTTATTCTTATATTATTATTTATTAATTGTTATATTATTTTCTATGTGACAACTGAAAACCTACTTTTGCCCCATCCTATATATTATATGAAACTTAATTAATTAATTTAATGGATATTTGTTGAGTTCTTTTTATGTCAGGCACTGAATTAGACACTGAGTATACAACCGTTAGTAAAACTGAATCTTTTCTCAAGGAACTCATAGTAAGAAAGAAAGATGAAATATGGACTATAAAAACAATATTACAATGATGTAATATTTTTTTATTTATTTACTTTAGAGAGAGGGAATAGAAAGAGAGAGAGAAGAAGGCAGGAGAAGCAGGAAGAATCAATTCTCATATATGTCTTGACTAGGCAAGCCAGGGGTTTTGAACCGGTAACCTTAGCATTTCAGGACAATACTTTATCCACTGTACCACCATAGGTCAGGCCTACAATGATGTACTATTGAAATGAAGGGAAATTCAGGTTGTTCACAGAACACATAATGGGGAGCCCTGATCAAGACTGGGAGGATCCCTGAAACACTCCATGAAAGAAATGCCAAGTGGGCCAAGTCTCAAAGGAGTTAACAAGGCAAAGGGTAGGAAGAAAAGGTATCTATGAAATACTACTTGTTCAAAGTCATGAAGACTTTAATCATCAGAGACCATTCTGAGAAATACAGATAATCTATAGCAAGAGAGGTACAGGGGAAAAAATAAAACTGGTGAAGTGATCATGGGCAGATCTTGAAGAATTTATAAAGCACTAAAAGGATTTTAGACTGTAGTCTAAAGGCATTTAGAAGACTTTGAAGATGTTTCAACAATAGAGAAACAACTATGTTTAGAAAGATGACTCTAATCATCTGTGTAGAATAAGACTCATGGGCTAGTGTTTGAGGCAAAAAGAACTTTTAGGAGGCTATTATAGTCAACCAAGTGAGAAATCATAGTGAGGACTTGGTAGCCAATAATACATGGTAAAATAAGAAGGAAAGAAAGAAGCTACAGATGACTCCCAGATGGAATAACAGGGAAATAGTAGTATAATTCACTAAGGAATAAAGAGAAACATATTTTAGTGGGAGACAGGGAGAATTTGGATGTGTATAAATAATATGAAGGGAGAAGAGAAGAAATGGATAAGGAGATTAGAAATAAGCAATGGTGTTAATGAAGCCAAAACTGGAGAAAATGATAAGGTTAGAGGATAATTTGTATATGTGTAAAAGAGAGACAGAGAGAGAGAGAGGGAGCAGCTAGAATGACTGAAAGGCTGAAAGACAAGAAAAGTTGGTTATGGATTGATATTTTTTGAGTGAAAAGAACCTAAGGATGTTGTGGAAGTCATATTCAGGTTTTCCTCCCTCTGGGCACAGGGTAGGATTTTTATTTTCTCACACTATTTGAAGTTAGAGCTATGTGACTTGGTATTGCTAATGAAATGTAAGCAGATGTGACATTGTCACTTTGGGGTGGAAACTAGAGCCGGTATGCAATTTTTTAACCTTCCTTTTTCTGTCCAAGTGATCTGGAAAGCCTGTGTCAAGATAAATCTCCCATTAGTCTGTGTCCTTGAAAGATGACAATGAACACAACCTTCCAGCTTACACTGAGTGTGTACATAATCCAAAGATAGGGAACATAATCTTGGTTTCTCCATCTCTAGCATTTTGTGTTGCATCTCAGCTCTGTGTCAACCAATTTCCTTATTTCTCCTCAGTTATTTACTCTTCTTTTTTTTTAAATATTATTTTATTTTATCTTTTTAATTTTTTAAAAGACTTTATTCATTTTAGACAGAAGAGAGAGAGAGAGAGAGAGAGAGAGAGAGAGAGAGAGAGAGAGAAAGAGAAGGAAGGAGCAGGAAGCATCAACTCTCATATGTGCCTTGACCAGGCAAGCCCAGGGTTTTGAACCGGCGACCTCAGCATTCCAGGACGACGCTTTATCCACTGCGCCACCACAGGTCAGGCCAGTTATTTACTCTTCTAATGTACAAAGTGTTGTGTGTGACCTCCACATTCAAGCACCCAGAACAGACTGGCTAGGAGCTCTGTGTTCCAGTTTCAATTTCCCATAAGCCTCAATAAGGTGACCACTTCTAGTTCTAATTAGCTTTGCCATGCTGTGGAGAGGGAATAGATCTACCATGATACCTACGTTGTGAAGTGAGCTAACTATCCAAGAAGAGGTATACTGGAGTATACTATACTTTTGACATCTTTAATATAGTTGTAAGACTTCAGTGACTATATCTAATGTGGAATTAAAGCCACTGTCTGACATCAAATAGAGTGGATACAGTCTGTGACCTTGCCTAACTAAGGGCCAGACAGGAAGTTCCCAGAATTTCATTATGAATTTTCAGTGCCCAGGATTTTGGGTAGGGTGAGGTTAGGAGTGGGAGGAAGCTATACACCTCTCTCTGTGATATGCAAACCATCAGACCAGAGACCAGTGGTTCCAACAAGAAACAAAGGTGCAACTCATGAGTAGGACGCTCCAGACCAACAGGAGGCAGGTAGCTGCCAATGACCACACATGTAGATAAGAAGAAACATACCAAATGAGATCTTTATACTCTTCTTAGAGTAGTTTCATGGACTTATTGAGAAAGGTGTTCAGTAGATGACGGAAACCAAAATGGAAAGGCCTTTTACTCAAGCAACCGTGAAAGATGCTGGGGATTGCTTATTGCAAAACACTATTAACTTAACATCAACATGGTGTCTTGGTTTCATAATATCAAATTTCTTGCTTGGTTAAAAACCTAAGTGAAACAAATTCTTTCATTAAAAAAAACCCTTCCTTTTGTTATGTTGTGGTTGACAAGCTTGCAAGGAGGTAGCCTATGAAAGCTGATTGGGTTTCCAGTAAAGATATTTTCTAGGATTCCAAATGGGACCTTGGAGCAACAGAAATATGAGGAACTGAAATAGTCACTGGAATTCTTATTTCTGTAAGTATTTCTGATACTAAGGTTTTGTTGCCGTTTGCCCAACTGAACAACTTATTTACCTAAGAAGGGGATACCATGAAAAGAAAGAAAAATGAAACTCTCACCAGAGACCTGATGCCCTGAAACCCTAACTTGTTTTTCCAAGTGAACCAGGAGCAGAATTAATTTGCAGGCTTCTGATATTCTCCCCCCACTTCCATTGATTTGATATATATAGAGAGAAACAGGGAGAGAGTGAGAAGCAGCAACTTGTTCCATTTAGTTGTTTATTCCTTGATTGCTTCTCCTATGTGCCCTGACCTGGAATCGAGCTTGTGACCTTGGCACACTAGGACGACACTCTATACACTGAGCTACCCAGCCAGGTCTGGCCTCTGGCATTCTTATTGCCATAGTCAGCACTGAAGGCTTAGGATAAAAGCCAAGTAGGCAGTCCACCGTTTGCCTCCTCAAAGCTCCACTTTCACACTGTGGGACCCAAGATCCATCTCTGAAGTCTCAACCTTCCATCCTGCCTGAAAATTTGAATTCATGGCTTCTTCTTATTCCTAGTCTTAGAAGAATATTCCTTCAATGGTTTGTTGATTAACAGTAGGGGGAAATAAATGCTTAAGTCAAATAACAATTGCCTTCTACTGGCCTGTACCCACTTGTGACCTAGATTTGAGGTAATTGGCCAAATGGTATCTTACTGAGGTTCAGGCACAATACTTGAAACTATTGCCTGGTTTAGATATTTTTTTATTAATAAGATCCAAACTATGCAACGTATTTGGAGACTGTCAGGGGCTACAGAACATATAGGAAGGGTTCTGGCAATAGAAAAAGCCAGATAAACCCAGGCTTCTACTTGACTTTGTTGAGATTGAGAGTTAGCACCTGCTGGGTTTTCTTGGAAATCAACCCCCCCCCCCCCCCCCCCGGAGCAGATCCCATGGGCCTGAGCAGCCATATTCAGAGAAGTCCTGGACTCTCCCATGAATGCCTCTAACACTGATTATCTGTTACCATTTTATTATTGTTTTTCTGAATTATAATATATGTGTTATTATCTAATTGTATAAAAGTGAATCTTTCCCTTCCATCAAAGATGCAACCTCAAAGAGCAAAAGGATCTTCTATGCTGCCTAGCAGAGCGTCTGTTAGGGGAGAGCTCCCAGGACGCACAGGGGAGATTTTCTGTCTGAGGCAGACTTTTACCTGGTTTCAAAGTGCTTTTATTTTCATCTATATTTTCTCTGGCCACTTAATTGGCTCCAACTCCTTGTCTTGTGCTTTGGTCTCTAAACAGTACGGTATCTATGACTTTGGCTATTTGTGTGGCCTTCGTAGGCTCATAATGTCTAAATGATTGAGGCAATTTCATTTTAAAACTTCATTTACAGAACAGTTGAGACCCAGAGTGGAGTGAAATTAAAACCCAGGTTTCCTTACTTTCATGTCTATCTTCTCCAATGACCTTCATGTCATCTTAATCTCTGGTCACTGGTCCAGCTTCCCTTTGTGACTCAGTCTTAACTCAGAGTGAACTTCCTGCCCCTTACTTGACTTACTCTTTTCCTTTCAACCTGGTCTTTACTTTCAATCACTTTTTTCAGATTTTTAGCTATTTTTTCCCTCAGCTATGCCTTGAGTTTAGTCTGACACTGGGGACCTGTGTAGGTCCACAAGCTGTTACCTTCTAAACATACACACCCCAAGCCTAAGACAAAGAGGGTCACAAGGGCCGCTACCTGCCTGGAGTAGTGCAGGTGGAATGTTGGCGAGCGAGACGGCAAGTTACTGAAGTGCACCGGTCCCAAGGGCCTCCTGAGCAGAGCTATAACTTTAAAAAAGCATTAGAAACCTTGAGGCCAGATGTCTGTTCTTAAAGTACTCCAGGGATGCTTTTAGTATTTTAGAAGAAGTTTCTAGGAGGAAATAAGTTTGCCACTCACAGATGGAGGTAATTTCCTAAACCAAACCTTGGAAAAATTTCTGGTGTTTTATCAGCTTAATAACAGCTTCTTTCTATCAGCAGAATTCTGAGAAGTGGGATGACTTTGACTGTTAGTTGAGGGAATATGCACAATGCCTAGTTCTGGTGAAAGGAAACAAGGGGGAAGTTGTATACATCATCATTATAATGATGATGATGATTTATTCAAAAGTACTTTGAAAATAGTTATTTACCATGAGAGTCATGTAAGGCCCACTTTTCATTGATAAGGGACCTACGTAACTCATGTTCTAAGTAACTCAATCTTATCCTTATCCCTGGGCTGCCTTTAGCATTCATTTTCCAAAAAGCAAAGCAGCAACCTCCCTTTAAAAAGCATTCATCTCTGTCAGATTAGTTTATCAGATCAGCTAGCAAAGAGCTAGTTTGGCCTACTTCCTGCTGCTCCAGGCTGCCCGGAGGCAAACTTGAGACTGGTAGAAAATTAAATGGGCTTGATTAAATTTGGAGTTTACTG
Organism: Saccopteryx leptura; assembly: GCF_036850995.1. NCBI lineage: Eukaryota > Metazoa > Chordata > Mammalia > Chiroptera > Emballonuridae > Saccopteryx > Saccopteryx leptura. The sequence continues at coordinate 282,384,678 of NC_089505.1, read as the reverse complement.
AGGTTTTTTTGCTTGTAATGGAGGGATGGAGGTCTCTGCTCTAAGAAAAAAGCAAGGGGTGGTCCGGGACACCAGGAAATACAGGCAAAATAGTTTAAAATTTGTGTTTGTTGGGATTATTTGGAAACCTCATCCTGAAGTTTTATTCTATCCAAATAATAAAATGTAACTGGTAGAATTTTAAATGGCATTTCTTAAAATGCGTTCACTTGTCCCTCTGCCAGTTATCATTTCTCATTTGCCATTGAGATGTCGCGAGAGGCAGCAGCATCAACTTGCAATTGCAGAAAGCATACTGGAATTTCAGAAAACCATGACTGTTGAGTTTCCTCCATCTTCCCTCTTAATTTCAAGGGTCAGATGTTAGGGTGAGTCTCAACTGCAGGTACAGCTGAGAACGAAAAGGCTAAATGAATAATATTTTTTATTGTTTAATATTTATTGAATCCATCTATTTCTAATTATAATATTGTGTTTCATCTCCTACAGGATTGCTTTTGTGTGTGGAGTGAGATGACCTGTAACATATGCTGCCATTATTATAGGAGTTCCTTGTAGTTATTATTGTCAATTTAAAATTCTAGCAAACTACAACACACAGTAATCTGCAATAAAATGAACATCCAGCAACAATGTACCTTTCTACTTGATTTAAAAAGGTCTCTGTGAAATCCAGTATAATTCTTTTCTGCCTATACCTTCATTTGCTGCTAAACGAACTGATACATACAAAAATACTCTCTCTCTCTCTCTCTCTCTATATATATATATATATATATATATATATACATATATATAAATTTTAGTGATAGGCATGAAATATTATAGCATGCATTATATTGAAGTATATGTGTGTATGCATATTACTGAAACCTATGACTCCATGTAATTTTTTAAAGAAGATTTTTATTGGTAAATTAGGAAGGAAGAGTGGGAGGGTAGTGTAAATGATGTAGCAAGCACTCAATATAGGTTTGCTGAGTTGGAACAAATGTTCTGCATGCCTGAGACAGAGTGGCCAGTGGAGTGGGTCTGAGTTCTAAGAACTGGGCTATCTGAGAAGTCACAGAGGGGCTGATCAATTCCTTTTCAGTTCTCACATCCCCAGTCTTTAACAACTAGGGTGTTTCTGGCCTTCCTAACTCTTTGATCAAGTCTCTAATGCTGTTCTTTGCATGCGGACAACTTCAGAAAGCCACCTGCAAAGGCAGGGTGAACCACTAATGGGAACAGAGTTGAATGTTTCCGTAGGGAAAGGTAGGGAAAGAAAAGAGGAAAAGTGATGCATTTTTTTGAATAAGACTTAAAAGTCTAAGCTTTCTAAACCAATAGGATACATCTTTATACGTCTATATCTATTATATATATTATATATATATTTGAAATATGTGCTTTCTACTGTGTTAGGGAAGTGACTATCTAGTCTTAATATCTTAGAGAATATGGATGATTTTGATTTTTATTAAATGTCCTTAGTCACTTGATAAAGAAATAGAAAAGAGCAAAACCAGTGCACTAGGCTGTGCCTTACTTTAGACTTTGGTAGAGGTTGTTTCTTTAAACTCTTTGTTGTTCTATTTGAAATTAATATACTGCAATGCTTGTTAGTATAGCTGGACCTCTGAGGTTTTAATCTGAGTCACTGAGATATTTAAAAAATAATAGGGTAGCTTTCATCCCTTTGGGCATGTGCTAAGATTCAACACTTTCTCGAGCCTTAGCAGGCAGTCTAAGTGAGGACCCTGCAGAGGAGAGGATGAACAGACCTGAGTAGCTGCAAACGTCTGTGACACCCCAGCAGGTGAAATTCAGCAGGCTCCTGCTGTTACAGTTTCTAAAAGTGAATACAGGACTTGGCATTGCTGAGACCTACCTCTACCCAAAGAACTCAGTGTTTGGAGGGGGAAGGACAAGGCGGAGAGTTGAAGCAGATGCCAAAGCAGCTGGAGACAGACCCTGAAGTACATGATTGCAGTTAATTTAGTTACTGCATATGCGGGTGCTTCTATGCATCATGTTCTTAAAGGAGTAATTGACTTTTTATTGTTACTAAGCCTAAAATAAGCTAGTGTTTGATCATTTTGTATGCATTAATTGGTAATGGATCAATTAGCAACCATTAAATTCAGTCAATCATCTAATTACTAATTGGTTTATAGATCTATGACAGCAGTAAAAGAGGTCATGTCTACACAGGGCCTTGGAAACTCAATGTCCCAGAGGAGAGCGTTTTCAAACACATATTTGTTTATAGCTGCATATGCTTATGCCCCCAGATGTCTTGAATCTTTTACATCTTGTTCAGTATTGGAAAAATGGAGTAAATAACTAGGGCTAGTTTATATAGAAAGGATTACTGGGAAGAGAGAGTTATAGGTGTCTAGCAATAAGGAAATGTCATGGTCCTATAGTTGATCAAGTCTTTAATGCTGTTCTTTGTCTGTAGACAATTTAAGAAAGCCACCTTGGCCCTGGCCGGTTGGCTCAGCGGTAGAGCGTCGGCCTAGCGTGCGGAGGACCCGGGTTCGATTCCTGGCCAGGGCACATAGGAGAAGCGCCCATTTGCTTCTCCACCCCTCCTCTGCGCCTTCCTCTCTGTCTCTCTCTTCCCCTCCCACAGCCAAGGCTCCATTGGAGCAAAGATGGCCCGGGCGCTGGGGATGGCTCTGCGGCCTCTGCCCCAGGCGCTAGAGTGGCTCTGGTCGCAACATGGCGACGCCCAGGATGGGCAGAGCATTGCCCCCTGGTGGGCAGAGCATCGCCCCTGGTGGGCGTGCCGGGTGAATCCCGGTCGGGCGCATGCGGGAGTCTGTCTGACTGTCTCTCCCTGTTTCCAGCTTTAGAAAAATGCAAAAAAAAAAAAAAAAAAAGAAAGCCACCTGCAAAGGCAGAGTGAACCACTAGTGGAAACAGAGTTGAAGGTTTCTGTAGGGAAAGGTAGGGGAAGAGAAGAGGAAAAGTGAGAGTTTTGTAGCTAGCCATAACATAAGCAGGTTTGAAGCTCCTGTTTACCCACTTTCTTTTCCTTTTCTTTTTTTCTTTTTTTTTTTTTTTTTTTTTTTTTGTGAAGCTGGAAACAGGGAGAGACAGTCAGACAGACTCCCGCATGCGCCCGACCGGGATCCACCCGGCACGCCCACCATGGGGCGACGCTCTGCCCACCAGGGGGCAATGCTCTGCCCATCCTGGGCGTCGCCATGTTGCGACCAGAGCCACTCTAGCGCCTGGGGCAGAGGCCGCAGAGCCATCCCCAGCGCCCGGGCCATCTTTGCTCCAATGGAGCCTTGGCTGCGGGAGGGGAAGAGAGAGACAGAGAGGAAGGCGCGGTGGAGGGGTGGAGAAGCAAATGGGCGCTTCTCCTATGTGCCCTGGCCAGGAATCGAACCCGGGTCCTCCGCACGCTAGGCCAACGCTCTACCGCTGAGCCAACCGGCCAGGGCCTACCCACTTTCTTTTCAAAAAATAATTCAGCAAACCTCATTCTTTACTTCTGCGTGTTTTAAGAATGATTCACTTCATAGCCCATGCCTTCTAACTTACACCGTGCCTGGAGACCACTACCGGAGATATGGGTATGGATTAGAAATGGTTGGAACATTCCTGTGCAGCTCAAGAATCAGCATGAGGCCTGGAGCATGGACTTAGTAACTTACGTATCCTATCTGCAACCTCCAAGGTAGTCATTATTGGGTAGATTGCAAAAAACCCAACAAACAAACAAACAAACAAACAAAAAAACACTGTCTTCTCCTCTTGTTAAATATAGCAAATGCTGAAACATTTAGTACCAAAACAAAGGCATAGGTGCTTTTGGCTATCCCAGCAAACATATTTTGACAGTGGAATATAAAAAACTTCTAATTAAATTCAAGTAAACTTTAAAGAATGCCTGAAGCGTTAGGCTAGGTTTGACTGTGCTGCAGGAACAAATAAATCCTCATATCTCAGTGGCTTAACATGTAAACATTTATTCCCTGTCCAAGCAAAATCTGCATGCTTAGCAGTTCTCCGATATACCTCCTTTCCAAGTGGTGACTCAGGGCTTCTGATTGCTTCCATCTTGTAGCAGCCTCGTCATTCAACGTAGGGTTCTTGGTTGCTGCAGCCAGGGGAGAGATTTTAGAGGGCAGTTCATGGACTTTTCACTGCTTCACCTCTAAGGTTACAGGTGTCATGTCCCAGCATAGTATACTACTCATAACTAGTTACTTGGCCCCATCAAACTTCAAGTTCCCTGCGAAGCAAGATGTGTTTCCTGTCTTACGTACAGAGTGAAGTCAGGTGTTAGTGAGCATGGTTAGTGTCAACCCTCCCTATAGTGTGCTACATGGCGAGGATAACAAAGGTTAATGTGAATGAGCTTTTCCATTTAAGAAGAAACTTATACAGTTCATTTGCTGAAAACTATGCTTGTGAAATTTGAGTATGAGACAGCAGCTAAATGAACGAAGTGAGACATGCATTGGACTATATGGTTTGGTTTTAATTATATAAAATATAACGGGTCAATCATTTAAAAGCATGAATATCACAATATAAATAAACAGTGGCCTTGCTTGACCAGGCAGTGACACAGTGGATAGAGTGTTGGACTGGGATGTGAAGGACCCAGGTTCGAAATCCTGAGGTTGCCGGCTTGAGCATGGGCTCACCAGCTTGAGCTCAGGGTCGCTGGCTTGAGCGTGGGATCATAGACATAATCCCATGGTCGCGAGCTCAAAGGTCCATGGCTTGAAGTCCAAGGTCATTGTCTTGAGCAAGGGGTTCCTACCCCCAACTCCATCAAAGCATGTATGAGAAAGCAATCAATGAAGAACTAAAGGAGCTGTAAAAAAGAATTGATGTTTATCATCTCTCTCCCTCCTGTCTGTCCCTATCTGTCCCTCTCTCTGTCTCTATTGTCACAAAAACAAACAAACACCAGTAGACTTTAAAATTCAAAACTTAATGCCAAATTAGACATTTATTGAGACTTTTACTTGATTATACATTGACCACCTGTAAAACTTTGGCTTCATACAGTTTAGTAGAATTTAAAAGGTGAAATAACAAAAATAAACAAAACCCCCTACTTGTTAGCAGTGAACTGCCTCTCTTGATAAGGAGAAGGGCACTCTATGTACTGAACTAGGCAGAGATTTAGAGAACACACTGAGACCTACTCCTCGTGAAGACTGAGCAGAGAGGGAAGCCCAGCTGATGGAGGGCTCCCTAGAATCAGAGGACTTTCACTGCTGGGGAAGAGACCAGTCTCATCTCATTTTGCCAGTTGACGAGGTTAAAAAAAATGGAAGTATATTTGCCAGTTATTTCTCCCCTTTTGATTATGTGTTTTCCAGAATTCCAAGTCTCTCAGGAAATATTTTCTTTTCTTTTTCTTTATAGTGTTTTATTTTCTCTCTCAAAGTAAGAGTAAAACCTGCTCATTGAAGAAAATTTAGAAAGTATGTGAAAGGCTTTTAAAAAAAGAAGTAATCACTGTTAATACCCTTGTTCAGGGAAAAGCTCCATTAACATTTTGATATGTTTCATTTTAGACTTTCTGTATATATAAATTATACAATTGAAATCATACCTTATAGGCAATTTTATATCTTGCTTTGTTAAAGATACTGACTCATACTTAAATTCCATAGGTATATTTTTAAAATGTGAGATGACAGCTTATTTCATAAAAATTGCAAGTGTTATTTCATCATTCTCTGAATTTTATTCACATAGATGTCTTATAAATTTAAATTATTATAACTAGTCCTGCACTGAACACCAGCAATGAGTAGGTAAGGCCTTGAAGGAAAGTAATATACTGTTCACAAAAATTAAGAGATATTTTATCACTTCATATTCATTTTGAAATATCCTCTAATTTTTGTGAGCAGTATCGGTTTCCTTGGATTAGATTTTACATTCTTTTTTGTTGATGGAAGTGTTTCATGGAGCATCTTCCAAAAACAACAACAACAACAACAAACAACCTAATATGACATTTGTTTGAAGGGACTAAAGAAATCAGATAATAAGATCATGTCCCATATGTTACAAGTTTTTCTAAAGGAATAGACTTTGAGCTAACTTGGAAAACCGCCAAGGATGGGAGCACATCCCATGTTAAGAAAGATGTCGGATGCAAGGGTATCAGCTGATTTTGGCCATAAGATGGCTACCTAGCAGACAATCAAAAACGTACAGCAGCAAACAAAGTAAGCATTTATTAAGCATGTCCCTCTGCACATAGGCCAGGCTGGTCTGATCTAGGCAGGGCTTTACCAGGCAGGTCTGTATCAGCACCTAGAATTTTGAGGCTCCCACTGCAGGGCTGTGGGTGCCAAAGAAGCTCCTCTTGGACCAGCAAGAAAATCAAGATGTGGTCTCTCAAAGCACTTGTCAGCCATTGGCAGGTCTTATATCTTGCCTGCTAACATTCCATTGGTCATGTGGCTAAGCCTGAAGACAAAAGGAAGAAAAAATACTTTGAGGCCTTGGAGGTAGTGGAGAGGAATGACTCTCTCTGAATAGGACTTTACCACAGCAAGGGTTGAGAATCCTATAATGCCCTATCTTTTATTAAGGAATCTCAAGCTACTAGAAATAGGCAAAGATGACCTCTTGAGATCACCTTGTTTCTTTCTTTTCCGTATAATTAAATATGAGCAGGATGCTCTGTGGACAGCCTAGGCATCCTGTGAACAAATTTATTGAGATATGGGACCCAGACTTGTACATGAAATCCTGTAAATGAATAGCATTGATAGACACAATGTCCTCATTTATTCCTATTCTTTTAAGGAACTGTTCTTCATAGAAGGATTTACTTCATTTGATAACACAGCATCAGGCAATACTAACCTGTTTATCCTCCAGACCAGTGATTCCCAATCCTGTCTGTACATTAGAGTCAGTTAGGGAGCTTTGAAAATTACATGGGGCTAAGCCCATCAAATCAATTAACTCATAGTCTGTGGGGACTGAGGCCCCAGCATAGGTGTGTCTTAGTTGCCCAATGAAATGATATCACTGTGTGTTCTGTGTTGAGATTCACTGCTCTGGCACAACCATTTTCCCCTCTTTTAATCCATTTTTGATTTTCCCAGACCTAACATATCATTTATAGCCATGTCTAATTCAACTCTCACCTATCATAGAAAACTAAAATCCTACACAAACTAGCTGATGTTTTATTAAGATTTCTCAGAGGGGACCAACTTAGATAACCTATAGATTCTTCCACATTAAGATATATTTTAGCTATGCTGTATCTCAGCCAGTATAGGCTCACTCCTGGCTGTACATTAGAATTACTTGGGGGTTCCGGAAAACATTAAAAATAAAACAAAACACCTCTGCCCAGCACCAAGCCCCAGAAATACTGGTTCAGCTCTTGTGGGGTGGGGCCTCAGCCAGTGGTGTTGTTTTTAAAATTCTCAGGTAATTCCAATATATAGCCGGTTTTGAACTCCACTGGACTTTGACAGCATGATAAAATCAACAGCCATGAAACATATAACATTAAGGTGCAAAAATGAATAGCTCTATCTTCCCTGGTCCCAGGGATTCTTTGAACAATGAAAAGTGTTTCTTTAGATATAGAAGAATAATAAATGAGACACAAGTAATGAAAGTGATAGCAAATAGTTTTCCTGTCTATGCCAAAGAATGTGCACGTGGGAGTGATGGGAAATTAAATTTATGAGGAAGGGAAGTGGACACAAGGGTTCTGATCGTACAGTCTCAAATATCAGATCAAGGGACAGAAACAGGATTTACCAGACAGTCGGGAGCTCTCCTAAGTCCCTGAGCAGTACAATTCTCAGACATTGTTTTTTCTTTTTTAATCAACTTACTTGCCCATACTTTGTGGTGTCTGTGTGAGTGTGCCATTCCATCCTTATGTGTGATAGCATATCTGGTATACTGAACAAGCATGCCTGGGGTATAATCAGTAAGCAACTCTATATTTATTCCCCTGACCCTTTAAAATATTTATAAGGTCTAGTTTTTTTCTTGCTTCTGACTGAGAATCTTAGTGGTCCGTGACCATTCCAGGAAGTTCTATGTAATTGGCACCATCAAAAGTAGGTGTTTAAAACTGATTCTTGTTCTCATGGGATATTCAAGTATTCTTTGGAGGAAACCCTCCCCTACCACTCCCAAATTACAGGGCATCTCTTACCTGTAGCTCCCTTGCTAATAGCAAATATTTCTATTTTCTGGCTGCTTAGTCCTTCCACAGCCACTGGAATCAGGTATTGCCTACACTTTCCCTCTGCTCAAGTCTTGTCACTGTGGGGACAAGAGTTCCAATGTTCTGTTGAAGCCCCTCTCACTAGCGTGAGCTAAGGGACTGACATTTTCTTACTCTGACTAGGAGTTGGGGGTGGGATTCACCCGCAGCAAATCTCTATAAAAATGCCTGCCTCCCCAGTGCTTCTGAAGAAAAAAATATGTTAATCATAATGAACTAAATTATAGCACTGATGTTATTTAACCTGAACTGTTCTACTTAGTTACCCAGATGAGAAGTGGCTAGACTGCAAACCACGCCTGCCCTCATGACCATCAATTTGGGACTCATATTTAAAACAACCGATTGTTTTCTCTGCCCTTGGCATATTAATGCATCTTCATACTTCTGGCTCATTACTCTCTTTGGCAGTCTTATGGGCCTCTTATTTCACTTCTGTTTTAGCTCCTCTGGCAAATGATTGCCTGCCCGACCCCTAGAGGACCCCAATGCAAATTTCAAGTGTGCCACCTAGCCTCTATTTAAAATCATGGGGCTCAAAACATACACTCCAGATTTCACAAAAATCTGTTAAACTGATTTTCCTTGAAGTAGTAACAGAAATATGTGCAAATATATATAAGCATACTTTTATTTATATAGGTATACATAAGATGCAGTTAAAAATAAATAAATATTAGGCAGTAAATTCAACTGGCTAAGGAAATAGTATTTTGATTGTGTTGGAATAGATGGGAATTTGAATGCCATTGTTTCTCAGCCCTGCTGGAGGCTGGGGGATAGTAAATATTCTCAAATACCATTTAAGTCTCTGTGCTCCTTGCTATTTGTCTTGCCAGGGATATCATAGGTCTTGATGGATTTGTTATGTGCAGTCATGCTGGGCTGATGTTCCACCTCTTTGATAGCCCCACTAGGAATTCCATTACGGGACTGTCCTTTGGAAATCCACTGTTCGCTTGGACCTGCTGTGTTGCTCTGTGCCCTGCAGACTGTTTAGTCTGGTAAACAGTCCGTTTTGTTCATTGCTCTGCTAAGTGCTTACTACACAGATGTGAGTTAGAATAAAAGGTTTAGTTTCAACCCTCGCAAATCGCTAAATATAGCTGCATCTTTTTAATACATGTATACTATACTAGAGGCATTGCTGGACACATCTAATCTTTTCAGATGGGAAATGAGTTCTTTGGCTTCTTTAGAAGTTGTCAGTTAATCTTCATTTTTGCTGTAGTTGCTATCATTTATCTGAAAAAATTTCCATCAACAAATGGCTTGAGGTTTATGTACTTAATGCAGAAAAGTGTTGCTTAACTCTCATCATACTTGTCAAATATCTAAAATTAAGTGTTCTTCCCTGTCTTCCAGCACACTTCGAGTGTGTCTAAAAGGCTGACCATTTGCTACAAATCCCTTTGAATAATTTTACCTTTTCTGCCTACTTCCTCTATAAATACATAGTTCATTTCTTAAAGATATGTATAATTCTTTCAGGTTTGGTATTTAAGTCACAGTAAATGTATTTCTAGGCGTTTTCTGAGTGAATTAACTATTGAAGCTTGTAAATAAAGCTATGCATGTGTATGCAAATGGTGAATAGTAGTTAGAATATTATTGTCATCAAGCATACTCATAATTGAGGCTTTCACAGATGGTGTGTCAAGTCCCCTTTCCCTTTGCTAAGCACCCTCCATGGCTCTTCCCCAATCCTTTTTCTTTTTTTACATTTATTGTTCTAGCTTCTGGGATCTCTTAGGAGAATCAAAAATGATGTCAGTGTGCCACGGACCAGCGTGGCTCCAAATAACGGTGCGGAATTGAGGAAACACACTTGTCAAACAAAACTGATGGGACCGGGAGGACTCTTCAAACTGCCTGGCAGTATCTGAGTGCTTCATAACCCCAGTTCGCTTTATTATATAGACCTATGCAAATCAAGGACCCTGATACAAAGTTGCACATCAAAGGCTAAGACAGGAACTCTCCCAAGGCCAAAACAGGATAGTTAGTGAAATTTACACAGGATGCATTAGAGAAATTTACAAACATCTGAAACAAACAAAGAGTCAGAGGAAGGGCATGTATATTGCTTCCTGCAACCCAAGGAAGCAAGTGGAGTGGGTGCAAATACTCAGCATCAAAGCCAAATATGGAGATGGAGGGAGAACTTAGCCTTTTGCTAAGCCTTGAATCTATAATGGCTTCCTGCCATTAACGGTCCACAACATCAATGGAACATCAAAGAAAAGCCAAAAAGACCATCTTTCCTTTTTGCTGTTCTTCTTCCTTTCCTCTTATTCTTTTTAGATAAAAACTATGAATGTTCTTTAATATTCCTTCATGTTAATAATCAACAGTAACTCATTAATACTCACGAAGTAGGTATACAGGAGAAAATGTAATTGGTATCATTTTACACTTGGAATCTAAGAACAGGTATGGGTTAAACTACTCTAGATGAAGATCCAGGATCTGAACTAGTTGCCTTTGACCCATGAATATTCCTTTCCCTCCCCCTTGCAATAACTCTTTAAAGTAGACCATTGCACAGATTTCCACAAATAGAATGAATTTAGAGCTGTAACTTGCCTTTAATAATGAACCAATAATGAAATACTGACCAGAAATTCACCTAATTACTGACCATATGTGAAATTTCTACTATTCTGCTTGGATTTAAAGGTAGAAATTAATTTAGATTTAGGTTATATCCATTTAGTTGGATTCATGACCTAGCTGTAAATTATACTACAATAATATATAAATATGTAACTGTATATATATCTCAGAATGCTGGTTAATTTTTGTAACTTCCAATTCAGAAGTTTCTTGTCTTAGATTTTTTAGAATCTGGTTGTCGTTAATGTAATAGTTGAAGCTTCACATTGTTAATCAATAGTTTCCTTGCATCCATACATTCAACCAACATGTACTGAGAGCCTAATATATGTCAGGGGTTGTTTTAGGTACTATACAAATTCCTTTGGAGGGAAAGTATATGCAATTTAGCAATTCAGCTATCATTACAAGATGGATCTAGAAGTGAAGGTAAAGGAAAGTAGAATGAAGACAAGGACAAAATCTCTCCACTGCAAATTACAATCATTCCTTCCCAATGGTTGTTTAAATGAATTATAGAGTATTTAGGCTACATGAAACGTATTCTAATCCCTTCTATGTAGAGTAATTAAAACTAAATCTGAGCATGTAAAGTGATATACTCAGTATTACAGAGCAAATTTTTAGCAACTGGGTCAAATCCAAAATTGCTGAGTGTTAGGCTGGTATTTGTTCCAAAAGCTTATTAGGAATATGTGCATTTTAGCAAGATTGAAGAAACCTTTAGACCTTGTGAAGTCATTGATGACCCTGACTCCAAAAGTCTGCTTTCTTTCTTTTTGGAAAAAAAACCAAATTGTTGTCAAGGTCCTAGCTTTTAGTTTGGTTAATAGATTCATTGGTGTGGATAAACCTGTAAAATATAACTAACTAAATAGATAATTACATTTTTACACAGAAAATAAAGAAGGAGCCGACATTTTGGAGGATTGCTCCATCTAAGATGAAACTGGTTTCTTCCTGCATGGCCCTTAGGTTGCTCTCTTCACTATCAAGCGGAGGTGGTATGAACAGCATAGAGACCTGCAGCTGAATGGAACAAGAGGGACCATAATTTAACTTTCTAATCTTACAGTCAGGATAAGAGGCTAAATAGAAAAAGTGATTTGGCCAATGATGTACAAATAGCTAGAAGCAGAGCAAGGTGTCTTGTATTCTAATTCTGTATCCCCCTGCCTCTCTATCCTATGTTCTGACATACCTTATTTCAGAGGTGATAGTTAAAAGGTTTATCTTTCTTTTGAAAACAGTTAGTATTAGAAGATGATTCTGGGTCTGTTTGTATTCACTCCTGGGTTTCTAGAGTCTTTTTTTCCAGCATTCTAAGGTATAATAGTCTATTGTTTCTCAGACAGTGACTGCATTTCAATAACGGTTGTTCTAGATGGACATTGGCTTTATTCCTTTAAATTCTTACAAAAGTAATATTTAGGGTGGGGATTTTATGCCACAGAAAAAGAAGCCATTTTAAGAGAAGTTCCTATTCTGCATGTAGTTGCTTTTCTTTCCAGATTTCGTTCATTCTCTTAGGTATCTTAATTTGGAATGATATGAGGGGTGCCAAAAATAGGTTTACATTTGTGAGTATGAGAAACAGAGTTGATTCTTGTATCAATATATATATATATTTACAGAGATAGTGAGTCAGAGAGAGAGGGATAGACAGGGACAGACAGACAGGAATGGAGAGAGATGAGAAGCATCAATCATTATTTTTTCGTTGCGCGTTGCAATACCTTAGTTGTTCATTGATTGCTTTCTCATATGTGTCTTGACCGTGGGCCTTCAGCAGACTGAGTAACCCCTTGCTGGAGCCAGCGACCTTGAGTCCAAGCTGGTGAGCTTTGCTCAAACCAGATGAGCCCAGGCTCAAGCTGGCGACCTTGGGGTCTTGAACATGGGTCCTCCGCATCCCAGTCTGATGCTCTATCCATTGAGCCACTGCCTGGTCAGGCTGTATCAATATTTTTATTAATTATTGTATTAAATATTATTATTAACCTACTTTTTCCTACCCTTGTATACTAGAAAGTTATGCAGATATTTCAACAGAAGCATGAAAATCATTTATTCATTACAAACACCTCAATCATACCTTTAAAAATAAGAACTGTGGCTGATTAATAGCCATAGCGTTAGCTGTGTACAGTGAACATCCATTAGGAATCTGGGACACAGGTTGATGGACATTTGCCAGTGTTGGGCAGATAAAATATATTATGCTCACTTTGTTAAAGATGGCGCTGCCCATGTGGAGGCCATCGCCCAGGTGATATTAATGTGTGTTGAGGGTGGGCTGAAGGCAGGCAGGATCCTTGTAGCGTGGGGCTTGGTTTTAGGACTAAGCCTTTCCCACCCTTTTTGATGTGGGGTGGTACAATCCCATCATGCCTCGGATAAGTGACTTTGTATTAGAGACTACCCTATTTTGTATATTGGATTAAGGGTTTTGATTTCTACACTATAAAATGGGGGCAAAATGAGAGCTTGCTCTCTTGGTTCCTGAGATTAGCAGCAGACAGCACAGAAAGGCCACGTGGAGGAGGCCAGGAGAAGTTGTCAAGATGGCCAGTGTTGAGTGAGAAGCCAGTCTGTGCAGAGTTTGTGCAGGGAGAAGGAAGGAGATGGGGAACAGAGGTGAATAAGTCTGGTGAGCTAGAAACCTTTGATTCTAGGAAACTCAGATAAGTCAGTAGCTTTGTGAGCACTGAATGTGAGTGGGTTTTGGAGCCCAGTGTGTGTTTTTACTTGCCTGCCGGGTGCAAGCTAGGATTAAAGATGATGGCCCACCAGTTTTTGGCTCCGTTGTTTCTTTACCGACTGTCTGAATCCAATGTGAACCTGCATGGGCCGGGTTGCTGTGATAGCAGCACTGGCTACTGGCTTTACAGCCAGCAAGTAGCATGACTCTGTTAGTGGTCATTTGAAAAGCTTCAAAGTTCATTTGAAAGGTCAATCTAGGGAGAAAGAAGGTCTTTGGGAAGCTGTTTCTCCAGCTGATGAAAGCTCAGAGACAGGCCACTGTCAGTAGGCTGGGGATGAGCACAGCAGATCTACTTCTGTTATCAATGCCCTCACTAGCTGCTCTCATACCTTTTCTTCCAGCCCAAATGGCCCCTGTCCTCATTATGGCTAATTCAATATTCCACTTCACAGAAGAAAACTTTGTGCTTATTAGTACATGAGGTAACAAATTCCTGCTCCCAATCAGGGAAAAGTTTAACCTCAATACATTTTCTTATTTTTTAAACTGTTTTTACATATTGACAAACATGTTAAATATTTGTATAGTCTTATGTCATAATGCACTGTGTCATATTACATGTACTGTATACTGACCTTCATTTATTTTTCTTAACTCTCCTATGTGTCTGTTGCGTAAAGACCTAATTCCTACCTTTTGACTGCCCCATTGGTCCCACCCAGAGAGAATTCATCTACCTCCCTAGCCCCAAGGCATCTTGATTTCCAGCATGAGGAAAACCTCAGAGTCCTCAATAATCCACTTAAAAAAATCTTCTCTTTTCTTTATGTGTTTGCTGATAAAAACAGAATTATTTAGAGGAGCAGGAAGATTTCTCTTGTTCTACTACTACCAGTGTCTTGTAGTTGTGTAGATTTTTAGCTTCCCATACTGTCTTGGATCCTTATAAAACTCTTAAGTGTTAACCGAAACAAATTCTCAATCATATTTTTCAGGTGAGGAAATTGAGTCTCAAAAGATGTGCAAAGTCACTGAATCACTTGATGATGAAAGCAGAACTGGAGAACAGATCTAATTTTTGGTGCTGAACATCTTCCTAAAGCATCCCAGGTCTCCGTATTTTCTTAGCTATAGGTTTAAAGTTTGTTCCTACACAAGCAGTCACAGAATCCTGACCCTCCAAGCCAAGTCTATAGATGATATATACTCATGTATCTGACATGTGACTGTTTTGCCAGTACAGTTGATAATGATTGCCATTGATAAGGTGAATGAATAAAGTCCATGAAGCCTCTAGGCTTTGTAGATATTTTCTATTTATGGCCCAAGATTGTGGAGGGAAAGCAAGGGAAGATACTGAACATTTATTGAGTGTCTATTTGGTACATATTGCTGTGCAAGTGCTTTAATTGTGAGCACGGCAGTCCTGTGAGAGAGTTAGATATTTTTTGCATTTTCAAAATGAGGGCTGTGAGGTTCTGAGAAAGAATCAAATCATGCAGTTATAAAATAGCACATTCAGGTGAATGCATTTTTTGAGCCATACTCTTTCTCCTTAAATAAACTTTGACTTCTCCATCAGAGCAAATATACATATTCTCTTGCTAAAAAGAACTGGATGTTCTTCTGCCATAGCAACTGAGGTAGTAAGTAATAAAGAAGCAGACTGAGATTGAAATTTCAGTTCAATAAATTGTACTATATTATTATTATCATCAGTGTCCACAAACTTTAATGTTTTTGGTTTTCTTTATACTTTTCCTAAGAAAAATAGTCCTTTTTTTTTTCATTTAAATTGGTGTTTTCTTTCAGTCATGAAATCTATAACCTTGTATTCATGTGGTATCATGCTCATACATTTGCATATTCTAGTACCCAAGGGAGTCCTGAGAATTTCAAGTTTAATATGAAATGAATTTTAGAGTAGAAACTACCTAATACTTAAGCCTTTAGATATTCTATGGAGAATTCCAAGTGGAAAATAAAATAAAAACTATTTCAAATTTTCCAAACATATCTAAGAAGTGAAATTCTTTTGACAAATGCTTTGGCTGAATGCTATCAACTGAAACTTCTGCTAAAAATTTAATTGAACTTTTATTGAAAGAAAAAAAGTAATTCCATTTAAACAACAACTAAATACTCTTTAGGTTAATGTGCTTTAGTTTAGGACAGTGCTTAGGAGCGATGGTTCTGATAATTTAATTTATTTTTAATGGAAATGTGCACATAATGAAATTTCCTCACATCCAATCCAAACTCTTCTCTTGGCAGTGAAATATCTCCGTGGATACGCTTGTCAACACAACAACTGGTAGAGTTCTTTTATCCAAAGAGGTAACATTTGCAATTACTGATGAGATCTGGAAAGATCTAGATGAGTGGTTAGCCAAACAAGGTCCTATGGGTAAAGGCATTTCTAGGCGTGCTGGTGGAGCACTCTCAGTAAATGTTGGTTCATTGAGTCCTCCGATGCACATTTATTGAGTTCCTGGATACAGCGATTTAAAGACAGGAGTTAATCCAAAGTAGTTTTGCAATTATTAATCTCTATCTGGTTGAAAAGCTGATACTAATCACTTTCCTGGTTGTTTTTTTTTTCTTTCTTTCTTGCTACCTATGCTTGTGTTTAAGAGAGAATCCTGCTTTGGGTCACATTAAGGATAGTGGAAAATAGTAATTGTCATCACTGGAACATTTTATAATTCTTTCTGTTACTTAACTGGATTCACAGACTTCAAACTTATGAGTGTTTCAAATATTTTGATGAGTATAATGGCAGTTATTTTGCTTTTAAATATTTCTAAATCAAAAGGTCATTATTTTAAAACAATTATTTAAAATAAAGAAAATATAGGGCACTAAATGGAAGTCTGAAATACTCATGATGGTCAGGCTCCAACATTTGCCACAAAATACTCTCATTATCCCCATGTGACCTAAGAACCTGTTGGTACAAAGTAGGTGTACTTTATCTATCCATCACTGCTCTAGTAACTTTCCTAAATGGAATCAGCACCTTAACAATAAAATTTGAGGGATTTCTTAGAAAGTGATTTGTGATTTTTTCTGTTATGTACAGTATGTAGCTATTTCTTCCAACACTATTTCTTGACTGAATCACATTTGATTTTTTTTTTTTGACAGAGGGGCAGACAGGAATGGAGACAGTTGAGAAGCATCAATTCCTCATTGCAGCACCTTAGTTGTTTTCTGATTGCTTTCACATATGTGCATTGATTGGGGGGGGGGCAGCTAGAGTAGAGCAAGTGACCCCTTTCTCAAACCAGCAACCTTGGGCTCAAGCCCGCAACCTTGGGCTTCAAGCCAGCAATATTTGGGCTCAAGCCAGTGACCATGGGGTCATGTCTGTGATCCTACACTCAAGCCAGTGACCCTGCACTCAAGTTGGTGAGCCTGTGGTCAAGCCAGATGAGTCCACACTCAAGCCGGCAACCTTGGGGTTTTGAACCTGGGTCTTCTGCATCCCAGTTTGATGTTCTATTTACTATTCTACCACCTGGTCAGGCACATTTGATATTTTTAAAACCTTCAAAATGCTTGATCCGGTGAGAGACCTCAGAAATTGAAGGAGCAGATTTAAGGATTTAAGGGTGAATAGGGTCAGTTGATATGAGAGATGGGTACATGGGCTCAGGAATGAAGAATTATACTCATAGTCTGCTTACAGACTTAAAAATTCTTTTGCAGATGCCATAGGAAAGGCATCCCCAAGGAACAATGCTAATTAGATGGAGCAGTCATCTAACAGGGAGCCACCTTCATTGTCTATATGGAGGCAGAGCCCAGGAAATATCTATTGAACGTGCTGCTACTGCCTGCTCTAGTATCTCTAATTGCACTTATTGATGGCAGAGAGTAAAAACTGGAAGGAGATATGCTTTTAAGTGATAAAGAAAACATTCCACAATTTTATCCTTAGAATTTTTTAATCTGCCCCAGAATATTCTGGAGCTGCATTCATATCCATCTCATACATCTCCAGTTCATTCGCTCCCCAAGAGCTGTCAGTAATGAAAAATGGACCTCTAAAACAGGACTTCTCAGACTTTATATGCATATAGATATGTACCCAGATGCCTTGGGGATCTTGAGAAAATGTAGCTTCTGATTCAGCCAGTCTAGGTTAAGTCCTGAAGTTCCTTATTTTGAATAAGCTCCTGGGTAATGCAGAGGCTGCTGGTCCATGGACAACACTTTGAGTAGCATAGCTATAGGCCTGCTTTCAAGAAAATAAAATGGGATTAACGTTTGTGAGTCACAACTCAAAGAAAAAAGCTCCAGGTAATTTACAGATACCGTTTCACCCAATTTTTCTCAGGAACCTACAAAATGTATATTCTGAGAAAACTGAAGTTGGATATTTTACCTCTGATGACCTAGTTAATAATGGCAAAACAAGGATTGGATTCCAGTTTCCATGACCCCAAAGGTCCTCATCCTTCTGACCGACCAGCTGCCTCTTAGTGCTGATGTCCCTTAGACATCAGCTGCCCTGCCAGGATTTTCAGAGTACCCCAGGGCATGATCAAACCAGCAGACTGAACCCCTCTTTCCACCCAAACATCAATGTTACAACAAAAAAGTGATTTTAAGAAAAGCTGTAAATGCTGAGGAACAGAGTGAATAGAATAAGAACACTTTGGAAAACAAGAAAGCAGACAGGCAAGCGGTATCTGCGCTAATCAACCAGAGACAGGGCTTTAAGCAGAAGAAAGAAGCGCTCAAGTTTTAGAGCAGCTCAGGGTCTCCACAAGTAAGGAAGAGGTTAAGCTATAAAATTTGAATTTTGAATGCACTGGAATTCTCTTTTCTGTTTTCAGCTGTAGGATAAAGGAAAAAATAGTCCTAAAGGTCCTGTGGTATAGACACCAACAGCCAGGATGATTTCAAGATCTCTTTGGGTCTCAATCTACTGAAATATAAAAGGAAAAAAGCTACACTCAGTCTTTTCTTGTGATCCCGGTAGCTCAAAGATTCTGTGATTCTGAAGATGTAATCTCTATTTTATAGATCTGCATTTATGTCAAGGAAAATGCCATTGTAAGTTTTTCATCATCATAGCGAACTGTTAAAGTAGCAGGTTGAGCAATATATTTGTATAGCACAAGGGAATCGGTCATCCTTCATTTATATAAATCAGTCTTATTGAAGAAATAATAGTCAAAAGCCTCTTCATATTCAAGTGTAAAAAAATCTATAAAATTATATCCAACCATATCTGAGGTTTTAATAGAGTTATATTTCTTTTCTGTGTTCAGAGAAGGTTTTCCCAAATGGATATGAGATGTGGCGCTTGATTTGGCTGCCTTTTCTAAACTGCGGGCTAAATTTATTAATGTAGCCTATGACTTATTTCCTTTATTTATTTTATTAAACATGATTTTTATTTTCTCAGAAGCCAATATATATTTTGTCATCATGGAAATATCAAGTAGGTAGGAATGTGATCACAGATTTATCTCACATGAAACAAATCTGATATATGAAAATCCACATTTCAAAAAGCTATATCAACATGAAATTATTTACCTTGCCTATATAATTATTTATATATATCTATTTATTCCTCAAGGATTATATTAAAGAAATTTTTAAAAAATTTTTATGCATCCATTTCATTAAACAATTTATGCCCAGTTTTTTATTTCATTTTTTTATTCAATTAGGTCAACATGTAGTTTAAGCAACCTGTGATTTTTAAGTAAAAGCAGAAAAATATTTTTATTTGATAGTAGTAGTTGTATTGGATTTGGAGACAACACAAAATAAGGAGAAAACTAAAACAAAAGAAAGCTACACAGTTAGTATAAAGAAATAAAAGAACAAATGTTTCCATCTAAAAGTTGGACTGAACTGAACAGACTAAGAAAAAATACTAAATGAACTAAAAAACATACAAAATTCAAATAATGGTCTGATTTTAGAATTTAAGGATTAAAAAAGCAACCCTTCTCCCATACATCTTTTTCTTTCTCATTTTCTCTCTTATTTCTCTCTTTCTGATTCTCTGTCTCTGTCTCTCTCCGCACACATAGGCACAGACAGACAAACATACACACACACAGGCATGCCAGTTGGAAGCGGCAGATTCATACTTTATTTATATTTTGTTTCCCATATTGGAGAAACAGAGTTAGAAATTTAGTTCTTTAAAGATTTTGTTATACTAGAGGTTCAAATAGGATTATTCAGTTGATAATACTGAGTTCCCAGTATGAAAACCTTTATGATGACCTACATTTCCATGAAAATAAATTTAAAATTCATTCTGAACTTTCTTTGTGTTGAGGCCAGGAGGCTCTAAAAATGCAAAGAAAAGAACATATTTATTTGGCACTTACAATGTGCTAAACACTCTGTTACTGAACTTGTGTTGGAAGCTGTTAATATTATCTCTCTTTCACTGAATCAGAAATTAAGGCCTGAAGAGAAACTTGAGTGATACAGCAGCTGGGCCTCATAACTAACCATCAGAACTAATACATCATCCCCATTAATACAGTCTTAGTTTATAAGTTGCTTATCATCTGGTATTTTCTCAAGATAGCATACAAAGGAATTGACATGAGGGAAATATGAAATGTTGGAGGAGATCAGAGTAGGGAATGAGTGTGTTTAATTAATGGAGCAACTGGAAAGTCTTCATGGGAAAGACAGTATTGGAGACTGGTTCCAAAGAAATGAGAGAATTTGACAGGTGGGGTGGAAACATTTCAGAAGAAAGAAAGTATGTGCTTAGTTAAACTTACCTATGCAATAAAGCACAGAGCTAATCCTGCAAAAGGAAATTAGCTTTATGGGGTCTTCAAGTAAAAATCCAAGGAGTTCTTAACATTTCAAAAGAGACTGGAAGTGTTGAGCTCAATTAGGGGGTGATCATACTAGATAAAATGCATGTGGGCCTTGGCAACCAGTTGGATGTGGTGGTGTTAGAAAGGGAAAAGACCACAATGACTTAAAACTCAGGATCTCAAAGCTACTACTGCTGCTGCTGCTACTACTACTATTATTATTTCCAATAGGGAAAAGAAACCAGGACTGGCAAAAGCCTTCCCTCATGAACATATTTACGTGGCTTTTCTTCTTGAATCCTGCTCTCCTCTAGGCCATATACTGCAAGCAGAAAATCAACAAACAGCAAATTCTAGCCCTCTGTGGCATGTATGGGTATACCAAATAGGCTCACTGCCTGGAGCAGAAATTTAGGCTCCCAGTCTGTGACACACAGTGTCAGGATATGGAGGTTACCAGCAGCACATCATGCCATCACCCAGTCAGTGAAGAGATCAATTTTTTCCCGAGAGGGCTACTCTTATTAATTTGCGTCTTTGTTGGTGCTTTTTCCTCTAACAAAATTTCCAGAACCCTTCAAAATAAAATGGTTGATGAACTTCTACCCATTTTTTTTTAGGTCTGTTTTAAAGGCACTACCTTTATTGTCTTATTTTTCTATCTGAAACTATTCTCTCTATTCTGAGGCTCATGATATCATGTTCCAGGTTCTGTTTTACATGCTGGGAATACAGGTGAACAAGACAAAATGCAGAGATTCTTTGGATGAAACAACGATGAAAGAGGCAGGGAAAAAACAAACTAGGGTAGTAGGGACCTCAGAAGACAGTGAAGAAGTGTTTTGAGATAGAAGGAATAACCATGAATGCCACATGTTACTAAGAAATACAATAAGTAAAAACTAAAAACACGATTGAGGCTGGCAAAATGGAAGTATTCTTTATAGGAGTTATTTTGGCAGAACGGTGAAAACAAAAGCCTAATTGGAGTGAATCAAAGAGAGAATGATAGATGAGGAAAAGACTTAGAGACAAGTTTTTTGTTTGTTTGTTTGTTTTGCTGTACAAGGGAGCAAATAGGATGATTTCTTGAACAAAGGTGGGTGCTTCCTGTATTTTAAGGTGAAATACTTTATGGCATGATTTTCTATTTATGAGAGTGATCATTTTGAAGAGACACAAACATGCCGTCCGTAACACGCATCTCCAAATCCAGAGCTGAGTATACATTCAGGGATTAGGTTATTTCCCTGGCATATTGGTGATATAAGATATGTAAATGGATTCTAGTAGTCAGTGTATTAACTCAGTGATGCTTTTGAAAGCCGGACTTGCAAAACACAGTTATTATTTAAGCCAGTTTACAAATGCTAGGCCTTGTCAGTAGAGGGTGCTGGAGGGACATCTCTTCTAGTTTGTACACAAGTGTCTTCCTAGGTAGTTTCACCAGGATCCCAGTGTGCGGTTCACATGTGAATTCCTAGCAAGTCCTGTTTGTACCCCAGTGGCTGGCTTTCATGTAGATCTTATAGGGAGTGTTTGTTTCTTTGCTTTCCAGCTTCAGCCTGTAGGTACTCAGCAAACTTGGCCAACTGATGGACCATAGCCAGACACTGCAATGAAGCCTGAATTTCAGCCCTGGTTCATCCCTCTGAGGAGTTTGTTTCTTCCTTGGGTGCATTTTTTTCAGCCCTATTGGTAGTGATTGCTTTTCCTATATTCTCTAATGTTCTTTTATCTTTTACTAGTTAAAATGTTCATTACCTTTGTAGTAGTTAGTAATTCTTTTTATTAATGTCTTTTTTTAATTAGATTTTATTTATTGATTTTACAGAGGGGTGGAGGGTGGAAAATAACAACTCATCGTTGCTTCACTTTAGTTGTTCATTGGTTGCTTGCCATATGTGCCCTGACTAGGCAAGCTCAGGTATTTGAACTGGTGTCATCAGCATTCCAGGTTGATGCTTTATCCACTGCGCCACCACAGGTGAAGCTAGTAATTCTTGATTTTGAAATTTTCCTGATAAAATCACTGGTGTGGTTTGTGTACCTGATTGGATTCTTACTGGTAAATTATTGTTTCACGTATAATGGATATTACCAGGTGTGGCAATAGGTAATTTCAGAATGTGCCTTCTAAATGTAGTATATTTTCCTTTTCAACTATCAGAAATTGGTTATCATGCAGCAGAGTCTACATCCAAACTTTGTTAAACATTCCATTTTACCCAAAGATATCTTGAAATAAAAGCAAAACAAAATAGCATAAAATGTCTCTAGTCAAATGAATTTGAGAAGTGTATAAAAAATGTTTCCTCTTTGCAACAAACATACTAACAAAGTAAATATTTGATGAGAATAAAATGAACTTGAGATTTAATTGTGATCTGCTGAAACTGTAGTATCCAAGATAAATGTCATCAAATGGAAAAACCAAAAACAAACAAATAAAATATGTTTTGTCAACCTCTGTGTCTACGCTAGTGGAGAGAAATAAAAACACTGAGCCAGTTTGGGTTAGTTTCAGGGAAGTTGTGATTCCTTTTTTTAGAGACAAAATCAAAGATATTTTAAGGTCTAGATGCAAGAGTGACAAATTATAACATCGGTTCACCTCCTGCTTTTATAAATACTATTGTATTGAAATATAGCCATGATCATTCATTTCCATATTGCATAAGGCTGCTTTTGCTCTATGATGCAGAATAGAAAAATTGTGACTGAGACTGAATGACCCCACAAAGCCTCCAATATTTACTATCTTTCTCTTTATGAAAGTTTGCCTACCCTGCGGATGTAAGATCTCTCTTGTCACAGAGGCTTGAAAGTGGCTAAACAGATAGATGTGGCTGTGTTCCAATAAAACTATTTATAAAAACAGGCAACAGGCCAGATTTGGCCTCTGAGCTTTATTTAGTTGGCTGACCCCTGCTTTAGAGCATAGCGGATGTGTAATAAATATTAGCTAAATAAATTTTTAAAAATGGATTTAAAAAATTCTAAAATTGCCAGCACATTCTGCCCCCCCCCACCCCCGTTGCCCCAGTGTGTGTGGTATCTATATGATACTCCTGTGACAACTGGTAACAGGGCATGAAGGATGAGTCAGATAACCTCTGGAGGGTACCTACATTGTGGCCATAAAGCACTGTGCCCATGTGGGAAGCGTTGCTGTCCTGGGGCAAACAATAAACTCCAGGCTTGATAAAAAGCAACCGAAGGTAAGGTTTCTCTCAAGAATGCTGCAGAATTCAGTCTTCTTCTGCGTTCCATTCCCACTGGCTGCTCCAAGTGGTCCTTCATCCATCATTCACCTCTCGAGTGTCTGCTTTGGGTTCCCTGTCGATGATAGAAAAACTACTCTGTGTACTTAGTGGAGGAACTCAGGATTGAGTCTGAGATGTTTACATAGATTTTGGGGAAAATGTCACTGAAATGTAGGGGAAACAAATCAAAAGGCATTTTAAGTGTTTGTTTTAAAATAGAAATATTGACAATGGTATTTTTTTTTCAAAGGTGTTTGTCTACAGATCCAGAGAGGCAGATTTCACTAGCCAATTGGAGATGACCTAACTTGATGATTCTCCTTCTGTTATGTCACTCAAAATTCCCCATCACTTACTTCTACATTGTGCCACTAGGATAATTGAGGCCCTCATACGTGTCCTCTGAATTGCTATTTCTAACACTTCATGTCACTAATTTGTTTTACCTTTCTCAGCCAGATTAATCTTCCAGAAACACAAATCTGATAATGTCACTATTTTTCTCAGAACCCCAAATGATTTCCCTTTGCCTCAAGAATGAAGTCTAATCTGACAGCCTTGGGCTCCATTTATCTCCACCATTCCCTCCCTTCCCAATTGGACCTGATGCCTCCCTTCGCAGAGGGTTGCCAGATACTGTACGGGATACCCACTTCGTTTGAATTTCAGATAAATGAGTAATTTTTTTAAGTATGAATATAGCATTAACACCACATGGAAAATACTCATTATAAAAATGATTCATTGTTTATCTGAAGTTTAAATTGTTTTGTATTTTTATTTGCTAACTGTGGCCACTCTACCTTCATGCCTACTCCATTGATAAGAGTCAAATAATTTTTGTCTCCTACACATACCTCACGCTTTTTGGCTTTCCTGATTTTGTCAGAATGACCTCCGAACTACCTAGAGGCCATTAATAAAAGTATGGAATGTAGTGCCTAAATGCACCCTCTTCTCTGTCAACGTGACGTAGAAGAAAGGCTATATGTGAGATAGTGTGAGATAGACTTTGATGATCATTCTGGCTCCAACTGGACCATCTATGTGACCTTTGGATAAACTGCTTAGCTTTTTATAGGCTTCAGTTTTCTTATCTACGCAATGAGGATAGTAATACCAACTTCAAGTAATTATTTTAAGGTTAAGTGAAATTTAGCAAAATCTAAAAAAAAAAATGTAGTCCATTGGAGGGATTCAATAAATGACGCCTTGTCAACTTTCTCCTTACATCAGTGTTTTTTAACTTGAGAAAACTCCAAGTCTCCCAAATATATCTGTGGATTCTAATATAAGAAACATTAAAACAGTTCAAAGTAAAAGTGGTTACTTAAGGCGGTCATTTCACACCTCATGCGTAACAGTAGTCAGCCTTAAGCGATGAACGTCTGTGGTGAAACAGGTTTACTAATTACATATTTACCTAGATAATCCAGAATAGGGTTGTATTTTTAGACTCTCAGCAAAATGCAAAGACTGTATTTAAAAACTGTCAAATAAAGCTTTATGGGGTCATATGAATACACCAATAGATTCTCATTAGAGGAGTGCTTCATTCCATCTTAATTGTATACGTGCTTTGTTCTCTACTAGATAGATTGTTTTTGCATGGGCAACATGCTTGGGTCTTTGTTTCCTCCCTGCTGAACCTTCTCCAAAGCTGAAACATATTTATTTACTGAACTGCTAACTGATTGGCTGGATAGGTAAATGTTCACCTCTCAAATTCAGAAATATAGGCTTTAAATGATGCCTTACGTGTATGTTTAACCAATTCACCATTTTTATCCCAAACCCCATCCTGATAGTGTATCTGTACCACCTCTGCTGGGTAGGGGTTGGTTACATTACTTTGGCCACATTACCAGATGTCTGACCTGACTGGCATGTGCTGAGTCAACCAGATCTCCTCTCACAGGATGTAAGGATTGGTGTCAGTCTCTGGTGGGTACTTAAAGTTGTTGCTTGGCTAACCGTGGGGCATTTTGATCCTGCTGAGAGAAGCAGAGAAACGTTTTCTGCTGAGGATGATAGGAATGGGGCAGCCACTGATTCAGGGCTTGGAAAAATGCAAAGGAAATATGTGACCTG
Organism: Saccopteryx leptura; assembly: GCF_036850995.1. Taxonomy (NCBI): domain Eukaryota; kingdom Metazoa; phylum Chordata; class Mammalia; order Chiroptera; family Emballonuridae; genus Saccopteryx; species Saccopteryx leptura. The sequence goes on along the minus strand of NC_089505.1, from coordinate 282,358,944 downwards.
GCTTTTCATGTCTTGATTCAGTCCTGTATGGGAAAAAAGTGGTCATAACTCTGATTTTTACTTCAAGAAGTTTGAGGCTCTTTTTTTGTTACTCATAATCAAATAATCCCTAAGTAAAGCACCTGGGTCAAAATGGGCACTGGACTCTCCCTGCCAGCAAAGTTGCATGGGGTAGTGAGGGTCACCTGTGGGTGACCTGGCCATGTGCATACTGCTGCATGAAAGCAGAGGAAGCCAAAGGAAAGCAAGAGGGAATGGTGGACGGGTAAGAGAAAGGACCACTGACTGGCTGAGTGGCCATCAAAAACTTAGGAAAATGGTTTCATGCAGTGTTAAGTAAGTCACAGGAGAGATCTGCACCCTCTCCTTCATTTTCCTATAAAATGTTCAGAAATCTATCATCGTCACTAATCTTTGGGTACATATGTCTTTTTTATAATGACTGTGCAGGACGAATTGGATGGCAGATTGGTACTTGATTTGACTAAATGCAGCAATGGGCCCAGACTTGTATCTCCAATAAGCTGCTATTGTTTCAGTTTTCATTTGAAGAAAAGGTTTTACTGATAAAAAGTGTCATAAGCCAGACAACAGAAAGAGTCTTGGACAAAGAACTGAAAAATGTGTGATAACATCCAAGACTCTTCTCCTTTTTGTTATATCTTGGTTTATATTGGTGATAGAGTAATCCTGGAAAATAATAATTAGATTTTTTATGAAGTTCAAATGTTATTAAGAGAATTAAAGTAGTATGTAAACAGTAATGAGTTTTAAAGGTTAAAGGTGGTGTTTCGGTTTACAATTTAGATTATGAACTTTTTTTTGTTTCTTTGTTTTTTCAATGTCTAGCGCACCAACACTAACATAGGAGGTGCTCATAAACTGATCATTGAAGAAATGAACATAGGCTTCTGTGTCACATATGTATTCTATGTACATATAACTAAATCAATCTTAACACATTTATTGACAAAGAGGATGTAAACTGTCCTTATCTATTGTGGAACAAAGGACAGGAATAGCAACAGAATTGATTTAGATTAGAGTCACATCTAAGAATTCAAATGGTACCTAACAGCAAGAATGGTAGCGGAGGATATTGAATATCCCTCCCCTAGAGTCTGAAGGGATTGGATTCTGTTCTCCTCGGAGCAATTTAAGTCTAATCTCGATGAACTTGAAAATCTCTTAGCATCTTTTTTATCTTTTATATTATAGGGTAAAAAAACCTAAAATCATTTTTACTTCTAGGACAGCAATTGATGTCATCTGTATGGGCTTAGATAACACTGATTCGGTGGGAAGTGTCCCACAAATACTCTGCAGCGTACATGTCACTTCATTCGTTTCTCATTTGGTAACCTTGAGGATATTTATGGTAAGAATTTCTGATGTAGAATTCTAAAAGGTTTCCAACAATTTGTGAACCTCATTCTATGTCCGGTGGATCATCCTGAGGGCGTAATAGCTTGTTCCTCTGGGGTTTTGATATGCATAAAGGGAGAGTGTGACTTAGTGCTCTTGTGACTAATTTCATGTCTGCTGCTTGTATTTGTGGAATAACATAAATGAATCACTCCATGTATTACATTGATGTTACAGAAATATGGAAGCAATACATTCCAGTTTCTGACTCTGATAGCTTTTAAGTAATGGTAACATATAGACCAGAAGATATAGCATCTGTATAGTTTCTCTTCATTGTCTTTCTGTACAAATGACTTGTGCTCTTAGAACTGTTTTTAGGTTGGGGCAAGAGAGACACCTGTTCTAGGCCCTGCATTTTAGTGGGCCTTGTGTATCTCTCTCTCTCTCTTTCTCTCTCTCTCTCTCTCTCTCTCTCTCTCACACACACACACACACACACACTATATTTATTTAAGAGCATGTGGTTATTTCTATCATTTGGGATCCAGGACTCAGTACTGGCACAGGTCACTCTGAAACCATGAACATCCAGCCCCATGACCAACACTGTTCAGTCCCCAGAGAAATACTTCTCCACATCTTGTCTTGTATTTTCACAACAAAAAGTAACGAGCTCCAAATGCTATAAACGTTTGAGTCATACTGCTGCCAATGTCACAGATGGACTGTGCTTTGGAAATCAGATAGAATTTGAGTGGCAAAAACACACAGATACAAGAAAAGGCAAATAATTTGTATCAATCTGGGTTCAGTCAGTAAAACAGGTATTATGGGGAAAATGTCAATTAAAGGAATTAGGGTGTACATGGTTGTGGCAATTGCTGAGAAAGTAGATGTTGGGAAGTCTGAAGCTTTAAGGCCAGGGAAATAATAATTTAATGACCTCAGCCTAAAACACTAAAGCATGTGATTCTCAAAAGGCTGCCAGGAAAACTGCTGCAATCCCAGTGTCTCTGGGAAGGTTCCTACCAACTGTCAGACTACACAGGAATGGAGGTGCATCTGGAGTGTCGGCAACATCAATGAGAACCCTCCGTCTATCTATAATATAAACAGTGATCTTCCACAAATAACGATCTTTTCTCCTTCCATCTGCAAAAATCTCAAAAGTTTCTCTCATTGTCAAACTCTAACTGGAACCATTAAAGTAAGGAATCCTGAAAAAATGTAGTTTGTGGCTCCACCTCACACTATAAAGGAGGGGAGCAGGGGTGATGCTGAGTTGACAACAGGTAATTCAGCCAAATTCACCCCTTTGTCAACTCCGTATCCATATACAATACTTCTCCTGTATTTAGTTTCGAAATAAAGACAAATATGTCTTGCTTGCATCTAATATGATGAGACTAACTTTGATTTAAGTTCAGATGTAGTTTCTTCAAAAAGAAAGGCACAGTGATTTATATGCCACTTGATGCACTTCTGGTATTCCCTGACTTGAATGTTAAAAAACAATGTTGACCAATGTGAACATATTTTATATTTCATAGTGGAGGTTGGAGGGGAAGGTTAATCTATGCAAATATATACATTATCAAAAAATAAATAAAATGTAGATAATTACTAGTCTTTTACCATAATTCCTTTGGCTTAAGCAAGAATACATATTTTTCTGCCTAGTGGGAATACATAATTAGTCTGTGTTGCTGGTAAATTTCTCCCTTAGCAATGGGCATAGCCATGTTAGCTGTAGTAAATGAAACAGTTTGAGCCTTTAAGTAATTTTTTTTTAATCTTTTTTAATTTTTAATTTTTATTTATTCATTTTAGAAAGGAGAGAGAGAGAGAGAGAAAGAGAGAGAGAGAAGTGGGGGAGGAGCAGGAAGCATCAACTCCCATATGTGCCTTGACCAGGCAAGCCCAGAGTTTCGAACCGGCGACCTCAGCATTTCCAGGTCGACGCTTTATCCACTGCGCCACCACAGGTCAGGCCGAGCCTTTAAGTAATTTTGATGACTACTGCATGGTTGCTATTCAGATTCAATCTGGAACATTTTGTCCACCTAATGGTTAAAGCTTCTTTGTTTACATGGTTATAGTTATTTAACACAAATATTCTATACTTTGTGGTATATGAAAGATCCATCCACATACTTCTTCTCCTGAGCAGATTATCTAATTGTTAATCTTATCCTTTTAAAATTCCTGGCCTTTTAGCTAAATCGTTAGCAACAGCACACAAATAAATACAGACTTATACATTCGTCTTTCAGGCAATCTCATCTTTTAGGCAAACTGAATAACTGCCCCAAATTCTACCAACAGGGAGGATATCCCTTAAATGACTCTCCTTCAGGACCACTACTGCCCTCCATTTCTGGGTGGTTTTAGATTATTTTCTGGAAGCATTTATATGCCACGCCCAACTATTTTCTCAGTAAGCTGGTCACAGGGAAGTGACCATGAGGCCGTATGTGACATGAGGGAGAAGTGACAATGCCAGGAGTAGGCACCAAGGGAGTCTAAACCACTTCTTCCTGCAGCTCAGGTGTGCCTTCAGGATTGTCTAGACCCCAGTGTCTCATATGCCACTTCCATTTGATGACAGACTGCTGCCACCACATCAATCTTTATGGCTTGGTGGTTCAGACAGCACTTGGCTTATGATAAACATAGTGACTCTATGATCATGGTTAGTTATTCAGGGCCCAAAGTGTTTCTGTGCAGAGGAGGCATAATTCAGTCTAAAATCCCAAGGGTCTGCATGAGGCTCCATTGCCAGGTTCCTGCCCATGGCTCCATATCCCATCCCTATCACAGACACCTCATGGAACACTGAGGCTGCTACATCATATGGTACAAGTGGCAGAGAGGCTTGTACAATCATGTGGATCTTTGGCAGGGCCTGCTCTTTGGACTCAAATGGAAATAAAAAGTTCTACAAGTTACTTAGTGAGTGTGTCCAAGCAACTTTAAGGCCCAAATCTGGCATATGTGGCCTTCAAAACTCCAAGAGGCCAAATAGCAGTGGTCCCCAGACCGCAGACCGGTACCGGTCCATGGGTCATTTGGTACCAGTCCGCAGAGAAAGAATAAATAACTTACATTATTTCCGTTTTATTTATATTTAAGTCTGAACGATGTTTTATTTTTAAAAAATGACCATATTCCCTCTGTTACATCCGTCTAAGACTCACTCTTAATGCTTGTCTCAGTCATGTGATACATTTATCCGTCCCACCCTAAAGGCCAGTCTGTGAAAATATTTTCTGACATTAAACCAGTCCGTGGCCCAAAAAAGGTTGGGGACCACTGCCAAATAGGCATCATACTGCTTTCTAGATGGTAGTAGTTTCCAGATATACCAGCATGTCCTTCCTCTCAGAGTTGATATATTGACCTGCAGTGGAACTCTGGAAACTTTGCTGAAGTTACAGAACCTTGAATTATGGAGGGGTGTATTTCTTATGCTTTGTCCCACATTGGCTCACCAAGATGTCTAGGTAGGGGTTGGAAACATTTTTTTGTAAAGGACCAGATAGTAAAATATTTTAGGCTTTGCAAAATATATAACACTCTCCATCATCTTCTTTTTCTGTCTGTTTTGCACTTTTACAATTCTTTAAAAATGTTGAAAGTCATTCTTAACTTACGTGCCATGCAAAAAATGAACTTCTGGTAGTTTGTTGATCCCAGCTTTTGGGCACTGTTTCTTCAACTCTCTGTGGTATGTTTTTTTTTTTTTTAATTTTTAAGTTTCTAACCCATTTTAGACTGTTACTCATACAATATACAGTAAAAAATGGATAGGTAAAAAATAAAATTATAAAGACATAGAGCATACAGCTTTAATTTTTAATATTAAGTTTAATGGATAAATTTATGCTGTCAAATCACTATACATTTCTAAATTTTTAGTCTAAATTTCTGTACTTAATTCATTGCAAATTGGCACCAATGTACAACTCTTACTGGTACACAGATGATACTTTGAATTATACTGATCTAGGGTCTTTGTTACTTTAGCTCACCAGGTCAGTTAGCATTTAATGTAGTGAACTGTTATCATGATCAGTGGAATGGCCAGATGATCAACTTCCTTACAGTGTAGATTAAAGTAGTGGGCTGGAAAGTTTGTAGAGTCCTAAAGAAGGCAGATGATGAAGTGTACTATTAGCCCTTTGTTTATTAAAGGAATAGAGAGAGAGAAAAAATATCACCATATTAGTATCTATACACCAAGTACTTGGGGTTGTGTTGATTTTCTGGAATAGCAGCTGTTGTTGGAGTTACCACTTGATTACTTTATAATAATCCAGTAATTCTCCAAGAGTCATTTGGATTCTGCATAGTCCAAATAGGTGAGCTGATTTGGTATATGTTAAGAATAACTTTCCCTACATCTTTAAGTCCTTGACAATGACATTAGTCTCTGTATTTTCCCAGAAATGTAGAATTTTCTGGTTTCACTGGTCTGTGTCATGGACTCCTGTGTCTTGTTTTTCCATGTCACTGGGGTCTTTGTAGCCTAGTTGTCTCCCAGTTGGACTGGCAATTTGAGAAAAAGCCAAATGATAGCCAAGGAAGAAGTAAAGCTGAACAACAAACACCAAAACAAATAAGAACAGGTTTTCATAAAAATTGTTACCATTTACTGAAAACTTCTTTGGTCCAGATACTCTAAATAATTTATATTTATAACTTAATTAATCCTTATAACAATGACATGTGATTTTTTGGTCAGTGGTTCTCAGATAAAATAGCTGAAGTTTACTGGAGTTAAAAAACAATGCTTGCTCAAGATCACACATCTGATAGGTGGTGGAGCAGGCAATTAAATCTAAGGATTTTGACTCCAAAGCCCATGGGGTATGGTCATGAATAACCATTACTGAAGTAAATTAAACAAACAAATGCTTACCTAATCACTTATGCCAGTTTCAGTAAGCTCTTGAAGTATGTATTCTATCATTAGTGTGATTAATATTTTCTCTAGTTATTAATTGAGCAAAACATAAGTGCTTAATTTTTAATGACATGACTGCTTGATTGCTTGGGGGAAAGGCAGCTGGATCAATGAAGACAAAAATGTCCATGTTATTCATTTTCCAGCTGACATTTTTAATTGCCTGACTCTAAAATAACAACTTGGCCTACCACAAATATTTTGGAGTCTTTTTTAATTAAAGAAGCCTCTGCCATGCCAAGCAATTTAATGTATCATATCTATAGCTAAGTGTATACTCAGGCATTAAATAATGGAAACATATAATTGAAAAATATGGACCCGAGCAGTGTTCTTGATGGACATACAGCGGCTTTTCTACAGTCTTAGTATTTTCACCTTCAAATTTAGTTTGATTTCAGTCTCTTCCACCTCAACAAATACTTATTGAGCATTTACTATGTGTATAGCAGTCTATTTGGGTTTACAGTTGATAAAATAATAGGAAAATCTTGGATTTATAAAAGTAGTTGGTGAAATGAAACCCATATATCCATACATGTACAGGGTGATGGAAACCAGTCCTGAGAGCCTGGCCCACGGTGGTAAGAGTGAGGCTGAAGTAGAAGGCCCCCATCTTGGAGACATCATTAGAAACTGGAGACTAATCATGTATGGTTGTCAAGACAGAGCTATATTGTATTAACACATAAAGGACAAATTTGAAAGAAAAAAAGAGAAGGAAAAGAGTGAAACAACATCAGTAATGTCAAGAAAAGAGTTTAGGTAAGTAATTATTGATCAAATTCAAACTTTATTTCCTTCAACGTTTTCAGTTTTAAAGGATCTTTTTGAAAATGAAATTTTAAATTGAACTTATCTTCTATAACCCTTTTCTCTTTCTAGTTTCATCTTCTTTTCTTCTGATTTTTCCCAATCATTTTCTCATCAGGTTGACTATATAAAAGAAAAATGTTCAAAAATAACACAATTATTGAGTTATTATATTTTTAAATGTGATGAGAAGTTGATATTTGTCTATACTTAAAAGAAACTCCTGCACACTTTTTTGGGGGAAAATAAGGAACTTTTACTTGCAGGGAAGGGACCACACTTTTAAAAGGAAGAGGCCCATGAAAGAGTCACAATCCATGGTATTTAGAGTTCAGATTATTACATGGCAGTTCCAATTCCAAATGCATTGTGTTTGATCCAGATTTGAAAGAAACCAATAAGTTTTAATAAACAAAAAATACCTCCTATTTTTAATTGGTTTCACAATCTCTTTCCTTTCCAGTTCAGCAAATCCTTATTAAATTCTCTCTGCATAACTTAATTGGTTTTATGGCAGATAAAATAATAGCAAATAATTCCCAGTATTTTTAAGATTCCCCTGTCATCCAATTACAGAGACATCTGTTCTTTTAGATGTTTTGCAATTCATAGCTGGTATTAGGAAGGTCTTCTACTCATCTTGGGAAGCAATCTCTTTAATTGAGAATTACAGAACTTTTTCCAACCAAGGAAATATATGGGAAATTAAATTTTTTTCCCCTTTAAGTTCATTCTTTTTTTAAAAAAAATTTATTTATTCATTTTAGAGAGGAGAGAGAGAGAGAGAGAGAGACAGAGACAGAGAGAGACAGAGAGAGAGAAAGGGGGGAGGAGCAGGAAGCTTCAATTCCCATATGTGCCTTGACCAGACAAGTGCAGGTTTCGAACCAGTGACCTCAGCATTCCAGGTCGACACTTTATCCACTGTGCTGCCACAGGTCAGGCCTAAGTTTGTTCTTTTAGTCAATCTTTCCTTAAGAAGTGCAGATTCAAATAAATAAATTTACTTTGTGATTTTCCCATTCAGCATTATTACTTTGATTTCATAATGGGGTGGAAACACGTGGCTCTAGTGCATAAGATATTGGACACATGCAAATTTTGCAAGTAGCTTCATTGTTCTCTAACTGGCCAATCTTTCCACTCAGCAAGCTAACTTGTAAACCAAGGGCAAGGATCCAGGTAATGCTTGATTTTCCTATGGTTATCAGAACAGTGGTTTGTTCTCTATAAGGGAATTGCAAGGACAGTGGAAAGATCAGCAAGGATATTAGTACATTTCCATTCTTGTACAGTATGGGTTCTTCCGCTAAAAGCCAGAGTATTTCTAGTACTGTGCCTTTTTTTTTTTTTTTTGGTAATAGCTTTATTGACATTCAATTCACATATTATACAATTCACCCATTTAAAGTGTACAATTTAATAGTTTGTAGTGTATTCAACAAGTTCTACAACTATCACCACAAGCAATTTTAGAACACTTTCATTACCCCTAAAAAACCCTGCCCCTTGCCATCATACCCTAACTCTTCCATTTACCCAAGCCTTGAACAACTGCTAATAAACTTTCTGTCTCAATAGATTTTCCTATTCTATATATTTTATATATATGGAATCCTATAAGAGGTAGTTTTTGTAACTAGTTTCTTTCCCTTAATATGTTTTCAGGATTCATCGATGTTGTAGTATGTATCAGTATTTTATTGCTTTTTATGTCCAAATAATATTCCACTATATGAGTATGTCACATTTTGCTTATCTATTTAACTTAGAAAGGTAGAAAAAAAGATAGTATAACATAATTAATTACTTTTACAAATGCACAAAAAGGCAGATACAGTCAACACAAGATAATTTGAGAACTTCCTCATCAGTCAAAGTATAGTATCATCAGTGGTATAACATAAGACATAGGACAACTTTCTTAATTGTATAGTTAAGACTGGCCTACGATGTTTTTACTGAAACTCCTGCAATATGGTTGTTAAAAATTCCGAGTCACCAGAGGGTTCCTGAAATCCTGACAGACATATAATCAGAACAAAGAGAGTTGCCATCTCTCAACACTTGCTTTGAATGGAGAGAAAAACGTAGCCATGAGATAAAATAATACAGAAAATCAGAAAGTCAGCAACCAAAAATAGTCCAGTCATACACTCAGTTTGCAAAATATCTCTGGCAGAGAGGTGAGACTCTAACAAAGAGACCATGGAGAACAGCTTAGGCATATTTATTTTCTAACTGGAAGTTTGTGCCTTTAGACCACCTTCACCCATTTTGCCCTAAATGGGTGAAGACTATGTATTCTTTTTAGTACTTATCACCATCTGACAATAAATATTTGTTGATGAATATACAAAGATATACAAAATCTTACTTAAGAAAAGCATTTAATGTCAGAGGAAAACTCTCAAGATTAATCAGTTAAGAAAAATGCATATTACAATACCATTACCATGTATGTTCTCAATTTTTAAGTAAGTATTATGTATCTATATCTGCATGTGCAGAAAAGAATTTATATGAATTTACCAATATCTTATTTCTATGAGGAAGAATGAGTGGTTCTAAGTACTTTTAACTTTATTCAGTTAATATTTATTACATTGTAAAGGGAGAAATATATTACTAAAATACAAATAAATCAACTAGAAAAGATCGTATATCTGAAACACAGGGACATTATAGGGCCCTGAGTTCAGGGACTTGGCATAGTGGACACGTGTCCAGGGAAGCCATTCTGGAGCTTACATTGCCCATTATGTGCTTATTCCAAGGGGCTCGAATACAGGCTGAGGTGCCATGTATGTACAATTGGCTCCTCCTTTTCAGCGTATCACTAAAACTCTATCAATTCATACCTTTTTTAGAGCAATGAAATTTTAATAATTTAGGGCTTTCAAATCTCACAATTCACCCATTCCTCATTAACTTGCCTTTTACAAGATTACCAACTTGTTTAAATATATGGCTATGCTCTTTGTACAGTTATGTCTGAACTTTGAATATGTTACTCATGCTTCAAATTTGCTTCCTCCTAATTTTACCAGGTCTCAAATAAAAACAAAAACTCAAAAGCCTAAGCAACAGGTAAATTGTTTTTACTTTTAAATATATCTATTTGAAAAAAAATTAACCAAAGAGTTGTTAGTTGTTTTCAGCTAATTTTATTTTCAACTTTTGTTTTACAGATACTACAGAAAGGTTGAACAGTCTAACAATCTATGGATTCAAAATTAGTTTAAACCAACTGAGTTTATGTCAAAGGACTCTGCCTTTAGAAGAAATAAATGGGTTTACATAATTTTAAACCTCCCTAATAATTAAAATGTTCATTAGACTTTACTGATTAGAGTCAGATTTGTTTCATTCTTAGTTGAGCCCTTTCACTTACTTGGTGCCATAAGATTTAGTATGCAAAGTACATCACCCACTCATATCTGTATCAGTAAAAGTAGCATTTATCTACTACAGTACTAGCCACAGCATTTGACATGTCTCTAGTTTTCCAGGAAATGTATTTCCATAACTTGGGTGGGGGGAGGAAGACTCCTTCTTGGTCTAAATTTCTCAGGCACATACTTGTCTTTGAAAGTTTTATGAGCATTTCGTCTAACAAACTGATATCTACTGTGTAATCCTTCCTCCCTTCCTCCATAGCCCTAATGGAATCTTATATACTTGACTCTTGATGAGTTGTCTACAATTCTGATATCTTTCAACAAAACTTGTGTCCTTTTGCAACAACTCTTCCTTCCTCCATTGATTTTTGTATTTTTGGTCAAGGGGAGACTCCTGACTAAGAGAATAAAATTAGTCAATTTTTAGAAGTAATGAAACGAAATAGATTAGATTCCTTATCCAATATGGTCTAGAAACCTAATAAAGCTTTCAAAAGCCTGCCAAAAAATAAAGGATGAGGTCTGGTCCAACAGACCTTGGAAGAGAGAAGTAACTTCCATTGGCAGTTGGAACAGATGGCATTCTAAGCATGACAGATTTCCCACCACTCTAAGTAGAATCAATATCCAGTAGCAAGAAGTAAATTAGCTGGCAGTGAGTGAGAAGTCTGCCTATTAGTTTGATTTAGGTGTTGGTTGATTTGCATAGTTTTGCCATGATACTTTGTTTCAGTTCATTATTTTTAACCAGATCCAATTGCTACCATCTCAAGGATTTTGTGATGACTAGCTCACTGAAATAAGCTGAAAACTGGAATGTTTTAAAAAGAAAGAGCAAAAGAATTGAAGGGGCCAAACTACATACATCTCCATTTTGGCTTTCTATCTATATGGGTATTCAGATAAGGCAATTTTATGGGCAGCTCTCTTCTGAAAAAAAGTTGCAAAGTAGATGAAGGAGAATGAGGAAGTATAAGGAGAAGATATCAATATTTATTATGAGTTGACTTTATGCCTGGTGGTTTCCAACTGAATTTTTAAAATTCTGTCTTGTGACAGATCATATGGGTGGTGTCAAAGTCTGACCTCAAATCTATGTTTGGCCAAGTCTAAAAGACATGCTTTTTCAACCTTTCAGCTACATTATGTTGATTCTTGGTCTTTCATTAACACTTAGCTATTTTCTTCAACTCAACATCCTGCCTAAATTCATTCTTAAAAGCTATTCTCCCCAGAAATGTCTATGTGCTCAGCATATGATGCACTGGTTAAATATAGGGGTCCATGGCATTTTAACTAGGAAACCCAATAACTTAATCCAAAGAAATAAATTCCTAATGATGAATTATCAGGCATTCACTCATTTTTCTGCTAATGCAAGAACTAATTCACCAAGCATATACTATGTGTCAAATACATTCCGCTAAGTACTGGAGAACTAATAGTGAGCAAAAAGTGCCACAGTTTTTGCTTTCATGGAGCATAGAATTTAAATGTAATTAAACACATTGTCTAATTAAATGTAAAAATCTAAATGTTAAGAGAGATATGGGAGAGAATTAAAAGATAGCTATAATATTGAGGGCTCAGTTACAGGCAGGTTCACAGAGGGCAGAAGGAAAGGAATAACGGGGGCAGGATAGGTCAGAGGGAGAAGCTGGATTCTGACAGAAGGTCGTCAAAGGCTTCAGCTGACATGCAGAGAACCCTGAAGCTAGGATGACCCTCAGACTTGTCCTAAGTTGGGATGAGCGGCTGGGTCTTCATATCCCATATCAATCAGTCATTGGGAAGTGTTATGAAGATAGAGTACAATGTGTGAAAATGTATACGACTTTTTCCTTTTTCCTAAATATTTGGCTGAAGTAAGAAAGAGGGAGATATAATGGTAGTGGCAGGACAATGAGGGCTGCAATGAGCATTTTATTTTTGATGGAAGGAGTTTAGGCAGAGTCCTGGTGAGAAGGAGAAACTTTATGGGATATTGTTGAGGGAGATGATTCTGGGTAGTGTGTTTTATCAGAGACACAAACCTCTTACCGTAAAAACAATAGACATATCAGAGCTGCCTTGTTCCTTGATTTTGGTATTAATAAGTATGGTACACATAGACTTAAAACTTTAAACTCTTTACTTAAAGATTGCACTTCCAACTTTTTTGATGATATTTACTCAGAGACCTATTCAGCAAACTGGAGTAATGAATGTCAAACTTTGAAACCTGAGTCATATGCTAAGCATGAGATATAGTGAAATTAGTTTGGCACAGAACATTGGGGAAAATTATTTTAAGATCTAGAATGGTTTCTCAAAATAACACCTAAAATGTGACTATTAATTGATTCAGAACTAGAATTTGTGTCTTTATTGTAAGTATTGGAAATTTACATGCTATAATTAGAAGTAGTATGTACACCTTGCTGTTCCCCAAAAGAGAAGAATTCAAGACATGATAGCTACTGGTGATGCAATAGGAAATGGCCTCAGAGGTGATGCATTATGGTTTAGCATATCAGTGATCTGCTTATACCTGGAATTAGGAAAATATGAATTTTTAAACATTTTATGACACTAACATGTGTTGCTGTACCATTTCATTAGAAGGGATTTTGCTACTTCCACTTTCATTATGGGTGGCTAATCCCATTGTACTACCAAAACACATTTTTTTGAAAGATTTAGATGTTCATTCATTCAAATAATATTTTAAAATTATCTACTGTGGAACTGGCACTATGCTAGTACCAGAGTGTCAGTGGTAGAAAAGAAGGATTCAGAGTAGTCCTGTAAGGGAAATCAGACAATGTTACATAAAAGTAGTAATTAATGCTTACATATTTTTATAAATACTTTAAAAAGAAAGAGATGTCATGACAGAAAATAACAGAAAAGGAATAAAATGGAAGGAAACCACTTTAGACAAAAAAGATCTGTCCAGGGAATTGACACTGATAGCAGACCTCGGGATAAGTGCGAGCCAGAAAGAAGAAGGCGAAAGAGCATTCCAAGCAGAGGGAACAGCAGGCACAAAGTTCCTAAAGCAGGAAAGAACTAAGTGGGTGCAAGGTATCCAGGAAGACTGCAGAGGAAAGAAGTTGTGTCATAGGGATCCATTGACAGCCACATGGAAAGAGAAAGGTGAATTTTGCTTTCAGTGCCATGGGAAACCACCAGAGAGTTTAAGAGGTGGAAGCTCATGACCTGATCCAGACTTATGAAGAATAATTATGGTATAGCAAAGAGAAGGATTAGTTTGTATGAGAAATAATAATGGCATAGTGATTAGAGAAATTAATGTATTAAGTTATATTTTAGAGAAAAATGAGAAAATATTAATGAATTGAGAATGGAATGTTATGGAAAGAAATGAATCCTGGATGACTCCCAGATTTCTGGATTGAGCATATGGATGGACTATGTATGGTGCCATTTACCTAGAAGGAAAAGACTTGACCAAAATAGATTGGAGGAGGGTTGGGCTCTAAGTATTCAATTGTGGGCATGCTATGTTGGAGCTGCTGATGAGCCATCAAAATGAATATTTCAGGTAGGTAATGGGATATGCGTATGTTTAAAGATGAAAGCAATGATCTGTGTATCAGAAATAAATTTTGGAGTTGATGACACATAGATGATATATATAGTCTTAGAAAAGGATGAGATCATTTAGAGAAGAAAATAACCAGGAAAAAAAAGAAAGCAAACCCTTTACAGAATCTTGAGGAACTCCAAAATTTAGATTTCAGGTGGATGAAAAAGATCTTGGGGCTGAGATGAGAATTCCTTTGGTATAATGACATAATATCTGGTTACATTTTACAATGACATTTAAGAATACAAAATAAGAACAGTTTTCATCTGTCAAACACTTACTGTGACAGCCATTTGTATAGGGGCTCTGCTGACATCACATACTTACTTCTCATAACAATCTTATGTGGCAGGCACTAACATTATTTTCCTATTTTATACTTGAGAAACTTGTAACTCAGAGAAGATCACAGACCTGTCCAAGGTTACATATGAACACAAAGTTAAGCAAAGTCTAGAGCCTGCATATAACTGTGATGCTACCTCCCAAGTTCTCTTTACAAATAGTGTAGGGTATTACCCTAATTGGAAAATGTTATGGATTCAGGCTGAGTTCTAAGGTGCTCATAACTTACCCATAAATCTATCTTGGCACTGTTTGTATTGAGGAATAAGATATAATTTACCAGATAGGGAAAAGTCAAAATGCACAAGTGTGATCAAAAGGAGGAATCTTGCAGCATTGTTTGTTCTTCTGAAAGTTTTACGACCAGTATTCAAGATTCCAGTCCCAATGATAGACAGAGGGGGGACTCAAACAAAAAAGGACCAGTTTCTCCATGATTTTCCTCCAGACAGCGGGAACATAAGGCAACATGGTTTTAAGAACACGTGTGACCAAGTGTCATACAGAGGATCATTTCTCCTCATTTCTGGTGAGTCAACAGCGTGGTTTCCGGTCTGAGCACTCAGGCACAGTGGCCAGGGCAGAGGAGAAGGCTTTCAGATTTTGGATGGGTTGTAAATTCAAAGGTATCAGGTCATGGAGACAGTTCCTTTTGTGATGGCAGCATATGCTTTGTAGCAGCTTCATGGACTCTGTATCAGCGTTATGTCATTTGGGTGGAAACTTGATAGATTTTCAGGATTGGTAAATTATCTGGGAAATGGAAGTAAGAGGGAAAATTATATATAAACCATGTGCATCAGTGATTAAATTATTATTATTTTTTGGTTCCAAATTTATCCTTCTATACTGTGATGCTATAGATGGAAGCACTCAAACCACATGTTCGCTCCTGGCTGGCACCATGTTATGTTCTGCTGATAAGAGATGCTAGAGGGAGACTGCAAAGTGTATGGAGAGTAGAAACTTGTTGCTTTATGTGTGTTTCCTGCAAATTCCCTGTCTGCTTGCTGTTCTTGGAGGTACTGCCCCAGGCTTACTTTTCATCTCAGCAACAGCAGGACCTTCCTCTAGCAGCAGCTGGATCCAGTTCAAAATTTTCTAGCCCTTGGGGAATAAGCTTCTTTGTTCCATTGAGCCAAAGCCCACTCCTTAAAATCTGGGTTCTGTTTTAGTTTTATGGGACTTTTTCCAAGCTTAGCTCTGCTCCCTCTGCCCTCCTTCTTAGCAGTCCTTCCTCAGATGTCTGAATTTCACCTTCACAGTACTCCTTGGTAAGTTTTAACTTTGTCTTTGTTCCCTGACTGTTGTAACGATAGTTACCTATCACAGGTAGTACCCCTATTACCCTATAGAAATCTTTTCTTGTCCTGTCTGTTGCCTAGCTAATAGCTATTTATCTTGTTAACATGTCATTGCATTAAATCCCCCTGTTCAGATACCTGGACCCTGATGTTTGTTTACAAGAACATGTGAAACTCAAGGGCAGGGAGGAACTGCCAGAAATGCTGTGTATGCAATTTCAGGAATACCATTGTTGTAAACCCATATTTCACTTCCTGTTTGATATATCCAACACACCTATATTAATCTGTGCACCACAGAATCAAGCTTCCTGTCCTGAGAAAACCCATTGGAGGGATTATTTTCCACCTGAAAATATAGACAATGAAAACTATTTAAAAGAGATGTTTATACATGTTTTTCTCTTTGTGCTGCTTTGTACTTCTTAGGTGACATCTGCTTACAAAACAGTAGACTGACAGCCAGGTGACTTTTGTTTTAGTCTTGGTTCTGTTAGCTAGACATGTGAACCTTAGCAGTTTCTATTAAGTTTTCACATCTCAGATTCCTTTTCATTGGTGTAAAACAATGGTAGTCAACCTGGTCCCTACCGCCCACTAGTGGGCATTCCAGTTTTCATGGTGGGTGGTAGCAGAGCAACCAAAGTATAAATAAAAAGATAGGTTTAACTATAGTTAAGTTGTTTTATAAAGATCTATTCTGCCAAACTTAACAAAAATCCATAAGTAATTATTATTATATGCTTGCTGTAACTCTGCTTTATAAATTTTATAAAGTAAAGTTACTTCCCTACTTTATAAATCACCATTACTGTGGAACCGGTGGGTGGTTAGAAAATTTTACTAACAGATACAAAAGTGGGTGGTAGATATATAAAAGTTGACTACTCGTGGTGTAAAGGTGTGAGAAGAAAACTTTGATGGTTTCCTACAGGTCTAACATTGTATGATTTATTTCTCAGTATTTTAAGAAAATATTTAAGAAGTATGTTTGAGAAGATAGTTGTTTATGAGACTGTATTAGTTTTCCATTGCTGCATAACAAACCATCATAAAAACAATTCCTATTTATGACTGCTCAGTTTCTTGGGTCAGGAGTCCAGGCATGATTGGCTGTGTCCTCTGGTTTGGTCAGGAACACTCCAGGTCACAGTCAAAGTGTCAACTGCTATTAGTGTCTCTTCTGACACTCAAAGTCCTCTTCCAAGCTCACACTGGTTGTTGGCAGCATCCAATTCCTTGCAGCTCTTGGACTAAGGCCCCACTTTCAGGCTGACTGTCATTCTCAGATCCAAGAGGCCATCCACCATGACCCTCTCCACAACATGACTAATTGGTTCTTTCATGACAGGAAAATTTCTCGCACTTCCAATCTCTTTCTGCAGAAAAGATTGAGACACTTTTATGGGCTCACCTGGTTAGGTCACGCCTACCCAGAAAAATCTCTTTTGATGAATTCAGTGTCTACTTATTTAGGACTGTAATTACATCTGCAAAGTCCTTTCACCTTTGTTATATAATGTAACTTAATCATGGGAGTCAAATTGATCATATTCACAGCCAATATTCGAGGGAAGGAGATTATTATTGAGGGAGTATAAAAGGGTGGGAATCTTGGACAATGACTTAGAATTCTGCCTGCCCTAAGACAGGAGTTACTTACTGAGCTGGGATAGCTTCAGCCTCTGAGTGTACTTGGGATGGGATCACCTGGGCACAGTTAATTTGAATGTCTCTTATTTGATATTTAGATTAAAGCTATCCCAATCCAAATGACCTTCTCTTCACCTTCCTCCAAAGTAGACCACAGCTGCTCTGGAACTGAACTATAAGACCACACACTGAGCAGTTGCTTTGGCAACCAACACATATTCTGTCCCATTTGAGCAGTGGTCAAAGTGGTTTTTGCAATGGTATTGCTAAGCAGAGTTGAAACAAAAATGTGCAGCATGTCAAAATCCCAGACGTGGCAGAAGCCCAGAGCCAGTGATTATCTGAAGAGCTAGCACAAGTCTTTGTACTAAATGTAAGTTCACAGTATAGACTCATTGTAATTTATTGTTCAAAGGTATGCATCCCTTCAATCACCATTACTGGTTACTAATCAATTCTTTATATATATATATATATATATATATATATATATATATATAAAGAATTCTTTGTATATATATAATTCTTTATATATATAATTTTTTGTGTATATATATATATATATATGGCAGGTATTCAGCAAATATTCATTAAATTTTCAAAATGGTTATTTATTGTCTCTGAAAAATACAAAATTTGAATTTCCATGACCCTGAGTTTTCCCAAACCTGCTTTTAAACAGTTTATTAAAAATATAAAAACGTCACGTTCCTTTTTGCCCACTAATTATATTTTGACTAAAATGACCCCTGCACCGTTGGAAATCATGTATGGTTCTGTTAAGCAGCAAATTCTACAATTATTCACTATATAATTCACAAAGGTGAGCTTTTAGTCATCCAGGGGCCCCCTGCCAACCCCTCCCCCCCAATCATTTAGTAGCTCTGCAGTGAATTATTGAGGGTGTTTCATTCTTATGGTGCATATGAGTAATCTCATGCACAAAAAAGATACAAGACAAACATCGTTATCCTTTGAAACTACAACGATTGCTCACTGCTCTTTCAGCCCACATCCCAGGACCCATGTTTGCTATGCTGTGTTTCACAGACTATTCTTTCTGGTTAATGACTGTTCCTGACTAAAAGGTTTCTACTGCCCCAAACTGGGAAATGAACACATTTTGCCTTCCCTTGGAAGAATCACAGTTTACATTAGCAGTTGAAACACTCTAAATATTCATGAAGCCAGGCACTTAATCCAACCTTTTCTGAACTTATTTGACCAGATACACTATTTTTTTTCCCCTCAGTGATGCTATGAATCACCTATGAGTATCCAAGAAAATAGTGTTCCTGGAATGCACTTGAGGGGATGCTATCTAGATCAACAATGCACTTGATAGCAAGAGTTGTATTCACTTCCTCTAGACACAGTCCTTCTAACTGGAGTGGGTAAATTGGGGAATAAACACTGTATAACATCTCTCTTTAATCTTTAATTACTCCTATAAAACAGGTAATCTGACAGCTGTTATACAGATGGTGATATTTGGAGTTCAAGGAAGTAATATTCACAGACACCTACTAGCCTGTCAGACCTGGGGTCTGTGAAAGCATTAATATGCACCCTCCCGTACAAAACCCTGAAAAGCAGAGCCACATACAACATGTTTGTACTTTTTATTTAAAAAGTAAAACTTCCTTAAAAGGGTACTGGAGAGATTCTTGGTAGAAAATTAAGTCTGTTTATGAGATTTTAAATATCTTATGTGGGCAGAGACACATAAAAGTTTTTATTAGCCAGGGACACTGAGGTTGGGTTGAAGAGCACCATTTGAAGCAGATGTCAGACCTGAGTACCCTCAGCCTCCCGGGATGAGATGACCACTTTCAGTTTCTGAAAAGAAATAGGTCTCAGGTGTTGTCGGTGCTCAGACTCTATCACTTAAATCTTGGCTGAATATGTGCCTTCTTGTAACATTTTGATTGAATTTGTGCCAACTTGAATTTTCACTATAAAGGAAAAATAAGTAATCAGTCTTTGCCACATGCATCAGCAATAGATAATAAATACTTTAAGGATTTTATTTCTCTGAAGTGTACTGTACATAGAACAATTCATAAAAACAAGTGTTTAGGGGAAAAACCCTTATAGCCAGCTGACTGAAGACTCCCATGTGTAATGGTAGTCTAGATTTTGAGGACTGTCTTCTCAGTTCTGTATCTTAGACCTTTTTTGGAAAAATTGCTCTGGTATTATAACCTGCTGGAAAAATTTTGAATAATGGTGTTAATAAAAGGTGGCTTGTTGAGAGATAGGATTTTATTCATTTTGATGAATAAGGAGAGCAATGTTAATATGTGTAAAAATCACACAGAAAGAAAATCAGGGTATGTTTATGTTTTCCATGAATGTAATGTATTGAGTTGGCTGTCACCTCAAGTATTGTTCAGTTTCAACCATCATGCAAAACATTTCAAGATGAACTTTAAAGTCATGTGCTGGTATTAACCAAATATTATTACCATAGAAAGTGATGAAGAATACTTTAGCTGAATTATTTGTAATAAAAAATGCCCCAGATACAAGCTTCCTGCCCACTTTCTTTAGGCAAATGCCTCAGTTACCTTGTCATAGAATGACTTTGCACCTTAACTCCACACTAGTCCATCCTGCTCCAGCCAGCTCTGTGAACAGCCGATCACAGCAGTGAAAATCCCACAGAAAACACTTTGTTGCACTCTGGTCATTTTTTCCATCAAGCAGATATGCATACTATTTTAGGATATTTACATTTGTGTATATACTGTAATCATATCCATAAAGGCTAATTAGTTGTTGTCATTTTTTTACAGGGACAGAGAGAGAGTCAGATAGAGGGATAGATAGGGACAGACAGACAGGATGGAGAGAGATGAGAAGCATCAATCATCAGCTTTTCGTTGCGACACTGTAGTTGTTCATTGATTGCTTTCTTATATGTGCCATGACCGTGGGCCTTCAGCAGACTGAGCAACCCCCTGCTTGAGCCAGTGACCTTGGGTCCATGCTAGTGACCTTTTTGCTCAAGCCAGATGAGCCTGCGCTCAAGCTGGCAAACCCGGGGTCTCGAACCTGGGTCCTTCCGCATCCCAGTCTGACGCTCTATCCACTGCGCCACTGCCTGGTCAGGCAAGGCTAATTAGTTTTTATTAAGATTTGTGGCATGGATGGACCTGGAGACTATTATGCTAAGTGAAATAAGCCAGCAGAGAAAGACAAATATCATATGATCTCACTTATAGGTGGAATCTAATGAACAAAGTGAACTGAGGAATGGAATAGAGGCAGAGATGGGGTCACAGGGACCAGAGGGACAGCTGTCAGAGGGAAGGGGGTTGAGGGGATGGGGTCAGAGAAGGGGCAGGGATTAGTGAAATTATATATACAGAACACAGAGATACAGATAACAGGACAGCAAATCCTAGAGGGAAGGGGGGACAAAAGGGTGGGGATGAGGGAGTTATATTGAGTGGGCCACTAGAATTCATGTTAACACAATAAATTAAAATTAATAAAAAATTTAGGTCCTGCCAGTCGGCTCAGTGGTAGAGCGTCGGCCTGGCGTGTAGAAGTCCCGGGTTCGATTCCCGGCCAGGGCACATAGGAGAAGCGCCCATTTGCTTCTCCACCCCTCCCCCTCTCCTTCCTCTCTGTCTCTCTCTTCCCCTCCCGCAGCCAAGGCTCCATTGGAGCAAAGATGGCCGGGCACTGGGGATGGCTCCTTGGCCTCTGCCCCAGGCGCTAGAGTGGCTCTGGTCATGGCAGAGCGATGCCTCGGAGGGGCAGAGCATCGCCCCCTGGTGGGCAGCACGTTGCCCCCTGGTGGGCGTGCCGGGTGGATCCCGGTCAGGCTCATGCGGGAGTCTGTCTGACTGTCTCTCCTGGTTTCTAGCTTAAGAAAAATACAAAAAAAATAAAAAAATAAAAAATTTAAAAAAATATTTGTGGCTTCTGAAGTCAGTTGATCACCTAGGTGACAGACTATATGGTCTTCATCCAGGTTATGATGAGGTATGAGTATATCTATGTGTATGGTTCAGTGAAGTGGTTTACATTTATGACTGCTCATTAAAATTATCAGGGAATGTGAAAAAAAAAAAAGAATCCTGGTATTAACGGAACAGTTAAGTCAGAATGTCTGGAGTGGAGGTGGGGTGAGAGTGTAGTTATTTACTTCTCTATTTATTTTTAAATTTTTTATTATGGAAAAAATTTTTACATATATGAATAGTGGAAAATAATATAATGAACTCAAAAGATAATGAGCCATTACCCAGCTACCAACTCATTTCTAAATTCTTTTTTTTATTATTAATTTTAATGGGGTGACATCAATAAATCAGGGTACATATGTTCAAAGAAAACATATCCAGGTTATCTTGTCATTCAATTATGTTGCATACCCATCACCCAAAGTCAGATTGATTTTCGTCACCTTCTATCTCGTTTTCTTTGTGCCCCTCCCACCACAACTACACTCTTATCCATGTCTCTTAGTCTTGTTTTTATGTTACACCTATGTATGGAATCATGCAGTTCTTAGTTTTTTCTGATTTACTTATTTCACTCTCTATAATGTTATCAAGATCCCACCATTTTGTTGTAAATGATCTGATATCATTATTTCTTATGGCTGAGTAGTATTCCATAGTGTATATATGCCACATCTTCTTTATCCAGTCATCTATTGAAGGGCTTTTTGATTGTTTCCATGTCTTGGCCACTGTGAACAATGCTGCAATGAACATGGGGCTACATGTGTCTTTACGTATCAATGTTTCTGAGTTTCGGGGGTATATACCCAGTAGAAGGATTGCTGGGTCATAAGGTAGTTCTATTTTCAGTTTTTTGAGGAACCACCATACTTTCTTCCATAATGGTTGTACTACTTTACATTCCCACCAACAGTGAATGAGGGTTCCTTTTTCTCCACAGCCTCTCCAACACTTGCTATTACCTGTCTTATTGATAATAGCTAATCTAACATGTGTGAGGTGGTATCGCATTGTAGTTTTGATTTGCATTTCTCTAATAACTAAAGAAGATGAGCATCTTTTCATATATCTGTTGGCCATTTGTATTTCTTCCTGGGAGAAGTGTCTGTTCATGTCCTCTTCCCATTTTTTTTATTGGATTGTTTGTTTGTTTGTTGTTGAGTTTTATGAGTTCTTTGTATATTTTGGATATTAGGCCCTTATCTGAGCTGTTGTTTGAAAATATCATTTCCCATTTAGTTGGCTTTCTGTTTATTTTGTTATCAGTTTCTCTTGCTGAGCAAAAACTTCTTAGTCTGATGTAGTCCCGTTCATTTATCTTTGCCTTCACTTCCCTTGCCTTTGGAGTCAAATTCATAAAATGCTCTTTAAAACCAAAGTCCATGAGTTTAGTACCTATGTTTTCTTGTATGTACTTTATTGTTTCAGGTCTTATATTTAGGTCTTTGATCCATTTTGAATTAATTTTAGTGCAAGGGGACAAACTGTAGTCAAGTTTCATTCTTTTGCGTGTGGCTTTCCAGTTTTCCCAGGACCATTTGTTGAAGAGGCTTTCTTTTCTCCATTGTGTGTTGTTGGCCCATTTATCAAAAATTATTTGACCATATATATGTGGTTTTATTTCTGGACTTTCTATTCTGTTCCATGGGTCTGAGTGTCTATTTTTCTGCCAATACCATGCTGTTTTGATTGTCATGGCTCTATAATATAGTTTGAAGTCAGGTATTGTAATGCCCCAGCTTCGTTCTTTTTCCTTAGGATTGCTTTGACTAGTCAGGGTTTTTTATAGTTCCATATAAATCTGATGATTTTTTTGCTCCATTTCTTTAAAAAATGTCATTGGAATTTTGATGGGAATTGCATTAAACTTGTATATTGCTTTGGGTAATATGGCCATTTTGATTATATTTATTCTTCCTATCCAAGAACAAGGAATATTTTTCCATTTTATTGTATCTTTTTCGATTTCCCTTAACAATGCTTTGTAGTTTTCATTATATAGGTCCTTTACATTCTTGTTATGTTTATTTCTAGGTATTTTATTTTTTTTCTTGCAATCATGAAGGGGATTATTTTTTTGAGTTCATTTCTAATGTTTCATTGTTGGCATATAGAAAGGCTATGGACTTTTGTATATTAATTTGGTATCCTGCGACCTTACTGTACTGGTTTATTGTTTCTAGTAATCTTTTTGTGGAGTCTTTGGGGTTTTCGATGTATAGGATCATATCATCTGCAAAAAGTGATACCTTTACTTCTTCTTTTCTGATATGGATGCCTTTTATTTCTTTCTCTTGTCTGATTGCTCTGGCCAGAACTTCTAGCACCACGTTAAATAAGAGTGGAGAGAGTGGACAACTCTGTCTTGTTCCTGATTTAAGGTGGAAAGTCTTCAGTTTTATGCCATTTAATATGATGTTGGCTGATGGTTTATCATATATGACCTTTATCATGTTGAGATATTTTCCTTCTTTACCCATTTTTTTTTTCTCTTTGCATTTCTCTGAAGCTGGAAACGGGGAGAGACAGTCAGACAGACTCCCGCATGCGCCCGACAGGGATCCACCCGGCACGCCCACCAGGGGCGACGCTCTGCCCACCAGGGGGTGATGCTCTGCCCCTCTGGGGCGTCATTCTGCCATGACCAGAGCCATTCCAGCGCCTGGGGCAGAGGCCAAGGAGCCATCCCCAGCGCCCGGGCCATCTTTGCTCCAATGGAGCCTCGGCTGCAGGAGGGGAAGAGAGAGACAGAGAGGAAGGGGGGGTGGAGAAGCAAATGGGCGCTTCTCCTATGTGCCCTGGCCGGGAATCGAACTGGGTCCCCCACACGCCAGGCCGACGCTCCACCACTGAGCCAACTGGCCAGGGCCTATACCCATTTTGTTGAGTGTCTTAAACATAAAGTTGTGCCTTTTCTGCATCTATTGATAAGATCATGTGGTTTTTGTTCTTTGTTTTGTTGATATGGTGTATTACATTAACCGTTTTATGTATGTTGAACCATTCTTGAGATTCTGGGATGAATCCCACTTGATCATGATGTACTATTTTTTTAATATGTTGTTGTATTTGATTTGCCAGTATTTTGTTTAGTATTTTAGCATCAGTATTCATTAGAGATATTGGTCTGTAGGTTTCTTTTTCTGTGCCATCCTTGCCAGGTTTCGGTATGAGGGTTATGTTGGCCTCATAAAATGTGTTTTGAAGTATTGCTTCTTCTTCAATTTTTTGGAAGACTTTGAGTAGAATAGGAACCAAGTCTTTTTTGAATGTTTGATAGAATTCACTAGTATAACCATCTGGGCCTGGACTTTTATTTTTGGCAAGGTTTTTAATAGTTGTTTCTATTTCCTCCCTGCTAATTGGTCTGTTTAGGCTTTCTGCTTCTTCATGACTCAGTCTAGGAAGGTTGTATTGTTCTAGGAATTTATCCATTTCTTCTAGATTGTTGAAATTGGTGGCATATAGTTTTTCATAGTATTCTACAATAATTCTTTGTATATCTATGATGTCTGTGGTGATTTCTCTTCTTTTATTTTGGATTTTGTTTATATAAGTCCTTTATCTTTTTTCCTTGGTGAGTCTTGCCAAGGGTTTGTCAATTTTGTTGACCTTTTTAAAGAATCAGCTTCTTGTTTTATTAAATTTTTTTATAATTTTTCTGTTCTCTATTTCATTTATTTCTGCTCTGATTTTTATTATTTTTTTCTTTGGCTGATTTTAGATTGTCTTTGTTTTTCTTTTTCTAGTTCCTTAAGGTGTGAAGTTGAGTGGTTTACTTAGTCTCTCTCTTGTTTGTTCATGAACAACAAGAGAGTGATATGAACTTCCCTCTTATTACTGCTTTTGCTGCATCCTAGAGATTCTGATAAGTCATATTGTCATTTTCATTTGTCTGTATATATCTTTTTTTTTTTTTCTTTCATTTTTCTGAAGCTGGAAACAGGGAGAGATAGTCAGACAGACTCCCGCATGCGCCAGACCGGGATCCACCTGGCACGCCCACCAGGGGCGACGCTCTGCCCACCAGGGGGCGGTGCTCTGCCCATCCTGGGCGTCGCCATGTTGCGACCAGAGCCACTCTAGCGCCTGAGGCAGAGGCCACAGAGCCATGCCCAGCGCCCGGGCCATCTTTGCTCCAATGGACCCTTGGCAGCGGGAGGGGAAGAGAGAGACAGAGAGGAAAGCGCGGCGGAGGGGTGGAGAAGCAAATGGGCGCTTCTCCTGTGTGCCCTGGCCGAGAATCGAACCCGGGTCCTCCGCATGTATATATCTTTTGATCTCTGTGCTTATTTCTTCTTTGATCCATTCATTTTTTAAAAGTATGTTGTTTAGTTTTTATATTTTTGTGGGGTTTTTCCCTCTTTTTTGCAGTTGAATTCTAGTTTCAAGGCTTTATGGTCAGAAAATATGCTTGGTATAATTTCAATTTTTCTGAATTTGCTGAATATAATGAACTCAAAAGATAATGAGCCATTACCCAGATACCAACTCATTTCTAAGTTCTCTTATCTGTACCCCAGTCAACCTCAAGTTCACTGCCTCTTTCTCTTGGGTTATTTGCACACAAGTCCCGATATCATATAATTTTAATTGTACATATTTTAGTATGTCTATATGTGTGACTAAAGGAAGACATTAAAAGAGCAATTATAATACCCTTAGAACACTAAAAACTTCACTTGCTTTAAATAATCACATATCCTGTCAGTGATCACAGTTCCCCAATTGTCTCATATTTTTTGTAGTTTTTGGCTCACACCAAGATTCAAATAAGGGAAATTCATTGAGATTCATTAATGTATCTCTTACAACTGCTTTCAATATAAATATCGCCTTCATTTCTTTTTCTTTCTTACCATTTAAAAGAGAGACTCAGGCATTTGCATTGTGGAGTTTCCAAATGGTTATGAGTGATTGAATTTCTGTGACATTATTTAACACATTACTCTGTTCCCTGTATTTTCTTTACATTAGTAGTTAAAGCTTTGAGACTGATAGAACTTAGATTGGCTGACTTTGGAAAGACTAATATGTTGATGTTGTTGAGCATATCCATCATTAGGCAAAAACAGTTTTTGTTTTTATTTTTATGATATTAAGGGTCTTTGATGATTGATGTTTAGATTCATTTTTTTAACATTGTTTTCAAAATGGTGATATTTAAATTCAATTATTCTTTCTTATTTCCTAGCTGAAATAAGTTTTATAATGAGAAGCTTTTCATCATCAGCTATTTGATTATACTGAAATACAGTTTGTACCATGAAGAAAAATGTTTGATTATTTCCCTTTATTTATGTTTTCAAATAATGATGTGGTTCCCTGATTTATTATAATGAGGTGCATATTAATGGCATTACTATGAATGCATGAATTTAAACATTTTTGATATATTTTAATACCTTGAAATCATTTTTTTAATTGTCTTGATAATGGCCAGAGCAGTCTCTTCATTTTGCATTCAGAGACCCTTGAACACAGTCCTGTCATTCTCTGATAGCATTCTTACTTTTTGTTATAAAAGCTCATCTTGAACATTCTTGGGAACAGCTATTTCTCCAGAGTCCTAGTTTCTTTACAGAGTAATGCACATAGAGACACACATCTAATTGCCAGGCTTGCTCATTGTTACTGAATTGCTCATTTCCTAGGCCTTTCCAATAGATAGAGCTGGGAAATACATCTATATTTTAAAATTCAGAAGTACAGTGCTTTTCTTTAATTTCAAGCTTTTGCAGCCGAATTTTCTTTCTTCCTTGCCAAAAATCTCAGTTCTAATTACGTTAATGTAAGTAGTCCTTTATTCATCACATATGGCACATTGCATTTTTCAAATATGGCCACAAGGCCACAAAAATGTTTCTAATCCCAAGTGTGCATCCAGAACATTGCTGCTTTTCATCCTGAAGAGTCTGTTCCTTCCACCGAAATTGGGCAAGATTTTGTGTCCACATCAATGAATAGAATGAGACTGAAATGACATTGCATGCCTTCTGAAAGGCAGGTCCTAAGGGATCCTAAAAGCTTCTGCTGAACTTTATTTCAGGATGCTCACCTTTGGGATCAGCCACCAAATTGTAAAGAATCAGATTCAAGAGAGAGGTCACCTCTAGGTGTCTGGCCAATAGCATCAGCTATGGTCTCAGTTGATAGACAGTATCACCCACCAGTCCTGTGAATGAAGGAGCCAGCAGACTGTTCCATTTCCCCAAGTGATATGGATTGGAGCAGAGATAAGTTTTTCTCATCTAAAGCTGTCCCAATGTTCAATTCAGGAGCAAAATAAAGGTCATTTTGTTGTTATTACTTTTAAGTACAATCCTTTATCTTACCTTTTTAAAATAGCTTGATGGAGGTATAATTGACATATAAATTGTATAATTTAAAGTGTTCAACTCAGTATGTTTTGACATATGCATACACAGTAAACCCATCAGCATAATCAATAGAATGGATCTATCATTAAAACACTTTCCTCCTGTTATTTTGTGATCTATATAATCCTTACCGAATGCTCCTTCTAGCCCCTAACCCCCTCTGTCTCCAGGCAATCTCTGATTGGCTACCTGTTACTATACAGCAATTGAGTTTTTTTAAATTGAGATGTACATTCTGTATTCTTTTTTCTGATTTATTTCCCTCAATATTATTTTGAGATTCATTCATATTGTAATATCTACCAATAATTCATTTCTTCTTATTCCATTCTCACTGACTACTTTCTACTTGTTCCCTACTACCAGAAATTGTGACATTTACCAGCGATTTCTTGCCTTTCTCATCCCTCTTCTCCAGCATCTATTCAAAATATCTTGTTTATTCCTAGATAGTAGCAAAAAGCAATCAGTGAGCTCGTTCTCAATTTAATTTCAATCAGAGACTCGAACCATCACATACTGCACTTTTTCTATGACAATCATTTTTCTTAGATGAAAACATTTAATATTCACTGCTATATCTTACTCTGATGTTTCTCTAGTCATTTGGTTGTCTGAAGCTTTCTTTAGTGAAGAAAGGATATTCTCAGGTTTTTTGAGGGTTGTTGTAGCTGTTGTTTGCTTGTTTGGCAGATTAATAAGAGTTGTACCCTTTTAACTTTGAGTTATGTTTGGCTGGATAATACAGGGTGGTTCAGATTTTCTTTTCCTCAAGTATCTCACACATGTTGCATCATTTTCTTATGCCGTAGAGTCATAACATCTGATGACAACTTGATTTTCTTTTATTTACAAGAGACTTTGGGAAAGGGGGTGCTGATTGATAGCTATAGGAAATTATTTTTCTTTAAAGTCCAATTATTTTACTAGACTATGACATCACTGCTTTTTGGTGATTTTTCCATTTATGCGACATACACTTTCAATATGAAGTTTCAAGTCTTTTTATTTTAAGGGTTAGGCAAATTTTCTTGCTTGATATTCACTACCATTATTTGCTGTCTGTCTTTGCTTTGGTTTTCTCCAGGGACTCCTATAACAGTATGTTAAATTTTCATTGCTTTCCTGGCTATCTCTTTATCAAGAATACTTTAAACTTTATCCTATAATTCCTTTTTTAAATTTAATTTATTTTGTTTACATAGATTATAGTGTTCCCCCGAATGCATACCCCCTCCCCTGTATTCCTCTCAAAATCTGCCTTTCCCCCCTCCCAACAGCTCCCTCCCCACTTTCTTTCAGGTTTAGTTCCATTCCTCAGTTCACATTGTTCCTTGGATTCCTCAAATGAGTGATGTCATATGACGTTTTTCTTTCTCTGTCTGGATTATTTCACTTAACATAATAGTTTCCAGGTCCATTCATGTTGTTGCAAAAGGTAAGATTTCCTTTTTCATGGCCCCATAGTATTTCATTATATATATATATATATATATATATATATATATATATATATATATATATATATATACACACACACACACACACACACACACACACACACACACACGCACAACTGCTTTTTAATCCTCTTGTCCAGTGATGGACACTTGGGCTGTTTCCAGATCTTTGCTATTGTGAACAATGCTGACATAAACATAAGGATGAATTTCTTTTTTTTGAATCAGTGCTATGGTGTTCTTGGGATATATTCCTAAAAGTGGGATGTCTCGGTCAAAAGGCAGTTTCATTTTTAATTTTTTGAGAAATCTCCATACTGTTTTCCACAGTGGCTGTACCAGTCTGCATTCCCACCAGCAGTGCAGGAGGGTTCCTCATTCTCCACATCCTCGCCAGCACCTATCACATGTTGTTTTTTTAATGAGCACCATTCTGATTGATGTGAGGTGGTATCTCATTGTGGTTTTAATTTGCATTTCTCTAATGATTAGTGATGTTGAACATTTTTTAATCTACCTATTGGCCATCTGTATGTCCTCTTTTGAGAACTGTCTATTCATTTCTTTTGCCCATTTTTTGATTGAATTGTTTGTCTTCCTGCTGTTGAGTTTTACAAGTTCTTTATAAATTTTGGTTATTAACCCCTTATCAGACATATTGTCAAATATGTTCTCCCATTGTGTGGTTTGTCTTTTTATTCTTGTCATCTTACCTTTAGTTGTACAAAAGCTTTTTAGTTTGATATAGTCCCATTTGTTTATCCTGTCTTTTATTTCACTTGCCCATGGAGATATATCAACAAATATATTGCTGCGAGAGATGTAGGTGAGCTTACTGCCTATGTTTTCTTATGGTTTCACGACTTACATTTAAGTCTTTTATCCATTTTGAGTTTATTTTTATGAATGGTGTAAGTTGGTGGTCTAGTTTCATTTTTACACAGGTAGCTGTCCGATTTTCGCAACACCATTTGTTAAAGAGGCTGTCTTTACTTCATTGTATGCTCTTACCGCCTTTGTTAAATAGCAGTTGTCCATAAGGTATGGGTTTATTTCTGGGTTCTCTGTTCTATTCCATCGATTTATATGCCTGTTCTTATGCCAGTACCAGGCTGTTTCGAGTACAATGGCCTAGTAGTATAACTTGATATCCAGAACTGTGATACCTCCCATTTTAGTCTTCTTTTTTAAGATTGCTGAGGCTATTCGTATTCTTTTTGGTTCCATATAAATTTTTGGAATATGCGTTCTATATCTTTGAAGTATGTCATTGGTATTTTAATTGGTATTGCATTGAATTTATAAATTGCTTTGGGTAAAATAGATATTTTAATGATGTTTTTTCTTCCTTACCATGAACATAGTATATGCTTCCACTTGTTTGTGTCTTCCTTGATTTCTTTTATCAATGTTTTATAATTTCCAAGTACAGGTCTTTAAACTCCTTGGTTAAATTTATTCCTATGTATTAATAATTTATTTATTTTTTATTGCAGTAGTGAAGGATATTGTTTCCTAATTTCTCTTTCTGATAGTTCATTGTTGGTATATAAAAATGCCTCTGATTTCTGTGTATAAATTTTATACCCTGCCACCTTGCTGAATTTATTTATCAGGTCCAGTAGTTTTTTGACTGGGACTTTAGGGTTTTCTATATACAGTATCATATCATCTGCAAATAATGATAGTTTTACTTCTTCTTTTCCAATTTGGATGCCTTTTATTTTTTCTTCTTGTCTGATTGCTGTAGCGAGGACTTCCAGTACTATGTTGAGTATGAGAGGTGAAAGGGGGCACCCCTGCTTTGTTCCTGATCTTAAGGGGATTGCTTTTAATTTTTGTTCATTAATTATGATGTTGGCTGTGGGTTTGTCATAGATGGCCTTTATTATGTTGAGATATGTTTCTTGTAATCCCATTTTGCTGAGAGTTTTGATCATAAATAAGTGCTTGAATTTATCAAATGCTTTTTCCGCATCTATTGAAATTATTATGTGGTTTTTCTCCTTCCTTTTATGTAATGAATCACATTGATTAATTTAGGAATATTGTGCCATCCTTGCCTCTCCAGAATAAATTCCTCTTGATCATGAAGTACGATTTTTTTCATGTTTTGCTGTTTTCGGTTTGCTAATATTTTGTTGAGGATTTTAGCATCAAATTTATCGGGGAAATTGGCCTATAATTTTCTTTCTTTGTGTTGTCTTTGCCTGGTATGGAATAAGAATTATGCTTGCCTCATCAAAGGAGCTTGGAAATCTTCCTTCCTCTTGAAATTTTTGAATTAGCTTGATAAGGATAGGAGTTAGTTCTTCTTTGAATCTTTGGTAGAATTCACCAGTAAAGCCATCTGGCCCAGGGCTTTTGTTTGTTGGGAGTTTCTTGATAACTGTTTTGATCTCATTTGGTGTAATCGGTCTGTTTAGATTTTCTGATTCTTCCAGAGTGATTTTTGAAAGATTATAGTTTCAAGGAATTTGTTCATTTCAGCTAGGTTGTTTAATTTTTTGGTGTACAGTTTTTCATAGTATTTTTGTACAATATTTTGTATTTCTGTTGTGTCAGTTGTTATTCCTCCACTTTCATTTCTAATTTTATTTATTTGAGTCTTCTATTTTTCTTGGTAAGTCTGTTAAAAGTTCATCAATCTTGTTTACCCTTTCAAAGAACCAGCTCTTGGTTTCATTCATCTTTTTATTGTTTCTTTAGCCTCTATGTCATTTATTTCCACTCTGATCTTTATTATTTTCTTCCTTCTACTACCTCTGTATTTTACTTGCTTTTCTTTTTCTAGTTCTTTTAGATGTAGGGTTAAGTTGTTTATTTGAGCTTTTTCTAGCTTCTTAAGGTTTGCCTGTAGTGCTATGAAGTTCCCTCTCTGTACTACTTTTGCTGTTTCTCATAAATTTTCATTTGTTTACGCTCATTATTATTCCTTTCTAGGAACTTTTTTATTTCTTCTTAGATCTCATTGTTAACCCATTTGTTATTTATATAACATGCTATTTAGTTTTCATGTGTTTGAGTATTTTTCAGTTTTTCTGTAGTGGTTGATTTCTACTTTCATGCCAATGTGGTCAGAGAAAATGCTTGATATGATTTTAATCTTCTTATATTTGTTGAGACCACTTTTGTGCCCTAACATGTGGTCTATCCTAAAGAATGTACCATGAGCACTTGAAAAGAATGTATATTCTGCTGCTTTAGGGTGAAAGGTTCTGAAGATATCTATTAAATCGAGTTGATCTACTGTGTCCTTTAAGTCTGCCGATTCTTAGTTAATTTTCTTTCTTGAGGATCTACCTAGTGATGTTAGTGGGGTATTGAAATCTCCTGCTATTCTAGTATAGCTGTTGATCTCACCCTTTATATTCATCAAAGTCTGCTTTATATATTTAGGAGCTCCTATATTAGGTGTGTAGATATTTATAATGGTTATATCTTCCTGTTGTATTGCTCACTTTATCATTATGTAATGACCTTCTTTATCTCTTACTATAGCCTTTGTTTTAAACTAAATTTTGTCTGATATAAGTATTGCTACCCCAGCTTCTTTTTTCATTTTCATTTGCATGAAATATTTTTTTCCATCCTTTTACCTTTAGTCTATGTGTATCTTTTGTTTTGAGGTGTGTCTCTTATAGACAGCATATGTATGAGTCCTGTTTTCTTATCCGTGCAGCTACCTATGTCTTTGGATTGAATTATTTAATCCATTTACATTTAAGGTTATTATTGATATGTAGTTGTTTATTGCCAATTTTTTTCTTTAACGCTATAGTCCTCTTTTACTATATTTTTTCCCCTTTGTTCTGTTTACAACAGACCCATTAACATTTATTGCAGCATTGGTTTGGTTGTAATGAATTCCTTGAGTTTTTTTTGTCTGGGAAGCTTTTTATTTCTCCTTCAATTTTAAATGATAGCCTTGCTGGATAAATTTGTATAGGTTGTAGGCTCTTGTTCTGCATTACTTTGAATATTTCTTGCCATTTCCTTCTAGCCTCAAGTGTTTCTGTTGAGAAGTAGAAGGTTATCCTTATGGGGGCTCCTTTGTAGATGATAACTTTATTTCTCTAGTGGAATTTAATATTTTCTCTTTATCTCTTAGCTTTGGTATCTTAATTATGATGTTTCTTGGTGTGGATATTTTTGTGTTTTTTCTTTAATGGAATTCTTTGTGCTTCTTTTTTTTTTTTTTTTTTTTTTACAGGGACAGAGAGAGAGTCAGATAGAGGGATAGATAGGGACAGACAAGACAGGAACAGAGAGAGATGAGAAGCATCAATCATCAGTTTTTTGTTGCAACACCGTAGTTGTTCACTGATTGCTTTCTCATATGTGCCATGACCGCAGGCCTTCAGCAGACTGAGTAACCCCTTGCTCAAGCCAGCAACCTTGGGTCCATGCTAGTGAGCTTTTTGCTCAAGCCAGATGAGCCCGCGCTCAAGCTGGCAACCCTGGGGTCTCGAACCTGGGTCCTTCTGCATCCCAGTTTGACGCTCTATACACTGCACCACCGCCTGGTCAGGCTGTGCTTCTTGAACTTGTGTGACTTTTTCTGCATTAATTTAGGGAAGTTTTCAGCTATGGCAGCAGTTCTCAACCTGTGGGTTGCGACCCTGGTGGAGGTTGAATGACCAAAACACAGGGGTCGCCTAAAGCCATCGGAAATACATATTTTATTTAAAAATGTATTGTATAATAAATATGTATTTTCCAATGGCTTTAGGCGACCCCTGTGTTTTGGTCGTTCGACCCCCTCCGGGGTTGCTACCCACAGGTTGAGAACCGCTGAGCTATGGTTTCATTGAACAAGGTCTCTATCCCTTGTTCTTTCTCTTCTTCAGGAACTCCTATGATGTGGATGTTGTTTCTCTTTAGGTTGTCACAGAGCTCTTTTAGAGTTTCCTTAGATTTTTTCAGTCTCTTCTTTTTGCTGTTCTGCATTTGTGTTTTCTTTTTTCTTGTCTTCTAAATCACTGATTTGATCCTCTGCTTCATTTAGCCACTATTAATTGCTTCTAGTTCAGTCTTCATTTCTGATATTGTATTTGTCATTTCTGATTGGTTCTTCTTTATTATTTCAATGTCCTTTTTGATGCTTGCTATCTCTTTATTCATGTGCTCACTATGTCCTTCATTGTTGTTCTAAGATCTTTCAACATCTAATAATTATTATTTTAAACTCTGCATCTGGTTGTTTGCTTATTTCCATCTCACTCAGTTCATTTTCTGGGGGTTTCTTTTGTTGATTCATTTGGATTGCACTTCTCTGTCTTCCCATTTTGTCTGTGTTGCCCTGGACTTCTCTGGCCGGGGCCTGGCACAGATCAGTGGGGGTCACTTCCTATGACTGGTTCTTATCCACCTTTTGGGAGTTACAGGTTATCCAGATCTTGTGGCTGCTTTTGCTGGGTCCGGTTTCCATTGTATATATAAGCTACACTCCCCAGCTTGCTTTTATCTATTCTTGGCCTTGGAGAAGTTCCTTTAAAAGTTCAAGTTTCCCTAAATTCCACTTCCTTTTGTCTGTTATTGCTGGCCACTTCTTAGGCTCAGTACTGTAATTTAGTGATTCAGTATGGTATTAGATGTAGCCTACTCCTTAGCCTCAGGTCTCATTCTATCCAGACATTTTATTTACTTATTTTATTTTCTTTTATCTTGTTTTTTGTTCTTTTTCAGCACTCTGTAGGGTGTAGTCATAGGGTTCCAGTGGGTGTGGCTTTTGTGCTCCCATTGTGTGGTCTGTCTACCAGGTCACCACCACTATTGCTGCCTGGGGTCCCTTGTGCTTTTGCTGCCACTGAGGGCGTGCTTGCACCCCAAGCAGGTTTGCATGCCAGCCAGAATCCTCAACTGTTGGTGTGACTTCTGCCCTTGCTGGTGGGCTCGCACATGCCCATGCATTCCTCCTCCACTGACCTTTGGACCTCTGCTCCTGCCAAGGGCAGGCCACTCAGCAAGCAGGACTGTGTGTGAGCCCAGACTTCTACAGCAGCAGCAGCGGTTCCCAGCTTTGTGGGCCGGCTTGTGCATGCTTGCTCGAACTTCCGCAGCCACGCCGTGCTGCCTCTGGCCTGCCTGCCTTGGGCAAGCACTCAGCAGTGCGGGAGGGGTGGTGTAGCTAAGACATCTGCACTCCCTATTTGTGTCCCTAATATGGTGCCTGGCTCTAAGTGCCTTTGTTCTAGCTAGGGTAGGGAAGCATTTGGTGGATGAGGCACTTTCTTTCCTTTGCTATTGATGCTCTTTCCAGGAACAATGTTCACTTTAAATTTGCAGAGTGACTCAGCCCAGGGGTTAGGGTGTCCTCCTGGAGCTCTAGGAAAGTGGCTGTGAGCAAGGCTCTCTGTACAGTTTCTTTAATACGGAGCCTGGGTCTGAGAGTCTTGCCTTCTTCTCTCAAATTATGTCCAGGCTTTTTACTCAACCAAATATAGTCCATAAGCCCCTTCCAGGCTCCAGGGCTCTAGGCTAGGATTCCAGTTTTGGGGATAAGGACTTATAACTTGCTGGATAGCCCTCCCCATTGTGAAAGTCCCTCCCGGCCACTTGCTCCCAGGAGCGAGGCAGTCTTTTCTACATCTCCACCTTTTTTGCCAGTCTCAATGTGGGTTCTTTGGTGGTCCTTGGCTGTACAATTATCTTAGTTTAGTCCAAAGTTTGTCTTTCATAATGTGTTCTCAGATTTAATTTGTAATCCACCTTGGTTCTGGGAAGTGGGAGTTGGAGTGTCTGCCTACTCTGTGGCTATCGTGGAACCTCCCCTTCCTATTGTTCTTTTTTATTTTAACCCTTTCCTCCTTTTGATGATATTCTTAAGGCATTATCTGTTGTGCCCATTTGCTTTTGATTGATTTCTAGTTTAGACTTCATTTTTAAAATGATTTTCTCTTCTATTCATGTTTATTCCTGAGTTTTGTCCTCTGTCATTTCATATATAGTTTCATTTTTCAATAACTCCATTTCTATGTGTTTCTAATTCTTTTTTATGCTTTTCTTTCAGAGCTTTTATCATTTTCTTATAAATATTTTCTCCCTCCTGAATTTATCAGAGCAGAGTTTTGTGGATATATATTTTTAGAGAACCTCCATTATATTCTGCTTCTTATTTATTTTTTAATAATAACTTTATATAGAATTAACTCATACTCCTGTTTTGCAAATGTTTAAGAGAAATAATTTACCCTATATTTTAGATAAGAAGTGTCAGCCAGGATAGCTCTTCTAGATTCAGGGCTTTAGAATGACACTTTCTGTTGTTTCCATAAAATGATTTTGAAAAAATGCAAAGTGGTTTCTTTTCTTTTTTAATTAATTAATTTATTGTGTTTACATAGATTCTAGTGTCTTTCCAAAAGCATCCTCCCACCCCCATATTCCCCCAAACATCTCCTCTACCCCCTTTCAACAGCTTTCTCCCCACTCCCGTTCAGGTTTAATTCCATTCCTCAGTTCACATTGTTCCTTGGATTCCTCAAATGAGTGAGGTCATATGATATTTTTCTTTCTCTGCTTGGATCATTTCACTCAACATAATAGTTTCCAGGTCCATCCATCTTGCTGCAAAAGGTAATATTTTTTTCCTCCGCATAGGCCCATAGTATCCCATTGTATATATGAACCACAGCTTTTTA
This sequence comes from Saccopteryx leptura, assembly GCF_036850995.1. Classification (NCBI taxonomy): domain Eukaryota; kingdom Metazoa; phylum Chordata; class Mammalia; order Chiroptera; family Emballonuridae; genus Saccopteryx; species Saccopteryx leptura. The sequence goes on along the minus strand of NC_089505.1, from coordinate 282,322,039 downwards.
ATCCACTCATCCACTGACGGACACTTGTGAAAAATGCTGCCATAAACATGGGGGTGCATTTCTTTTTTTCAGTCAGTGATATGGTGTCCTTGGGATATATTCCTAAAAGTGGGATGGCTGGGTCAAAAGGCAGATCCATTTCTAATTTTTTGAGAAATCTCCATACTGTTTTCCACAGTGGCTGTACCAGTCTACATACATTTCCACCAGCAGTGCAGGAGGGTTCTCTTTTCTCCACATCTTCACCAGCACCTATTGTGTGTTGTTTTGTTAATGAGCACCATTCTGACTAGTGTGAGGTGGTATTTCATTGTGGTTTTAATTTGCATTTCTCTAATGATTAGTGATGTTGAACATTTTTTCATCTCTCTATTGGCTATCTGTATGTCCTCTTTGGAGAAGTGTCTATTCATTTCTTTTGCCCACTTTTTGATTGGATTGTTTGTCTTCCTGGTGTTGAGTTTTACAAGTTCTTTATAAATTTTAGTTATTAACCCCTTATCAGATGTATGTCGAATATGTTCTCCCATTGTGCAGTTTGTTTTTTTATTCTGTTCTTATTGTCTTTAGCTGTGAAAAATCTTTTTAGTTTGATACAGTCCCATTTGTTTATCCTGTCTTTTATTTCATTTGCCGGTGGAGATAAATCAGCTAATATATTGCTGCGATAGATGTTGGTGAGCTTACTGCTTATGTTTTCTTCTAAGATGTTTATAGTATCACGACTTACATTTAAGTCCTTTATCCATTTTGAGTTTATTTTTGTGAATGGTATAAGTTGATGGTCTAGTTTTATTCTTTTGCAGATAGCTGTCCAATTTTCCCAACACCATTTGTTAAAGAGGCTATCTTTACTCTATTGTATGCTTTTACCTGCTTTGTCAAATATCACTGTCCATAAAGGTGTGGGTTTATTTCTGGGTTCTCTGTTCTGTTCCATTGATCTATATGCCTGTTCTTATGCCAGTACCAGGCTGTTCTGAGTACAATGGCCTTGTAGTATAACTTGATATCAGGAAGTATGATACCTCCCACCTTATTCTTCTTTTTCAAGATTGTTGAGGCTTTTCATGTTCTTTTTTGGTTTTATATAAATTTTTGGAATATGTATTCTATATCTTTGAAGAATGTCATTGATATTTTAATTGGTATTGTGTTGAATTTATAAATTGCTTTGGGTAATATAGACATTTTAATGATGTTTCTACTTCCTAACCATGAACATGGTGTATGCTTCCACTTGTTTGTGTCTTCCTTGATTTTTTTTTAATCAATGTTTTATAATTTTCTGAATACAAGTCTTTAAGCTCCTTGGTTAAATTTACTTTTTTTCTTGCAATAGTGAAGGGGAGTGCTTTCTTGATTTCTCTTTCTGACATTTTATTGTTCGTGTATAAAAATGCCTCTAATTTCTGTGCATTAATTTTATATCCTGTCACCTTGCTGCATTTGTTTATCAAGTCCAGTAGTTTTTTGACTGAGACTTTAGGGTTTTCTATATACAGTATTATATCACCTGCAAATAATGGTAGTTTCTCTTCTTCTTTTCCAATTTGGATGCCTTTTATTTCTTCTTCTTATCTGATTGCTGTAGCTAGGACTTCCAGTACTATGTTAAGTAAGAGTACTGAAAGGGGGCACCCCTGCCTTGTTCCTTATTTTAGGGGAATTGCTTTTAATTTTTGTTTATTAATTATGATGTTGGCTGTGGGTTTGTCATAGATGGCCTTTATCATGTTGAGGTATGTTCCCTGTATTCCCACTTTGCTAAGAGTTTTGATCAGAAATGAGTGCTGGATTTTATCAAATGCTTTTTCTGCATCTATTGAAATTATCATGTGGTTTTTCTCCTTCCTTTTTTTTATGTGGTGAATTACATTGATTGATTTATGAATATTGTACCATCCTTGCCTCCCCTGAATAAATCCCACTTGATCATGATGTATGATTTTTTTCATGTATTGCTGTTTTCGGTTTGCTAATATTTTGTTGAGGATTTTAGCATCTAAATTCATCAGGGATATTGGCCTATAATTTTCTTTCTTTGTGTTTTTGCCTGGTTTTGGAATCAGAATTATGCTCGCCTCATAAGAGGAACTTGAAAGTATTTTTCCTCTTGAATTTCATGAAATAGCTTGAGAAGGATAGGAGTTAGTTCTTCTTTGAATATTTGGTAGAATTCACCAGTGAAGCCATTGGGTCCCAGGTTTCTGTTTTTTGGGAGCTTTTTGATAACTGTTTCAATCTCATTTGTTGTAATTGGTCTGTTTAGGTTTTCTGATTCTTCGAGATTGATTTTTGGAAGATTATATGTTTCAAGGAATTTGTCCATTTCACCTAGGTTATTTAATTTTTTGGTGTACAGTTCTTCATAGTATTTTCTTACAATATTTTGTATATCTGTTATGTCAGTTGTTATTTCTCCACTTTCATTTTAAATTTTATTTATTTGAGTCTTCTCTCTTCTTGGTGAGTCTCGGTAAAGGTTCATCGATCTTGTTTATCTTTTTAAAGAACGCTGGTTTCATTGATCTTCTGTATTGTTTCTTTAGCCTCTATGTCATTTATTTACACTCTGATCTTTATTATTTCATTCCTTTTACTACCTCTGGGCCTTACTTGCTTTTCTTTTTCTAATTCTCTTAGATATAGTGTTAGGTTGTTTATTTGAGCTTTTTCTAGCTTCTTAAGGAATGCCTGTAGTGCTATGAACTTCCCTCTCAGGACTGCTTTTGCTGTGTCCCATAAATTTTGAGTTGTTGTATGTTCATTACATTCATTTCTAGAAATTTTTTAAATTTCTTCTTAGATTTCATTGTTAACCCATTTGCTATTTAATAACATGCTATTTAGTTTCCATGTGTTTGAGTGTTTTTCAGTTTTTCTGTTGTAGTTGATTTCTAGTTTCATGCTATTGGGGTCAGAGAAAATGCTCGATATGATTTCAATCTTCTTAAATATGTTGAGCCCACTTTTGTGCCCTAACATGTGGTCTATCTTAGAGCATGTACCATGAGCACTAGAAAAGAATGTATATTCTGCTGCTTTAGGATGAAAGATTCTGAAGATATCTATTAAATTGAGTTGATCTAATGTGTCCTTTAAATTTGCTTTTCTTTGTTAATTTTCTTTCTTGAGGATCTATCTAGTGATGTTAGTGGGATATTGAAATCTCTTACTATTATGATATTACTGTTGATCTCACCCTTTATATCCATCAAAGTCTGCTTTATATTATTAGGAGCTCCTATATTAGGTGCATAGATGTTTATGATGGTTATATCATCCTGTTGGATAATTCCCTTTATCATTATGTAGTGACCTTCTTTATCCCCTAGTATAGCCTTTGTTTTAAAGTCCATTTTGTCTGATATAAGTATTGGTACCCCAGCTTTCTTTTCATTTCCATTTGCATTAAATATATTTTTTCATCCTTTTACAAACTTTAGTCTATCTGTATCTTTTGTTTTCAGATGTGTCTCTTGTAGACAGCATATGTATGGGTCCTGTTTTCTTATCCATGCAGCTACCTTATGTCTTTGGATTGGATCATTTAATCCATTTATATTTAAGGTTATTATTGATATGTAATTGTTTATTGCCATTTTGTTCTTTAAAGCTATCTTCCTCTTTTGCTGTGTTCTTTTCCGCCTTTGTTCTATTTACAACAGGTCCCTTAACATTTCTTGCAGCCTTGGTTTGCTTGTAATAAATTCCTTGAGTTCTTTTTTTGTCTGGGAAGCTTTTTATTTCTCCTTCAATTTTAAGTGATAGCCTTGTTGGATAAAATAGTCTTGGTTGTAGGTTCTTCTTCTGCATTGCTTTGAATATTTTTTGCCATTCCCTTCTGGCCTCAGGTGTTTCTGTTGAGAAGTTGGATGTCATCCTTATGGCAGCTCCTTTGTAGGTGATATCTTTTTTTTCTCTAGCAGCTTTTAATATTTTCTCTTTATCTCTTAGCTTTGCTATTTTAATTGTGATGTGTCTTGGTGTGGATTTCTTTGTGTTTCTCTTTAATGTAGTTCTCTGTGCTTCTTGAATTTGTGTGACATTTTCCTGCCTCAACTTAGGGCTGTTTTCTTCTATGATTTGAGAGAACAAGTTTTCTAACTCTTGTTCTTTCTGTTCTTCAGGAACTCCTATGATGCGGATGTTGTTTCTCTTTATATTGTCACACAGTTCTCTGAGAGTTTCCTCAGATTTTCATTCTTTTTTCTTTTTGTAACTTCACTTCTGTGTTTCCAATTATCTTGTTTTCTAAATCGCTGATTTGATCCTCTGCTTCATCCAGCCTGCTTTTAATTGCTTCTAGTTTTGTCTTCATTTCAGATATTGTATGTGTCATTTCTGATTGGTTCTTCTTTATTATTTCAATGTCCTTTTAATACTTGTTATTTCTTTATTTATGTGCTCACTGTGACCTTCCATTGTTGTTCTAAGATCTTTCAGCATTCTAATAATCATTATTGTAAACTCTGCCTCTGGTAGTTTGCTTATATCTGTCTCACTCAGCTCTTTTTCTGAGGGTTTCTCTTGTTGAGACATTTGGATTGTACTTCTTTGTCTTCCCATTTTGTCTGTGTTGCCCTGGACTTCTCTGGCTGGGGCCTGGGGAGATGGTGGGGGTTACTGCCTGTGACTGATTCTTATCACTATTTGGGAGCTGCAGGTTATCCAGATCTTGTGGCTATCTCTGCTGGGTCCATGTGCCATTGTAAATATCAGCTGCACTCCTAGGCTTGCTTTTATCTACTTTTGGCCTGGGAGTAGTTACTTTAAAAGTTCAAGTTTCCGCCTGGCCATTTGGCTCAGTGGTAGAGCGTCGGCTGGCATGCAGGAATCCTGGGTTCTATTCCCGGCCAGGGCACACAGGAGAAGTGCCCATCTGCTTCTCCACCCCTCCCCCTCTCCTTCCTCTCTGTCTCTCTCTTCCCCTCCCGCAGCTGAGGCTCCATTAGAGCAAAGTTGGCCCAGGTGCTGGGGATGGCTCCATGGCCTCTGCCTCAGGCGCTAGAATGCCCTGGTTGCAACAGAGCAACGCCCCAGATGGGCAGAACATCGCTCCCTTGTGGGCATTCAGGAGTCTGTCTGACTGCCTCCCCATTTCCAACTTCATAAAAATACAAAAAAAAAAAAATCATTTCCTAAACTCAGCTTTCTGTTGTCTTTTATTGCTGGCTACTTGTTGGGCTCAGTACTGTAATTCAGTGATTAGGTACGGTATTAGATGTGGCCTACTTCTTCGCCTCAGGTGTTTTTCTATCCAGACATGTTAGTTCCTGTTTTGTGGTCTCTCTACCCATCCACCACTGCTGTTGCTGCTGGCTCCTGCCCACCTCCGTGACCACCACTGCTCTGGTCGGCCCGCACGTGCCCGCGTGTCGGCCTGGACTGTCTCCGAAACTGCCTCGGTTGGCTCAGCTCTCAGCTGCCATTTAGGGGATCGCGCACGTCCTCTCGGATCTCTGCCGAGGTCACCCATGCTGACATTACTGCTAAGGGCGTGTCAGTACCCTAAGCAAGTTAGCACGCCACCCGGATTCCTGCAGTAGCTGGCACAACTTCCGCCATCGCTGGTAGACTTGCTCCAGCACTCCTCGCGCTTCCCCACTCAGTTGTCACTGGGGACAACTTCCCCACTCCGCTGGGATCACGGCCAAGGGTGCACCCAGCCCAGGGCCGACTTGCCTGCCTGTCAGCCCGGCTCCCTGCAGCTCCAGGGAGCTCCGCCCTTGCTGGTGGGCTTGCGCATGCCCGTGCGCCACCCCTCCATTGATTCTCCGGCCTCCATGTCCGCCTGGGGCGGGCCACTCAAGGCGCAGGAATGTGCGCAAGCCCAGGCTTCCCCAACAGCTGTGGCAGTCTGGCACTCCGTGGGCCGGCTTGTGTTTGCTTGCCAAACCGCAGCCACATCCTGCCGCCTTGGGCCTGTCTGCCCAGGGGAGCACTCCGCAGTGTGTGGGTGGCGTAGGTTAGACCTCTGTACTCCCTATTTGTGTCTCTAATACGGCGCCTGGCTCTAAGTGCCTTTGTTTAACTAGGGTAGGGGAGCCTCCGGTGGATGGGGCACTTTCTCCCCTTTGCTGGTGATATTGGTTCACTTTAAATTTGGGGGAAGTGACTCAGCCCAGGGGTTAGGGTGTCCTCCTGGGGCTCTGGAAAAGTGGCTGTGAGCAAGGCTCTCTGTGCAGTGACTTTAATATGGAGCCTGGGTCTAAGAGTCCTGCCTCTTTCTCTCAGACCGTATCCAGGCTTTTTTTCTCAGCCTAATATAGTCGTCAGCCCCTTCCCGGCTCCAGGGCTCTACGTTGGGATTCCGGTTTTGGGGATAAGGACCTGCAACTTGCTGGACAGCCCTCCCCTTTGTGTAAATTCCTCTGGGGCCTTCTCCGTGTCTCCACCCCTCCTACCAGATTCAGCGTGGATTCTCTGGTGGTCCTTGGTTATAGAATCCTCCTAGTTCAGTCCAAAATTTGTCTTTCATGATGAGTGTTCTCAGATTTAAGTTGCAATCCACCTTGGCTCTGGGAAGTGGGAGTTGGTGCGTCTGCCTACTCCATGGCCATCTTGGCTCCCTGCAAAGTGGTTTCTGAAGCCCAACTCTTCTGCACCATTTCCCACTTTCGTCTGAGTGTTCTTTTCCCTCTGCTCTGTTGCTCCTGTCCTGCTCCATTGCTGTTCTCCTCAGGGTGCAGCATTGTCTTGTGTGGGGGCTTTGCTTTTATTCATTTTATAAATTCACAGGGCTCAGGTGTCCCATGACATATCTGATCTTATAATGACCCCACCCCCTTCATTTGTACGATGCCAGTAAAACCCTCTAGTTTCTGCAGTTTCCAGATGGGTGTCGCACTTCGCAGTGAGTGTTTTGGTCCTTTGGGGCTTACTACTTCTCAGAGCGCTTGAAGATGCCTGGCTTTCTTGCTCTTTCTCCCTCACGGGGGTGGGTGTATGTGTATATGTGCTGCTGCTGGTTTCCCTTCCTTCCTGCTCATATTTTGGGGTTCATGTAAGCTACTAGGTTTGTTATAATTGTTGCTTGTGGGTGTTTGAATTTGTTCTATCAGATTTGATTGGAGAGAAGAATGTTTCTCGCTATTTAAAAATCAAGTTTCTCCTCACCAGGTGGTGGCACAGTTGATAGAGTGTTGGCCTGGGATACTGAGGACCCAGGTTCAAAACCCTTACGCCGTTAGCTTGAGGGTGGGGTCACCAGCTTGAACCCAATGTTTCTGGTTTGAGCAAGGGGTCATTGGCTTCATCCCTCCCTGTCAAGACATGTATGAGAAAGCAATCAATGAACAACTAAAGTGCCACAACTATGAGTTGATGCTTCTCATCTCTCTCTCTCTCTTCCTGTCTATCTATTCTTGTCTGTCTACCTCTCAAAAACAAAACAAACAAAATAAGTATCCTGTTACCATTCTCCCCAAATTCTTGATATTTCTTATTACCAAGTTACCCTGGTGATTACAAAGTACAGCCAGGGCTGAGAAGTTAGGAGCTCTGATCCTTGTTCTACTTCCATCACTTTCTGGCATTGTCACATTTTAAAGTTACTTAAATAATTTGAACCTCAATCTAGTTATCAAAGAAATGATCAGAATAATATCTGCATAGTCTTGCTCATAGACCTGATGAATTATGCCAGATTCATGTATGTGAAAATTCTTTGAAAATGTAAAATTCAGTACTGTCTGTATATTAGCAGTTCATTCTTCAGGCAGCACCGACAGCAGCAGTAGCCATGCCTTTGATCCACATTCAACGTGCTGTAGGAACATTGCAGGGGTCAGGGCAGAACTTACGTCCCCTGCTAAGGAAAGCTGAGCTCTTCCGTTATTCTGAGATACTGTTTTCTTTTGGTCCAGATGGTGGTTCCAAAAATCTGCTCTGTGTTTTGTGGGCCAGAAGAGGGGGGGCTGGCGGTCAGGCCTGCTGTATTCTTACTCAACCAGCAGTGCTTCCATCTTTGTGTTTTATATTTGTTCTTCTACAGATGGTTGTATATGTAAAAGGGTTCCACCATAACAACTATGACAAAGTGGCTTAGAAATATCCTGTATTTGGCAATCCTTAATTTCAGCACATGCTTTGAAGCAAAATTTTATTTTCCCTCAGTGCATCTGTGTCAAACACAATACATGTTAGCTCATCTTTATGCAAAGCTTCAAAATACACCAAACCAACGATAGATCCGCATTACGTGATTATAATACTAACCTGAGCATTGCATGCTGTCTGTCCTGGTGGCAAAGAGTAATGTGCTGCCAAAGAGAGAAGAGAAAGTTTTTATTTTACCAATTTCTGGTACTCTGATACTTTCAGGCAAACTCTGGAAATAGTTAAGTTTTAATTTTCTATCAGCCTTTCTTTCTACACTTCTCTCTAACCCCCTCATGCCTCTCTCCTCTGGCCTCTAATATCTTCAGGTTATACCTTTGTCGCATTTCAACTGAGGGGCAGAACAAAGGTTTGGTCTTCTAAAGTGATTTACTGACCTCCCCTGCCCCCAAAGTACAATTTCCTTTCCATAAAGCGGCTGATCTTTGTCAGCCATTAGAAAATCAATATAATTAAACCAATTTACACTAGTGAATGACTGATGACCAGTAACCATTCTACAACTATTAATATTTTTAAAAGAGGATGCTTGAATTGCTAACTGGAGAATTTTCAACACTGTTGCTAAAAAAAAAAAAAAAAAAAAAAAAAGGGAAAAAGAAGCAACATCAGGGATGTATTTGGCACAGATAAGCTAATAAGTAGGTTTTTGGGTTAGGACCACTGCAAAGGATGCAAGCTATGCTCTTTGTTTTATAGATAGTACCACCATGTAGAAGGTGCCCCTGGATCTGAGCCACCCAGTGGTTCTGACTAAGGTAACTCTATTATACATTCTCTTGCTTTTTTTCACAGTGTACCTCATAGATTTCTTCAAAGCATTAGATTTCACAGTGCCTATGCAGATTATAGAACAGGTCACTTATAAATATAGGTTCTTTTACAAGTCAGATGTTTTGAATTGGGCTCTCAAGCAGAGATTGCCAGTTGCCTACCCCAACCTTTGTTCTCTCCTAACTCCCTAATGAATGGAATTCTGATATGTTGGTGGTGATGTGTGCAGCCAGATGGCCACATTTCCCAGTATGTCTAGTACTTAGATTGTAGGCACATATCTAAGGTCTGGCCACAGAGATTTAAGCAAAAGTATTGGATGAGTTTTCCAGAAATACCCTTTATAAAGGAGAGGGGTGCCCTCTTTGTCTTTGCTCCCTTTCTTCTGCCCACTGGCTGGATCTTAGACCTGATTGCTGGAGATATGGGGACCATCCAGATGAGGCAGAAAGTAAGAGCCAGGATCCTGATAGCAGTGAGGAACCAAAGCACCAGCTCTGGTCTACCAGATGTGGACAGCTTTTACTTGAGAGAGCAGCTTCTGTCTTGTTTAATTCTCTATTTTCTAAGTTGTCCATTATTCACCGCCAAGCCTGTTACTGTTATAAGCCCCTAGGAACTATTCCCATGTCATTTATAGTTTAAATGACTTAAATTCTGTTTTAAAATGTATAAAGCTTTAGTTTGAGAAATGTATTCTACCAAGACAAAGACGGTGTGTATATGAACAGTATGCCGTAAAAGAAAAGCAGCTGGGAAAACAGACTGGACTAAATAAGTCACCCCAAAGATTAAGAATTGTGGAGACAGTCTCTTGGGTGAGAGCCTAGTCAATGTAGTGATAAGTAAGCTTAATGATGTTTGAGGTTTTGTTCATTCCTTTGTATTTATTTTTTTATTGTCTTAAACTTTTAAAAATTTTATTGATTTTAGAGATGCAGAGAGAGTAAAAGAAAAAGAGGGAGAGAGAGACATTTATTTGTTGTGCCACTTAGTTGTGTGTTCATTGGTTGCTTTCTATATGTGCCCTGACTGGGGATTGAACCTGCAACCTTGGTGTTTTAGTATGATACTGTGACTGAGCTAACTGGCCAGAACCTATATTTATTTTTTGAAGTTATATATCAGGGTAACTATATTGTCTTCAAAATCTTACATCTCACAATTTTAAATAAAAAATAGAGAAGGCTCACAATGTGTTAAATTAATAATGTTTAAATATATAGTTCATCATCACATGTTTATGGGACTCCTAATTCTTTTAATTATCTATTCCTGATGATTTTCTCACTTTGAGAAGTTCTCTGATTTTAGTGTATAAAAGCATTACCAAGGGAACTTGTTTAATGGGCTCTAATTGGGTGTGTTTGGGGGAAGACCCTAGAATCTTAATAAGTACTTTGGGTGATTTGTGCGGGTTAATCCACAAAACACACAAGCCAGCACCAGTCTCTGCCTCCAAATGAACAACATAGACATCACCCAAGAGCTTTTTAGAAATGTACTCAGCCCTATCCCAGACCCAGTGTGTCAGAATCTGCACTTTTAGTGAAGTCCAAAGGTTGGGGGTGACAGTAGGATGATTCCCAAGCACATTAGAGTTTGAGAAGTTCTGTCCTCCTGGAAGTTAATCAGCCTCCAGAACAGTGTTTCTTAACCAATGGACTGCCTCCATGTCCTCTAAGGAGCTCTGCAAAATTAGCTTAGTTCCACATCAGGGCCACTGACTCTTCAACAATACAAAGGTGGGAAATTACTTTGAAAAAAGAGCCAAAGGTGACTTGGATGCACACCACTGGTTAAAAACCATTGCTGTATGGGGCTTGCCCAGCAACTCAGAACTTTTGGGATGACAAAAATCACTCCAGAGAACTTTCAGATCTCAGCTTTGCTTTGTGGCGTGACAGCCTAAAGTTTTGAGCAGACATTTTTATTACCTCACATAGCCTTTGTCCTTTTCAGCTTCCTCATCCTAGTTGTTACACAGGGAGCACTCAAAGAAGTCAGCAAGTTTTCATCTCTGTCCTGTGTCCTCAGGGAACAGCTGATTTATTCCCAAGTTGTCCTGACTTTTTAATTTTCCTCTTCTTCTTCTTTTTTTTTTTTTTTTTTTAAATTGAAGGCTGTACCAGTGTAGGTCAGCAGATTCATAACTCACTCTGAGACTGGGGAAAGGACTCTGAGTTCCTCATTTACCTCAAGAATGGAGCAATAGTTTGTTAAAACCCCAGAGCTGTCAGCCCTCCCTCTAACTATGGTCCCCATAAATATAAAGAAATAATGAAACTTTATTAAAGAACAATCCAAGCATGAATCTTTATTTCATTTAATGGGTCTCGTATTAAAGTAACTTTCAAGACATGCTGATGGAGTAGACAGTTTACTGAAGGTGTTTTAGTTTATAACTGAAAGGGGCTATAAATTATGGCCCTAGTTCAGACTGTCCTTAAGGCCATATTAGTAGAACTTTTGTAAGTGACATCTGAACTAACTGAGAGCAAGCAGGTCTTTGCTTGGTCTGTGGCTAAATCGTTACAGGCTACCTTTCCTGAATCTAGGAAGAGATAAAGGAAGTTGGGAGGAAACTCTTCTGGTAGGGGAGTTCTTTACCTTTGTGTTCAGTCCGAGCACTGAACCTGCAGCATGCTCTGGGTTGCCCTCTTTCTGGCTTGTCCAACAACATTAGAATCTACAATAGTATCAGTCTCAGGATGAGATTTCCCCTCTACTATTTAAATTCAGCACCTTGGAGAAGGCCTTCTCCATTCTGAGGGCATAGCCATGTCACACAGACACTGCCTTGTTGCCCGGGCCCTTCATCTGTTCTGCTTTGAAATGGAACCGTGCTTAAGTGAAACTGCTGCTTTCCATAATAAAGCACTTTTGGCCAAGGATGCTATTCTTATGTCTTTTAAGTAATTCTTGTTTTTCCCTACCCTGTTCTTTCCTCTTACTTTCTCATAGGCGAGAGGACATTTATTTCAAGCTGGGGAGTGTTAGAAGATAACACTTCTGGAAGATGGTTCCTTCCCGAAAGAGAAGGCCTAATCTGATAACTGAGAGAATAATGCCCATTATGTCATCTTGCCTATTTGCCTTGAAAATAATAAATATAATCTCAACAGGCAGTGTTTCCTCCCCTCCCCTCCCCTCCCCTCCCCTCCCCTCCCCTCCTCTCCTTTCCTTTCCTTTCCTTTTCTTCTTTTTTTAAAAGAATTTTGTAACAAAGATAAAAATTGTGGTTGGCCAATTAGTAAACCTTGAATACACTTTTAATATTATATAAGTAAAGTTGTGGGGGGGTTCAGATTCCTATCTGTGGGATTGAGCTGATTGTGTGTTAGTGTTCAGCACAAAAAGGAATCTCGTATGCAAGTGGCTGGTTATGCGCTGGGGAGAGTTAAAGGAAGTAGCAGCCTCAGGAGGGGATGCTGACTTCACAGCCAGGGCTGCTGCTGGTGGTGGTGGGGGTCATCCTCTGTGAAACTTCACAATATGCTTTTCAGAGGAGTAAGCCTCCCAAACTCTTTAGTCAAATTGGAAGATCACTAGTGATTTTATCCACATGAAGAAACACCTTAATTTTCTGAAGCAGTGATTCAGCAAATTATACTCGGCAATCTTCCCATTTTAGTCACTTGGACTGTGATCATATCACATTACAATAATTTTTATCAAGGGGGTGGACTGACCTGTTACAACATTTTGTGACAACTCATTGCTGACTTACTCCTCATGTGACCACTTTTTGGACAAAAGAAAAAATAAGAATGTAAGAGGAACTGTCTTATTTTCTGATGTAGCATTAGGTAGTCTTTTGTGTTTATGGAATGTGCAGCAGTCATAGGCAAATGGGTCACAGAACTCTCTGCCTGGTTTGGCAGTGCCAGGTCTGCTACCCAGCCTGTAGGAGGCATGCCTTCTGTGAACCTCATACTATTCCCTACAGCTATCTTCAGAGACTCCTTATCCATTGCTCCCTGCACCATGGCAACCCAACAAGGGGCCTATTTCAATACATTTACTTTCTCACAACAAGATGCCTTAAAGTGTAATCAAGAACTACTATGATACTATTATTCTTATTTCTCTCTTTGATTCTTAACCCCTATTTAAGGACCTAAGCTATTTGTGGCTGTGGAACCCAGCATGAATAGAAATGTCCAAGAGGAAAGGCGAAATAATAGAAAGGGAGGGATTTCAGGGCCAAATACTTGAGTTTGACTGGTCCTTCCTTCCCTTAATGGCTGGGAGAAACTCAGATTGTTATCAGAGGGGGCACGTCTTTCTGTTCACCGCAGGATCCGGAGTGCAGAGCAAGGGTCTGCCACCTGATCCTCTGCAAAGATGTGTTGATTAATTGATTAATTGGAAGATCACCTGAGATACTGTCAATGAACACACAGGGGAGGAACTCAATAAGTGCGATTTGCTTTCCCCTGCGCTGCTGGTGTGCGGGCGGTAGGAATCATCCTTTTCTGTAAATGTGCATCACCCATGCAGTGCCTCTGCTCAGAAATGTCAGGGATCAATTCATTTGACAGCTGGGGGTTCAGGGAGACAAAGTCCAGCAGGAGTTGTTGTAGCTCCAGCAAAGCCAAGTTTCTTTCTCTTTTATGTTCTTTTCACATGACACCTTTTCAATTCCTTATCTAACTTTGATTTATAATGACATTTTCTGTGGGGAGTAAACTCTAACAGACTTTAGAGATACAAAAGGATATGAAAATGTAAGGCGGATATAGCTGATTAGTTTGACTCCTTCTGTTTACAATTTTTTTAAACATTTTTCTTTTTTTGTCCTTACAGGGTCTCAATCTTTGCAAATTTAGATAGCAAAATGCTTAGCATTCTGACTGGCTAATCCTACAGTAGCAGTTACTAGTTGTTCTGTTGCTACCAAGCCACTGTTGAAAAGTTATTTAGTGCACAGAACAGTGCTAATTAGTGCATGGAATATGCAAACAAAATCGGCATTGTAGAAGCACTAAGCAGTGTTCTGTAATGGGTACTACTAATCTAGATTTTTTCATTCTGGGGACAAGAATCTTGTCTGTGTTAGTCTCCCTATCAAGATACCACAATTTCTTTAATTAGAATTTTAGGGGGGCAGGAAAAACAATTAGTTGAGTGTGACCGAGTGCATTAGTTGTGAGGAAATGACAATAGTACATAATGAACATAATGAACTTAAGCTATCATTCGTACGCAGTATTGCTGATATATATAGACTTGATGTAAGCTTTCTGCCAGCTTTCTGCTTTCTACCAGCTTGGAGAGGATGTTAGTCCTCTTTGTTCTCTCTAAGTATTGCAGAGAGAATGACCTTTAGATCTGATTCTGTGAACATATGGGGATACTGCCCCAGGGCTTATGCTCTAGCCATTCTGGGTTGAACTCTTATTTCAAAGTCCTTGCTTTTATTTTCTGCTATGTGTGGGCTCAAGGTTTATTTGATTAATTTTATTACTATGTAACTTTCATTAACCTCTACAAAATGCTTACTCTTAATTTTTTATTCAACTGAAATAAGCTATTCTTGGTCTTTTTGCAGAGAGCTGTATTGTCCATTACCACGGTCTTAGTTATTTCCAAATCTTGCAAATATCTCTCCAGAACTTCAAACTTACATGTTCAAATGCCAACTGGGCTGTCCTGTAGATCACTCAAACTCAGCATGACTAACACTGAGATTATCATCTACTTTCTCCACCCCTATTCCCAAATTGTTCAAGTCCGGAGTTGGCAATTTGCTGGTGTAGGACTTGGGCAGGTCACTCTGTCTCTGTTTCCTCATGTATAAAAGTGGTAAAGGTAAGTACTAGTTCATAGAGTAGGTGAGAATGAATGAGTTTATTTGTGTGCCTTCATACAGTAAATACTGTGTTAATATTATTTTCATTATTTTTAAAAGTTATTAAAAATTATTTAAAATATATATAAAAAGTATTTAAAAATTATTTCCTTGGTGTTCTCTAGCTTTGCAAATGGTACGACATTCACCTTGTGGCTCAAGCTAGACACTTGAGCATCATTCTCAATTCCTCCCTGACTCCCTCCCCAGCATAAAAAACTGAGTCCTATGGATACTACATCCTACACATCTTTTGAATCTCACCTCTTTTCTCTCACCCCAGTGCCACTGCATAATCCTGTATTACTACAATAGCCACCTAGCTAGAGCTTCATTGCCTGCAATACCTTCTTCATTCTTACTCTGCAGTAAATGCAAAACTATATTTTAAAAAGGCAAATAGTACTGAATATCATCTCTGCTTAAAACCTTTCCTTTCTCCTCATTATCTCTCCACTGTCTTAAAAAAAAAAAAGGTATTCACAAGTCTGAATAATCTTGCCTCTGCTTTCCTCGTTCACCTCATCTATTACCACATGCTTCCTCTCCCCTCTCTTTTGGGTCTTTGCTGAGACTGTTTCTCATCCCCAGTCTAAGGGCTCTTCTCCTTGCCCACTGTTGCTTCCCCCAACCTTTATTTGGCTACCTTCTTCTCATACTTTACGTTTCAATTTATAAATCACTTCTTCCAGGTAAGCTTCCTAGTCTTTATTAGCTGCTAGTGGATTATATACATTGCTCTGACTGCCTAGCATCCGTATTCCCTGGTGGGCTGGTTCATTGCAGTGTCCTTAATGGATTCATTCCTACTGCAAGGGTGGCTTTGTGACTACTTAAATATCTAAGAACATAGATATTTGTTCTGCTGGATTAGATATTGTTCTCTGGGTCAGAGACCAAAATAGCACCAGGACTAACATACTATATGGAAATTCAGGTTCTCCCAAGTAGGCCTACAAGGTAAGGGGGAAAGGCCTGGTACTAAGCAGGGGTCTGATTTCAGATTGTTACTAGAATGAGCAATTCTAACACAAATGAATTACCAAGTATCGGTTGTTAGGGAAAAAGCAAAACAAAGTAATAGCACTTATGTCTCTTTCATTAGACTTTATTGTCTTTGAATGTAAGGACTTCAGCTGTCTTGTTTACCATTTATATCTCTTTGTGCTTTAGCATGTCAATCACCCAAAAATATTTGTTTTATAGGGGGATGAAGAAAGACTAAGAAATAATTTTGCCCAGCACCCTGATAAAAGTATAATACCATTTTTATATTTGACAAATGGGTCACCCAAGGTCTAGAAATTATTGACTCACTCTAGGTCACATAGAATAAACTAGAAACAAAGTTTTTTATTCCCTAATCTGTTCTCTTTCTACCACTACTTGTTGCCATGCAATTCATTTGCATGTTTCTAATATGCTAATTTTCCTGCATAGAGATTGTAAAGCTTGTGCTGTCATATCCTAATTAGAGAGCACTCTATTAAACCTCAGGGCTGAAAATAAAGCCTGCAGTTAGATTAGAGAGGGCCAAAAATATTGTTTTAGGGGTCTGGGCTTGAGCAGCGATTTTCAACCGTTTTTGTCTCATGGCATACATAAACTGATGACTAAAATTCTGTGGTACACAAAAATAATATATTTTTTGTTAATCTGACAAAAGAAAATAGGTATAATTTTTATTCATTCACACCAAATGGCTATTGTTGTGTTGGCTGTTGTCATATCTTTATATGACAATCTAAGGGAAAATAGGTCAGTGCCCTTGACAAAACAGTCAGGTATTGCATGTTTTAAAAATTCTGGTGGCACATCGGTTGAAAATGCTGCTCTCGTATGAATTGTAAACTGTACTCACTGGGGCCCCTCTCAGGTACTCCAGCTGGTAAGAGTTTTGTTAGGACTTCTCACTCATATTTCAATCTGAGAAGTTTCTGTTCATTTATTTTCTTTGAAAATGATTGCTCCAGAGAGTACTGTAATGATTTTATTCCTTACTAAAGTATCATCTTTTATTGAGCCGTTATGGTCAAATTTGCTGCTGCTTTTTTTGTCCTTGACCAGCTTCTTTTCTTGTGGAGTGAGGGTTAATCTAATATATGTTTAAACAGCTAAATGCTATCAGTTATACAAGAAAATAATATATTACAACCTAAAACAATTTGGTCAGTCAGATTAAGAAAAATGAACTTTGTCTTTGTATTTTCTTCTATTTCTTTTGAGAAAATACGCAGCTGTGGGGAATTTGGGAAATGCCTATTGCACGTGCGTTCTTATATTCTCTGGGCTGGTTTAGTGGTACATGCAACTGTTGAGTTAAATGAGAATGGCTACAGAACTGCTGAAGCCTGACCTAGAATTGTGGACTGAAGTTAATGGGAATTTGCCTGGGGGTGGGTGTTGATAGTCCTAATGATTTTTGGAAAGCATTGAACAGACTTTTGAAAAATCTTTCAAATCTCTTAATCTCTCTATTCTGTTACTTGTAAAATAAGGGGCTTTACATAGATGGGGATAATACACATTTTATAGATTTGTATGGCACTTTACAGTTTACTAAGTGCTTTCACATGTTTCCTTTTCTGACATTAAGGCTCTTGCAGCTTTGAAATTCTACTACTTTATGTTTTATTGATTTTTAAGAAAATATTCTTAAAGATTTTTTTTATATTAAAAACTGACTTATGAACAATTTTAGTTTAGCAGTGATATGACCTTCCAACCCCTTGCTTTCCTAGAGGTTATTTGGATTATGATCATGGCCTCTGTTAATGAATAATCTTTTGATGAATAAATAACATGTAAATATCGATCAGGTGCATTTCAAAAGAACTATCTAATTCTGATTCTTAGTGAACAACTGAAGATTTGAATGAATGAAGATTATACAATGATAGCACAAATTGCCCTATATTTTTTCTCATTTTTTCAAAAAAGAATTATACAAGACCAGGAAAATGACCTGGTGCATGTGGGATTCAGCAACTGTACCTTTTTTATTTCTACCTACAAATTTACATAAAAGAAACATCTAGGATTTCTTTTCTTTGTGATTCAAATTTGCTGAAACTGGTCCTGTGGGCTGGAGTGGTTCTTATCAGATCATCTTGAAAGAAAAAATTCTTCAGAGGGTCTGTCTTGAGAGGAGCAGGATTGCCAGTTGAGGCTGACTCTTGTACATCGAGGACAGGAGGCTGAGGACACTTAGGCGGCTTCTAATGTGGGACATAGCAGATACTGGACCTAGGGCAACCTAGCCAACCTGGCAGCTACATTGTGACCCAGGAATGTGTCTGTATGAGGACATGTGGCTTGCTTAATACAGAAATTTAACTCTCAAATTCAACATATACAAAACACAAACTAGGAAGTCAAAATGGCAATTTAATTTTTACGCACCTTTCTACATTCACTGTCACTGAATTTCAAAGAGCACGTACGTCAGAGTGAGATGAAAGACTTCATCTTTTGTTTTCTCTTTTGGATGTGATTCACACATGCCTCCCGTAGTGTAAGCACCTCACCACATGGAGTGAGGACTGGAATTTCAAGGTTTGTCTATTGATGATACACAATTTTTAACTTACACTCTGATATTGAGTTCATGTATTATGAGAGTCAAGTATAATAATTGGAGTCCAGGTTGAGTTTGAAGTAGACTCCCCCTGACTAAGCACAACAATAACAAAATGTGATATCTCTGTCAACTTGAGGATCTACTGGGACGTGGACAAATTGACAGGGACCTGCAGTGGATCCGGCCACTAAGCAGGACAACAGAAGACTCCTGGATGAGGTGAATTGGTCTCTGTTGGTGTGAGGTACTCTGATTTCAGCATGAAGTGACACTGAAGCTCTGACTTCGGGAATGGTATTAACAAGACACCAGTGTGGGCATGGACTTGGGGCTCTGTTTCTACTTCATTTCCACAAGAAGTTGGTCCCGTTTGCCCCAGTGAGCTCTGGTGGTGTAATCACAAACTCTTATCACACTGGATGGTGAAGTTTGGGGAGTGCATGTGATCCTTTTTACAGCATCTGTTCCTTTCATTCCCTCTTTTAATTAAAACCCAAGGAGCTAGCTCTTTATCTTGGTATCTTTAATGTGCAAGAAAAAAAAAATTGAAAACCCATTATTCTGAAGAAAGCAGTTAAATATGACTTTCTGTCAACATAAGCTGTTTAGGGCCAAAAGGAAAACTTGTTTTCTAATCTCAGAATTCTGGTAAAAAAAAAACATAGAATACCTAGTCAAGATAAATAATTTAGCCTGTCCAAGTGGTGATGCAGTGAATAGAGCTTTGGCCTGGGATGCAGAAGACTCAGGTAAGAAACCCCGAGATCATCAGCTTGAGTGCGAACTCATCAGCTTGAGCGTGGGTTTGCTGGCTTGAGTGTGGGATCACAGATATGACCCCATGGTCCCTGGCTTGAGCCCAAAGGTTGCTAGCTTGAGCAAGGGGCCACTGGCTCAGCCGGAGCCACCCCTTCCCCCCTCCTCCTGGTCAAGGGGTCAAGGCACCTTTGATGAGAAAGTGATCAATGAACAACTCAGGAGCCGCAACAAAGAACTGATGCTTCTCATCTTTCTCCCTTCCTGTCTGTCTGTCCCCCTCCCTCTCTCTCTCTTGCTAAAATATATATATATATATATTAGCCCCATTAACAATTTCTTCCTGTGCAATGGAAAATAACTCATTGATGAAATACAGTTATCACATCAGTAAATATTTATAAAAAAATTCTAAATATTCCTTTGTTCAATTATTCTTAAATTTTGTGCAGTTTTTACAAAATGGCTTTTTTAAAAATAATTTCTAGAAATGACCATTTTGATGGAATGTATTCCTAGAAATCAATAATGCTGTAAAACATTTTCTCATAATCAATATTAGAGTTGGAAATCATATTTCTTATCCAGATTTTAGTAATCTATAAATCATACTCATGACCCAAACATATCATAAAAACAGGGATAACTAGCCATCACTATAAATATTTAGTAGTTGACTTTTATTTTTAGAAAAAATATAGATTATAATAGTGTATACAAGGACCAGCAATATATTCTCATCTTGTAGGTCTTGAATTATCAAATAACGGCGATTTTCTATGGTTTAATCTCTTATATATAACATACATAAAGCTCACAAAAAGAGAAATTTGGTAGATTATGAATTTAGTCAAAATCAACATGATTTTCCACTTTTATTTAATGATAATATCACTTGCCAAATATGGAAAGGTGCTTTTTAGGATAATTTGTATAACAGTCCTGGGATATTTACATTATTTTTTTCCTTTATTGTTATTCATTTTCTTTAGTGAGCTGTAACCCAAAATCATTCTGTTGACGTTAGTTTTGTACACAAAATACTAGGGACACCATTACTATGTAGATAAATAGTATGATTCTTTTATTGACAGTAATACAGTGTGTCCATAAAGTCATGATGCACTTTTGACCGGTCACAGGAAAGCAACAAAAGACGATAGAAATGTGAAATCTGCACCAAATAAAAGGAAAACTCTCCCAGTTTCATACCTATTCAGTGCAGTTTGATGTGGGCTCACATACAGGTTTTTTAGGGCTCCTTAGGTAGCTATCCCGTATAGACTCTACAGACTCGTCACTGACTGATGGCCTACCAGAACGGGGTTTCTCCACCAAAATGCTGGTTTCCTTCAACTGCTTATCCCACCGAGTAATGTTATTCCTATGTGGTGGCACTTCATTATAAACGAGCCGTTATTCACGTTGCACTTTTGTCCCGGATTCAAATTTAGCGAGCCACAGAACACACTGAACTTTCCTCTGTACCGTCCACATCTTGACTGGCATGGCCGTGGGCTGCTCTGCTGTATACACGG
Source organism: Saccopteryx leptura (assembly GCF_036850995.1). Taxonomy (NCBI): domain Eukaryota; kingdom Metazoa; phylum Chordata; class Mammalia; order Chiroptera; family Emballonuridae; genus Saccopteryx; species Saccopteryx leptura. The sequence goes on along the minus strand of NC_089505.1, from coordinate 282,301,413 downwards.
TGCTACGTCATCATCTGTGCATGCGCACATGCTGCCACACCATCCAACAGAAACTGGGAGGGTTTTCCTTTTATTTGTTGCAGATTTCACATTTCTATCACCTTTTGTTGCTTTCCTGTGACCTGTCAAAAGTGCACCATGACTTTACGGACACACTGTACATTTGAAAATAAAGGTTAGTAAAAATAAGAATTAAAAAAGTACATGAAGATATATGGCAATGTAAATATTGATCAAAGCATTATGTATTATAAAGAAAAAGTGGAAAACAGAAATGCCAAAATGAAAGGATTAACTAAATGTATGTACGATACAAGGAAAGTTTTATTGCTATTAAAAAGGTGTTGTAGAAGAATATTTATTAACATTGAAAAAATTATCATTATATGTTGTTACAAAATGACAGTATAAAAATTCACACTATACTTTTATGTTATATAATAGAAAGGTATTCAACAATGGAATTGCTAATAGTGCTTTTTTTCTGATTTCGTATGTTATCTTACATTTCTTCTTTTGAGGTCTAAAAAATATTAAAGGATACCTTTTATTCTTTTTTTTTTTTTGTATTTTTCCTAAGTTAGAAATGGGGAGGCAGTCAGACAGATTCCCGCATGTTCCCAACCAAGATCCAACTGGCATGCCCCCAAGGGACAATGCTCTGCCCATCTGGGCATTGCTCTGTTGCGGCCAGAGCCATTCTAGCACCTGAGGTGGAGGCCATGGAGCCATCCTCAGTGCCTGGGTCAACTTTGCTCAAATGGAGCCTTGGCTGCAGGAAGGGAAGAAATAGAGAGAAGGGAGAGGAGGAAGGGTGGAGAAGCAGATGGGCGCTTCTGTGTGCCCTGGCCGTGGATAGAACCTGAAACTTCCACACACTGGGCCAACGCTCTACCGCTGAGCCAACTGGCTAGGACCAGAATACTTTTTATAGTTATAAGAAAAAACCACAAAAACAATTAGGACTTTTTCACTTTCAACTCCCAGAGACATTTTTATTAATGATTTATTTATTGATTTAGTTAGTTAGTTAGTTAGTTTGCACAGATTCTAGTGTTGCCCTGATTGCATCCCACCTACCCAGTATTCCCCTCAACATATGCCTTTTCCCACTGCCAACAGCTCCCTTCCCCTTTCCCTTCAGGCTTTATTCTGCTCCTCAGTTCATATTGTTCCTTGGATTCCTAAAATGAGTGAGGTCATATGATGTTTTTCTTTCTCTCCGTGGCTTATTTCACTTAACATAATAGTTTTCAAGTCCATCACATTGTTACAAAAGATAATAATTCCTTTCTTTTTCATGGCCGCATAGTATTCCATTGTACAATATATATGTACCACAGCTTTTTAATTCACTCGTTCACTGACAGACCCTTGGGCTGTTTCCAGATCTTTGCTATTGTGAACAATGCTGCCATAAACATGGGGGTGCATTTCTTTTTTGAATCAGTGCTATGGTGTTCTTGGGATATATTCCTAAAAGTGGGATGGCTGGGTCAAAGGTAGTTCCATTTTTAATTTTTGAAGAAATCTCCATACTGTTTTCCACAGTGGCTGCACCAGTCTGCATTCCCACCAGCAGTGCAGGAGGGTTCTCCTTTCTCCACATCCTCACCAGCACCTATCATGTGTTGTTTTGTTAATGAGCGCCATTCTGACTGGTGTGAAGTGGTATCTCATTGTGGTTTTAATTTGCATTTCTCTAATGATTAGTGATGTTGAACATTTTTTTTTCTATTGGCCATCTTTATATCCTGTTAGAAGAGGTATCTGTTCATTTCTTTTGCCCATTTTTTGATTGAATTGTTTGTCTTCCTGATGTTGAGTTTTACAAGTTCTTTATAAATTTTGGTTATTAACCCCTTATCAGGCATATTGTCGAATATGTTCTCCCACTGTGTGGTTTGTCTTTATATTCTGTTCATCTTGTCTTTAGCTGTGCAAAAGCTTTTTAGTTTGATATAGTCCCATTTGTTTATCCTTTTATTTCACTTGCCCGTGGAGATAAATCAGCAAATATATTTCTGTGAGAGATGTCAGAGAGCTTACTGTCTATGTTTTCTTCTCAGATATTTATGGTTTCACAACTTACATCTAAGTCTTTTATCCATTTTGAGTTCATTTTTGTAACTGGTGGAAGTTGGTGGTCTAGTTTCATTTTTTTTGCAGGTAGCTGTCCAATTTTCCCAACACCATTTGTTAAAGAGACTGTCTTTACTACACTGTATGTTCTTACCTCCTTTGTCAAATATCAATTGTCCATAAAGGTGTGGGTTTATTTCTGTGTTGTAGGTTCTGTTCCATTGATCTATATGCCTGTTCTTATGCCAGTACCAAGCTGTTTTGAATACACTGGCCTTGTATTATAACTTGATATCAGGAAGTGTGATACTTCCCACTTTATTCTTCTTTTTCAAGATTGCTGAGGCTATTCGTGTTCCTTTTAGGTTCCATATAAATTTTTGGAATATGTGTTCTAAATCTTTGAAGTATGTCAGAGGTATTTTAATTGGTATTGCATTGAATTTATAAATTGCTTTGGGTAATATAGACATTTTAATGATGTTTATTCTTCCTAACCATGAACTCAGTATATGCTTCCACTTGTTTGTATCTTCATTGATTTCTTTTATCAGTATTTTTAAATTTTTTGATTATATGTCTTTAACCTCTTTGGTTAAATTTACTCCTAAGTAATTTTTTTGTTGTTGTTGCAGTAGTGAAGGGGATTGTTTCCTTAATTTCTCTTTCTGACAGTTCATTGTTGGTGTATAAAAACACCTCTGATTTCTGTGTATTAATTTTATACCCTGCTACCTTGCTGAATTCATTTATCAGGTTCAGTAGTTTTTTGACTGGGACTTTAGGGGTTTTTATATACAATATCATCTGCAAATAATGATAGTTTTACTTCTTCTTTTCCAATTTGGATGCCTTTTATTTTTTCTTCTTGTCTGATTGCTATAGCTAGGACTTCCAGTACTATGTTGAATAAGAGTGGTGAAAGGCAGCAACCCTTCCTTTTTTCTGATCTTAAGAGGATTGGTATTAATTTTTGCCCATTGATTATGATATTTGCTGTAAGTTTGTCGTAGATGGCCTTTATCATGTTGATATTTGTCCCCTGTATTTCCACGTTGCTGAGATTTTTTATCATAAATGGATGCTGGATTTTTCAAATGCTTTTTTCTGCATCTATTGAAATTATCATGTGGTGTTTTCTTTTTTTTATTGTGACAGACAGAGTCAGACATAGGGACAGCCATGAAGGGAGATAGATGAGAAGCATCAATTCTTCATTGCGGCACCTTAGTTGTCCATGGATTATTTTCTCATATGTACCTTGATCGGGGGGCTACAGCAGACAGAGTGACTCCTTGCTCAAACCAGCTACCTTGGGCTCAAGCTGGTGAGTGTTTTTCAAACCAGATGAGCCTGCACTCAAGCTGGTGACCTCAGAGTCTCGAACCTGGGTCATCTGCGTCCCAGTCCAATGCTCTATCCTCTCTGCCTCTGCCTGGTCAGGCTATCATGTGGTTTTTCTTCCTTTTGTTTATGTGATGAATCACATTGATTGATTTATAATCAATCATCTTTGCCTCCCCAGAATAAATTCCACTTGATCATGATGTATGATTTTTTTCATGTATTGCTGGATCCAGTTTGCTAATATTATATTTTGTTGAGGATTATAACATCTAAATTTATCAGAAAAATTGGCCAATAACATTCTTTCTTTGTGTTGTCTTTGCCTGGTTTTGGAATCAGAATTATGCTGCCTCATAAAAGGAGCTTTGAAGTCTTCCTTCCTCTTGAATTTTTTGAAATAGTTTGAGAAGGATAAGAGTTAGTTCTTTGATTCTTTGGTAGAATTCACCAGAAAAGCCATCTGGCCCAGGGCTTTTGTTTGTTAGGAGTTTTTTGATAACTGCTTTGAGGTCATTTGTTGTAATCTGTCTGTTTAGGCTTTCTGATTCTTCCAGGTTGATTTTTGAAAGATTATATGTTTTAAGTAATATGTCCATTTCACTTAGGTTGTATAATTTTTTGGCATTCAGTTCTTCATAGTATTTTCTTACAATCCTTTGTATTTCTGTTGTGTCACTTGTTATTTCTCCACTTTCATTTCTAATTTTATTTATTTGAGTCCTCTCTTTTTTTCTTGGTGAGTCTGGTTAAAGATTCATCAATCTTGTTTACCCTTTCAAAGAACCAGCTCTTGGTTTCATTGATTCTCTGTATTGTTTCTTTAACCTCTATGTCATTTATTTCCACTCTGATCTTTATTATTTCCTCCCTTCTACTACCTCTGTACTTTACTTGCTATTATTTTTGTAGTTCTTTTAGTTGCATTGTTAGGTTGTTTATTTGATCTTTATCTAGCTTCTTAAGATATGCCTGTAATGCTATGAACTTCCCTCTCAGTACTGTTTTTGCTGTGTCCCATAAATTTTGAGTTGTTGTATGCTCGTTATCATTTGTTTCTAGAAATTTTTAAATTTATTCTTTGATTTTATTGTTAATCCATTTGTTATTTAATAACATGCGATTTAGTTTCCAAGTATTTGAGTATTTTTTAGTTTTTCTGTTGTTGATTTCTAATTTCATGCCACTGTGATCAGAGAAAGTGGTTGGTATAATTTCAATCTTCTTAAATTTGTTGAGACTGCTTTTGTGCCCTAACCTGTGGTCTATTCTAGAGAATGTACCCTAAGCACTTGAAAAGAATGTATATTCTGCTGCTTTAGGGAGAAGGGTTCTGAAGATATCTATTAAATCGAATTGATCTAGTGTGTCTTTTAAGTCTGCTATTTCTTTGTTAACTTTCTTTCTTGAGGATCTATTTAGTGATGTTAGTGGGGTATTGAAATCCCCTATTATTATAGTATTGCTGTTCATCTCACCCTTTATATCTATCAAAGTCTGCTTTATATATTTAGGTGCTCCTATATTAGGTGCGTAGATTTTTATAATGGTTATATCTTCCTGTTGGTTTGCTCACTTTATCATTACGTAGTGACCTTCTTTATCCTTTACTATAGACTTTGTTTTAAAGTCTATTTTTTCTAATATAAGTATTGCTACTTCAGCTTTTTTTTTATTTTCATTTGCATGAAATATCTCTTTCCATTCTTTTACCTTTAGTCTATGTATATCTTTTGTTTTGAAGTGTGTCTCTTGTAGATAGCATATGTACGGGTCCTGTTTTCTTATCCATGCAGCTACCCTATGTCTTTTGATTGGATCATTTAATCCATTTACACTTAAAGTTATTATTGATATGTAGTTGTCTATTGCCATTTTATTCTTTAAAGCTATCTTCCTCTTTTACTATATTTTTTCCTCCTTTGTTCTGTTTACAACAGGCCCCTTGACATCTCTTGCAGCATTGGTTTGATTCTAATGAATTCCTTGAGTTGTTTTTTTTTTTTTTTTTTTTTTTTTTGTCTGGGAAGCTTTTTATTTCTCCTTCAATTTTAAACGATGGCCTTGCTGGATAAAGTAGTCTTGTTTGTAGGCTCTTGTTCTGCATTACTTTGAATTTTTCTTGCCATTCCCTTCTGGCCTCAAGTGTTTCTGTTGAGAAGTCTGATGTCATCCTTATGGGTCTTCTTTGTAAGTGATAGTCTTTTTTCTCTATCAGCTTTTAATATTTTCTCTTTATCTCTTAGCTTTGGTATTTTACTTATGATGTCTCTTGGTGTGGATTTCTTTGAGTTTCTCTTTAATGCCATTCTCTGTGCTTCTTGAACTTGTGTAACTTTTTCCTGCATCAATTTAAGGAAGTTTTCAGCTATGATTTGATTGAACAAGGTTTCTATCCCTTGTTCTTTTTCTTCTTCTTCAGGAACCCCAATGATGCAGATGTTATTTCTCTTCATGTTGTCTCAGAGCTGTCTTAGAGTTTCCTCAGACTTTTTGAGTCTCTTTTCTTTTTGCTACTCTGCTCCCCAGCCTTCGTTTATCTTGTCCTCTTGCTAATTCAATCCTCAGCTTCATCCTTCCTGCTTTTAATTCCTTCCATTGTGGTCTTCATTTCCGATATTGTATTTGTCATTTCTGACTGATTCTTTTTTTATTATTTCAATGTCCTTTTTTGTTTTTGCTATCTCTTTATTTAGGTGCTCATTATATCCATTCATTGCTGTTCTAAGATCTTTGAGCATCCTAACAATCATTATTTAAACTGTGCATCTGGTAATTTTTTTATCTGACTCATTTATGTCCTTTTCTGGGGATTTCTCTTGATTCATTTGGGTTGCATTTCTCTGCCTTCCCATTCTTTCTGTGTATAAGAAGGGTGTGGCCACAGGAGTTCAATGAGTGCGGCCTCTGTGTTCTCTAAGTGTGGTCTGTCTGCAGGCCCACCACCCCCTTTGCCTCTGCCTCAGGTATTCAGGTATGGGTGTTGCCAGCGCCGGTCTGCTGCACCAGGCACTGCGGTTTCCACTTCTCCTCCATGGGCAGTGCTCAGTTCACGTGCCTGGGGTAAAAGCCCTGGCGGGCCTCGACATTCACTTCGACCCATTGGGTGGGGTTGCACTCTGCGCTGGGCCTGCAAGCCTTAGCATTGCTGGTGCGGCTGCACACCTATGATCAGCCACAGGTGTCTTCCCATTCCCGGCTTTTGCCCTCCCCTGCAGATTGGGCTGTGCTTACGACATCCACAAGACCCAGCTCCAGGGGTGGGGCTGCATACCCTCGCTCAGCCGTGGCTCTCCTCCTGTTCCCCAGCTTTCATCCCACCCCCAATGGTGGGGCTGCACTTGTGCACTGGTCCACATGCCCCTGCTTCTGGGTGGGTCTGCGTGCCCCTGCTCAGCTGCGGCTTTTCGCTGGTTCTCCAGCTTTTGCCTGGCTTTCTCCTTGCCCTTGCAGGTGGGATTGCAGCCAAAACCGCTCTTACTCACCTGGCCTGCATCCTGGTCATTCTGCTTTTGTGTGCTTCTCTGCCCCTGTTGAGTGGGACTGAACTTATGCCGGGCCTCAGTCTTTACCGGCTTGCTTCCGCCCCCACCGACAGTACCGCACTTCTGCCTCCTGCTGCCCACCTGCCCTCTGTTGAGCCCTCAGCGGTGTGGGCAGGGCCGCTGCAGCTCAGACCTCAGCACTCAATACTGTATTCCTTAAGGCTCCCTCCTTATAAGTGACTCTGCTCTGAGTGCTGCAGGAGAGCTTGTTTGGCTGCTGTCCTGTTTCTCTTTGCTGGTATTGCTGGTTCCAGATGAAATATTCACTTTATATTTGGAGAGTGACTCAACCCAGGGGTTAGGGTGGCTGTCCCTCGAAGTGTTTCTCCCTGTGTCTCCTAGATTACTCTCTTCCTGCTACTCTGGTGCTCTCATCTTTCCTTGTCCCTCAGAGTCCTGGGTGAGTGGTTGTGAAAGAGATTTTTTATGTGGTCCCTTTAAGAAGAATCCTGGGTCTGAGAAATCTCTATCTTTCTCACAAACAGTATCCTGGCTTGTTTTGCAGCTAACTACTGTCCATATGCCTCTTCTAGTCTCTGGGGCTGCAAGCTGTGGCTTTGGTCCTAGGGCCAGGACCCTCCCCTCTCTAGTAAACTCACTTCCCGCCACACGAGTCTTTCTGGGCTGCTGTTTGCGCCTGGGAGCTGGGCAGCCCTCTCCGCATTTCCACTTTTCCTACCAGTCTCAGTGTGGCTTCTTCAGTGTTCCTTGGTTAAAGTGTCCTCTTAGTTTAGTCCAAAATTGGTTTTTCCAAATGATGGTTCTTATAATTAAATTGTAATCTACTTTGGTTCTGGAAGTTGGTATTCCACCTACTCCATTGCCATCTTGCCATTTTTTATTTTCATTAATTTTTTAAAATTATGCTATTGTGAACTCCTTGTAAATATATCTTTATATATATGAGAACATTTTTTTTTTGGAGTGAATTCCTGATAGTGTATTGTTGGAGTAAAAAGTTTAAAATGTAATTTCTGTCAATATAATAAAAAAGATTGAATCCAATTAATATAGGGGTAATATATGAAAAGAGAATTTATAGAAGCATAAATCAAATGTTCACTAAAGATATAAAAGTCAAGGAAAATTAAATTAATGTGATTTCCCACTTATCAGATTTATTAAAATTAATGAAGTTGAGATATCATGTTCTGGTAAGGGTATTGGGAAACAAGTGTTTCGTGTACAGTAGGAAAGAATATACTTTGGTACCATGTGTTCTTTTTTAAATTAAGCAAATGAATAAGGCTGATCTTTCCCAAAACTCTCTCAGTTTCTTCAAAACCACAGTGGCTTTAGTTTTAAACCAACTAAGGAATCCCTTCTCTTATCCCCAGAATTTTTCACAGCAATTTTCCTTTCTTAAAGCTCTCTTAATCCAACTGGCTCTCATGAAAAGTGTATATTCTCCTTGTTCTCTAAAGAACACTAGATTATGGTATATGCTTTTACATGTCAGTTTTGCTGTGTAATGACCTTCATATCTCAGAGGCTTTCATTACTAATCTCAAGGGCTTGTGGGTCGGTCAGCTCGGGAGGTTCTATTTCAAGCCTGTACTTCAGGATGCATTCTTCTGCCTTGTTTTGCATTCTTATTAGACCTGGATACACAGGACACATTCTTCTCATGGTTAAAATTAGGAAGGCAGAATCTAGAAAGCAAGACAAACTATGAGTACACATTTAAACCTCTGAGTGCATCATGGCCACTAACATTTCACAAGCCAAAGAGGAAAATATAGACATGCCCAATGTCACTAGGGTGGAAACTATATTCTTCCCATTCTAGTAGGAGGCACTACAAAGTCACACAGCAAGGATATATCACACATGTCCATTTTAATAGCTTCAGTGGTGGGAAAGCATTCACATGCTCTAGAAGAATGATTTGTATAAGGAAGTATTCCCTAATGCATCTCCAAATACATATTTTAAGGCTACACTGGTTACATGACTGAGGTAGATAAAATTATTTTTCATGTGAAATTTTTGTTTGTTAATAGTCAAAATAATGAACCTACTAAACCATGTTATGTTTCTGTATATTTTACCAATCACTTTCTAATGTATTCTTTCCTATTTGAATCTCACAGTTCCTCTGAGCAATAATGTTTTCGGCGGTATACTGAATAGTTAAATGATTTGGATTGAATTCAATACTTGGGATCTTTAGCAAAGCATAGAAATAACTCCAGCATGTAGCTTTTTAAATTGTCTATCCCAAGGTCACAGACTTTGTATGTGGCAAAACCCATCTTGGAACACCCGTGTCCTGTCACCTTCTAACTCTGCCAATGCACATCTTCTGTAAACGGTGGCCAAGAAATGGTCTAATTTCCCTAGAAGCCTCTTCTATAACTACATTAAAAAGAAATTAGCCTAAAGGTATAATCAGGTTAAGTACTGACCTTATGACTGAAGAGACTTGTTCAGATGGCCAGACCCACATGGCTTAGGGAGTTCAGGCACCAGGCACATTTTCTGTGAGAAGAACGATGAATAAATATTTACCCCAGATTTGGCCTGGGCCATTACCTGACTGCTTCATTGCCTTTGTCATTATCTTGAAGTGTTTTCTCTTCTATTTATTTAATTTAGGAGAAATGAAAATTCAGAAGCCTTTGTTGTAATATCATACAGGGCAAAAATGGTTGTGCCATATAGATTTATTACTTTTGGCCTTTCCTAACTAAGATGGTAAATTAGGCAAAGTTTATTCATCCATCAATGGAACAAGTGACTGGATTCGTGAAGAGACAGATTATGAAAGATCAGTGACGTGGCTGTTTCTATTTAAATTCCCTAAGAAGGGCATTAATTTGAATAAGTGTAATCTAAGTTTTAGAGCTAGAAATTTTCTATTTGCTAACCACTTTGGAATTTCATTTTTTTTTTTTTTGTATTTTTCTGAAGCTGGAAACGGGGAGAGACAGACAGACTCCCGCACGCGCGCGACCGGGATCCACCCGGCACACCCACCAGGGGCGACGCTCTGCCCACCAGGGGGCGATGCTCTGCCCCTCCGGGGCATCGCTCTGCCGCGACCAGAGCCACTCCAGCGTCTGGGGCAGAGGCCAAAGAGCCATCCCCAGCGCCCGGGCCATCTTTGCTCCAATGGAGCCTCGGCTGCGGGAGGGGAAGAGAAAGACAGAGAGGAAGGGGGGGTGGAGAAGCAAATGGGCGCCTCTCCTATGTGCCCTGGCCTGGAATCGAACCCGGGTCCCCCGCACGCCAGGCCGACGCTCCACCGCTGAGCCAACCGGCCAGGGCCTGTAATTTCATTTTTAAGAATGAAATTTAGACTATGAGATGGAAAAAAGAAAAATGATCTCCTTTATATCAGTCCCTCACAAGTCTTATATAAGCAGGCCTTTGTTGTTTTAATTCTTTCCTGGAGAAATTTAACTTTTCCTAACTGTTTTAACAGAGAACATTAAAATATAATGACAGAGGTAGTTCTTTTTTCGTTTCACTTAGTAGCTACTGCACCTTTGAAACAAAATAAAACAAAATATAAAAGCTATTTTAGATTCTATATTTTATTGTTGAACAAAAATAAGGCATAAAAGATGATCTTGATGTTATTAATGCAAGAAAATTGTTAGGGAAAAGCAACTCTTAAAGTGAAGTTGAAAGAGCTTTTGTGGTTAACTAAAACTTTTCTAAAGAAAAAGAAAAAATAAAGTCTTTTCCACAGTAGTAAAATTATAATCTTCCATATATAAATATATATGTATAACTATTTCCGGTTTTCAGAAATTAAAAAAAGTAAACTTACTGTTACATCAATGACCTCATATTGCCCAAAAGATGTCCCAAATGACAGAGACCCAAAATGTGACTTGCCCTGCATGATCTTTTTTTAAACAGGGCAACATGAATCTTTAGGAAATCACTAATTTCCATTTTTGAGATTGCACAACAACAATGGAAATAGCTGGGTTTAAAAAATATCTTATCCCTAATGGCAAAAGAAATGTCTAAGAGCTCCCCCCCAATTATTGGAGATCCTCAGAAATACATTTAGCTGTTAAATACTCAGTTTTCCTTCACAAATGGTTTTAAAAACCCTGTGTAAGATATATGGAGTCATCCTTAGATATATAAGTCTTATGATTGTATGCTCTGGAAAATCAGAAGCATGTGGTAGTCATAATAGATGAAGGACACTTCGTGAAGAAAACAAAGCTGCTCAGTAGGAAGTAAATACTTGAAAACAGCAATTTAGAGTTTACAGGCATAAGGTGAGGCTTGTAAGAGGTACTTCTTTGCTAGGTGTGCTGTTAATTCTTTATTAGGCCATGGAAATGCATTGCACTGAAGAAGCAATTTCTCCAAGTAAGTAAATATATATATCCCTCTCCAAGCCAGTTCAATAGGTAATTTTCCCTGTGTAAACATTTTTGAGCAACTAACTGGTCTTTTAGTAAGCTCTCTGATAGCACTGTTTTCTTACATCTAGAACCAACTGCAGAGATATCAAATCAGCACACGAGTATTAAGAAGAATTAGGGGAAAGGTCTTGGGCAATAGCATTAGAGAGGCAAGAATTGAGAAAGAAGGAAAAATAGGAGATGGAGGTCCTAGAGCTATGAAATGATGTGGAGGAACAGGCAGACATGAGAACAGAGAGAGAAAAGGCTATGTGGCATTCTGAGCTGGTTGGCAAAGGGTGAGTCATTCAGTAGAGAGTGCACATTTGTCTGTTGCAGGACAACTGTGGAAGCCTGAGAGTGTGTGGATGACTCACTGGCCAGACTTATACCTTTGGGAGCTTCTAATATCAAACTAGAATTCTGAGAGAGGATAGGAAGGAGTTCAGAGGATATCATTCTGAGCCACAATATTTGGCTTTGACTTGGTCTTCCTGAAACATTCTCTTCCAAGTATTTTATTTCTGATCATACCTCAGGGACCTCCAGCATCCAATCCAACACTACTCATTCGACCCTCTGGAAATTCTCTGAAATTAAAGGCAATGCTGACAGCATGATAAATACTTGAGATAGGAGTACCCCGCAAACTACTGGCACTTTTCTCCCTGTCCCTCTACTAATTTCTTCCTGACCCTGTTTTCCTCAACTCTTGACAACATTATTTCTTTCTGCTTTGCTGAGCCTCTTACTGGTCTCTTCTCCATTTTTCCTCGTTAAAACCTAATCCATTTTTTGAAATCCAATTCAAATTCACCAATTTCTTGTCTTTTCGGTCAGAATTAATAGTTTCCTTTTCTTTGTTTCCATAAGAATTGGTACTTATATTTTGGAGTGTAATACTTTATGCCTTAAATAAGAGTTCTTTGTACAAATGCTGTCTGTCCCACTGGACAACACACTTCATGAGTGCAAGGCTCAGACCTTGTTCGTTTCCATAGACTACACAATTCTTTTGCATAATGCCACATACAGTTTATGTTTCTCATATTTGTATAGCCTGATAAATAACTTAAAATATGATTCCTTCCCCCAAAGTATTTGCATTTTAATGGAAGATTTTTTCAAAAGATTCAGTGCTTTTATGATCCAGAGGACTAAATTCTAAGGAAACTTCTAGAAGGTGGGAGATACATTCTGATGAGAACCTTGTCAGGTACTCTCTAAATCCGACCACCTAGGCTCCTTTTTTGCAGTAATCTTGGCTCTAGTGACTAATGACATATTTTGAACATCAACATTATTTTGCAAAGGATTCTTTTGATTTGTTCAGTGTGACTAATCAGGACCATATGGCTTGGTCAGTGCTTAGGCTCCCTAAATGACTGATCAGCCACATAGCTCCAACTCAAATCACAGAATGAATTTCTGGAGATACTTTCTTACAGTGATAATGTATTGTTTAATTTACTTATATTAAAAAACAAACTAGTTGTTTCAAAATAGTTTCTCAAAGGTAGTAATGGTAATCAGAATAACCAGTGTGTAATCCTGGTTCTATTCCAACTAGCTGTAAGACTAGGGAATCACTTTCCATTTATTCATTCATTTCATTGACATTTGTTGAACTTCTACTAAATGCTAGCCACTGGAGTTAGTGCTTCAAGATGTAATTGAAAATGGGAGGGCATGGCTCCTCTCTAGAACTATTTTCATAGAACAGTGAACTTAGATAAATGAATATAAGAAAATTATACAAATTATGTAAATATTTATATTTTAATCTTAGAAAAATGGTGATCTTAGTCATCTGAAGACAAAATTTAATATTAGTGTGGTATTCATCACTGTTCATTCCTCCATATATTTCTCAAGCCTTCAATAAATCTATTCATTTTATGTTTATTTAGGAAAAATCTGACATGTAATGAGCATTTTTATGTTTTAAGTGTTATAGTAGGTTGAATATTGGCCCCAAAAGATAATGTCCATGTTGCATAGCTTGTGAATGTGACCTTATTTTGAAATAAAATCACTGCAAATGTAATAAAGTTAAAGATCTCAAGATGAAATCATCCTGGATTTTTCAGATGAGCCCTAAATCTAATTACAAATGTCCTCATAAGAGACAAGAGGAGAATGTACGTAGGCTGGAAGACCACATGATGATAGAGGAAGAGATGGATCAATGCAGCTATAAGCAAGGAGTACTTGAAGCCACCAGAAGCTGGAAGGCTTAGATCCTTGAGAGGAGGGACAGTCCTGCTGGCATGTTGCTTTTGGACTTTGGCCTCCAGAACTGTGAGAGAATACCTTTCTGTTGCTTAAGCCACCCAGTTGCTTAAGCCAAGGTATCTGATATGGGCTTTTTCATAGATATTTTGAATATGTTATTATGTTTAAACCTACCCTGACACTTTCTGGATGAAATTATTTCTAAGAGTGAGAAAAGACAAAAGCCCTGAGAAGTTTAGGGATTGCCCATGATCTCATGCATAGTAAATGCTGGAGATTGATTTAAACTCATTTTTGTCTAACTCCAAAGCCCTTACCCTCTGTATTCCCTTAGGCACATTCACAATAGGGCGGGAATGAATGCATAAAAAACTAAAATTAACTATCATGAAGTCTGCTGGTATGTACTGGATTCCAACATTCAGGTAAAGGCAGGGCTCACTCTAAGTTTGTTCTTTGCACTATGTCTCTCTATACTTCCTATTCAATTTTATCTCAGAGACTTTTTTCTTCATTGATTAAAAAAAAAAAATTCAGGCACAGTTTCCATTCTTCTTGCCTCTTCCCCTTAGGAGCACACTAATATGAATGTTCGATCATGTATATAAATGCAGTCTTTGCTGTAATAATATATACTTTAGTCCTGCCACTAATGTGTGGTAATTATGTATTTTCCTTGAGTATTAAAATGTCACTTTTATTTTGGTGACTACATGCTAACATATCTCATTTCAAAGGTATTTTGTTATTTTTCAATTGAGCTGGTTGCTTGTATTTTTTAAAACACTGAAAGCATAGTAGACCAGGTGATATTTCCTCTCAGAAATATAAAATTCCTCGAGTTTTTAAAACTTATAAATATAAGGTGTCACACTTTAAATAATAATGGAAAATTAGTGTCTACTAGAAACTAGTTTATCCCACTGCAGTGAAGGCATTTAGAGGAGCATTTAATGAGAAAGGAATGCATTGTATTTAAAGTAGCTGGTTGTCATTGATCTCTGGTTTAGTCTGTAAAACATTTAATCCCCAAGGGAATTACTTGTAGTATCTAAAATTGAGTGGTTTCACCTTAATTTATCTAAGATTTAAAGAAATTCTAATAGCCCAACACTTATTGACAATGTCCTTTGCTGATTATGTCCTAGTGCTTGAATTCTTCTTTTAAATTCCTCTCTGATTCATAAAGCTGCTTACCATAGCACTGGGATCTTTATTGAAGAAGCAACATTTTTATTTTAAAGTTTCAGGTCACCAGTCAGTCATGGATTTTCCTCTTTATTTTCTGCAGTGTATATCTGAAAATTAAATCAAACTTTGTTAACAATCAACAAAAGCTGTAGCTATATCCAAATGATGTTAAATATGTAGATTTGCATTATCCTTTTTAACTGACAGGAGATTATGGTATAAAAACCCCAATGTTTAAACAATAATTTTATTTTATCTTTCATTGAACCTATTGCAGTGACATTGATTAATAGGATTATATATTATTTCCATTATACATGGTCTGTCTAATGCATTGTGTTCCTACCACCCAAAGTCAAATCACCTTCTGTCACCATATACTTGGCTCCCTTTACCCTCTATTAGTCTCCTGCCCATTTCCCTCTGGTCACCACATACTGTTGTCTGTGTCTATGAGTTTTATTTTTATATCATACATATGAGTGAAATCATATAGTTTTTTACTTCTGACTGACTTATTTTACTTAGCATAGTATTCTCAAGCTCCATCTATGTTGTCACAAATGGTAGTATTTCATCTTTTCTTATAGCTCAGTAGTATTCCACAGTATATATAAGAACCACGTCTTCTTTATCCAGTCCTCCATCAAAGAACACTTTGGCTGTCTCCATATCTTGGTCACTCTGAATAATGCTGCAGTGAACATAGGGGTGCATATATCTTAGCAAATAAATGTTCTTGAGGTTTTTTTGATTAGATACCTAGAAGGAGGATTGCTTGGTCATTTGGTAACTGTCCTCTTAATTTTTTGAGAAATGCCATATTGTTTTCCATAATGGCTGTACCAGTTTATATTGCCACCAGCAGTGAATGAGGGTTCCTTTTTCTCTACAGCCTCTCCAACACTTGTTATTACCTGTCTTGTTGATAATAGCCATTCTAACAAGTATGAGAAGGTAACTGATTGTAGTTTTCATTTGCATTTTTTTTAATAGCTAGTGAAGTTAAGCAGCTTTTCATGTCTCTTGACCATCTGTATGTCTTCTTTGGAGATGTGTCTGAGTTCTCAGCCCATTTTTAATTGGATTGTTTGTTGGTTTGGTGTTGAGTTCTTTATTTTGGATATTAACCGTTGGTGGAGCTGTTTACAAATATAATCTCCCATTCAGCTGGCTGCCTTTTTGTTTTGTTGTTGGTTTCTTTTGTTGTGCAGAAGCTTTTTAGTTTGACATAGTCCCACTCATTTATTGTTGCCTTTACTTCCCTTGCCTTTGGGGGTCAAACTAATAAAATGTTCTCTCCAATCAAGATCCATAATTTTAGTAGCTATGTTTCAATCTATGTAATTTATTGTTTCACATCTTATATTTAGGTTTTTGACCCATTTGGAAATAATTTTTGTACATGAGGACAAATTGTTTTATTCTTTTGTATGTGACCTTCTAATTCTTCCAGTACTATTTATTAAAGAGGTTTGAGAAGAATAGGTATCAAATCTTTAGATGTTTGGTAGAATTTATCTGATCCTAGATTTTTATTTATTTATTTTATTTTTTATCTTATTTTTATTAATTTTAATGCAGTGACATTGAATAATCAGGGTACATATGTTGAGAGAAAATATCTCTAGATTATTTTGACATTTGATTGTGCTGTATACCCCTCCCCCAAAGTTAAATTGTCTTCTGTCACCTTCTATCTGGTTTTCTTTGTGCCCCTCCCCTCCCCCAACCCCTCTCTCCTTCTTCACCCCCTCCCCCCTCCCCCCATCCCCCACCCCTGTTGCCCTCACATTCTTGTTCATGTCTCTGAGTCTCATTTTTATGTCCCTTCTATGTATGGATTCATATAGTTCTTAGTTTTTTTTCTGATTTACTTATTTCACTCCGTATAATGTTATCAAGGTCCATCCATGTTATTGTAAATGATCCGATGTCATCATTGCTTATGGCTGAGTAGTATTCCATAGT
This sequence comes from Saccopteryx leptura, assembly GCF_036850995.1. NCBI lineage: Eukaryota > Metazoa > Chordata > Mammalia > Chiroptera > Emballonuridae > Saccopteryx > Saccopteryx leptura. The sequence continues at coordinate 282,284,672 of NC_089505.1, read as the reverse complement.
ATATATTACCAAAGCTTTTTAATCCACTTGTCCTCTGACGGACACTTGGGCTGTTTCCAGATCTTCGCTATTGTGAACAATGCTGCCACAAACATGGGGGTGCATTTCTCCTTCTGGAGCCGTTCTATGGTGTCCTTGGGGTATATTCCTAAAAGTGGGATAGCTGGGTCAAAAGGCAGTTCGATTTTCAGTTTTTTGAGGAATCTCCATACTGTTTTCCACAGTGGCTGCACCAGTCTGCATTCCCACCAGCAGTGCAGGAGGATTCCCTTTTCTCCACATCCTCGCCAGCACTTATTCTGTGTTGTTTTGTTGATGAGCGCCATTCTGACTGGCTTTAATTTGCATTTCTCTAATGATTAATGTGGTTGAGCATTTTTTCATATGCCTCTTTCCCATCTGTATGTCCTTTTTGGAGAAGTGTCTTTTCATTTCTTGTGGCCATTTTTTGATTGGACTGTTGTCTTTTGGGTATTGAGATTTGCAAGTTCTTTATAAATTTTGGTTATTAACCCCTTATCAGACGTATTGTCAAATATGTTCTCTCATTGTGTAGTTTGTCTTTTTATTCTCTTCTTGTTGTCTTTAGCTGTGCAAAAGCTTTTTAGTTTGATATAGTCCCATTTGTTTATCCTGTCTTTTATTTTGCTTCCCCGTGGAGATAAATCAGCAAATATATTCCTCCGAGAGATGTCCGAGAGCTTACTGCCTATGTTTTCTTCTAAGATGCTTATGGTTTCACGGCCTACATTTAAGTCTTTTATCCATTTTGAGTTTATTTTTGTGAGTGGTGTGAGCTGGTGATCTAGTTTCATTTTTTTGCAGGTAGCTGTCCAATTTTCCCAACACCATTTGTTAAAGAGGCTGTCTTTACTCCATTGTATTTCCTTACCTCCTTTGTCAAATATCAGTTTTCCATAGAACTGTGGGTTTATTTCTGGGTTCTCCATTCTGTTCCATTGATCTATGTGCCTGTTCTTATGCCAGTACCAGGCTGTTTTGAGTACAATGGCCTTGTAGTATAGCTTGATATCAGGAAGTGTGATACCTCCCCCTTTATTCTTCTTTTTTAAGATTGCTGAGGTTATTCGTGTTCTCTTTTGGTTCCATATAAATTTGTGGAATATGTGATCTATATCTTTAAAGTATGTCAGAGGTATTTTAATTGGTATTGCATTGAATTTATAAATTACTTTGGATAATATAGACATTTTAATGATGTTTATTCTTCCTAACCATGAGCATGGTATATGCTTCCACTTGTTTGTATCTTCCTTGATTTCTTTTATCAATGTTTTATAATTTTCTGAGTATAAGTCTTTAGCCTCCTTGGTTAAATGTACTCCTAGGTACTTTATTTTTTTGGTTGTAATAGTGAAGGGGATTGTTTCCTTAATTTCTCTTTCTGACAGTTCATTGTTGGTGTATAAAAACGCCTCTAATTTCTGAGTATTAATTTTATATCCTGCCACCTTGCTGAATTCATTTATCAGGTCCAGTAGTTTTTTGACTGAGACTTTAGGATTTTCTATATACAATATTATATCATCTACAAATAATGATAGCTTTACTTCTTCTTTTCCAACTTGAATGCCTTTTATTTCTTCTTCTTGTCTGATTGCTATGGCTAGGATTTCCAGGACTATGTTGAATAAGAGTGGTGAAAGGGGGCACCCCTGCCTTGTTCCTGATCTTAAGGGTATTGCTTTTAATTTTTTCCCATTGAGTATGATGTTGGCTGTGGGTTTGTCATAGATGACTTTTATCATGTTGAGTTATGTTCTCTGTATTCCCACTTTGCTGACAGTTTTGATATTGAATGGGTGCTGGATTTTATCAAATGCTTTTTCTGCATCTATTGAAATTATCATGTGGTTTTTCTCCTGCCTTTTTTTTATGTGATGAATAACATTGATAGATTTGCAAATATTGTACCAGCCTTGCCTCCCCAGAATAAATCCCACTTGATCATGGTGTATGATTTTTTCCATATATTGTTGGATCTGGTTTGCTAATATTTTGTTGAGGATTTTAGCATCTATATTCATCAGAGATATTGGCCTATAATTTTCTTTCTTTGTGTTGTCTTTGCCTGGTTTTGGAATCAGAATTATGCTCGCCTCATAAAAGGAGCTTGGAAGTCTTCCTTCCTCTTGAATTTTTTGAAATAGTTTGAGAAGGATAGGAGGTAGTTCTTCTTTAAATATTTGGTAGAATTTCATTGTGAAGCCATCTGGCCCTGGACTTTTCTTTGTTGGGAGTTTTTTGATAACTGTTTTGATCTCCTTTGTTGTAATCGGTCTGTTTAGGTTTTCTGATTCTTCCAGATTGATTTTTGGAAGATTGTATGTTTCAAGGAATTTGTCCATTTCATCTAGGTTGTCTAGTTTTTTGGCATACAGTTCTTCATAGTATTTTCTTACAATCCTTTGTATTTCTGTTGTGTCAGTTGTTATTTCTCCTCTCTCATTTCTAATTTTATTTATTTGAGTCCTCTCTCTCTTTTTCTTGGTGAGTCTAGTTAAAGGTTCATCAATCTTCTTTACCTTTTCAAAGAACCAGCTCCTAGTTTCATTGATCCTCTGTATTGTTTCTTTAGCCTCTATGTCATTTATTTCTGCTCTGATCTTTATTATTTCCTTCCTTCTACTACATTTGGGCTTTACTTGCTGTTCTTTTTCTAATTCTTTTAGATGCAGGTGTAAGTTGTTTATTTGAGCTTTTTCTAGCTTCTGAAAGTGTGCCTGTAGTGCTATGAACTTCCCTCTCAGCACTGCTTTCACTGTGTCCCATAAATTTTGAGTTGTTGTATGCTCATTGTCATTCGTTTCTAGGAATTATTTTATTTCTTCTTTGATCTCATTCTTAATCCATTCATTATTTAACAACCTGCTATTTAGTTTCCATGTGTTTGAGAATTTTTGAGCTTTTCTGTTGTGATTCATTTCTAGTTTCATGCCGTTGTGATCGGAGAAAGTGCTTGATATGATTTCAGTCTTCTTAAATTTGTTGAGAGCACTTTTGTGCCCTAACATATGGTCTATCCTAGAGAATGTACCATGAGCACTTGAAAAGAATGTATATTCTGCTGCTTTAGGGTGAAAGGTTCTGAAGATATCTATTAAATCGTGTTGATCTAGTGTTTCCAATAAGTCTGCTGTTTCTTTGTTAATTTTCTTTCTTGAGGATCTATCTAGTGATGGTAGTGGGGTATTGAAATCCCCTACTATTATAGTATTGCTGTTGATCTCGCCCTTTAAATCCATCAAAGTCTGCTTTATATATTTGGGTGCTCCTATATTAGATGCATAGATTTTTATAATAGTTATATCTTCCTGTTGGATTACTCCCTTTATCATTATGTAGTGGCCTTCTTTATCTCTTACTTTATCTTTTGTTTTAAAGTCCAATTTGTCTGATATATGTATTGCTACCCCAGCTTTTTTTTCATTTCCGTTTGCATGAAATGTTTTTTTCCATCCTTTTACCTTCAATCTATGTGTGTCTTTTGTTCTAAGGTGTGTCTCTTGTAGACAACATATGTATGGGTCCTGTTTTCTTATCCACACAGCTACCCTATTTCTTTTGATTGAATCATTTAATCTATTTACATTTAAGGTTATTATTGATATGTTGTTGTTTATTGCCATTTTCTTCTTTAAAGGTGTATTTCTGTTTTTGCTATATTCTTTTCCCACTTTGATCTGTTTACAACAGGCCCCTTAACATTTCCTGCAGCATTGGTTTGGTTGTAATGAATTCCTTAAGTTGTTTTTTGTCTGGGAAGCTTTTTATTTCTCCTTCGATTTTAAATGATAGCCTTGCTGGATAAAGTAGTCTTGGTTGTAGGTTCTTGTTCTGCATTACTTTGAATATTTCTTGCCATTCGCTTCTGGCCTCAAGTGTTTCTGTTGAGAAGTCAGATGTCATCCTTATGGGGGCTCCTTTGTAGGTGATAACTTTTTTTTCTCTTGCAGCTTTTAATATTTTCTCTTTATCACTTAGCTTTGGTATTTTAATTATGATGTGTCTTGGTGTAGGTTTCTTTGGGTTTCTCTTTAATGGAGTCCTCTGTGCTTCTTGGACTTGTGAGAGTTTCTCTTGCATTAATTTAGGGATATTTTCAGCTATGATATGATTGAACAAAGTCTCTATCCCTTGTTCTTTTTCTTCTTCTTCAGGAACCTCTATGATGTGGATGTTATTTCTCTTCATGTTGTCACAGAGCTCTCTAAGAGTTTCCTCTGACTTTTTGAGTCTCTTTTCTTTTTTCTTCTCTGCTTTCATGCCTTCATTCCAGTTGTCCTCTAACTCGCTGATTTGATCCTCTGCTCTATCTATCCTGTTTTTAATTCCTTCTATTGTGGTCTTTATTTCTGATATTGTATTTGTCATCTCTGACTGATTCTTTTTTATGCTTGCTATTTCTTTATTTAGGTTTTCATAATGACCATCCATTGTTGTTCTAAGATCCCTAAGCATCCTTACAATCATTATTTTGAACTCCGCATCTGGAAGTTTGATTATTTCTATATCACTCAGTTCATCTCTCGAAGGTGTCTCTTGTGGTTTCATTTGGATTTCACTCCTTTGTCTTCTCATAGTCTGTTTTTGGGTGTTTTATTTGTAGAGTTGGTTGAGTCTAGGCTTGGTGTTGTCTGCCTCCAGTTTTCAGTTGTGTTATTTTTAGGTCTTCTTGGGTTGGTATCAGCTGTTATCTGTAATCCACTTTCGGATTTGGGCAGCTTTGAAGTCTTGATTTGTTTGTTTTCTTAACAGGTGATAGTCTTGTTTACTGATCTCAGCAGGGGGCTTCCTTGAAACTTTATCCAGGAATGTGATGGGTGTAACCTGAGACTCTGAAGGCCTCTTTAGCCAGCTAATCTCCCTGGGGGCAGGGTGCTTTCTCAGCTTCAGTAGGGGGAGGTGTATCTCAGATCTCCATGGAGACCTGAGTTACTGCCCCTCCTCCTCACTTCTTGTTTTCAGCTGTGTCTTGTTGCACTGATTGGACCTGGAGAGATGTCCGGAGATCTCTGATCCAGAAGCACTTCAGTTCTGTTTTGTGAAAGGTTCAGTCCCTCCCCCAGCTATGGCCGCCTCCAGCATGGATGAGTCAGCTTTTTTAGTTCGTTTCCTGCATTCCTTTGCCCCTCACAGTCTGTCCCTCTTTCTGTCCTTTCCACTTGGGAGATAAGCTGGTCTTTTCAACACACCTTGCTCCCTGATCGCCAGGCAAGTGGCTGTGAGCAGTGGTTTCTGCTCTTTTCCCTCTGTGAGATCCTCTCTGGGCTCTCAGCCTCACCCCCCCTCCATTCCGTTAAGCAGAGGAGGTTCAGACGCTCCCTACCAGGATTGTTGTGGTTTCTTCTTTGCTCCTTGGTTTTTGAGAGCTGTTCTTGCAGTTCAGAGTTGGTTTTTCATGCTGATTTTTCCTAAATTGATTTGTATTCCAGTTTGGTGGTGAGAGCTGGGCATCTGTGTATCTGCCTACTCTGCTGCCATCTTTTTCTCTGCTATTTCTTTATTTAGGTGTTCATGATGACCATCCATTGTTGTTCTGAGATCCCTAACCATCCGTACAATCATTATTTTAAACTCCGCATCTGGAAGTTTGATTATTTCCATATCACTCAGTTCATCTCCTGAAGGTCTCTCTTGTGGTTTCATTTGGATTGCACTTCTTTGTCTTCTCATTGTGCCTAGGTGTCTGGGTGTTTTCTTTGTAGAGCTGGTTGAGGCTAGGCTTGGTGTTGTCTGCCTCTAGTTTTTACTTGTGTTGTTTCTAGGTCTTCTTGGGTTCACATCAGCTATTATTTGTAATCCATTTTTGGATTTGGGCTGCTTTGAAGTCTTGATTTGTTTGTTTTCTTAACAGGTGATTGTCTTGTTTGCTGATCTCAGCAGGGGGATTATTTGAAACTGTATCCCGGAATGTGGTGGGTGTGACCTGAGGCTCTGAAGTCCTCTTCTGCCAGTTAATCTCTCTGGGGGCGGGTTGCTTCTCAGCTTCAGTAGAGGGAGGTGTATCTCAGATCTCCATGGAGACCTGAGTTACTGCCCCTCCTCCCCACTTCTTGTTTTCAGCTGTGTCTTGTTGTGCTGATTGGAGCTGGAGAGATGTCTGTATCTCTGTGACCTGGAAGTACTTTTGTATTTTGCTTTGTGGAAGGATCAGCCCCTCCCCTAGTTATGGCTGCCTCCAGCACTGAATAAGTCAGCTTTTTTTTTTTTTTTTCTGAAGCTGGAAACGGGGAGAGACAGTCAGACAGACTCCCACATGCCCCCAACCGGGATCCACCCGGCACACCCACCAGGGGCGACACTCTACCCACCAGGGGCGATGCTCTGCCCCTCCAGGGCGTCGCTCTGCTGTGACCAGAGCCACTCTAGCACCTGGGGCAGAGGCCAAGGAACCATCCCTAGCGCCCGGGCCATCTTTGCTCCAATGGAGCCTTGGCTGCGGGAGGGGAAGAGAGAGACAGAGAGGAAGGAGGGGGTGGGGGTGGAGAAGCAAATGGGCGCTTCTCCTATTTGCCCTGGCCGGGAATCGAATCCGGGTCCCCCGCACGCCAGATGAGTCAGCTTTTTATGTCATCACCTATATTCCTCTCCCCCTCACCATTCGTCTCTCTCTCTCCTTTCCTTTTGGAAGATAAGCGGGCCCTTTCAACACACCTCGTTCCCTGGTCATCAGGTAAGTGGCTGTGAGCAGTATTTACTGCACTTTTCCTTGGAGTGAGAGCCCAGCCTCACCCCCCTCCCCCGTTCCTGTAAGCAGGGGAGTTTCAGGCGCTCCCTACCAGGCTTGTTGTGGCTTCTTCTTTGCTCCTTGGTTTTTGAAAGCTGTTCTTGTAGTCCAGATTTGTTTTTTTACGCTGATTGTTCATAAATTAGTTTATAATCCAGTTTGGTGGTGTAAGCTGGGAGTCTGTGCATCTGCCTACTCAACTGCCATCTTCAGGACCCTCTAGATTTTTAGTTTTTGGGAGTTATGTGTGTGTGTGTGTGTGTGTGTGTGTGTGTGACAGAGATAGATAGATAGAAAGAGAGAGACAGAGAAACAGAGAGAGGGACAGATAGGGACAGACAGGAAGGGAGAGAGATGAGAAGCATCAATTCTTCATTGGGGCACCTTAGTTATTCACTGATTGCTTTCTTATATGTGCCTTGACTGGGGGGGCTACAGCAGACTGAGTGACCCCTTGCTCAAGCTGGTGAGCTGTGCTCAAACCAGATGAGCCCGTGCTCAAGCCAGCGATCTGGGGTTTCAAACCTGGGTCTTCTGCGTCCCAATCTGATGCTCTATCCACTGCACCACTGCCTGGTCAGGCTTTTTGGGAGGTTTTTGATGGTTGTTTCAGTTTTTTCATTGTTGATCAGTCTATTTAGATTTTCCAGTTCTTCATGATTCAGTCTTGGAAGGTTATATATTTCTAGGGACTTATTAATTTTTTCTAGGTTATTGATTTTGGAGATATACAGTCTTTCTTAGTATTGTATTATGATCTTTTGTATATCTGTGGTAATTTTCTCTCTTTCATTTCTGATTTTATTTAGTCTTTTCTGTTTTTTTATTAATAAGTTTAGGCAGGAGTTTGTCAACTTTATTAATCTTTTCAAAGAACTAGCTTTTTGTTGTGTTCATATTTGTATCTAATTCTTCTCTAATTTTACTATTTTTTTCTTCTGCTGACTTTGGATTGCTTTTGTTTTTCTTCTTTTTAGTTCTATAGGTGTAATATTATGTTGTTTACTTGGGATTTTTTTGTTTCTTGAAATAGGCCTGTAATGATAAAAACTTCCCTCTTATTACTGCTTTTGTTGCACCCCAAAAGTTTTGCAAGGTCATACTGTCATTTTAATTTCCTTATATATATATTATTTATCTCACCTTTAAAAATGACCCAATCATATTTTAGTAGTATGTTGTTTAATATACACATATTTGTAGGCTTCTTTACTTACTTTTTGAAATGATTTCTAATTTCAAAGCACTGTTGTCAAATAATATACTTGGTATAGTTTCAATCTTCTTGAGTTTTTGAGGCTGGTTTTATGACCTAACATATGACCTGTCCTTGAGAATATTCCTTGTGAACTGGAGAGGAAGGAATATATAATCTGATGTTCTGGGATGAAAGGCTCTGTAAATATAAATTATGTCCATTTGGTCTAATGTGCCATTTTAGGCTGGGATTTCTTTATTGATTTCTTTTGGATGACCTATCTAGAGATGTCAGTGGAGTATTAATAACCCCAATGATGATTGTGTTTTTGTTTGTTTCTCCCTTTAGTTCTGTTAGTAGTTGTTTTATATATTTTGATGTTTTCTAATTCATTGCATATATATTAAGGAATGTTATGTCTTCTTGATATTGTCTCCTTTATTACTTTAACATCTCCATCTTTGTCTCTTGTCCTTTGTTATCTTGACATCTGTTTTTTCAGATATAAGTATGGCCACACCTGCTTTTCTGTGGATCTTATTTTATTGGAGAATCATTTTTCACTTTGAGTTTAACTTTGTCTTTGCAGCTTACATGTGTCTCCTGAAGGCAGAATATGTTTGGGTTTTATTTTTTGATTCAGTCTGCTACTCTGTTCCTCTTTATTGGTGAATTCAGTTCATTTACATTTAGCATAATTATTGATGTATGAGGACTTCCTATAGCCATTTAATCTTTTGTGGGGTTTTTTTGGTAGTTCTGTGTCTATATTGGTTACTTTCCTTTCTACCTATATCAGTTGTTTTATTTGGTATTATTTTATATTTCTTTCCTCTGTTTCCTCTTTTTTAAAGCTATGTATCTCACTTTTGGGCCTTTGTGAGTAGTTACAATTAAGGTACTTAAAAAAAAGTTTCATATATACAGTAGTCCTTTTCCTTCTGACTGCATCTGATCTTCATCCTCCTTTTTAAATTCAGATCTTTACCCCCTCTCCTTTTATGCTTTTGCTGTCACAAATTATCCCTGTTTATTTTATAAGTTTGTTGATGACTTTATTTGTAGTTTTGTGACCTTCTGCTCTTTGTTTCAGATGGAATAAACCCTTTGAGTATTTTTGCAATGAAGGTCTTCTGTTGACAAATTCCCTCAGCTTCTATATATCTGGAAAAGTCTTTATTTTATCTTCATGTTAAAAGGATAACTTTTTTGGATATACTGTTCTTGGCTGGTAATGTCTTTCTTATAGTAGTTTGACTATTTGGTTCCACTCATTTCTGGCTTGTAGAGTTTCTTCTGAGAAGTCTTATGATAACCTAATGGTCTTTCTTTTGTAGGTTACTTTTTTTTCCCCTGGTTGCTTGAGAATTGTTTTATTCTCATTAATTTTTAACAGTTTTGATACATTGTGCCTTGAAGAAGGCCTCTTTGGATTGAGGTAACTAAGTATTCTGTTTGCTTCTTATATTTGAGGACCCTAGCTCTTTTCATAGGTTTGAGAAGTTCTCATCAACTACTTGTTTAAATAGTCTCTCTGTTCTCTTCTCTTTCTTCTTCTTCCTCTTCTGGTATGCCTATTATTCTTATATTACTCTTTCTGATGGAGCCAGATAGTTCTTGTAGAGTTCTTTCAATTTTTTATGCTCAATTCTCTCTTTGCTCTGTGTCACTTCTAGATTTCTATCTTTGATATCACTACTTCTTTTCTCCATTTGGTATGCTTTATTTTCTGTGTTTGCTAGTTCATCATTGATCTTCTTTACCAAATTCTACATCTGTAGAATATGTTTGTTTTCTCTTTTAAAGTTTCAATCTCTTTAGAAAAGTACTCATTTTATTTTTTGACTTGTTTTTTGAATGCATTAAATTGCTTGTCTGTATTTTCTTGCAGCTTGTTGAATATTTTCAGAATTGCAACTTGAATTCTTTGTCATATCACATATTTCATGTCTTTAAATTTGTTTTCTGCAGATTTTAAATTTTCTTTCTGAGCTACCCACTACCTTGGTTATTCATAGTATTTGATGGATTTCTTCTCTGTCACTCACAAAGTAACTTTTTATTAAGTTAATTAAAGGGAAAATAAATTTCTAACCTTTTTATATTGCTTATAAAAGTATAATTATATTATGGATTAAAAGATTTCAATTAATTCTTTAAATAATCAATGATCAAGAAAATTAACTGAGCTTAGAGAAGACACAGTTACAATGTGAAAGACTATTTAAAGACAAAAGGAAAAATAATTATCAAACTATGGCATAACTTGTGATTTGATTTTCCAGGAATAGGGATAAATTTACTGAGTTCTTTTTTTCCCTTGGCTTATTTATGACCAACAATTCAAATGATTTAAAAGGTCATAGACTTTGAGAGACAAGAAGGGATCTTGATATCATTAGACCAAGTACCACTGAATTTCACAGATATCAGCCTGGCATTAAAGATAGTAAGGATGGGAACCATACCTCACTAGCACAGTAGTCATACTGTTATCGGTAGACACAGAGAGGTTTTGTTTTAAATGGAAAGAACCTGTGTTTTTCCTTTCTCTTTGGAGAGTTTTGGACCTCCCTCCCCTGAATAATACATGTAGTTTTAATTTTTCTACTATGACTACATTAGACTTGTAGTGGCAAATAAAAGAAAGATCTCAGTTAAGGGTCTCAGAGCTTTACCTTCACACCATACCTATCCCATGCCTACCTAAGGTGAACTTGGATTACTTTGGATTAGCATTTGTACAATTTTCTTGTCATATTTTTTATTAAGTGCTAAATATATGCCAAAACATTTTAGAGACACAAAACTGTTCCATCTCTTTTGTTCCTAAACTGTTTCATGGACATCTGGCCAAGCCACACTGACTGGTCTCAACTTTCCTATAAAGTTTGGATGTTGTGAGTGTGATTATAGTGGGGGAAGTCCTTATAATTTAGTAGTTGTTTTAGACTCCTTATAAACTTCTTTATGCAAAGGAATGAAAGGAGAAAAGGGTGCAATTATAAGAAGAAAAAGGTCTTTTCTAGTAATCTTTTCTTTTGGTTTCTAATCCTGTGGCAATTTATAAAGCCCACCTAAAGCCTTGGATTATGACTCTCATTAGATTTATATATCTTTTTGAATTTGAATGCTATTTTTCAAGGTATGTAATGAATGTATAGAAGTAGGAGCAGTTTGCTTAGTGGGAAAGAATATTTTACTGTTGACATTGTTTAGAATTGGGGACACATGGTGATCACAAGATCATAAAAATCAAAGCAGTTTTAACTGATTTTATATTTGTGTTTTTATTTCCTAAAGACAGTGTATTTATTGTTAGTGGTATTTCTGATAATTTACATAAATATTAAGAAGAGATATATCATATTTTTTAAATGGCACATATTTAAAGCTGGAGATTAGAGCATATTGTATCTATAATATATTTCGATGTACAATGACTACAATTGTGTGTTTGTTTTAGGGGTTGCTCAGGTAAGCATTCAGACTCAAAAAACCACCAGTGATCATATTTGGCACCAATCTAATAAAAGGGATATTGGAAAGTAACCATATCTTGCTAATAATGCAAAGTTAAAAATTTATCTTTTGTGCAGTCCTTGTAGCATTTAATGGAGCCTATTGGAAGATACCTTCTCCCAGGTAATAGCTCATGTACAAGAGAAGAGTCACATTGGATATACGGCAGAGCCTCCTTTACTTAGAAGTCTCATGTTCCACAAGAGAAAAATATCATGTATTATCTCCCTAGGCATTACTTCAGGAATAAGTAAGGAGATATGCCTGAACATAATAGTCACTATACTCAGGGAAGCCTAAATTATGTATTCCCATGTAATGACCCCATCAGGAATGATGATTTCTTTGTAATTTCTAGCAGTCCAAGTGCAATCTACCAGTCAGTGATAATTTCTACTAGAATTAGTATTTCCTGGTAACAGAGTTGACATTCTACCTTTATCTGGTTTCTCAGAAATCAAATTCTCATGTAGCAGAGGAAGGAATTTTGTTAAATCTCTGCCCACAGTGGGTCATAGAGAGTCAAATTTGGCCACTCATAAGTAAAAAATTAGGCCTTAAAAACAATAATTTATTTTCTCAATGGGATTATTACTTTCATTAGACCCAGTTTAGAGATAATAAGCAAAGAGATGTAATTTATTTATTTATCTTTATTTTTTTATTCTTCAACCTTATTTTGGACCTACATGATTGATTTTATTCTTAATGTTTCCCAAATAGTATTTTTTATATACTGAAATTATACTTTTTTTTTTTTTAGTGATTGAACTATATGCTTCTCAGATTATATCATAATGATTAACTGGGGGTTACTTTTTCTTCTCCTGGAACTATTGTGAGTTGAACTATGATTATCAAAATATCAGATTAGTCCTTAATAGAGCACCCTAAAATCAATGTGCAAATGTCTAATGCTGTAGGCATATTTACCTCTCATAGGATTATTTATGTTTGCACATGCATTTTATAAAATGACAATGCTTCTTATAAATATTGTTAAGGCAAACATTTTATTTCAAGCTGTTAAGGAAGCAAATAGATTGTGAAATATTTTTATTGATTTTTCCTCTCTACTACAAGAAGTAGAAAATCTTGCATTCTTTTCATTTACAAGTGAGTATAATCTTGGGATTCATGGACTAGAGAACAGCATGTAAGCACAGTGCTCTGATCCTTCTAGGATATTCAGCACTTATCAAACACCTGTCATTAGAGCTTTGTGCTCCGTTTGACACCATAATTTGAAAGGTTTAAGAAATTTAGACATGAGGTATACCAAGAAGATTGAAATATTATGGTGGAAAATGACATAAGGATAAGGATTATTTAGTCTGAGAAAAAATGTAATCAACCTAACATATACAAATCCAAATATTTCTAAATTTTATAATTTACTAAAATTTATAATGAAGTTTGCTGTATTTTCTATCTAGAGAACAATTATCTTAGGTGTTTTTTATTGTATCAAAATCACACCATACATTTCTTGAAAGAAAATTCCTCCATTATGCTTACTGAAGACTATCTTTTTTTAAGGTGAACTGTGAGCATGCTACACTTGTATTGACAAATGACATTTAATAGAAACAGATAAATTTAAGTCAGAATGGAAATATTTTCCCCTAACTGGATTATCTCTACAACCAATGATTATAGGATGATATGTATTTATTGTGAAGATGTGATAAAATTAGTATAAAACACATGGCATCAAGAAGCATCTTAGGAAGTTCTATTTTTGAAAATTGACCTCTTCCATCTCTGGGAATGAGTAATTAAGGACTTGGTGAGAGATCTCTTTGGTCTATATAGGATCATTTTCCTTCCACAGGTAAAATTTAATAGGCAGATTTGCAAAGACTTATGCTTATTATGGCACAGAACTATGATATAAAAAAACCCATATCATTGAGGTCTATAATTGATGTCTCCCCATGAGGAATTTGATATTAAAAATTGTTTCTATAGGAAATTACTCATGTAGAAATTACTACACTTGCACAGGATATGAAAGTTTTCTAAAAATATTTCATTTGCTTGATTTTATCTAATTAATTCATTCTTCTATGGTGATTTGATTTTTGAACATTTTCCTCTATATAATTATTTTATTTAATAATTCAACTAACAAATATTGACTACTTATTATGTGTGAGATATCATTTTTAACACTTGGTAGTGTAGGGGATGAGGGAAGGATAAATATTTGCCTTTTCCGACTCCCAGGAATTTTTTAATCTACTTTCATTTATATGAATGCATATATATTTGTGCATATTTTATCATTTGGAATAAGTGGAGGGAGAAAAAAATATGTAAGAGAAACTGAATGAGATAATATTCAAATGCTTTGGTTAAAGAATACAGAATATAATCTGACAAGTGGACAATATTATTGAACAAATTCTCTGATGATATAATTGTGTCCAGATGAGGAAACATTAACTACATTATACAAAAATTAAATGGATTGATTGCTTCAAGATTTAAGTACTGAAAGAGAGAGAACATAGAGCATTCTGACCTGAAGGAAGGAATTTATTAAACTTATATGTGTCTGTCTTTAAGCTTTTTAATATTTCTAAGAAATAATTAGAAAAAACATTTAAAGTCATTTCCAGATGGCTCAGAGATATGAGAAAAATGACAATAAATACAACACTTAGATTTCAACTTGTTTCAGAAGGATCTTTGTCATTATTCATATTTCAGCTCAAATACTGCTTCTTCAGATAGGACACCACTGACTCACAATCCAAATGACACCTCTATTGTATTAACATATTATCACTCTCTATTGTATTAACATATTATTTTGTTTTATTTTCTTTTTAGATACATTATTCATATTATTACTTATTTATTTGTATATATTTAACACCCCAAATTAGGATATAAATTTGATAAGAAGAGTAATTTTGTCAGTGATGTTCACCACTGTGTTCTCAAGTGCCCAGAGGTTTTCAGTAAATATTTGCAAAAAATATATATATGAATGAATAAATGTATCTATAACAGAACAATACAATTATATGGAGAAAATTTTAGGTCAATCCTAAATAAATTGAATATGTACAAAATAGGGAAAGCTTATGTTGATGTTCTTTAAATTCATATGTTTAATATAGGATGTACTTTATGGAGAACAACAACTAAAGAACAGTATTATGATTTAAAATAATCTGAACTTAAAAGGAAACAATGCCTACTAAAATGTGATTGCTATCTTGAACAATTAGAAGACAAAGTTCAAGGCAGTTACTGCTTCTAGAAAGTGTCAAGAGAATCTTGGAAAGGAGAGATCCAGAAAAGAAAAGCTCCAAGTTTTGTGTGTGAACTCTGTCCAAATTTCTGGCTGATCTCTGAAATATGCATGCAAAGAGCAGAGTTCAAATAGTTCAGCTAAAAGCAAAAGATCTGAACTGAAATATGGGATGCTAACAAAGAGACAGGATTTGCAATTTGAATTCAGTCAAGCAAACTACCTAAAAAATCAACCACCAAATAAACACAAGAATAATACTTTCCAGAGGAATAAAATAGAATCTGAAATCTTCAGAGCATACCAACCTGAAACTAACAGACAAACTTTGAAATGTCCTAAGTGTTTTAAAAATAAACAAGTATTTTAAAGCAGCTATGCTAAGTATACTCAAAAACATAAAGGAGGACATGCTCACAATGAGTGGGAAACTAGAAAATCTAAGTAGAGAAATAGAAACTATTAAAAAAAACCCAAGAGAAATTCTAAAACTAAAAAATATATACTCAATAATGAAATAGCATACTTTCAGAATCTCTAGATAGTTATTACCTTTACTGTTAGGACTTTTGTTGGAATTTTTATTTTATTTGACTCAGTATTTGAAGAGTGCCCAAATCTTGTCTTAGAATGTTCAAAGTCTAAATTGGCTTAATATGCAGTAAAAGTGATACTTCAAAACAGCAAATTAGTGTCTGGACAATCACTCTTAGTCATAATTTCTTATGTATCTTTTTAACTGTGTTAGAGCATTTAATTTAGGCTCAAAGGGAAGCAAAGTTCTTTTATCTTCAATAAATGTCAATTTTAAAAATGGATATTGTTTAATAAAGTCTGAAGTGATTGTAATTTATTCTATGTAGTTTCTGTTTATGAAGAGGAAGAAATACAGACAATCATATCCCAAGAAGATACCCTGACTAAATTGAACAATCTTAATTTATGGAGTAGAAGAGATTGAAGTTTTAAAGTAGAACAAGTCTGCTGACCAGTAAAGGTGGTCAGATCACAATCCTGAATCTGAACAATTACTGCAGTAACTTCCTTCCATGTTGAATGGAAGAGGAAATCAATATTCAGGCGAAGAATTTTCCCCCACTACTAACACCTACAGCTGCTTTCAAACTGAATTCTACGTTTACTTACCTACTATAATTGTTGTCTCTGGAGGCATCAGTGACCACGTATTCTCTGAATCCACTGTTTTGCCTTAAATTCTCTAATGGTTTTCACGGCACATTGGTCTCTGGATCTCCTTCTTCCTTAGATGTTGTTTCAATGTATCCTTCAGTAGTTTTGTCTTTACAGTCTCCAAATGTCAGCTGTAGCCTCAGATTGGTATTTAATCTTCTGTATTTCTGACTCTATAGTCATTACCTAGGAAGGCTTATAAATTGCTTTTTCATATGAACTTTCAAGTTTCCAACTGAACTTGCTTGATGGATGGTTCTAAAAAAGTAAAAATCTCTAAGTTTCTTCTATTTCTTGATCCTTAATTTTAAATAGGTAACCATCTCCTTGATTTATTTATTTCTACTTGATTTATTCATTTTCAATAAAAGGACTTTCTGATTTGGATAAACAGAATCCCATCATAAATCTTATAGCTGTCTTTGCTTTGCTCCTCCTTTAATTTTTCTGGATTTATCTGTCATCAACTCCTTCAGTGTATTCCATTATTTTGTCTGTTGTACTTCTGTTTCCTTCTGGCTTATATGCCACCACCATAACTAAACTTCATAAATTCACCTCTGAATTACTCTGATGGATCACACTTAGACTTTTTGCATCCTATATATTGTTACTAGGTTATGATGGCAATGCCCCCCTATTTTCCTCAGTCTAAATTCTTACCTTTCCAATTACTTCATCAACAGAGTGGCATTTTTAAAGTACAAATCTGGTCACATCATATTTTAATGAAAAATATAATTTATTTGACTGTCCACAGATAAATCCCAAACTCCTCACATCGGCGTATGAGACCTGTCGTGATCTATTGTGATTATTTCAGGTACTGCCATTTTTCACTACAGAACTTGTGTTTCAGCACTATGGAAAGAACTTCCATGACTTAAATGTGTAATTTTCTTCCAGATTTTATTCTTTAAAAATATTTATCCTTTTTTCCTGGAAATCCAGCTCATCTTCTCTACTCTGTATCTTGGCAGACTCCTACATAATGCATTAAGATTCTGCTCAAGAGTAACCTTCTCTGAGAAGGCTTTCACATAGATTTGTGAAAACATATTCTTTTTTTTTTTTGGACAGAGACAGAGACAGAGAGAGAGAGAGTCAGAGAGAGGGATAGATAGGGACGGACAGACAGGAATGGAGAGAGATGAGAAGCATCAATTCTTTGTTGTGGCACTTTAGTTGTTCACTGATTGCTTTCTCATATGTGCCTTGACTGTGGGGCTACAGCAGACCAAGTAACCCCTTGCTCAAGCCAGCAACCTTGGGTCCAAGCTGGGTGAGCTTTGCTCAAACCAGGTGAGCCCGTGCTCAAGCTGGCATCCTCAGTGTCTCAAACCTGGGTCCTCCGCATCCCAGTCCGACGCTCTATCCTTCGCACCACTGCCTGGTCAGGCTGAAAACATATTCTTCATTATGCAAAGTACTGTTTTCCAGAATTGATTTCTCTTCTTCATTGGAACTCTCTTCTTTTGGCTCTCCTAATTTTCTTTGATGTTTCTGTTTCTTCTTGATTGCCCTTGATGTCCATCTCTGAGTGAGTCTCTCCCTTTATTGTCCTTAGAGAATCCTATTTACCTTCATAAAACGTTACTCAATTTTAATTACACATTATTTCTATGTATTTATTTTTTGTCACTCCCTGCCCCCAGCTAGATTGTAAGCACCATCATGGCATAGACAATAATTGTTCTTTTTACCCTACGTGTAGGACAATGACAAATTAGGCCCTCAGTTATTAGTTGTTAAGAAAATAAATAAATGAATGCACAAAGTGTTTTAATTTAAAGATCTTCTATCATATTCTGAGAGTCTTGAGGAATATATGGTGTTTTATTTTTCTTTATAAAGCTAGTTGCTGATATATAGCACATGTTAAACTTACCATTGAATATAATAAAAACTATGAGATAAGAATATGAGAGTGAAGAGGCAAAGAAAGAATAACCTGACTGGGAAATGGTTGAAGAGATTAGGCAAGGACAACACAACTTATACAGGCAGTTTTATGTTATTCTTTAGTTCTAAAATGAGGGAGAGGAATTGGCACTCAGGCGTACTGATTAAGTTAAAGTCATATTTTTAACTCATAAGTATGGCAAATCTCTGTTTTAACATAATATGTTTTGCATATTTTGCTCATAAAAAGATATAGTTAATTACACTTACGATTACATGGCAGTGTGTAATTCATGCTTACAATTAAAAAATATAGATGAAGACATCCCTTGTGAACTGAAGGGAAGCTGAGTGGTGGGGTGGTGGTGGTAGACTGAAGTGGTGTTTGGTAATAGCACTTTATTTCTGGAATGTGGCCAAGTGGGCCTTGTGATCTTTCTCTTGTAGATAAGCTTTTTTTAAAAAAAGTTATTAAAATAAATTAAAACCACCACACAATTCAATAAAATTGACATGTAAAGTAGCAAATTTAAAATCAGAAACTAGGTTATAAGGAAACAAGTATTAAAGTAAAAATGAATCATTCATAAGCAGAAGATTTTTCCCCCCACCACCTTAAGCGGTTTTCTGAGTCTTCATAACATGGATGAATTGAAATCAATCAAAATATCATTTCTTCCAACTCACCCTGAATCTTAAAACTTATAGGGAGTTGGATAGAACTATTTAGCTTATGGCTCAGAAGATCATGTTGTTCATGAAGCCTGACCGAGCATCTGTGTTATGAGTTTTCAGTGATCAGGTCCTGTTCTGGGACAACAGAGTCTCTTCTCTGGGTCAGCTGGATAATAATAGTCTAATTTTCTGTGGCACTCTGTCCTTAATATGTATCAGTGATTAGGGTATTTGTCATTATCAGGTTTAATGACCAGATCTATCACCTGATGTTATATACTGAATGTTTGTATCCCCCTAAAATGCATATGTTGAAATCCTAACCCCCAATGTGATGAGAGCAGGTAAGGCTTTTGAGAGGTAATTAGGACATGAGAGCAGACTCATCATGAGTAAGATTAGTGCCTTTATAGAAAGAGCTTGCTCCCTCCTGCCCTGTGCCAGTCAGGGTAACAACTAGAAGGCAGTAATCTACAAAATAGGAATTGGGCTCTCACCAGACACTGGATCTGCTCTCGCCTTGATCTTGAACTTTTCAGTCCCCAGATCAGTGAGAAAGATTTTATTGTTTTAGCCACCCAGTCTATTATAATATTTTATTACAGCAGCTGAAATGTTGACAAAGATACCCAGTTCCCCATTATTGTCTCTTCTTTTCTGAATTTTACTCTGAACCCTCTCCACACTTTCTTTTCCCATGAATTTTCTACATATCTTTTCTCTCTGCCTCACAATCCAAATTTGATGAATCCCTAACACACTTTTCTCTTAAGCAGAACACTTTCTGGAACACTGGGGTGTCTTAGTTTGTCATCTTGTTAGGTAAGCTGTCATTATCCCAAACAAGCGGGTTGGCCTGACACAGTTGCCTTACCTATGGGGTTAGCTATGTGCCTCGTCTTAGAAGTCATCAATAGGCAGGTGGGCAGGGAGAACTCCTGAGGAGGGCGCACCTACCCTAAGAGTCAGTAGAAAATTTAAAAACTGAAGCTATGTTTCTTGAAAGTTCAGAGTTGCCCAGTCTGCTCCTGGTCTTAAAGAGTGAGGATTGACAAAAGTGGTATCTGTTTTTTTCTGATGGGGTAAGAGACACTTTTAAATCAGGGACCCACCTTCATATTGGGGGAGAGTGATATGTTTTCAAGCTGATTATAAACTCTTTGGCTAGTGTTTATATCCTCTTTGGTAGAGTCCTCAAGGTAAAATGCATTCCAAGGCCAGGTAAGCACTGTAATAAGTGAAGCAGGCTGGCCTATGGTGGTATATCAGCAAATGAAATAAGACATGTACCATCAAGGACAGCCACAACGTAACCATAGCCAATTTTGTTTGTTTTGTGATTTCTTTTTATTTTGTTTTTGCTATTTAGGCTTATTTTTCAAGGAAAGTGATATATCTGGATTTTAATGATACATTTTCTTATGATTAAATGTTCTGAACTATATTGTATTGAAAAAAACTGTGTGATCAAATAAGGAATGAGGGAAGGAAAGGTCTGGTTACCAGGTTACTGTGTGTGTTTCAGGAAGCCGGCACAGATGGAATGGGGCGAATTTGGAGTTGAATGATCTTGAGGTTTCAGATGAATACTAATTTTTTTCCACTGGACTTCTCAACCTTGTTGCTATGCACTACAAAGCCAGGATACTATTTTAGCCTGAGAGAAATTGCTGTGCCCTTTGGGGGATTATTATCCTTGGAGCTTGGTATCTTAATGCTAAGACTATAGCAAATCAGGATGGCAGACATTCTTCTTAGTGCTTTCAACGTAAGGGAATTATTTGTGAATTATATCAGGACATCAGTAGCAATGAGGATGTAGATGTTAAGAAACTAAAATGTTAATTATTGGGGACCCTATACAGAAAAAGTTTGCTGGACTTTGGTCAAGTCAATCAAATTGAGAAAACATTGATGGGTTGGTCGCTGACTTGGTGAATAGTAATTTGCTTGGCAGTACTTGGCTGTGTCTTCGTGACTGGAGACTGTAGTTTGATTATAAGTGATCATGGCTTAGTGATTGGTGACTGTGAGCTGGTGACTATAGCTTCGTAACTGTAATTTGGATACCCAAAGTCTCACCTCAGAAGCATCAAGAATACTAGTTTAAGGAAGCAAAATTAATTTTTCAGCCATCTTTACTGTAAAAATTCTGCCCTACTTGATGAGTCTTAAGGTAAAAACTATAAAAGGCCCAGCCATGTGTGCTTATAGTTACTAGTTATAGAAAATGCTAGTATTGGATTTTAATCACTAGCATAGAGAAATATTTTAAATAAAGTGGAATTTAATGTTTTATAAAATGATTTCTGTATGGAAAAAGTTAAATGGTTCTCTTTTTTTCTTTCCTTTCCTAAATTGTAGATAATGAACCAAATCTTACCCACTGAAAGTTTGACTACATCTCTTATTTTCTTTGACTCTTATAATTTTCTCTTATGATCTTTCTTTCTTTAAGGACATATATACCCTTACCTCAAAATTAAGAGAGATTAGATTAAGAGAGATTAATTAAGAGAGATTTCTCATAAAGGCTCATTAAACATTTTCAGATTGGTTTCTTTCTTTTTAAATTCTGTGAGAGAAGTGGAGGCAGAGAAAGATTCCCTTATGCACTCCAACTGGGATTCACCTGGCAAGCCCCCTAGGGGGCGATGCTTTGCCTATCTGGGATATTGGTTCATTGCTCAGCAACTGAGCTCTTCTTAGCACCTGAGGTGGAGACCATGGGGCCATCCTTAGCACTCAGAGCCAACTTGCTCCAATCAAGCCATGGCTGCAAGATGGGAAGAGAGAGAGAAGTGAGAGGGAGAGGGTCGGAGAAGCAGATGGGTGCTTCTCCTGTGTGCCCTGACTGGAAATTGAAACTGGGACATCTACACACCATGCCTATGCTCTACCACTGAGCCAACCAGCCAGGGAAAGATTGGGTTTCTAATGACCTTAGTGAAGCACATTATAGCAAGAAATATATGAATTATCCTCAAACTTAATAAATTTTCATTATATTAACCATAAAACTTACATGTTCTCTTCTGTTCACGGGCAGTGTGAAGTAGTTGAACAGGTTATTATATGTAGGAAAGGAAAAAGTACAGCTTTGTGGAAATAATGGTGTTATAGAGGTCAAACTTCCTGCAAGTGAAGGTCAAGGAAGTTCTTACTTTTTACAAGAATATTGGGTATAATGCCTGCAGAACTTGGAAGAATGGTCAATAGTTATTTTGAACATATGTCATGGTCCTCAGAAGACAATGTATCTGGTCTTTGAATCCCCTTATTCATCAATGTTAAACCACCTTTTCAATTAGAAATACATTGCTGGGTACTTTCAACCACAAGAAGTGTAGGACCCTCTGACACTGAAATCTATGCTTTTTTCAGGGTACATATTTTCACTCATATGGGGTAAAACTTAACTGTTCCAACATGAACAATAATTTGAGGCTTTTGTTTAATTCTAACTCATTGGATCTATCTTCACCCCACTTCTGAATCTTTGATCTTTTTTTACATACAACTTCCATACATATATACTTTATGAGCTTAGATAAATCATACCATATCTCTGTGCTTCAAATTCTCATCTTTAAATTAAAAAGTGAGCTCTGATGTGCTTTCCAGTCAGGTAATCTATTATGGAAAGACTCTCAGCACCTCTGACAAACCATTAATAATTTTTTTTTTACCAACAGTATAAGAATTTTAATATTTTAAAAGTAAATGTTTGTCAATTAAAACTAAAATATCACTTTTCCAGGGTATAGAATCAAATTCCAAGAAAATGCTTTTAATACAATACGGCACAATGTTTCATAAAGCAAAATTCATTTAGAGGGTCAATTAATATAAGATCATATTCTTCAGTATGCCTTGGGAGAATAAAGGAGGTATAAAACTGAAGTGGCTTAAATATTCTTTTTAGAGTATTTACCATTGCAAGGTTAATAGAAATTTGATGCAATTAACTGTATCTTGTCCTGAAAATTTTAATTATTGAATCATGTTGCTGAATTACATTTATTGTTACCATTGTTTTCAATATCAATTCACAAGATTTCAAACAGAAAATTTAAAAATCAGATAAAAAGTAATTTGACTAAAGTACATGTATTTTCAATATCCTTTACTGATACTTTAAAGTCCCAAACTTTATAAAAAGTTTAAATACTGATTATTTAAAATCATTACATTCCTCCCATTACATTTTTGTTTTTCACGAATATAAAATGGGCTCAGAAATGCAACAAATACCAATTGTAGGCACACAGGTCTCTTCATGGTTGTTGTAAAGTGATTATTGAGCTTAATATTCCTTCCCAACAATACATTAAGGCCAACTATTTAAGTTAGTGAAAGGATGCTCAATTGCAGAGAGAAATATCAAACAATTTAGTAATTATTTTTAGTACCAGAAACAGAGATGTCAATCTTACCCTAGTTTCTTCTCTGACTGGAATTTAGAATAAAACAATTTTATCTAAATAAATTTTTTAAAAATTATTTTAAAAATAATTATTTTTTATTAAATTTTAAAACTTATTATGTTAACATAGATTCAAGTGTCCCACTCAATATAACACTCTCACCCCAACCATTGCCCCCCATTATTCCCCCTTTTCTCCCTCCTCCTAACTTCCTCTCCCCTTCTCTCTGGGATTTGCTGTCCTGTTATCTATATCTATGTTTTATGTATATATAATTTCATTAATCCCTTCATCTTCTCTGATCCCATCTCCTCATCCCCTTTCCCTCTGACTACTGTCCCTCTGCTCCCCATGACCCTGCATCTGCCTCTATTCCATTCCTTAGTTCACTGTGTTCATTAGAGTCCACGTATAAGTGAGATCATATGGTATTTTTCGTTTTCTGCCTGGTTTATTTCACGCAGCATAATAATCTCTAGATCCATTTATGCCATCACAAAAGATAAAATTTCCTTCTTTTCCATGGCCATGTAGTATTCCATTGTACCTCAGCTTTTTTATCTGTTTGTCCATTGATGAACACCTGAGTTGTTTCCAGATCTTGGCTATTGTAAACAATGCTGCAATAAACATGGGTGTGCATATCTTCTTTTGAATCAGAGTTTTGGGATTCTTAGGATATATTCCTCAAAGTGGGATAGCTGGCTCAAAAGGCAGTTCCATTTTTAATTTTTTGAGGCAATGCCATACTGTTTTCCAAGGTGGCTGCATGAGTCTGTGTTCCCACCAGTTGTGCAGGAAGGTTCCCTTTTCTCCACACCCTCACCACATTTGTTGTCTGTTGATTTGTTAATGAAAGCCATTCTGACAGGTATGAGGTGGTACCTTGTTGTGATTTTAATTTGGATTTCTCTGATGATTAGTGCTATTGAACATTTTTTCACATGCTGATTGGCCATATGTATGTTCTCTTTGGAGAAATGTCTATTCAGGTCCTTGGCCCCTTTGTTAATTGGATTATTTATTCCCTGGTGTTGAGTTTTAGAAGTTCTTTGTACATTTTGGTTATTAACCCCTTATCAGACATATTGGCAAATATGTTCTCCCATTGTGTGGGTTCTCTTTTTATTTTGTTAATGCTGTCTTTTGCTGTGCAAAAGCTTTTTAGTTTGATATAATCCCATTTGTTTGTTTTGTCCTTTATTTCTATTTCCCATGGAGATATATCAGCAAAAATATTGCTACAAGAGATATCAGAGAGTTTACTGTCTGTGTTTTCTTCCAAGATTTTTATGGTTTTGAGATTTAATTTAAATATTTTATTTATTTTGAATTTATTTTTGTGAAAGGTATAAGTTAGTGGTCTAGTTTCATTTTTTTTGCATGTTCCTGTCCAATTTTCTCATCACCATTTTATTAAAGAGACTGTCTTTACTCCATTATATGCTCTTGCCTCTTTTGTCAAATATTAATTGACCATAAAGGTGTGGGTTTATTTCTGGGTTCTCTGTTCTGTTCCATTGATTTGTATGCCTGTTCTTATGCCAATACTAAGCTGTTTTGATTACTATGGCCTTGTAGTAAACTTGATATCAGGTAGTGTGATACCTCCAAACTTGTTCTTTATTTTTAAGATTTCTGAGTCTATTTGGGTTCTTTTTTTGGTTCCATATAAATTTTGAAATGTTTGTTCTAAATCTGTGAAGTATGCCATTGGTATTTTAATAAGAATTATATTGAATCTATAGATTGCTTTGGGTAGTATAGACATTTTAATGTTTATTTTTATTCATGAATATGGTACATGCTTTCACTTGTTTGTATCTTCTTTTATTTCTTTTTTCAATGTCTTATAATTTTCCAAGTACAAATCTTTTACCTCTTTGGTTAAATTTACTTCTAGGTACTTTATTTATTTATTTATTTATTTATTTATTTATTTATTTA
Source organism: Saccopteryx leptura (assembly GCF_036850995.1). Classification (NCBI taxonomy): domain Eukaryota; kingdom Metazoa; phylum Chordata; class Mammalia; order Chiroptera; family Emballonuridae; genus Saccopteryx; species Saccopteryx leptura. Next base: position 282,259,794 of record NC_089505.1, on the reverse strand, counting down.
TTTATTGCAATAGTGAAGGGGATTGTTTCCTTAGTTTCTCTTTTTGACTGTTCATTGTTGGTGTATTAAAATGCAACTGATTTTCTAAATATTAATTTTATATTCTGCCACCTTGCCAAATTCATTTATCAGGTGTAGTGGTTTTTTGACAGATTTTAGGGTTTTTTATGTACAGTATCATATTATCAGTAACTAAGGACAGGTTTACTTCTTTTTCAATTTGAATGCCTTTTATTTCTTCTTTGTGTCTGATTGCTGTGGCTAGGACTTCCAAAGCTATGTTAAATACGAGTGGTGAAAGGGGACACCCTTGTCTTGTTCCTGATCTTAAGGGAATTGCTTTTAATTTTTGCCCATTGAGTATTATGTTGGCTGTCGATTAGTCATAGATGGCCTTTATTATGTTGAGATATGTTCCCTGTATTCCCACTTTGTTCAGAGTTTTGATCATAAAAGAGTCTTGGATTTTATCAAATGCTTTTTCTGCATCTATTGATCTAATCATATCATTCTTATCCTTCATTTTGTTTATGTGATGAATCACATTTTTGATTTGCAAATATTGTATCAGACTTGCCTCCCTGGAATAAACCCCACTTTATTACGATGTATGATCTCTTAAATGTATTGCTATATCTGGTTTGGTAATATTTTGTTAATAATTTTAGCATCTATGTTCAGCAGGAATGTTGGCTTATAATTTTCTTTCTTTGTAGTATCTTTAGTTGGTTTTGGAATGAGGATAATGCTTGCTTCATAAAATGAGTTTGGAATTCTTCCTTCCTCTTGAATTTTTTGGAATAGCTTGAAAAGGATAGGTGTTAGTTCTTTAAATATTTGGTAAAATTCACTTGTGAAGCCATCTGGTCCAAGACTTTTGTTTGCTGGGAGTTTTTTGATAACTGTTTCAATTTCAATTGTTGTAATTGGTCTGTTTAGGTTTTTTGATTCTTTCAGATTGAGTTTTGGAAGATTGTTTGTTTCCAGGAATTTATCCATTTTGCCTAGGTTGCCTAATTTTTTGCATATAGATCTTCATAGTATTTTCTTAAAATCTTTATATTTCTGTGGTGTCAGTTGTTACTTTTCCACTTTCATTTCTAATTTTATTTATTTGAGTACTCTCTCTTTTTTTTCTTGATGAGTCTGCTTAAAGGTTTGTCAGTCTTGTTTACCTTTCTAAAGAACCAGCTCTTGGTTTCATTGATCTTTTGTATTGTTTTTTAGCCTCTATGTAATTTATTTCTGCTCTGATCTTTATTATTTCCTTCCTTCTACTTATTTGGGCTTTATTTGTTCTTCTTTTTCTAGTTCTTTTAGGTGCATGTTTAGGTTGTTTATTTGAGCTTTTTCTTGCCTCTTAAGGTATGCCTGTAATGCCTTGAACTTTCGTCTCAGGACTGCTTTTGCTGTGTCCATTAGATTTTGGGTTGTTGTATATTCATATTCATTTGTTTCAAGGATTTAAAATTTTTTTCTACATCTCATTGCTAACCCTTTAATTATTTAATAAAATGCTATTCAGCCTCCAAGTGTTTGAATTATTTTCAGTTTTTTTTATTGTAGTTGCTTTCTAGTTCCATGCCATTGTGATCAGAGAATATGCTTGATATGATTTCAATCTTCTTAAATTTATTGAGACTTGTTTTGTGTCTTAACATATGGTCTATCCTAGAAAATGTACCATGAGCACTAGAAAAGAATGTATATTCTTCTGCTTTGAGGTGAAAGGTTCTGAAGATATCAATTAAATCCAGTGATCTAGTATGTCATTTAAGGATGCTGTTTCTTTGTTAATTTTCTGTCTGGAGGATCTTTCCATTGATACTATTATAGTATTGCTGTTGATCTCACCTTTTATGTCCATTATAATCTGCTTTATATTTTTGTGCTCCTATATTAGGCTCGTAAATATTTATAATGGTTATATCCTCTGTTGGATTGCTCCCTTTATCATTATGTAGTGACTTTCTTCATCCCTTACTATAGCCTTTGTTTTAAAGGCTATTTTGTCAGATATAAGTATTGCTATCTCAGCTTTTTATTTCTTATTTCCATTTGCACAAAATACTTTTTTCCATCCCTTTACTTTCAGTCCATGTATATCTTTTGTTCTGAGATGGGTCTCTTGTAGACAGCATATATATAGGTCCTGTTTTATTATTTATGCTGCTACCCTAAGGCTTTTCATTGGAGCATTTAACCAATTACATTTAAGGTAATTGTTGATATATACTTATTTATTGCCATTTTATTCTTTATACCTACAATCCTTTTTATCTCAATTTCTTTTTTCCTTTGCTCTTTTTATAGCAGACCCCTTAACATTTCTTGCAGTACTGGTTTGTTTGTAATAAATTACCTGAGTCTTTTTTTTTTTTTTTTTAATCTGGGAAGCTTTTAATTTCTCCTTCAATTTTAAGTGATAGTCTTACTGGATAAAGTAGTATTTTTTGTAGGTTCTTGTTTTGCATTACTTTGAATATTTCTTGCCAGTCCCTTATGGCTTCAGGTATTTCTGTTGAGAAGTCAGATGTCATTTCTAAGGGGGTTCCTCTGTAGGTAATTAACTGCTTTTCTCTTCTAGCTTTTAGTATTTGTTTTTTGTCTCTTAACTTTGGTATTTTAATTATAATGTGTCTTGGTGTAGGCCTCCTTGGGTTTATCTTTAATGGGACTCTCTGTGCTTCTTGAACTTGTGTGACTTTTTTTTCATCATTTTAGTGAAATTTTCTGCTCTGATTTCTTCAAACAGGTTCTCTATCCCTTGTTCATTCTCTTCTCCTTCAGGAACCCCTATGATGTGGATGTTGTTTCTCTTTATGTTGTTGCAGAGGTCTCTCAGAGTTTCCTTAGTCTTTCAGAGCCTCTTTTCTTTTTGCTACTCTGCTGCTGTGCTTATGTTTATCTTGTCCTCTAAATCACTGATTCAATCTTCTGCTTCATCTAGCCTGCTGTAGATTCATTCTAGTGCAGTTTTCATTTCTGATATTGTATTTGTCACTTCTGACTGGTTCTTTTTTTTGTAATATCTCTGTTTAAGTTCTCATTGACATGATCCCTTGTTCCTGTAAGATCTTTGAGCATCTAAAATTTATTATTTTAAACTCTGCGTCTGGTAGTTTGGTTACTTTCATTTCATTTAGCTCTTTTTCTGGGCATTTCTCTCTTTGATTCATTTGAGTCACATTTCTCTGTCTATACATTTTGTCTATGTATTAGGTAGGGCTGTCTGACTTTGAAATTTGTTATGGTGTCTTCATGAGGAAGATGGGCTCAGTAGTACTGCCCTTCAGGTCACCTGAGTTTCTTGCTCTAGGAATGCTTTTTGAGGGTAGCATTTACCTTCCTGTAGTATGTGAGTATTGAATTCAGTTGGTTCTTTCATGGGTGTGGTTATCTCTTCAAACTGGCTGTCTCTAAGGGTCAACTTTGATCATTTGTATTAGACACTGTGCAGTGTCTGTCCTGTTGGTGGTATTTATTCTCTGTAATGTCTGGTGCCTGCTGGACTCCTCCTTTGTGCATGCTGCTTTGTAGCTAGCTGAGTCTAATGTTGGTGCTGTCTACCACCCACTACTGGTTATGTTGGTTCTGGTCTGGAGTTGGTGTCAGATGCTGTTTGTAACTTGCTGTAGGCTACCTGTCTGGAGCTACTGCTCTAGTTGAAGTTTGTGTCTGAGTTTTCTGTGCTTAGGTAGTGTGTATAAGGATCAGCTTCCTCCTGCTTAGAGATGACCATAGCTCCTGAAAAGCTCCAAGAACCATAAGATTTTCCTTCATTTTTTCAGTTGCTCCACCTCCTCTTGCAGCTGCATGTTCTTCCCACAAAGTCTTCTGTAGAAAGGCTGTGGTGTGGGCTCAGACTGGTCTTATCTCACCAACCTCTCTACAGATTGCAAGCTTGGTGGTTTAGGGCAGCTGAGGTTGGTAATATGTTAGTGGGACCCCCTACTTCAGGGTCTCTTGGTCAGGAGCTCAGACCGAAGAAAGTGGCCCCTATTCCAGAGCCCAATCCCTCAGACACTGCTGGACACTCCAATTCTATTTCTCTCCAGTGAGGTGAGCAGCAAGTTCAAATTGGGTGGGGCCAAATGTTCCCTCTGCACAACTTCTGGTTGGTGAGACCCTAGACTCAAGGAATAAGACTGAGAGAGTCTTCCCCAGAAGCTGACTGTGTTCACCCCCAGAAAATAGTTAAGCCCCTTGACTGGAACCAACAATAGGCTCATAGGAACCCATACTTTAAATGTCCATGCTGCAAGCCTTTCTCTCTCCCCATTGTGGAACCTAGCTCAGTGGGGCAGGATATCCAGCACCCGTGCTGGCTGACTGTGAAGCTTCACCCTATCCAATGTGCATGAAGTAGTGTGCCAGTGTTGACCACAGAGGGAGGAACTCGCCTTAGTTGGGCCCAGTATCTGATGAGCCCTCTGTTAGGATACACTGCCAGCAAGGGTGTTGGGTCCTACACAGATGCTCTCCACAGTTGGCCACTGGAGGTGTTGGCCCTGGGCCTCCCTGGAGGGAACCCGGTGCAGAACAGTGGGAGACCCTGCCCATGGCTGGCCCTCAGCAACCTTTTTGGAGCTACGAGCAATCCAGAGTTTGTGTCTGCCTCTACTGGGCCCAGGTGCACATGCAAATACCAAGCTGTACACCTAAGCTGGCTTTTGCTCACACTGGGCCTGGGAGGTCCACAAAAGGCTGAGGTTTCCTGAGTCCTGCCTCCTGCAGGCCTCTGTCTGCTAGCTGATTGTTGGGATCAGCAACTGAAATAAAACCTCTGGTAGAGTTTAGAGCCTGAGACAATTCAGGGATTAGGAAGGGTGATGGGTGTGGCTTCACCCCCTCAGCCATAGGTGTCAGTCTGTCCACACTTTTTCACAGACCTCAGTATAGTATGGCCCCCAGGAGTCCAGTGGATGTGACCTCTGAGACCTAGAGGTGTGGTCTGCCTGCAGTCCAGTTTCTACTGAGTCTCTCTTGAGGCAGAAGCACCAGTCTTAGACTTGGGACCATGTGGGGAAATGTTCTGGCCACAGCACCAGAAAACTGAGTCACTGATGTACCCTCTGCTTCCAGGCTGATTTCTCATAATGGCCCAGTCTTCATAGGGTGGGGCAGGAAGGATTCCTAAGGGCGGAGCAGTTGCTTTCCCTTAGGCTGATGCCACACAAAGGGGACTGCTCCATCCAAGAAAGATGGCACTTGTAGTGTTGGAGAATGACTCAGCACAAGGGTTCCAGTGGCCATCTCCTATGGTGTCTTTCCCTGGGCCACCAACTTCAAACTCTCCACATGCAACTCTAGTCCTCTCAGCTCTCCCCTGCTGGAGACCCAGATGTGTCTGTGAATGAGATTTTCTGTACTGGCCCTTTAGGATGGAGCCTGCATCTCTGAGAACTCCATCTCTTTCTTGCAGGCAGAAACTTGGCTCTTTTCACCTCCAAATGCTGTGTGGGCACCTCTTCTAGGCTCTGGGGCTCTAAGCTGGGGCACTGGCCTGGAGCTGAGGACCTTCCCTTCTCAGGGTGAACCTCCCTGCAGTGAGAGTCCCTCTGGACCCTCCACCCTGCTTGCTCCTGGGAGCAGGGCAACCCTTTCCTTGTCTCTGCCCTTCCTATCTGTATTGATGTAGCTTCTTCTGTGATCCTTGGTTATAGATTCCTCTTCCTTTAGTCCAAAGTTGGTTTTTTAAGATGATTGTTCTTAAATTAAGTTATAATCCAATTTGTTCTGGGAGGTGGCAGTTGGAATGTCTGTCTACTCCATCACCATCTTGGACTCCCTCTAGAATTTGAATTGTTTTTCTAAAACCAGCTTTGACCTATGTGCAGTTTTATACCACCCGCACCCACATCTGTTTTCTGTACAGCCTAAGAATGATTGCTTGCATTGATGAAATAACTGACAACCAAACTAACACACTTATAGGAGCTGTCTTAGTCTCTGTCTTAGTCTACTGTCTTAGTCTCATCTCTTCTTAATGAATTTACTAAGCTAATTAGACCTGTTGAATACTAAATACTACTCATTAAAGTTCTAATATTCTCCCCAATTATCTAACTTCCTTGAGTAATAGGAGTCATTTAGTGCCTGAGAAGAAAGGAGGATTTTGATTGGTTTTATCTAGTTATAATTCAACAGAAAGAGGAGGGAAGACTGAGAGCCCAATTATGCATGTCATGTTCCCGCCCAGTTTCAGTGAGTGGGGTATTGCTATTGTCCAATGAGAACTTTAATAAAAAGTAAAACATATTGTTTAAAAATTGGTCACAGAGAAATAAGGGAGAATTTATACAAATAATTCGGTGTATGTATTTATTGCTAAGAAATGAAGATTCTTCCAAGTTGTCTGTTCTTAAAGAATGCAAAGCAGACTAGTAATATGCCAGTCAAAGGCAGGGTGATACTACCTCAACTGTTTCATTAAAATTTGGAAGTCTAATTAAACAATAAATAGTTAAGTTTTAATTAAAAACATTCAATTGATTTGAAGCAATAAGAGCAATAATTAATATTTGGTTAATTACATAACTAAATAATGAACTCTGCATTTTCTTCTAGATTCAGGCAGTTTTATCTGGGGTAACAGAAAGGAGTTATTATTTCAATTCAATTTGAGGCTTTTATGAGTCAGACTCTTGAAATTCTAGGGCCTTCACTCATGGGACCATCTTAATGAACTATACTGAAAATGAGTGATTGAGCATTATTGCCATCATTTTCCCCAAAGTCTGAACTCATCTATTATCTTATCTATTATATATGGGAAAAAGCTGAGTGCTGTGTTCTTTCTGACGCACCCTAATTTATGAGGTCTGAAATGAGACTAACAAGTGACTCTTGATTCCATCTTTCCTTTGTTGTGTTCCAGCTGGGAAGGAACTGAGATTTATTACCACTAATATTGAAGCTAAATAATACCAGTAGGAGCTGGTCTTAAAAGCATCAAGGTGAAATTTGCTATTAACTTCTCAGCTTTTATTATAGCTACTAGTACAATATGTGCAAGGCCAGATATTTACCTAAAAAGGAGGCCAAGTATTAAAGGCATGCATAATATCAGATAATTCTTATCTTGGTTGAATATAATTTTGGGAAGTTTTTCTATTTCCTACTTTCCTACCTTTCAAAACAAGTAAATAATGATCTAATATGACTGGAAATGGCTGTGAAATGTGCACATGTGTGAGTGAGTGGGGTGTGGGATGAGGTGGATATTGGTCAATGTTTGAGAACCATCTATATCTGAAACATCTCTATGTCCTTTAGTCTTTATGGTAACCCTCTGGGATAGATTTTATAGTCCTGTTTTACAGATGAGACTATGAGGCCACTAAGTCTATATGTGGTAGATCCAGAATTAGAACCTGTTTTTGTGTTGTCTGTCTCTAAAATTTGGAATGCTATTATGTATTATTTGACAAATTTGGGCTATAACCAAACACATTGGAAAATTGCTCAAAAATTTTTCTTTAGTGTAGCACTTCTCAGAGACTTTTCTAAGCATTTGGTAAATGCTTAGAAAAATCTAATATAGGAAAACTGTCTCAGAAGGAATACATAGACTAGAGTACATGGATAGGTCTATAACAAATAAAGAAATTAAAGAATAGTTTAGAATAATTTCACAAATAAAACTTCAGGCCTAGGTAGGTTCTTTTACAGAAAAGTTCTTTCAAATTTTAGAGGAGGAGGTAGTCCTAATATCATACAAACTCATTTAGAGAGTAGGGGTAGATAAGCCAAATTGTAGCTAGTCTGAAGATAGGTTAATGATTTCAGTTTGGTGAAAATGAGGACTTTGGCCCACCACATTGCTAGTAATACAGAAGCAATTATGTAAAAGTGTGCTTGAAACTGGACAGCTTTGCCTTGACAATGGCCCACCTATCATCATATCTCTTGGAACAGTACTCAGACCCAGAAAGGTACATATCTGCTGATTGATCAAAAGCCCAGAACTCCTGAATGCCTAGCCTTTTGTGTTCTAACTGAAAGAGCCACTTCCTCTGCACATTGACCTTTATTACAATGCTACACAGATACATCCTTGAGTTGTTCATTCCTGGGGCTTATACCTAATATCTAGGTCTCAAGTACAATTCTTAACCCTTTGAGTAATAAGAACATTCATGTACATCCTCATGCCTCCTGACCATTCAGAGTGCAATCGTACAAAAATTTTTATTTTAAAAATGTGTAAGCCTGAGCAGGTGGTGGCGCAATGGATAGAGCATCGAACTGGGATGTGGAGGACCCAGGTTTCAGACCCCGAGGTCGCCAGCTTGAGTGCGGGCTCATTTGGTTAGCAAAGCTCACCAGCTTGGTCCCAAGGTCGCTGGCTTGAGCGAGGGGTTACTCGGTCTGCTGAAGGCCCATGGTCAAGGCACATATGAGAAAGCAATCAATGAATAACTAAGGTGTCGCAACAAAAAACTAATGATGGATGCTTCTCATCTCTCTTCGTTCCTATCTGTCTGTCCCTATCTATCCCTCTCTCTGACTCTCTTTCTGTCCCTGTAAAAAAGAAAAAATGTGTAAGGCAACATTAAAAAAAAGGCAAATGTATGTTCTTCTTGTTTCTATAAATTGGTTATCAAACAAACATGATTGTAAGTTAATAAAACTGTAACTGGAACTAATTTCACTTTCTGAAAAAAAAAAAAAACTCACTCCCAGGGGTCAGTGAGCATGAAAAAAACTCACTACTCAAAGGGTTAATGGCTTATTTACAGAAATCTACACTCTGTGATTTAGGGATTTTCTGAAACCTACTTTCCTTTTCCACTCCTGCCTCTGGGAGATTTGTTAGTTCCTTGCAAGTTTAACCATCATTTAGATTTGTATCTGTTGCCATTTATTTAGCATCCAGATATTTAACAGAAAGACGTTAAAAACAAACAAACAAACAAAGAAACAAACAAAACAACATGTCTGCCAAGAAGCAGAAGTGTTTCTTCATAGTGAATTTTGAATATAAAACTCAGTAATTTGGAGAGGGAGGTGTTGAAATGCCATAGGGGCACCACTGATGCAAAAGGAAGTCTTTAGGGACTTCACTCTTGATATGGCCCCTTGGTCACTTTCTTCTCTGATTTCTGACAACACAAAAGATTATAGAAAGTATCGCTTTATTGCATAACATTTTATATTCTATATTTGATTTGTCTTAGCTTTTAATTCCAATAAAGGCAAAACCATATTTTTAAATCTTTTATATGCACTTTCATATTTACCATGTGTTGGGCCATCATAAAGGCTCAATAATTAAATGTGAATTGATTAGTCTAATTGTTAATTGAGGCACTGTTTATTTGACACAAAATAAACAGTAGGCTCTATCAATTTAGTACTTAAACCATTAACATTGGCTATTTGGGTTCATAACTTTCTCAACTTTTCTCAGTAGTTAATTAAAAAAATAAAACAAAATTACTAACAGGGCCTGCATAGATATAACCTAAAAGACTCCAGCAAACACTTTGAAATTATTCCACTGAAGCTGTTTTCATTGCTCACCACTTTTCAGGGGACAACCCAGGAGCATTTGAAGAGGGTCGTGTTCCTTTTATAAAACTGGTAAAGTAAAAGCCTGGGGGAAGAAAGAGGCCTTATGCAAACCTCTGCCAGACAAAGTTGGAGTTTCTGAAATACAGACTAGCTGCAGTGATTGATTGTTTTTCACCCCAGCAGCACACAAGGTGATACGATATTAGGCAAGGGCATAAACCATATTCAGGGAGCCAATGCATCCTCTAGTAGTCTGTCAGTCAAAGATACATCAAACCTCAGACTGAAATGAAAGTCTACTACACAGGACTGATGTCCAATTTCCTTTATGGATGTGAGACTGGTTGTGTTCCTGATGCATAACTTCTAGCAACGCCACTGTCCTGTCATGTTTCACATCCAACGGCAGACTGTTTCCAAGTGCAAGGATCTAGGAAGCAGTTGATCATCAGGTGTTGCCAATAGTATCATTAAAAATCAGCTCTGCCAGACTGGACATCTGCAGGGAGAGAAAAACAAAATATCTCAGTTGCTGGGCAGGAAGGGCAGCGTACTGTGGTGACTGATAGTTCCTTGTATGCAAAGACAGCCTAGGTTGTTAATTTTGCTTCATAGTTCTCCAGAGGGTATTTTCCATCACTTACTGCCCACCCACAATGTATCAGGAGCATTGACATGTACTAGGATTACCAAGATGAGTAAGAGTGTTTGGTTGAATTAGTATTTGTTATTGAATTGAAATACTTGAAATATGATGTCTTAAGTGCTAAAATACTATATGCAATATGTCAAGGATAATAAAAGAAGAGTCTATTAAATTAGCAACATAGACATTCAGTTCTGGAACTCCCTGGATGTGAATCTGGTCATCAAATAGATCCTAGTTTCTGACCTTGACTCAAGGCTCCTATTACCTCTACATTCTAATATTTTCCCTTATCTAATTCTTCATTACCTTTTGTGGTAATTACTTATTTAATAATTTGTCTCCCTAGAGATTTTAGAAAGGCACAATCCAACAGAAATATAATTTAAGGCACAAATACCAACCTCGTTTAATTTTCAATTTTCTATTAGCTATATTAACAAGAGCAAATAAAAGCAGGTGATATTAATTTTAACATGATTTTTTATTTAACCCAACATATTATAATTTTAATGTGAAATAAATAAAAATTAATGAGATATTTTATATTTCTATTTGGTAGCAAGTCTTCAAAATTAGGTGTGTTTTCATTTACAGCACATCTCAATTTGGACAAGTCATATTTCAAGTACCCAACAATCCCATTTGGCTAGTGGCTAAAATGTTAGATAATACAGCTTTGGAGGAATTCCATCTAGGCAGAGAAAGACTACTTGTGCTTGTTTACTCCCTGGTCCTAAGTACTAGCACAGTGCTTGGGGTTCAATATATATTTGAACTGGTTTTGTTTTTTTTTTTTGTATTTTTCCTAAGTTAGAAGTGAGGAGGTAGTCAGACAGACTCCCACATGTGCCCGACCGGGATCCACCTGACATGTCCACCAGGGGGTGATGATCTGCCCATCTGGGGCATTGCTCCGTTGTGGCCAGAGCCATTCTAGCGCCTGAGGAAGAGGCCATGGAGCCATCCTCAGAGCTTGAGCCAATTTTGCTCCAATGGAGACTTGGCTGTGGTAGGGGAAGAGAGAGATAGAGAAAGGAGAGGAGGAAGGATGGAGAAGCAGATGGGTGCTTCTCCTGTGTGTACTGGCCAAGAATTGAACTTGGGACTTTCACACACCAGGCCTATGCTCTACTGCTGAGCCAACTGGCCAGGAAATGAATAAACTGGTTTTTAAAAAGGCTCCCGACAACATGTGTAGCTGAAGAGAGAGTTGGGCAACCACGAATGAGTGCTCTAAGCAATGACTGCGGTACCATAGTTTTTAAGTTGAAGCAGCACTCTTCATTAGCAGTGTAACTAGGTTTTGAAAAGCATTTCAGAGAAATGTAACAACCCACTGAGTCTCATTAGTGAGTATATTTAAAAGGCAAGCTTTGAAAATGCAACACTACACCATGTCTTTACAAAGGATGAGTGCAAACTGATGAGAAGGAATGGTGGTATCTGTTTAGAGCTGTAATTGCACTTAGAGAGTGCTCCTCATGACTGAATTAACAACCATCCCTTTGGTATCCTGTGACTGATGATGTGTATGTGATTTATTTGGACCCTGTGATTTTTTTTCTACTCACTTCTTTTGCTATTTTTTCCATTTATCTGTGTAATTAATTATTTTGAACCTTGAAGACAGATCAGGGAAGTGAAAACTAAGTCAATGTAATTTAATTACTGAGAAATCTTTATTGAAAAGCATTTCAAACAAACAAACTAAAGCTATAATAATTACTAAAGATCATTGCAAGTCACAATTCAAAAGAGAATCCTTCCTGAGCAAAGAAAACTACCAGTTATATTCCACAGAACTTTAGGAAAAATTGAGGAAAGTGGTGCAGATTAAATCATCTATGTCATCTACGGCACCATCATAACATCTGTGCTGTGGCCAAGCAAGCAAGGTTAATTTGTGGCACTCATTTGACAATACTTTTAAAGTTTGTCTGACAATATATAATTATTAAAGAATCGAATTCATTTCTGAAAGCAAATATGAAGAAAAGCTATCGGTCACTAAACTTCTACTAAGAATGTAAAGTTTTGAAAAACTACCATTTAAGGTCCAGTTCTTTCTTTCATGAGCAGATCTGGTTTCTCAGCCAGCTTTCATGATGGGAGACTCCAGGGTCTGAGATGTTGGGACAAAAAGGAAGAGGATGTGTTTCAAGTGTCAATGTAAGAAATGTCCAAACCTGTAAGAATTTTTATGAATTTATTTGTGCCAAACTGTTGACAATTGCCAGGAAGCAAAGTCTCGATAATTTGAGAAAGTGCTCCAGAAAATGGCAGTTTTACCACTTATTTTGTACATTAGAATTAAAGGGGAAGACGTATGGGGGTTACATGAATGGCTGCTAGATTAGGGAGGCGGGAGTCTCTGGAATTGGATAAAATTAAAGATGTATATACTTAAACTTCTTTTACATAGGCAGGCATGAAATAGTCAACAGTTAATTAACATGATAATAATTACAATGAGTAAGTTGGTTTCTGCTCTTGTGGGATGCCGGCCTTAAGGTGGGCCAGGGCAGGAAAAGATCACCCTTACATTTCAAAGACATGTTATCAGGTATGTTATTGTAGATGCAAAAGACAACAGACAGGCTGGATTAAGGTAAGCATTGGCCCTTGTTGGAGAATAATACCTCCCTAGGACTGACTACCCACCATGAACATCTTTTAGTTAGAAAGTTTTAATTTCAGACCGTCCTGTATGGTTACTTTCGGTCTCTGAGTTGGCAAGGCTCACCACGCAGGCTTTATCTGACTGTGAAGTTCAGCATGTGGCCCCTTTTTCTCCACACAAGTTATAACATTTCTCCAGAAGAAACTGATTTTCAGATGAAAGTTCATTGAATGGTGTAAGAAGGTTAAAAAAAATACTGACTACTTACTTTGTGTTTGAGGAACTAGTGAGGAACCATAGAGGCTCAGTAAGGAGTCCTGAGTACCACGTTCAAGCATTGTCTCCTCTGAGAAGCCTGAGCAGGGACTTGAAAAGAATTGTTCTATTTGGTGAAGGGTCAGAGGGAAAGACATTACAGGCAGCAGGAACCACTTTGCATTGGAGCATCTCTGGAATGTTTCATGGAACTATTGGTGTGAAATAGTTAAGGAATGTTACCTAGTTGGGTGTCAAGAAGTAAGAGCATATATATTCAGAAAGAATCTAGGGTGTTCTAATTTTTTCCCCCATACATTTTTATCTTTCTTTCTTTCTTTCTTTCTTTTTTTTTTTGACAGAGACAGAGAGAGAGTCAGAGAAAGGGACAGATAGGGACAGACAGGAAGGGAGAGAGATGAAAAGCATCAATTTTTCATTGTGGTACTTTAGTTCATTGATTGCTTTCTCATAAGTGCCTTGACCAGAGGGCTACAGCAGACTGAGTGATCCCTTGCTCCAGCCAGTGACCTTGAGCCCAAGCTTGTGAACTTTGCTGAAACCAGATGAGCCTGTGCTCAAGCTGGCAACCTCAGGGTCTCAAATCTGGATCCTCCGTGTCCCATTCTGACCCTCTATCCACTGCACCACCGCCTGGTCAGGCCATTTTTATCTTTCTTAGTTGACTAAACACCCTGTCATCTGATATGCAGTCCGTTGGGCATCCCTAAACCCATGAAATTTCACACATCCACATATAGTTAAAACTAACATTCAAAAGAAAGAGGTACTTGAGGACACAAAGCTGACTACTCACTTTTGTTGATTTTCTGGTATCCATGCCTGAATCCTTATATGTAGTTAACATGCAGTACATATTTGTTGACTCAGGTGGATACATGGGAAATGTATGAGGAATTCAGCACCAGCAAAAAATTAGGGTGAGTAGTATTTTAATGTCAAATACTTACTAGGAGAGGGAATTTGAAGTTTTGAAAATAACAAATTCTTGTATAGAAGACATTAGATAACATTCTCAGCTTTAATATTAAATATTCTGGATTATAGAATTTCTAATTCTGCCAGATTTTATTATAATTATCCCCGAAGAGCCCTAGCTCTGTGTTAATCAGGTGTCCCCAATTCGATTTCCCCATGCAGTGGGACACTCCTGCTTAACAGCAGGGCTGGCAGCCTCTTTGAGACTACTCTTGAGGTGGCTGTGAGGATTTTACTTAGTGGTACTGAGACCAATCATCACTGGAGGAAAGACAACCAACATGCAAGTTAGTTGCAAGAATCACACAGGCAGTTTATTACTCACAAATCCTATGCCGTGCCTGGGTACAGCTTAATGGGGTCCCATCAGCATGCTCTTCTCGGCTGTCTTTGGTCAGAGCGTTGTGGAGACAGTCCACTTTCAACGCTGGAGTCTGGACAACTGACTGCAGCTGGGGCCCCCTTGGATTAAGTACCCTTTCTGGCCTATGCCTTTTAACGAGTGTTAATCTATGGAATTAATCATATCAAGCTGCTTTTAGAGAGTTCCTTGCAGTGAGCTCTTTTTATCTACGTATCATTTCACACACACACTGACTGGGCCCTGCGCAGAGGGCAAGGTCTTGCCTATCATATCTCTACACACTAGGTTAGCTCCTGCCCAGAGGGTATAGTCTCATTTACTTGCCTTAATGACTTTTAATATTATAGCCTAACTTATTTCTATATATTTTTTATATTTCTATATATTTATTTTTTATATCATTATATTACTGTAGCAATAATTGAGAGAGAGAGAAAGAGAGAGAGAGAGAGAGATCATAGATATTAAACATCTTTGGAGAGGTGACTGCATCCCGTTATTTATGTCTACTTCATCCTCATCATGTAATGTCAGGAACCCAATATACGTATATTAACAGATGGGCTGACAAAATAAGGAAGTATTATAAACAATAGGCATAGGAATCAATGGTAGGCTCTTTTCAAATACACATGGAAATATTATACATATAGCATGATAAGAAAGAAGAGGTTTGAGTCCACAATTCATAGAATTTTGTCTGTTTGATGGCAAGGAAAGATATAGATGAACAAAAAAGGAATGTTTCTATTGTCACTAATTATTTCTTTGAATGTCAAGAGAACCAGATTTATCATGTAATTTCAATAAATGTCTGCCTGAGGGTAATCTCTAGATAACCTCTCCTAATGGAAATTTGATGAAATGCAGCCATATTTTATAATTATTCTTGTGCCTACTTGATACTTTTCTCTGATTATCTTCAGTTATTTGAAAGACTTGGCTCCCTAAAGTCCAAGCTGCAGCAAATTTGAACACAATGACTCAGCTGGAGAGCAGTAATTCATACAATTTATTCCATTCCCCAGGGTTGGGTGGGTCAGGGCATAGTGTGCTCAAGTCTTTCATCAGAGGCCAAACCAATAAAGTGAGCCTGTGAAGAGAGTTACACCGAATTTCCTCAAGAGGATCACAAAGTGTTCCAGAAGGCTTATGGAAACTGCTGTCAAAATCAATACAAAGAAGTAACCTTTCCCTTCCAAAAACCAAAAATGAAGCTAGAAGGACCCGTAGTAAGAAATAATCTGCAACAGGTAGTTAACATTAAGGATTGATGAGAAAAATTCTTGGATGATAGAATCAAGAAAGCTATTGGGAGAAACAAATATCCTGTTGCCCAATGTAATTCTGCCTGTCTTCCCTGGATAGAAAGCAATCTTGTATCTAATTCAGCATTCTTCTTTGGGAAGATCAATAGTTGGTGGATTGATGCTGAGTGTGGCTTGCAAATGTGGCTTGCAGAATTTATTTTGCTAATTCATTCCTCAGGATAGAGTTTGTGGGGACTGAATCAATTTTAGGAGACTAAAAATTTTTTTTTTTGTATTTTTCTGAAGTTGGAAACGGGGAGGCAGTCAGACAGACTCCCGCATGTGCCCGACCGGGATCCACCCGGCATGCCCACCAGGGGGCGATGCTCTGTTGCATCCAGAGCCATTCTAGTGCCTGAGGCAGAGGCCATAGAGCCATCTTCAGCACCCAGGCCAACTTTGCTCCAATGGAGTCTTGGCTGTGGGAGGGGAAGAGAGAGACAGAGAGGAAAGAGAGGGGGAGGGGTAGAGAAGCAGATGGGCGCTTCTCCTGTGTACCCTGGCCGGGAATTGAACCTGGGACTCCTGCACACCAGGCTGATGCTTTACCACTGAGCCAACTGGCCAGGGCCTAGGAGACTAAATTTTTACAAGAAGGTCAATATTTATACCCTCAAATCGAATTCTCTCTAGAGTGTCTTCCACATAGCACCCAGTCAAACAGATTGAAAGATCCAATCCCCATTAAGCAGATTGTGATATTTGATTCCACTGATAAGCACTTTCTTTTCCAATAGGAGAATTCAGCTGCCAGTAAGGTAAGACTAGGAAGAAAAGCAATAGTATGAGAAACAAACTAATTTTAAGGCCTAGTATGATCAGTTATTATAGCACATTGCACTCTTCTTTTCTTGGAGCCATATAACCTGGTAAACAAACCAGAAAATATGTATTGTCAAGTGTCCTTTATCCTGGTTACTTGCAGGCACTGTTTTTGACTACATAATTTGTTTTTCAATCCCATTACAGTTTCCAAAATAGTATACCTTAATTCATTTAGCTTTTCATGTTGCTTTTTCTTCCTTTCTCTTTCTTTCTTCTCTTTTTTTATGCAATTTTATAAACTTATTTTTTAATTGAATTCATTGGAGTGACACTGGTTAACATAATTACACAGGTTTCAGGTGTCCAGTTCTACAGTCCATTTCTGTACACTGTAATGTGTGTTCAGCTCCCCCATCAAGTCTTTGTCCATCACCATTTATCCCCCTTATACTCTTTCCTACCTCCCCCCCAGCAATCACTACACTGGTGCCATGTCCACAAGATTTTCTTTCTTTCTTTTTTGTCTTGTTTTGCTCAATCCCTCTACTTCTCTCACCAGTTTCCCCCTTTCTGACAGCTGTCAACCTGATCTCTGTTTATGAATCTGCCTCTATTTTGCTTGTTAGTTTATTTTGTTCATTAAATACCAAATATGAATGCAATCATATGGTACTTATCTTTCTCTGACTGTCTTATTTCACTTATAATGTTCTCCAGGACCATCCCTGCTGTTGCAAGAAGTTCCTTCTTTTTATGGCCATATAGTATTCCATTGTGTAACTGTACCACAGCTTTTTTATCTACTTATCTACTAATAGGCACCTGGGCTGTTTCCATATCTTTGGCTATTGTAAATAATGCTGCAATGAACATAGAGGTGCATATATTCTTTCAAATTACTGTTTTGGATTTCTTTGGATATATTCCTAGAAGTAGAACCACTTTGTTTTTAGGTTCCGGGTTCATGGTGTTTTGATGTACTGATCTATTTGACGATATATCAAATGCTACCATGACTGTAGCTCAAAAACTGTGGCAATCAAAAAAGTTACAAAAAATAAAAATAATAAAAAAAGAAAAAAAGCTACAAAACCAGTTCTAAAGTTCATGTGAGAAGGCATTTTATACAGTGGAAAACATCAATTTTGGAGGCAAATATGTCAGGTTGAATTTCACTTCTAGTGTCAACTAGTTGTGTGATTTTGGGAAAATTACTCAAAAACTGTAAGCTTCAATCTCATTTTAAAAATGTAAATGTTGCAAACTATTTTCTGGTTTTATGAGGTAAAAAGTAACATTATTATATACCTATAAAATGTTTAATACATAGTTAAAAGCTAATAAAATAATGATGAAGATGATATTTATACCATGGCTGTCTGGGTTGACAAGGTCATTACTTTGTACATGAGGTGAGCATAAGGTTTCACCTGTGCTAAGATATCTATGTTTGTCACTAATAGCAGAGAGCAAAGATATAGTCAAATTCAACTAAAAAAAAATAAATTGAAATCAGAAGGGTACGATTCAGGGAAACCACAAATTTAATAGTCAAATATTTATTTTTCTTTAGGTATATGACAAAAGATCAACCTAACTCTCAAATTGGATGAGAAATAATATTCATATATTTGGTAACTAGATTAGAGTATCACATTGAAGAAATATGACCTCCAGATATAAAATTGAATTTATTGTTTTCCTATGGTATGTCTGCTTGTATGCTAAGCACTTCCTCACGCATCTGTGTCAACCCTATTTACAGATGAGGACACTTAAGGTGTTTAGAACTGAGGGGGGAAAACAAAGTAGAGAAAGAACCCTTGTTTTGGAGTATTAGGGAGAATCCTACACAAGGTGAAGGATTGATTGGCAAGATCCTAAAACCAGGAAAGCAGAGGGGTTCAAAGACAAGTCCTGATGTTCTCTGAGAGGCTTTGCCCCTCACTCCTAGATGAGTTAAGTCTGCTATTAGCTTCTAGGTTCCCTGCTCTTAACATTCACCATACTTCACTAGAATTATTTGTGGTAGTAAAATGATACTTAGTGCACACTGTCTCATGCGCTAGATTGGACATTCTGCACCTGGTATATATAAACAGGCTTCCGTATGTACAAGTTAACATGGGTGGATAGACAGTGACAAATGTTGCTAGTTGCTGTTTCTCTTCCTCCTCACTCCCTTCTTGCAAGCTGGCCTTTGATAGATGGAGAAAATTCAATGATTTTGTTAACACGATGAGGAGAAGTTTCATCCTTTAAGGAACAGCTAATATGAGCAAGAAAATGGCTGGTTTGTCCAGTAAATGTTTCACTCTAAGGAAATTGAGGGACTCGACAGACCCCGCAATCAGCAGTGCTCCCCACACCAGATCTGAGTAAATTACTGCACTGGTTTAGGTGATGACAGTGACTTCTAAGGCAGGAAGAAAATATCTTAATGGCTTAGAATGTAGAAACATTTTTTTCTCTCACTTAAAATGGCAATGGGGAGGAGGGCTCTGCTCCACATAGTCATTGAGGGATCTAGAGTGACAGGTGCTCTCAGAAATGATGTCTGCCTGGAAGCCCAGGAGAAAAGGCATTGGGTTTGTGAAGAAAAAACTAAAATAACCTAAATGGAAAGGCACTCAAGTGTGTAATGCATTTTTTTTTGTGGTTCTCTGAAGACTTGACTCCATAATTTAACTTTTATTTTCTTTAGATAACTTTGACCTGGTGGAGTATTTTTTGCATTAATACAGATGCAAATGCAGGAACTTTATTTTCTAATGCATAAATTAATGCTAGTATCAATTCATTAGCTATTCAATGAAAAATTTTTTATTTTACTTTTTTATTTAATTAATTGGGGGATTTCTTAATATATTGTGTAACACACATCTGATACATAGCAAGGGTACAAGGCAAAGATATGTGCTGAAGACAGCAGGTTTTGTAGGAAAGCAGAGAAAAGGTTTCTGGATGACTCATACCACATTTTATTATGAGGTCATCGGCCTGATCTCTGCAGAGGACTCAGAGGAAAGGGACCCGATGGAGTGAGTTTACAGATCTTCATTGTCCTTCACAATACGTTTTAAGAATGTTTCAAAGCTTCTTTAAAACTACATACTTTTATTTTGAAATAATCATAAACTTACAAAAAAGTTTTAAGAACCATATAAATAAATATTTTTCTCCTAAATCATTTGACTGCAAGCTGGTGAGTTGCTGCTTGGTCACTTCTTAATAGTTTAGTGTTACCAAAATAACACTTAATAGTTTAGTGTTATCCACCAACTGTCAGGTGCACAAATCCCTTCCCAGCTGCTTGGTGAATTTCTCACTTTTTAATTAGTGATGTTAGAAAAATTTGTTCCTTATTTGTGAGGTGATTGTTAAGAAAGATGCATAGAGAAAAATTTTATATAAAGTTCTGCTAAATATGTTTTCTGCTCAAATATTCAGAAATAATAAAACCAGCCATGCTTTTATTTCTGTTGTTCATGACCAGGTCTACACCTAACTCCTCCTTAAGACACTATAAAATCAAACAGTGTCATTCTGAGTTTAAAGATTTATACAGCTTGGGGTACGGATCAATAAAGTGGCTACAGAGATTTATTTTGTCACCCAGAAGATATGTTTGAAGTGGCTTTACTGTAAGTTTGTTTTTATGAAATGATTAAAAACTGATTGTGAGGAAATACCTAATTCCCTTTCTCCTTCAGATTTGTCAGAAAACTCCCAAATTTAATCAAATAAATACTTTCAAGACAACTCAGTACATACTCATACTGATTCCTCCAAATACCTCAAACTTTTATATTTTGTCTCAAAAATGTGTTGATGTGAAATTAATAATTCTAATGATCTTAGAACTTATTCAGCTACAAAATATGAATGCACCTGACTAGGCTTTGGTGCAGTGGATAGAGCGTCGGACTGGGATGCGGAGGACCAAGGTTCGAGACCCTGAGGTCGCCAGCTTGAGCATGGGCTCATCTGATTTGAGCAAGGCTCACCAGCTTGACTACAAGGTCACTGGATTGAGCAAGGGGTTACTTGGTCTGCTGTAGCCCCACAGTCAAGGCACATATGAGAAAGCAATCAATGAACAACTAAGGTGTTGCAACAAAAAACTAATGATTGATGCTTCTCATCTCTCTCCATTCCTGTTTGTCTGTCCCTATCTATCCCTCTCTCTGACTCTCTCTGTCTCTGTAAAAAAAAGAAAAAAAAATATGAATGCGATTAACAAGGGCATGCTGAACTCACAGTTGTACTCACTACAAAACCACTGGATATATTTTTTGTTCACTGATTTTATACTTTTCACATCTATATATTCACATCTCTACTCACTTAATTCTTATAGGTCATAATAAAGAATATAAATATTCATATTTTAAATAATTATTTTAACAGTAATGAAAAACTTTATAAATATACTGGGACTCCCACTTCTTGCATGACTGACAAAGCTTAAACCACATTAACCTTCCCATCTATATCAACTATAAACTCTGGGTAAAATTGGAAAACAGAACAAAACAAAAAACTACCTGAAGACACTGAAAGGTGATATAAAGACAAATAGATTAGGTAGGAGAATCATGTAGAAGAAGAGAAAAAAACACACTGAGTTTTCTACTTTTGTATGCTCTAGCCAGGTCATAAACTGTGGTCTGTGATTTGAGGGGCTCATGAGGGAGTACAAATCAGATAGAAAAGTCTATAATTTTTCTATCCTGAAGAACTTGAGGATATAGTTTGGAACAACCACAGCTGACAGTAAATGGAAAAGGAACCCCAGAAAAGGGAAAGCAGAAGCAAAAACTTTAAATTCTGAGCAAAAATAATGTTCAAATCTCTGGTTGACTCCTCAACCATGCACGAATTGGACAACCTCCAAGATAAGAACAAAATATATATATTTTTTATTCAATGAGAGGAGGGGAGGCAGAGACAGACTCTCACAAGGACTCTGACCGGAATCCTTCTGGCAAACCCATTAGAGATCGATGCTCTCTCAATCTGGGGATTTGCTCCATTGCTTAGCAACCAAGCTCTTCTTAGTGCCTATGGTGGAGGCCGTGGAGCCATTCTCAGTGCCTAGGACCAACTCTCTCCAATTGAGCCATGGCTGCAGAAGGGGAAGAGAGAGAAAGAGAGAGAGAGAAGCAAAAGCAGGGAGGGGTGAAAAAGCAGATGGGCATTTCTTCTGTATGCCCTAACCAGGAATCGAACCCGGGATATCCACACACCAGACTGACATTCTACCACTGAGCCAACCAATGAGGGCCAGACAAAATAACTGAACTGAGATTTTAAATATCTCTCAAAAGACAGAGCTTGCAGCTTGAGTCTAAACAAATTCCTTGTTAAACGAACGAACAAACAAACACAGAAACACTTTCAAAAAATATAATAGAACCAACTCTTCACAACAAGGTTCGTGACACAATCCAAAATAATTTTAGAACCACAAAAATGTGACCCATTCTGAAGAGAAAGAGTAATCAATGGGGTGGTATTAATCAATAAAAGTACATAGGTTTCAGGTACTATGCATTTTTTTTTTTTTTTTTTTTTTTTTTTTGCTGCTTCTCAACTGTCTGATTAGACAGTGATATTACATAAGCATTCATACATCCAGGGGCAAGGAATATGCTATGGGCCAGATTCCTTCAGGTGACCACTGTAGGTAGAGACTACTGGTACCCTGGAAAGATCCCATCAGGTTTGCTTCAGCCCTTCCTTCACCTCTCTCTGCTGCTGTTGCCTTGTAGCTGCAGTTTTCAGAGGAGGGCCCTGGACTGTCCTGGCCCATAGAAGGAGGCAGATCGTGGGGAATACAGGTATCTAGGGGTCTGAATCAGTCCCAGGGCAGCCCGAGCCACTGACTAGACTGGTATGGGATAGCAAAGCCCAGCTCCGTTGCATGAGGGAAAACAAATTCTCATGCTCCCTGGCTATCTCTGGCATCAGACTGATGCTGGAACTTCACCTGAGATCATACTCCTGTTTGACTTCCTTCCCTTTCCTGCATTGCTTCTCTCACCTTCTAACTGATTTATTTGGGAAACCACTTCTGTAATGAATGCAAATGTCCAAAGTAATATAGAATCAGAATTGGAAAAGAAGGATACCCATGCAGAATCAACATGAAATTGATTACCAGGTGAGGAATCAAGGCTGATACTTTAAAACAATCAGATCCTAGTAGGGGTAACATTAAAATCAATGCAAGTTTACTTCTTTATTTTTTCCTAATTGGATTTCTTGGGGTGACATTGGGTAACAAAATTAATACATTCCATGTGTACAATTCTATAATACATCATCTGTTTACTTCTTTTATTGTTTCTTTCAAATTTTTTTCAGAGCAAATATTTTCTCTATGAAGTGTGCAGTAACAGTTCTCAGTAGTTGTTAATACAGTTCAACCCTCCCTGTCTATTTTGATGTTTGACTTTGGTTGGCTGATTCAGAATCCAGCTTATTTGGAGGCACTCCTGAGGGATTTACATTCTCTTCTATTGATTTCTAAGTGATGTAGTGTGTAAAAACTATGTTCCCTCTTGGCTTGGGCATCCCTATACTTTTTCCATGTGAACTTGACGCAACTGCTGAAATTAATGTTCTTTCTATATAGATCATGTGCTTGAAGCAGACAGATGAACAATCCTGATTCATTCCCTTTGTCAACTTAATTCCACTCGCAATCTTACATTATTGGCATGATGGGATAGTATAGTTCTCCCATTTAAATAATGTTTGTCTTTCTTTCAGTGTCTATATGATCTTAAAGATAATACCATTTGGTTTGTAAATATGTGTGTTAGAAATATCATAACATGTACCTGTTTTCCCTCAGTCAATGTATGGTTCCTCTTAAGCTCATTAAGTTGTTAACTATATATGACCATCCATTTCTGTGCATGCATTGTCTTCTGGAAATTCTGAAGAGGCTCTGGGGCAAGATTAAACAAACAAGCAAACAAGCCTGTTTAGAAATTTCAGTGCTTTAAACTTTATATCTAAGTTTTAAAATATTATTATTCATACCATTAACACTTCTTACCACTCGTTCCACATTTGATTTCTACTTGATTTACTTCAACTTTATATAAACTCAACTGATAACAGTAACTAAAACTCCTTTAGAGGGGATTCAACAACTCAGTTTGAAGTGCCCCCTTTCCCAGGAAACTAGATGGACCCTACTTTCTGCTACTTTGTTCCTCTCTCAAAGGTTTTCTTTATTGTAATAGAGAGCTTTGAATGGCTCATCTTCATATCCTTAGCACTTAGCACATTCACAGTTGTGTGTATGTGTTCTATTAAAGTTGCTCGAATCAGTGCTTTATGAATTACACTTCATGAAACATCCACTAACTTTTGATGCAGAAGGGTCTGATTTTAAAATAATTGTGCTTAGGAGTTGTAGACCCTCATAGCTGAGAAGGTCTTTCAAGTTTACAAAGCAACTTCGTATATATTACCTTTCTTTAATCATCACCACATACCATAAGGCAGGTATAATATCTGCTGTCTAAATGTAGAAATTGAGATTCTTAACTGAGAAAAGTTTAAACAACTGTCCCAAGGCCACACACAGCTAGTAAGTGCTAAAGTTTGGATAAAACCCAAGCCTTCTGCCTCTACCACAATTGTCTCTTTATTCTTGGATTGGCAACCTGGATATTAGCTCACATTCGTATCCTTTCCTGTAGCCTTCTTTGCTCCTGAGACAGATATGAAAACTGTGTATTATTTAACTCCTTTTTAATTAGGGGATTGGCATATTCCCTAATCTTTTTTCCTTAGTCCGACTACTGACCTTCTCTTATTTTTTAATTTCTGTAACCCAATCTTTGTACATTCCTTTTTATTTATTTTTTTAAAATTCAGGTTCAATTCCCTTTATTTGTTCCTTTCTGTTTATGTTTTCACAAGGATCACTTCTCCAAACGAAAGGGTCTGTTTTGCTTTTTACAGCCCATACTTTTCTCTCTTCTTGGAGGATTAAAAAAATCTTTTAAAAATTTCTCACTATTTTCTGATGCTTTTTTAGCTTAAAATACATAAAATTAATATATTTTTGACAACATTATTATATATTTGTTTATAAAGTTGGGAAACAGTGGTATTTCTTTTTATTCCTGAATTGCCAATACTAGTATATAATAATCTGGCAGAAATAAGCATTGATTAATACATGAGTGTAGACAGCTATGCACAAAAGACAGACGAGTGGCATATAACAAAGTTGGGATACCGAAGAGTATGAAGACTGTTTTCAAAAATGTAAAATACAAAATAATATCCAAATCTGTATAAAAAATTTAGGTACATTTGTAATATGAAGATTAATAAGAACAGCCTAGACTTACTGTGTAGAGAAGTAACCCAATGCTTAGAAATGATGAAAAGTCAATTATTAAATTCCAACATCTATTCTTCTGATTTTTTTTTCTCAAAAAGACCTGCTATAATGTCTTTGAGGAAATATTAGTCCAAGGCAAAGGAAGAAATGTGTTCAAGTTTTCAGGTGTATATCGGTTACGACAGATATTAAACAACATGTCACATTTCTGACTAATTTAATTTTTAATCTCTAGAGCCTAGACAATGCCTGGCACAGTGCTTGGCCTAATGTAGGGGCTCAATGGTGTGAAGAGAATGAATGGATATAGTCACTGTCAACCAGTTTAGAGGATCCATGAAAGTAACAGAGGAGTCATGGGAAGTTCCAAGGCACTGAAGCAGGGAAAATGTATCTTCTGAAAACTTCAAAAAAATAATATTTCCCAAGATGCCTAGCAGCTTTCTAGAATGGATTGGGAACCCTCAAAGAATGAAGTTCTGAGTCTGACCTAGTATGATAAAGTAAGGGACCTCAGGTAAGTAATAAGATAAGAGTGTAAGAATCATTGAAAAGGGCCCATATTAAAGTAAATTTTTCTATGGATCTATGATGATTTTTCTTATTCTTTAATACATACATATCATTTACTTATGATGCTTGAACAACACAGGGTGAAGAGCACCAATTTTTTGCAATAAAAAATCTACGTATAACTTCTGACTTTCCAAAAGCTTAATTACTAATAGCATATTGTTGACCAAAAGCCCTACCAATAACATAAACACACATTATTACAGTAAATTAAGCTAAAGAATAAAAGAAAATGCTATTAAGAAAATCACAAGGAAGAGAAAATACAGTTACAGTACTATATGTATTTATTGGGGAAAAAAATCTATGTATAAGTAGACTACACTGTGCAATTCAGTTCAAACCTCTGTTGTTCATGAGTATAGAGAATAGTTAGATAGATCCTCTAAGATGGTTGATAGTGACTACACACACACACACACACACACACACACACACACACACATGCATACACACACACACATATTGTTTTTTGCCACAGATTCTTTTAATGAAATCTTAGTAGAAGACCAACATATAAAATTGTTAAGGGGGGAAGTGTAGAGATTTGTAACTTTATATTCTTCTTGTCCCACTTCTTGCTTCTTTTTATGGTGGCCCCAAAGAGACTTTCAGCAATCCCCAAGTAGAATTGTTTTTAAATTGAAGTATGAGTGGATATCATTTGAGGTGTTTTAAAAATGAAGAATCTTGTGTACCACCACCAGAGATTCTCATTACAAATAAAATGAAAAAAGAATCCAAGTATCTCCAGTGATGTTGATGTAAACATTGTCAAGGCTCCACATAGTGTGAAACCAGTAACAGAGAGATAGATTGCACTTTGTGTTCTCAGCCTGACAGGAAGGTTAAGAACCTAGGCGAGATGAACTTATAAAAGGCACTAAGAGCAAACCAGTTATAAGTTAATATGGAGGGAGGGATTAGTGGTGTCCTTAGGGGTCATGACTGGTTAAATCCTTTTGCTCATTGCTCTCTCAGACTTGGCATTCATGAGGCACGTTCATAATCATGGAACAACCATGAGTTTAAGACAAAAGAAAACACATTCATTTCTCCTCTTTTCTAGGGAGCTTAGCCTTTTCTTGTCCTCAGGACATTTTGGCCAACTCAGAAGGCAGCTATTTCTTCTCAAACAATAAGTTTTTATCTCAATCCCTTTACTTCTCAGGAGTCATTGCCAGCTTAGTTCTTGTACTTTTCCCCTTTCATCATCCACCTGTGTTTAGCCGATTCCCAGAGCTTGTGTTCAATTATTTATTGGTATTTCATTCTTTCCATAATAATTGCCCTCCATGGGATTCCATAGGTAGTACTGAATCCTTTTCTCTCCCATTTTGTGTATGTACACTTACAAGCAAAATTTTCTCATCAGTAACTACTTTGTAACCTTTCCTCTAGTTCCCTGTCTAGACCACAGCTGTCAGTTATGCACCCCCAAGCATGAGGGTAATGTGGTTGGCTCAAATCCAGCTGGGTTCTTATTTTTCCACTGTGACTGAGCCTTTCAGATGTATTTCTCAGATGCACTTTTTGTTCTTCTCATGCACTTCTCTGTGTAGTAGGGAAGCTGACTGACTCCTATAGGCGGCATAACCCAGGCTCCATGTCAGCTGGATCCCAACTCTATCCACCTAAAATAAGTATTGATGGAAGCCTGGAACACGGGGAAGAACTAGTTTTGACATTCTGCTTCCAGTGGCCTCTCTGACTAGGCTGGGACCCTCCACGACTCCAGCTTTCTCCTTATATGTCTACGATGTTCCTGTTTCTGTCAGGTATAACTGACCCTAGTGCTCAGGTGACACTGCCTCTTTTTTTCTTGTCTCTCCAGCTCTAGGGTATAGTCACTTTTTGCTGCTGCTAATTTGGGGATTATCTTGATTGCTCAGCTCCTCCATCACTTGTGTAACCAGTTCCCTGAATTAAATTCCCGCTGGTATAAATTCTTGAAATATTCAATAGTTTGTTTTTTTGAGTTAAAATCTCGCTGTGATATAGCACTACCTTTCATTCTTCTTCCTGTTCCCTCTTTTCCCTTCTTTTCCTCTTCCTTCTCCTCCTCTTCCTCCTTGTCTTCCTAATAGCTTATGAACAAGGTATTTATGGGAAAAAAATCCATGTGTAAGTGGACCCACACAGTTTGAACATGTGATGCTCAAGGGTCAACTGTACTAAGAGTATTATGGACATTTATTACAAGAATTAAATATTATTCAGTGTGGAAAAAACTTGGTAAGTAAAAGTCCCAAAAGGAGAGTTGGAGGGGCAGAGAAAGACGACAAAGTAGCTGTGGTGGGGGTATTCACCAGCTTGCACACCTGGAAGAGTAAATGTGTCTGTTCACTTTTGTTGGAACCATGGAAGAGGCTGGTGTAGAAGTTCAGAGCAAATTGTATGGATGCCAGTGGGTGATTGTTGCTCTTTGTGGCCACTGCCTCTGAGTTCATGGCGATGCGTGGGTGGGTGCCAGCCACTGTTTGTCAAGCAGGACCAGGGTCAGGAGGAAGAGCAGGGGAAGAACAAATATAAACTGGAAACTGCTTATGCCTAATGGCTGCTATGTCACTTCTGCCTCCAAAATTTCATGCAGCTTCATTTTTGTCCAACTCTAACTTGGAATAACTATCCAAGGAAGAGGGTTTGGGGAAAGTCAAGTCTGAAACAAGGAAGGTGTAAATGATAGAAAAACAACAAATTTGAAGCAAATATTTATAGCAGTGAAAATTTGCATGGTTAAAAATATACGAAAAGGTGTACAAACATATTCGTAGTCAGAAAAAGATGAGTAAAAATGAAAATTTCACTTCTTTTACTTTTAAAATTGGCAAACATAGAGATGACTGTGAAGTCTATGGCTGCCTCAGAGTGAGAAAATGGCATGTTTATAAAATGCTAAGAGAAACATGAAAGCAGTCCCTCAACATCTATAAAAAAACACCTATACCCTTATGACTAGTACTCCCTTTCCTGATAATATATTCTATATGAAGAAAACCTTAAGTCCATAAGGATTGCCTATAAGCTTGTTTACATCAACAGTATTCAGTGTGGAAAAAAATCAATAATAGAATGAATAAATAAATTATTGTGCTTCCAAACCACTAAAAACAATGAGTGACAACTATACTAGGTTCTTTGAAAGACTTCTGTGAAATTTCACAGTAAAAGCAATGGCTAAAATACTGTGCATTATCCCATTTTTGCAATGTATTGCTAAAGACTATATATGGATATGTGTGTATATACATATGTATGCATCAATGTAAATATGTACATTACAACATGAGCAAGGAGAAAAATATAAAAGAACACATTTGGGAAAGAGTCAGGCAGGAAGTTATGTAGGTGGATTGGGGAACAAGGGGAAAAGTAAAATGCAAAATACAAATTTAAAATGAATTAAAAGAAAGGTATGATATGGTCATATTTATTCATGTATGTAAAATCAGAATTGTACGACTAATGTATATAAAAAAGTGTTTTAAACAAGATTTGAGCCAAACCCTTGTCTGGTCCTGAGTGAATAGATCTCTTCCAGATGTTAACTTTTTTCTCCTAATTTTTCTCGATACAGTGGTTACCATGTTGGGGAGTTCTTAAAGTGAAGATAGAAATGACTTCAGGAGATTTACATTTTGGATGCATCTTCTGTTGAATTATTTAGAAGTAGGTGAATCATATTCTATTTCTTTTTGAAAAGTATATAGAATAAGTGTGTGTGGGGGAGGGCACTGATTAGCAGTTCTAAAGACCCGGGAGGCTTGGGAATGAATGTGTCATTATCAGAAATTAGAAACAGAGGAGAGTTTCGGAGAAACGTCACAAATGTAGTTAGAACAGGCTGCATTTGAGATGATGGTTTCCATTCTTACAACTGGGTTTCCAGTAGGCAATGGCTGAAGGAGTGGCTAGAAGTTTGGGAGTGGGGGAAAGGACCCACTGTGGCGGGAAGCAGATGTGACCCCGGAGGGAATTTTGAGGATGAAGATCAGAATCTTGGGGAAATCACACCTTTAGAGAGAAGAAAGTGAAAGTGAGGATGATGAAAGTCAATGCAGAGGCATGGATTTTGCTGAAAAAAAAAATGCCAGTGGAAGCTACAAACACTCATCTCCAGGGAGAGGATGCCTAACCACGCCAGCCCGTGGAGAGACTGCTCCAGGCTAGGTCTGGCGATTCAGGGGCTGTGGAGTGAAATGAAGTAGCAGCAGGCATGTGAGGGCTAATGTGGATGCAGTAGAGGCTCACTCTTCATTAGAGACAGAGGATCAAGATGATGTGGGATTTGAGAATAGAGAAATTTAAATCCACTTCAAGGTATGTTTGTGAATCCTTTGCAACATCATTGTTATTTCTTAGTAGTGGAATTTCTTCATGCCATCAAAATGTTTGCAAGACAGCCTCTCAGAACTCAAGAGTGGAAAGTGGTGTGAAGGGAACATGTCCACTCTATCAGGATCCTCTTGGGAACCACTCAAATCCTCTCCACCACACCTTTTACTCCAGTTTGGCTGCGGTGACCTGTTCCCCGCTGGCTTCACTTAGCATCACACAGGAGCACCTTGCCAACACCCCATCTCCAGTCTGCCCAGTGCATGCTTCTGGTTGCATGGCCTACTGCAACTCTTTCACAAGGGGTGAGAGACATCCACAGGAACCCACTTGGCATTCACATGTATGTGCACATATGTATGTGTGCAAATGTTTGTGTGTGTGTGTATAAATAGGTTGGGGGGGGTGTAGGCCTTTCAGCAGTGAATAAAGGCCAAGGGCCCTTTCTTTTTCCTAGGCAGGCACACATCTTAATATATGTTATGTTTCATGTGATTTCTTATTTAATCCTTTCAGTTAGAACACCATGTTTTTTCCATGGTAGTTGTGGCCAACTCCCCAATGCAATTTTGTATTCTTCTCCTTTCTTCCCTGTTTCAATTCCTCTATTCCTCATTCCTGACACCTCAGTCAAACCTCCCACTAAATTATTGTACCTAATCTTTTGTTTCAGCTTGAGGTTGTGACAGCTTCTGTTTAATAAACAGAAAATAGCCCTGGTTGGGTAGCTCAGTTGGTTAGAGCATCGTCCTGATATGTTGGACAAGACACACACTAGAATCAATCAATGACTGTACAAATAAGTGGAATAGCAAAAACAAACAAACACACCCAGAAAATATAGGATCTGTGTGATTCAATGAAGGAATAGGAAATGGAATAAATCTTCCCCCTCAACTGGAAAGTGTGCTTCTGTTGTATTTTTCTGCTTTTTAAAATGAGTGTAGGTCTTCAGCTATTTCAAAATTTCTTTGCTATGTTGATTTCCTTAGATGAACAGCAATAGAAGAACCAAGTATTCTGTAATGGATCTTCAATCAATTACAGTGGAGTGTAAAAATATTCAGCTGCTTTTGAAAAAAAAATGCTCTTATAATTAAAAATCTGTTAGGAAGAAGAGTCCTAATTTTCCTTTATGTGCCTTGAAAATTTGCCAGGAATTTAAAAGTCTTCCATCATTACCCAGTGCTTCTGGACTTGAGCAGTCCCTCAGCACCTCAGTTAATTTTATGTCCTGAATCAAAATGACTTCTTTAGGCTTTCTTTTCTTTATCATGTCACCTAATTTAGTAAGATTTCGGGGATGGTTATTCTGATTAGGCTTTTGTTATTTAATTATGTGATCTTCTGTAACAATTATGCTATTCTGAAAGCAGTTTCTGAATAGCAAATTTCTTTTTTTTGGGGGGTGGGCTTTCCAGGTTCATGCCTGTCTCTTTTGATCTCAAGCTTGTCCAAAAAATTATATAGTGTTAATGGACATCAGAAGCAAGACCAGGACTTGATCTTTCATTGGATTTAATTAAGAGAGCTCATGCAATTACTACCTCTATTTGCTTAGAGGATATCAGCTAGGAATAACATTTTCTCCAATGGCAGCATCCTAAACTTCTGTGGCTTTTTTATATATGTGGCATTTCATTTTAGGCTAGTTCTATTTGAACTTTCTTCAAACAGAGGAAGAAACTCTTTAAGGAGAACAGCAAATCTGCACTGGGGTACACATTTTAGTTGTTAAACACTTTATTCTTTCAATTAAATTTTACCTCTAATTTTGAGCCTGTAAGATTGAACAGAAACCTGGCAGAGATAAACTTATCTCTGTAAGTCTAGACCTTGTTGCTCACTCATGACATTATTAAAATGGATGCTGGGAAAATTATAGTGCTATGACAAAATATGTAAGCCCAGAAATGTTGGTGTCAAGATTATCTGAGGCCCAATTCTGACTCTTCCACTGAGTCATACAAAAATTATATAATTTCTCTAAATCCCTATGTTTTCATCTGTAAGCACAGGTAATAACTGCAACAACCTCATCAAATTGCAGGGCCCCTAGGAAGCACTCAGTGCTAACTATTATCATTAGTCATTATGGCTGCTAAAGTACACTGTAGTCAATTACAGTAAATACCCACAATCTCTGTGCTTTTCTTTATGATGACTATGTATTGTCTTTTAGATATTTAGAAAGTAAGGAAGTGGAAGAGCCAAGGAAACTAGGGATTAAATTTAAAATCAATGCTTTTAGGAGAAGCAACACTGGGTAAAAATTGAGATCAAGGTTTCTTAAGTCTAAAAGCCTGGATTCGAATCACAGCGCTGTCACTGGTTAGCTCTTATTAGTACTTAAATAAGTTACTTAACCTCTCTGTGCCTGTTTGCTTGTTCTGAAATGGGAGATGAATATAGTGCCAACCTCACGTAGTTGTTCTGAGAATGATTCACCATATGTGTTCTGAAAGCAGTGCCCAGTAGGTCTGGCTCTATGGCCCTGTGACCTGTGCCATTTACCCAAGTCACCACGCTCAATATAATTTCATGCTTGGTTTAATGTTCTACTGCTGCTGTCTTCAAATGTTTAATAATTTCTTATTATTCCTAATAATTCTGGCCATGCCTGTGAGCAGAAGAGGTACGTAATATGCATGACCGCTTGCTGCTGCATCAGCATGTACAGCTCGTTTGTGACGCCCCACGAGCACAGACTTCCAGTAGATGCAAACGCGTGGGAGTTCAGCTGACTCAGAGCAAGTACAAGGTAAGCCTGTTACATCTAGGATGAAGTGAGAGTGCTGACAGTCCCAGGAGACCACAATTTTGGTTCAATACAGAATTTTCTTCAAAGGCAGAAAAAAGGCAATGACAGTCGAAGAAATATAATAACCAAAACTCGTTTTATATTCTTTCTTACTCATCTTACTTCCTTGTATTATACAACCATTTATGTTGAAATAATGACATAGGAGGAAAGGAAAGAACTTATCTTTTGTACTGTCAGTATGTCCTTATTAATAAGCTAAAGGGAGAGAGTGTTGGTCAAATGCGCCTGTATCAAGATGTGAATAAAAACAGCTGAATTATTTTTGCACAGTGCTTCCTCTGTCCTAGCAAGAAAGAAATACATATGCATGTATGACCTGTGAGGAATACAAATTGTGTGGTTTTGATGATCATGCACACAAGACAAGTACTCTTTCTTGTATTTTCATTTAAAGCTGGCATTACACAATGTAAAGATGGACAATAAAATCCGTGCTAAATTATTTAAAAAATTATTTTTCTTTACTTAGAATGACATTAGAGCAAATAAAAAACACTATAAAGAGTAAAGAGACCATGAAAGGTAGGAAAATCATTTATATTTTAATAGCTTTTACAGCATTTTTTCTTTATTTTTTGAACAAAGGGCTCTACACTTTTATTTTTCACATGGCCCAACAAATTATGTATCTGGCCTAATTGCTGGGCACATTATAAGTACTTTATATTCATATTTATATCTATATGTATGTGTGTGAGTATGATTGAGACCTACCTATCTATCACACAAAAGAATCTATTGTTTCCAGATACTTGTTTTAGAACGTTAAATTCTTAAAAGGAAAATCCAGAATTTCTATCCTTGGAAGAAAATTATTCCAACATGAAAAGAAGACTTACTCAGTATCTGAACCTGTTCCTGTGAGTTTTACATTCTCCATGAAGCTGATACACCCATTGCTCCCAGATTGGAAAGGTTTTCTTCTATATCACAGAGTCCTAACTAGATGGGCAAGTCCATAGTACACACTTTATTTCTTTAACCATCTTGTAGATACTTTTCAGTGTTCCTCTAAAGAACTTTACAGCTTTCTAAACCCTTTGAAATACATTTTCATCTAAGCCCTGCAACCCTTTTGAATTAGACAGTGAAGAAGTTAAAAAATAATGTGTATGGCTGGCTAGTTACCAACACACCTGGAAGGGCATCACCTGCTGAGCTCATCAGACGCCAGAGTCTGACCCTTCAGTTTTCCAGATTCAGTGAACAGAAAGTGTCAGTTTCTCCGAGCTCTATTGGACTTAGTCATGCTGATTCAAATCAACCAAATCCACGGGAGAATCAAGTAGAGAATTCAGAATGCCAATGGTGTAATTTGTAGAGAGAGATGTAACTTTCTGGCATGCCAGCACATTCCCTCGCTGTAGAAAACCGTCCTGGGAAGCCAGGTTATCAAGAGGTATCTTGTGAGCATGAAATCAGAGTAGGAGGGCTGGCTGGATACTCACATGTTTAATGGCATCAGGCTCTGGTGGGCCGGTAGATCTGTCTGGACAATAAGACAATAAGGAGAAGCAGGCATGCTGCATCAGTTATCTCCCTGAGATTCTCTGTTCTCCAGTCAGTGCTGGAGGCATCCTGATAAATCATGCTTTTCTTTCTCTCATGCCCTTGTTGACTGATTCAGGTTCTGCTGGACCTGATTGTTCTTTCTTGAGATCCGTGATTTTATCAATATAGTAATAGCCAGAGTCTTTCTTTCTGCTTCTGGCCTAGGGAATACTTTTTATTCCTTTAGGCACATTTCATATAAAGGAGATTTTGTATAACTTAGACTAGTTTTGAGGTTTAAGTCTGAGCTTTTAGGACTGACTTCATTTTCCAAAACAGAAAACAGGTTCAGAGAGTTTTAATAACTCAGGCTGAGGAAGGGAATCTACATGTTTACTCCTAGTCTGGGTTTTGTTTATTTGAATGCACATTTATATGCAATAATGTCTTTCCTGCTATATTATACTCTACTACATTTGCCTTTTCAAAATTTTAGAAATCTAGACCTTTTTTTTTTTTACTGTAAGATAACATCATATTAATTTCCTGTCAAACTCTTTGACTTAACCTACGAAATACCACATAATCTTAGCTCTCTTAGCTCTTGGCTCTCTATCCTCCAACCTTATTTTCTGTCTCTCTCCCTTCACTCCATACTCACATATTCTGCCTCGGGCGTTTTACACACACTTTTCCTCCACCTGGAGTGCTGTTCTCTTAGACATGTCCTTTGTTCCACTCTTTCACTTCAATCAGAACGCCGCTCAAATCCAACCCTCTATCTAATTACACCCCTATCCCCCTCCCCCATGCCATTGCCCCCTTTACATATGCTTGTAGCACTTAACACTCAGTTTAATGTCTTATTTAAATTTTACATACATATTTTTTATTTTGTCTGGCTTTCTTACTAAAATATAAGCTTCAAGGAGCTTTCTTTGTTTTATTCTTTGCTCTATTCTCAGTCTTTTGAACAACCTTTACCACACTGGACTATTGTGGAAAAAAGAAAACACATAGTGGGCACTTAGTATCCATTCGGGTCTTTACCAAGTGGGCGGTATATATTCCTTTGCTGTCTAACATCCATGCACTCATTGGGTCATTCACTGAACAACTTTCTCTTGAGTGGTTCTTCTGTGCACAAAGTAAGTCTTCTTGAAGTATATGTTGAGTGAAGAGATAGATAAATGAATAATTAACTGTTATAAGAGTTAGAAAGAAAAAAAAATGTCACTTCCAGTTAGGTCAGATATCAGGAGAGGATTCATGGAGAAGGTAGTATTTAATCCAGGTCTTGAAGGATAAGTTTGATTTATTTCTGTGGGCATGGGGATGGGAAGCATTATATATATATATTTATAATGAGGTCTGTAGAACTCTCTACTCTGCAGTTTTAACATCTTAGAAGGTAAGCTCCATGAGGGCAGAGGCTGTTTCTGTCTAGTTATCTTGGTTTATATAGTTTTATATAGTTTAGTATCTTTATATATCTAGTATTTATCATCTTGATATAGCTACTATATATCAAGATATATATATATAATTCATTTTATATTGATAGATATTATAAATGAATAGATACAAATAGAAAGTAAAGTGTTACAAAATTTATAAAGATGAGATTTTGATATGTATGACACTAAAGATTCCAAATGAAATCTTTAGATAAGCCCATTTTTATCTATAGGAAAAATTGGAGTCAATGTGTACATAGTTTAGAGTTAGTTTCAAATTAGTATAAAGGTTTATTATGGAATGTTGAAATTAATACATTTACCTCATAATTATTTTTTTAAATTAGAGTTTCAAATACAATTCATTATACAAAAGGCTCAGAAAGATTGAATAGTTTCCTTAATGCTGATGAGACCTTATTTGTCTTATGAGATTTTTAGCGGTTAAGCTCTGAACCATTATATTACCTTAAGGTAATTAAAAATAGTATATCTTTATGACAGCAAATCCTCTCTTGGGAACACCTCATAGTAATATGTTCCTATGCACTCGGCACTGATGTGTCTTATATCTTTATTAGTCATACGTATAACACATCATTTAATCATTTATTTAAGTACTCAACTAGAATATAGTTGAAGAGGAACTTATAGTCAGATAGTATGAATCTAAATATCGATATGATTCTTATTTAACCTTACAACATCAACCATGACAAGGAAGAAATGTCTAGTGTTTTCTTGGGAGTGTTTTTTTTTTTTACTTACCTGAGCATCAAGTTATCAAAGTGCAAGCTTGCACCCCTTGCCTTGGGGCCGACGGACTCTAATGGCCAATCCAGCACAGCTGCAAGAGCAGACCTGCCAGTCCTGAACACTTCCTTGTTTATCCATTTACCTGGCAGAGCATGAAACGCAGTGAATGCTTGACTATTTCTTAGGTGATTATTCCCCTTTCATTTCTGAACTTTAAAAACGACATATGGCAATACTAGGTTTTACAACCATCTTAGTGCTAGCACAAAATGTTTATTAACTGTGCTTGGTAAATTACAGTTTTCCAAATCTAGTTGAGTCAGAAAGCATGGTATGTTAGTTATTTACACGTCTCAGCCAGTGTTGTCGTGTTAGAAAGTTGTAGCAATAGAGGGGTATCACAAAATTCTATTTATTTTTTCTTCAAGACAATGGTACTTAAAGAAATATGATAAAACACCTGAGATTCTGTTGTGCGTTTAGAGATTGTAATTCTCCTAAATTTCAATCTGAGGTAGGTTATCTCTTGCATGAGACTGGTGTGTGATTCATTTGAGTTGTGGATATGATACTAAATACAATGGATGTATGCTCAATAAATTAAGGAAAACCTGGATGAATTTTGAAAGCCAAGGAAGTGGGACACCAAACAGTTTTAGCATTGGATTAGATGGTGGACTTCAGAGTCTGGGAAGCAGGCAAAGAAAGAAAAATCCAGGTGTCCTACGTGATGTATCTTGGCTATTTTTTTCTAGCAACCAACTGGAATGTTTTGCCTTTTGGATGTTTTCTCTTAGTTTTGAAATTTGCAGATTAATTCAGATAGATGCAAGGTACCATGTAACCATATTATCCTCGACACATTTTTAGTTTTTATTCACTTTTTCAAGAAATATTTTTAATGTATTTATTTACACAAGCTATTACAGATGTGGGCTGGGGAGTTAAAAAAGTCATTATTCTTCAATGAACTTTCTGCTAATTCTGAATAGTATTTGTTGTGGTTCATTTTGTATGTCAACTTGGCTAGGCCACAGTACCCAAATATTTGGTCCAACACTGGCCTAATACTCCTGTAAAGATATTTTTTGAGATGAGATTAACATTTAAATCAGTAGACTTTGAGTAAGGCAAGTTACTTTCATAATGTGGGTGGGCCTCATCCAATCAGTTTAAAATCTTAAGAAGAGTTGACCTTCCTGGAAGAAGAGAAGCTGCCAACAAGCTTCTCTTATATCTCAGTTGCAACTCTTTAGTGGTCTCTAGCCTGCTAGCTTATTTTGTAGATTTTGGACATGTCAGCATCCACAATCATATGAACCAATTGCTTAAAAGGAATTTCACTTTACACACACACACACACACACACACACACACACCGTTGTTTCTGTTTCTCTAAAGAGCCATCACTAATACGCTTTTTATAGTACAAGTGGAAAACATCACTAATGAATTGATAGCTTTTTTATTGATTTTTTTTCTAAGCGAGAGAGAGAGAAACATCAATTTGTTGTTCCACTTATATAAGCATTCATTGGTTGATTCTTGTTTGTACCCTGACTGGGGATTGAACTCTTAACCTTGGTATATCAGGACAACACTCTAACCAACTGAGCTACGTAGCCAGGAGAAATAACTTGTTTTAATTAAGCATTTTTATTAGAACTTTAATCCTCATTCTAGATAATGCTCTACAAATTTACAGTGATTTATGGTTTTCTAAGGGCTGTAACATGAATTTTTCCATTTATAGTTTATAATACTTTGGCAGAGAATTAGGACAGAGTACAAATATTTTCATTTTGAAGATTTGAAAAGTATTGTCCTCAGTTTATTATTTACTCAAAATCAGCTGTGAGGTGATAGCACAGTATCTGGTACTCTACCTTCCTCTCCTCCTTCTCTCTCTCTTCCTCCCACCCCCTTTCTCCCTCCTTACCTCCACAGCCAGTGGCTCAATTGGTTTGAGCATGGCCCTGAGTGCTGAGGATAACTGCATTGGAGTGCATCAGCCTCAGGTACACGAGCATCTGCCCCAGGTGGGGTTCCTGGGTGGATACCCGTCTGGGCACACGTGAAAGTCTGCCTCACTATCTCCCCTCCTCTCACCTTAAAAAAAAAGAGTATAAAGTAGCTAACATTTGGCATTGGCATTGATGAGGACAGTGAGTTTACTTGCACACACTGTGCTGGTTGTAAGCAACTGTGCTGAACTCAGCTCTGCCACCCCTCAGCCTGGCCTAGAGCAGGTGCCTGGCACTGAGAAGGTGCTCAGTAAGTCACTACCTTATGTATGAAGGGCTATTAATGTCCATGAAGTACTCTTCCTGGAGCATACTCTTCATTTCATGCATAGGATAAAGTGGGCAGTAAGCAAATTCAAAGTTAGCTTTAGTGAGTCAAAATGGCTCCTGCTGATGTCCTGCCTGAGGTCCCCAGACAGTGGGAGCACCAGAAAGGCCTTCCCCTGTGCAGGGTCTCCTTCTACGTAACAGGAAGGAAGACCTGGGTTAGGGACCATGCAAGTTCCATGGTCCTTTGTTGGCAGCCTTCTGCATCATCTGTAAATAATATTTTGTAAATGTATTAGCATAGTTAGAACCCTTTTTATACTCAAGGGAAAGTGGGCTTTTTTTTTTTTTTAAATTCCTTCTTTTTATTTTTATTTTTATTTATTTTTTTAGAGAGGAGAGAGAGAGGGAGAGAGAGAGAGAGAGAGAAGAGAGAGACAGGGGGGAGGAGCTGGAAGCATCAACTCCCATATGTGCCTTGACCAGGCAAGCCCAGGGTTTTGAACCGGCGACCTCAGCATTTCCAGGTCGACGCTTTATCCACTGCGCCACCACAGGTCAGGCCAAAAGTGGGCTTTTTATCTGCCTTTGTGATGCAGATCAGCCACCCACTTAGCTACTGCATCTCTACTATGAGGATACCTTGGAATGAATAGAATTTTTTAAAAAAATTATTGATTTTAGAGAGACAGAAAGGGAGAAAGAGGGAGAGAGAGAGAGAGAGAGAGAGAGACAGGAACATGGATCTGTTCCTGTAAGTGCCCTGACTGGGAATCGAAGCAGCAACCTCTGCACCTTGGGAAGACGTGCCAATCAATCGAATATCTGGCCAGGACAGAAATGGGTTAGATTTGAACACAACCTTCACAGAAAATTGTGGCAGGGTTATTAAGTGAAAGTGAATTTGTCATCACTAAAGACAGACATTTGCTGCAGTGGAAAACATACTGCACTTGAAGACAGGGGACCTTGTGGAAGCTCTGTGGGGTTGCATGATTATTTTTTTTATTGATTTTAATTTATTGTGTTTACATAGATTCTAGTGTCCCCTTGAATGCATCCCCCTCCCCTGTGTTCCTCTCAACATCTCCTTTGCCCCTCTCCCTACAGTGTCCTCCCCCCTTCCCTTATCCCATCCTCTCATCCCCTTTCCCTCTGTCCGTTTTCCCTCTGGACTCTTTGATCTCTCCTCTGCCACAATTCTGTTCCTCAGTTCACACTGTTCATTGAATTCCTCAAATGAGTGAGGTCATATGATATTTTTCTTTCTCTGTATGGCTTATTTCACTTAGTATAATAGTTTCCAAGTCCCTCCATGTTGTCATGAAAGGTAAGTTTCCTTCTTTTTCATGGCCCCATAGTATTCCATTGTATATATGTACCATTGCTTTATAATCCACTTGTCCACTGACAGACACTTGGGCTGTTTCCAGCTCTTTGCTATTATAAACAATGCTGCCATAAACATGGGGGTGCATTTTTTCTTTTGAATCAGTGATGTGGTGTTCTTGGGATATATTCCTAAAAGTGGGATGGTTGGGTCAAAAAGCAGTTCCGATTTTAATTTTTTGAGGAATCTCCATATTGTTTTCCACAGTGGCTGCACCAGTCTGCATTCCTACCAGCAGTACAGGAGGGTTCCCTTTCTCCACATCCTCGCCAGCATTTATTCTGTGTTGTTTTGTTAATGAGCGCCCTTCTGACTGATGTGAGGTGATATCTCATTGTGGTTTTAATTTGCATTTCTTTAATGATTAGTGATGTTGAGCATTTTTTCATATGACTATTGGCCATCTGTATGTCCTCTTTGGAGAACTGTCTATTCATTTCTTTTGCCCATTTTTGATGAGATTGTTTATCTTCCTGCTGTTGAGTTTTACAAGTTATTTATAAATTTTGGTTATTAACCTCTTATCAGACATATTAGCAAATATATTCTCCCATTGTGTGGGTTGTCTTTTTATTTTGTTAATGGTGTCTTTTGCTGTACAAAAGCTTTGTAGTCTCATATAGTCCCATTTGTTCATCCTGTCCTCTTTTTCACTTGCCTATGGAGTTAAATCAGGAAATATATTGCTGCGAGAGATGTTGGAGAGCTTAATGCTTATGATTTATTCTAAGATGCTTATGGTTTCACGACTTACATTTAAATCTTTTATCCATTTTGAGTTTATTTTTGTGAATGGTGTAAGTTGGTGGTCTAGTTTCATTTTTTTGCAGGTAGCTGTCCAATTTTCCCAACACTGTTTGTTAAAGAGACTGTCTTTACTCCATTGTATGCTCTTACCTCCTTTGTCAAATATCAATTGACCATAAAGGTGTGGGTTTATTTCTGGGTTCTCTGTTCTATTCCATTGATTTGTATGTCTGTTCTTATGCCTGTACCAAGCTGTTTTGAGTACAATGACTTTGTAGTATAACTTGATATCAGGAAGTGTGATACCATCCACTTTATTCTTTTTTTTTCAAGATTGCTGAGGCTATTTGTATTCTTTTTTGGTTCCATATACTTTTGGAATATTATTTCTATATCTTTGAAGTATGTCTTTGGTGTTTTAATAGGAATTGCATTGAATTTATAAATTGCTTTGGGTAATATAGACATTTTAATGATTTTTATTCTTCCTATCCACAAACATGGTATATGCTTCCACTTGTTTGTATCTTCCTTGATTTCTTTTATCAATTTTTTATAATTTTTGAGTATAAGTCTTTAACCTCCTTGGTTAAATTTACTCCAAGGTACTATGTTTATTTTGTTGCAATAGTGAAGGGGATTTTTTTCTTAATTCCTCTTTCAGACAGTTCATTGTTGGTGTATAAAAATACCTCTGATTTCTGAATATTAATTTTATACCCTGCCACCTTACCAAATTCATTTATTAGGTCCAGTAGTTTTTTGACTGAGACTTTAGGGTTTTCTATGTACAGGATCATATCATCAGCAAATAATGATAATTTTATTTCTTCTTTTCTGATTTGGATGCCTTTTATTTCTTCTTCTTATCTGAGTGCTGTGGTTAAAACTTCCAGAACTATATTGAATAAGAGTGGTGAAAGGAGGTACCCTGCCTTGTTCCTGATCTTAAGAGGATTGCTTTTAATTTTTCCCCATTGAATATGATGTTGGCAGTGAGTGTGTCATAGATGTCCTTTGTATGTTGAGGTATGTTCTCTGTATTCCTACTTTACTGAGAGTCTTGATCATAAATGGGTGCCTTATCTGCATCCATCGAAATTATCATGTGGTTTTTCTCCTTCCTTTTTTTTATGTGATGAATCACATTGATTGTTTTGCAAATATTGTACCAGCCTTGCCTCCCCAGTATAAATCTCACTTGATCATGATGTATGATTTTTTTCATGTATTGCTGGATCCGGTTTGCTAATATTTTGTTGAGAATTTTAGTATCTAAATTCATCAGGGAGGCCCTGGCTGGTTGGCTCAGTGGTAGAGCGTCGGCCTGGTGTGCAGGAGTCCCAGGTTTGATTCCTGGCCAGGGCACACAGGAGAAGCACCCATCTGCTTCTCCACCCCCCCCCTCCTTCCTTTCGTTGGTCTCTCTCTTCCCCTCCTGCAGCCAAGGCTCCATTGGAGCAAAGTTTGCCTGGGCGCTGAGGATGGCTCCATGGCCTCTGCCTCAGGTGCTAGAATGGCTCTGATTGCGGCAGAGCGATGCCCCAAGATGGGCAGAGGATCGCCCCCTGGTGGGCATGCCGGGTGGATCCCAGTCGGGCGCATGCGGGAGTCTGACTGCCTCCCCATTTCCAGCTTCGGAAAAATACAAAAAAATACAAAAAAATAAAAAAATAAAAAAAAAATTCATCAGGGATATTGGTCTATACTTTTCTTTCTTTGTAGTGTCTTTGCCTGGTTTTGGAATCAGAATTATGCTTGCCTCATAAATGGAGCTTGGAAGTCTTCCCTCCTTTTTAATGTTTTGAAATAGCTTGAGAAGGATAGGAGTTAGTTCTTTGAATATTTGGTATCTAGAATTCACCTGTGAAGCTATCTGGTCCAGAACTTTTGTTTGCTGGGAGTTTTTTGATAACTGTTTCATCTTCACTTTTTGTAATTAGTCTGTTTAAGTTTTCTGATTCTTCCCGATTGATTGTTGAAAGATTATATGTTTCAAGGAATTTGTCCATTTCACCTAGGTTGTCTAATTTTTTGGTGTACAGTTCTTCATAGTATTTTCTAGAATCTTTTGTATTTCTGCTGTGTCAGTTGTTACTTCTCCACTCTCATTTCTAACTTTATTTATTTGAATCCTCTCTCTTTTTTTCTTGGTGAGTCTGGTTAAAGGTTCATCAATCTTGTTTACCTTTTCAAAGAATTAGCTCTTGGTTTCATTGATCCTCTGTATGTTTTTTAGCCACTATGTCATTTATTTCCACTCTGGTCTTTATTATTTCCTTCCTTCTACTACCTCTGTGCTTTACTTGCTGTTCTTTTTGTAGTTCTTTTAGTTGCATGGTTAAGTTGTTTATTTGATCTTTTTCTAGCTTCTTAAGGTATGCCAGTAATGCTATGAACTTCCCTCCCAGTACTGCTTTTGCTGTGTCTCATAAATTTTTAGTTGCTGTTTGCTCATTTTCATTTGTTTCAAGGATATTTTTTTATTTCTTTCTTGATCTCATTGTTAACCCATTTGTTAGTTAATAATATACTATTTGAGGTTTCATGTGTTTGAGTGTTTTTCAGTTTCTCTATTATAGTTGATTTCTAGTTTCATGCCATCGTGATCAGAGAAGATGCTTGATATGATTTCAATCTTCTTAAATTTGTTGAGACTAGTTTTGTGCCTTAACATGTGGTCTATCCTAGAGAATGTACCATGAGCACTTGAAATAATGTATATTCTGTTGCTTTAGGGTGAAATGTTCTGAAGATATCTGTTAAATTCAGTTGATCTAGTGTGTCCTTTAAGTCTGCTTTTTCTTTGTTAATTTCTTTCTTTCTTAAGGATCTATCCAGTGATGTTAGTGGCATATTGAAATCTCCTACTATTATAGTATTGCTGATGATCTTTTTGTCCATCAAAATCTGCTTTATATATTTAGGTGCTCCTATATTAGGTGCATAGATATTTATAATGGTTATATCTTTCTGTTGGATTGCTCCTTTAATCATTATTTAGTGACTTTCTTTATCCCTTACTATAGCCTTTGTTTTAAAGTCCATTTTGTCAGATATAAATATTGCTACCCGAGCTTTTTTTTCATTTCCATTTGCATGATATATTTTTTTCCAACCTTTCACTTTCTTTTTTTTTTTTTAATTTTAATTTATTTTTAAAGCCAGAAATGGGGAGGCAGTCAGACTCCTGCATGCGCCCAACTGGGATCCACCTGGCATGCCCACCAGGGGGCGATGCCCTGCCCATCCGGGGCATTGTTCTGTTGCAACCAGAGCCACTCTAGCATCTGAGGCAGAAGCCACAGGGTCATCTTCAGCGTCTGGGCCAACCTTGCTCCAATGGAACCCCGGCTGCTTGAGGGGAAGAGAGAGACAGAGAGGAAGGAGAGGGGATGGGGTGAAGAGGCAGATGGGTGTCTCTCCTTTGTGCCCTGGCCGGGAATTGAACCTGAGACTCCTGCATGCCAGGCCGATGCTCCACCACTGAGCCAACTGGGCAGGGCCCCAACCTTTTACTTTCAGTCTATGTGTATCTTTTGTCTTGAGATGGGTGTCTTGTAGACAGCATATGTATGGATCCTGTTTTCTTATCCACGCAGCTACCCTATGTCTTTTGATTGGAGCATTTA
The DNA here is from genome assembly GCF_036850995.1 of Saccopteryx leptura. Classification (NCBI taxonomy): domain Eukaryota; kingdom Metazoa; phylum Chordata; class Mammalia; order Chiroptera; family Emballonuridae; genus Saccopteryx; species Saccopteryx leptura. The sequence goes on along the minus strand of NC_089505.1, from coordinate 282,215,443 downwards.
ATCCATTTACATTTAAGGTTATTATTGATATGTAGTTGTTTATTGCCCTTTTAGTCTTTAAATCTACATTCTTCTTTTTCTAGATTTTTTCCCATTTGTTCTGTTTACAACAGACCCCTTAACATTTCTTGCAGCATTGGTTTGGTTGTAATGAACCAGTTTTTATTATTCTTTCTTTATCTGTTAGCTTTGGTATTTTAATTATGATGTGTTTTGGTGTATCAGGGGTCCCCAAACTTTTTATACAGGGGGCCAGTTCACTGTCCCTCAGACCATTGGAGGGCCACCACATACAGCACTCCTGTCACTGACCACCAATGAAAGAGGTGCCCCTTCTGGAAGTGTGGCGGGGGACTGGATAAATGGCCTCAGGGGGCTGCATGCAGTCCGCGGGCCATAGTTTGGGGACACCTGGCTAGGTCTCTTGGAGTCCTCTTTAATGGGATTCTCTGTGCTTCTTGAACTTGTGTGACTTTTTCTTGCATCAATTTAGGGAGGTTTTCAACTGATTTCTTCAATCAGGTTCTCTATTCCTTGCTCTTTCTCTTCTCCTTCAGGAACCCCTATGATGCGGATGTTATTTCTTTTCATATTGTCACAGAGCTCTCTTAGAGTTTCCTCTGACTTCTTGAGCCTCTTTTCTTTTTGCTGCTCCACTTCTGTGTTTTTCTTTATCATGTCTTCTAAATTGCTGATCCAATCCTCTGCTTCATCCAGCCTGTTTTTAATTCCTTCTAGTGTTTTCTTCATTTCTGATATTGTATTTGTCATTTCTGACTGGTTCTTTTTTATGATTTCAATGTCCTTTTTGATGCTTGTTATCTCTTTATTTAGGTGTTTATTATATCCATCCCTTGTTACTCTAAGATCCTTGAGCATCCTAACAATCATTATTTTAAACTCTGCATCTGGTAATTTGTTTTTTTCCATCTCATTCAATTCTTTTTCTGGGGATTTCTCCTATTGATTCATTTGGATTGCATTTCTTTGTCTTCCCATTTTGTCTGTGTATACACTCTTCTTTTGGATGTGTTGTTTTTGTAACTAGCTGGGTCTAGGGTTTGTATTGTCTGCCTACAATTTTCAGTTGTGTTGTTTCTATGTCTTCTTGGGTTGGCATCAGCTGTTGTTTGTAATCTTCCATGGGCTACTTATCTGCTATCACTGTTCTTTTTGCTATTTGTGTCAGCATTTTCTATGTCTTAGCTGGGTCAAGTGTGAGGAGCCCTTCTTTAAGCTACCACTCTAACAAGAGTTGTTAGGTCCTGAACTGATGCTCTCCATATCTGGCCACTGGATGTGCCTGTCCTGGTCGGAACCTGATACAGATCAGTGGGGGTCACTGCCTATTACTGGCTCTTATCAACCTTTTTGGAGCTACAGGTGATCAAGATCTTGTGGCTGCCTCTGCTTGGCCCAGGTGCCACTGTAAATATTAGCTGCACTCTTAGGCTAGCTTTTATCTACTCTTGGCCTGGGGGGAGTTCCTTTAAAAGTTCAAGTTTTCCTCAGATCTGCTTTCTGCTGCCTCTTATTGCTGGCTAATTGTTGGACTCACTACTGTAATTCAGTGATTAGGTATGGTACTGAATGTGGCTTTCCCCTTAGCCTCAGATGTCATTCTATCCAGACTTTTTAATTTTTTTTATTTAATTTTTTTCTTTTTTTTCAGCACTCAGTACTGTGTGGTCACAGGTGTCCACTGTGTGTGGTCTTTGTGGTCCTGATGTGTGGTCTGTCTAATGGCCCCCCCCCCTTCCACCACTGCTGTTGCTTCCTCGGGCGTTTTGGCTTGGGTGCTGCTGCTGCCAGCCCGCCTCCGCCACTTGCGGGACCGCACGCACCCTTTCAGACTACCTCTGCTGTAGCCCTGGCCTCAGCCGCCGTCAAGGGCAGGCATACGCCATAGATAGGATTATGCACGAACTCAGACCTCTGAGGCAGCTGCTGTGGCCTCCACCTCTGCTTGCGGATCTGCACGCAGCTTCTCGGACCACTTCCACTGTCATCCGGGCTCCCTCCGTCACCACAGGCAGGCCCGTGCCATGGGAAGGATTGTGCACAAGCTCGGACCTCTGTAGTGGCTGCCATTGCCCCACCACTGTGGGTGGGCCTGTGTGTGCCTGCTTGGATTGCCTCCATTGTTGTCCTGCCTAATGCCGCTGGCGGGCTTCTGTGCTTGCTTCGACCTCTGCAGGGGCCTCCACCTCCATGGGCCAGCGCGCAGGCTTGTTTGGACCGCCCTGGCTCCTACAGCTGCGCTCTGCTGCTGCAGGCCTGCCTGCCCACCCCTGGCGAGCACTCAGCATCATGGGAGGGGTGTAACTCAGACCTCAGCACTCACTACCTGTGTCCCTAATGTGCTGCCTGCCTCTAAGTGCTTCTTTGTTCTGACTGGAGCAGGAGAGCCTCTGCTGGGAGGTGTCATTTCTTCCCTTTGCTGGTGTTACTGCTCTATGAAAAATTTTCACTTTACATTTGGAGAGTCATTCAACCCAGGGTTAGAGTGTTCATCCCTCAAAGTGTCACCCCCTGTGCCTTTGAGACCACACTCTCCCCTGGCAACTTCAGTCTTCCCAGCGCTTCCCGCTCCCAGAGCCCCAGGCAGGTGGCTGTGAAAGAGGCTCTCCATGTGGTTCCTTTAAATGGAGCCTGGGTGTGAGAGTTCTGTCTCCTTCTCTCAAACAGTATCTAGGCTCCATTCTCAGCCAAATACAGTCCGTTCCCCCTTCCAGGCTCCAGGGTTCTAGGCTGGGACTCTGGTTCTGGGGCTGAGGACTCACAACTTGCCGGGTACTCCTCCCTACGGTAGAGTTCCTCCGGGCGGCGGCTCACTCCCAGGAGTGGGGCAACCCCTTCTCTGTCTCTGCCTTTCCTACCAGTCTCAGTGTGGGTTCTTTAGTGGTCCTTGGCTGTAGAATCTCCTTAGTTTAGTCCAAAGTTGGTCTTTTAAGATGACTGTTCTCAAAATTAAGTTGTAATCCACTTTGGTTTTGCAATGCAGAGTTGGAATGTCTGCTTACTCCATGGCCATCTTGTCTCTCTCTCTCTCATGATGATTTGTTTCTCTGAGCTTAATTTCCTTTCTTATAATCGAAGAGCTTGGTTTAAGTATTCTTTAGAGGTACCTCCAACTAAATAACCTCATGGTTTCCTAAAGGGTTTTTCAGACAACCGTCAACTCCAGATCTTAGAATGTGAGGTCTTAAATTGACCTTAAACCTTCATGGGCACTGTCTCTGCTACATACAGTGTGTATAATTTGCAAGCTTATTTGTGAAATTGGCAAAAAAATTCTTTCTTATTATAAGTTACTCTGAAGATTACATTATATGTTGCATTTGAAATGATTAGCAGATAGCCAGGCTCAGGGTAACACTAAATAAATGTTGCTATGGTGGGGGGTAAGGGTGCAGGTATTATTACTACACACAAGATCATCTGATACTTTTTAACCTTCACAGTGAGAAATGAAATGTGATGAAAAGAATTGATTCTAAGCCTTATCCTGGTGAACATCACTAATCTCCATACCAAGTATGAATGCAGAAAAGTCAATTTTCCATTTCTAAGCATAGAGAATATTTTAAGGTGATTTTTTTTCTTTGGGTCAAAATAAATGCTCTTTGCTTAGGGGTGCCAAGGCAGGTTCACATATGTAAATACTTTTCTTAAAATTTAAGTAGATTATAAACTCACACAATTATTCTAGTGGAAAAATTATCTACGTGTATATAGATGTGCATGTTTGTCAATATGTTTATCAGTTATATTTGTAAATATTTTTTTCAAGTGATGTACAGTCCAAGTTTGAAAAAAATAATAGAAGTGAAATGTTTTTCCTATCCTGATTTTATTCGTTTTTCTACAATCTCCTCAAACTCCCCCCACAAAATTTAGCTATTTTTATTAGTTTCTTATGTACATGTCCAGGTTTTTTAAAATTGAAGCTTAATTCTTCTTGCTGTTTTCATAAAAAGTAGCGTATCCTATGCATTTCAATACCTTGCTCTTTTTTTTTAGCATTCTTCTTTTCTTTTTTTAATTTTTATTTTTAATTTAATGTGTTGACATGGTTTCAAGTGTCCTACTCAACATAACACCCTTTATAACCTGCAACATGCCCCCCATACCCCAGGCAAAGTCTATTTCTATCCCCATTGCCCCCACCTTGTCTCCAAACCTTCACCTCCATTGCCCTCTGGCTATAGCTAACCGGTTCTCTAGATACACAATATGTATATGATTTTGGCTAATCCCTTCACCTTCTTTTTGAATGTAACTTTGTATCCTGTAAAATATTCCACATAGCCGGGCAGATTGTATTTTTGAAAATAGTAGCAACAATAGCTTCCCATGTCACCTGTTCCTCTTCCAATGTCTCTTTGACAGTCTTCTTAAGAGATCCTTTGATGTCCCCTCTCCTTGAAGCTGAATGGGATATTGTTCATGCTACTATGTGATAAGGGTAAGACAAAAGGGTCAATACAGCTTCCTCCTGGCTTTCTTTCTAGGATGCTTCTATTGGAACTCAGACACCATGCTGTCAGGAAGCCTAAGCAGTTACATGGCAAGGCCATGTGTAAGTATTGCAGCTTGAACCCCAGCTGAGGTTTCAAATCCAGCATTCAGCACCATACTTATGAATGAGCAGACCTTCCCAGTATTTCAGCCTCATGTAGTGGAGTCAATTCCCAGGCTTCAAGTTTTTCCATTTAAACCCATTAAGGATGGAAGAGAATAAGCTGTTTCTATTTTTCTCTTTCAGAATTCTTGACGCAGAGAATCTATTCACATAATAAAATAATTGTTGTATTACATCACTAAGTTTGAAGTGGTGTGTTATGTGGCAGTCGTAACTAGAACAGAGTTTTTGTATTTTTTTTTGCATGTTTATAGTATTCTATTGTTGAGCTATACCATATTTAATTACATCCCTATAGATTACAACTTGCATATATTTTGAGTTTTGAATATAAATCCTCTGATAAAAAACCTTGTAAATATTTTAAATGGAGTCAGGCATATGTATGAATAAATTTTCTGAAGTGAGATTTTTGAGGCACGGATAAATGAATTTGGAAGTTTGATTGATATTCCCAGCTGGCTTTTATATGGGTTGTATGCATTTACATTTACACATGAAGTATCTAAGAGGGCTTGTCTCAATGCAGTCTTTCTAAAGTATTTGTGGAAAACCTATGGTTTTTTGGTATTCTAATAAATTTTTAAAATGGTATTTTGAAATTATAATTTACATGATTTTTACCATGTATAAATTTGAACAACTTCTTGTATGAATATTCTTTTATGTAAGTCATCTTTTTATATCTTACTTAAATTTATAAGTAAATTCTCATATATATGTTAGGTGAATTAGTCCTGAATCTGCAAAGTGATTTGCAAATGCTTTTCTTGTAATTTTCTTTTGACTTTCTTTATCATATTTTGTATAATGTTGAAGATTTTGACTTTTATACAAGTAACATTCTCAAATGGAATCACATGAGACTCTTAACAGGCAAAACAATCTTGAGTTGGTAAAACAGAGTGGGAAACATCATATGTCCTGACTTCAAAGTGCATTATAAAGCTCCAGTAATCAAAACAGTAGGGTACTGGCAGAAAAACAGACAGACAGACAAATGGAACATGATAAAGAACCCTGAAAAAGAAGGAAATCCTGCCATTTGTGACAAGGTGGATGAACTTGGAGGATATGATACTAGGTGAAATAAGTCAGACACAGAAAGACAAATACTACATTATCTTTCTTATATGTGAATTCAGAAAAGTCAGAGAGAAGAAAAGTGGTTGCCAAAGGCTGAAGGATGAAAGAAATGGGGAGATGTTGATTAAAAGGTACAGACCTTCAGTTATGTAGGATGAATAAATTCTGGATTTCTCATTTACAGCATGGTGACTATAGTTAAGAATACCATATTGTATATATAGTACATGAAATTAACTAAGAAAATAGACCTTAAGTGTTCTCACTATACACACACACACACACACACATGTAAAGTAACTATGTGAGATGATGGATATATTAATGGGCTTGATTGTGGTAATCATCTCACAATGTACACCTTAAATTCATAAAAAATTTAGTTGTTAATTATACATCAATAAACCGGAAGTAATAAAAATAAAGAATGAATGTGGAACTGGAGTAAACTTTTTTTATATTGTTTTCAGATAACGATGTATTTTTTGAAGGAACTCAATAATATGATGGGTTTCAGACTTGAACCATCCTCTTTTCAATTATTTATTTATTTATTTATTTTAAATTTTTATTTTATTTATTGATTTTTAGAGAGAGGAGAGAGAGAGAGAGAGAGAGAGAGAGAGAGAGAAGGGGGAGGAGCAGGAAGCATCAACTCCCATATGTGCCTTGACCAGGCAAGCCCAAGGTTTCGAACCGGCAACCTCAGTGTTCCAGGTTGACGCTTTATCCCACTGCACCATCACAGGTTAGTTTTGATTTCATTGTTTAATTGATTTGTAAAGTAATTTGAACATTTTCTTCCAGTTCCATTGAAATCATCTCCTGCTTATTGGTTTGCCTAAAATAGTGTGTAAGTTGTGTCCCAAAGGTCACTAGAAAGCTTTGAAAGATGAAGGTGTTCTGGAACTTAAAGACCTTGAGAAACACCTGGCTTTAAACGTTAGAATCAGGGCTTCTGATTTAGTACTATAATTATAAAATTTTTAACAGTCTGAAGAAGCCACTTAAAATTTCATTTATCCTTTTCTTCATTGAATGTGGGAATCACTTGTGGTACTTGAAAATTTGTGATTCACAAAGATCTTAGAACATATCTTTCATGAATATCAAATAAGTAGTTGACAAAAGCATGTGTTCAAAATAAACATACAAAGGTTGACCTCTGTGTTCTATCTCCAGATATGTCATTCCTCACCACCCCCTCAACTTCCAGCCACATTAATTAGAAACTGCTTAAGTTTCGCTTCTGGTTACAGATGGACCTCTCTTTATTTCTTCTTCCTTGTCCTTGCCTTTTTAGATTGCAGTAAACTATATACTTAGTCCTGCTGCCTTGTATTCTAAGAGTCTGCTTGTGGGTTTCTTTATTTTTTTCAATTGAATATTTCTTTCCATTGTTTTCAGAGTCTTTTGTGTGGTAAAGCATTTGAGATCTTGTATGCCTATGAATGTTTTTATTCAGCACTTACACTTAAATCATAGTATCGGTGGATATCCAGTCACAGGTTAAGCATTCTTTTCCTTCAACACTTTACTACTACATTTATCTAGAAACTTTAAACAATTTTCCTTTCTGCATATTCTTTCTACTTTCATTTATATATATATATATAATATATATATATATTACTGGTAATTATGATAAATTGTTGCAGATATATTTTAGAAATAACTTTTTCATTTTCTTCTATCATTCCTAGATGTCTATTGTGTAAACATTAAAATTTTCTTTTGAATATGTATTCCTTTATTCTTCTTATTGAATTTATTGAGGTCACATTGGTTGAAAAAAAGTATACAGGTTTCAAGTGCACAATTCCACAATATCTTCTGAATTTTTAAATCTCTGTTATTCCTGATAACTTTTGAGAGTGTTTCTTTATTAGCTATTCCAGGAAACAGTTTTGTTATCCTAGCATGTATATTTTGTTCATCTTGTCTGTGAAATTCTTTATTTTTGAACTCATATTCCTACTTTTTCCTGCTTTGAGTGACTGATGTCTTCACGTCTCTCTTTCATGGTATTTTTCAAATGCTTATTTAAAAATATAAACTATCTGGTACAATATTTGTGCCTCATCTAACATAGGTTGTTCATTCTGAACCCTCTCCTTTCAGTTGTGGCTGTGGCCCTCAGTATCTAGTTATTCTTGCTGGAGCTCATTTTACCCTAGGAATGTCAGCTGTCTTTGTTGACACAGGATGCATAAGAGGACGAATAGTATATGCCATTGCAATCTGACCTTGACCATCCCATGTTATCGTCATATGAGGGACAACTCTGCCTTCCTTAAAAACATCTCTTATCTCTACCATGGATTCTGATATTTTGCAAGAGAACTTTGCATCCTTTGTTATACTTGCCATTTTGGTTTATAGATTAAATATCCACTTAACAAATCAACAACATTCTCACAATATCAAGACTACCTTTCAGCAAAAAGGACTACGTTGTTCATCTCTGTCTCTGGTGGCTTCAGTGTTCTCACACACATGGCAGGTACTTAGCAAATGTTTGTTAAATGAATAAAAGAGTAATCTGTAAAGTCAATTGCAATAAAATTACCAGTATTATTTTCTTTTTGAGGAATGTGTCAAAGTCATTCTTAAATTTATATGAAATTATAAAGGCTAAATATAGCTATGGTCACGTTGAAAACAGAGAATGAGGGAGAAATTATCTTGCTAAATAGTAAAATAAATTATAGAGCCACAGTAACAGAAATAGTCAATGGTTATGTGATAATAAACAAATAGGTCATTGGAATAGAGATCAAGAACAGGGCACCCAGGAACAGTTTAAAATATAAATAAACTTTGTATATCTATTTGCTTTATGGATTTCTCTCTCTGCATGTATTTATAAATTTCTTCATTTTTCTGTGGCGTTTTGGTTGGTTCCACTTTTGTTCTAATTTGAAGGAGTTAATCAGTATTTGTAAACTAGTCAGTGCCTTGACAGTTTGAAACATGGAAAACATCTTCTCGTCTGTCACATTTCATGTCAAGATGGAATGCTAAGGGTAATTCCTGGAGACTAGAGAGAATGCGGCAATTTTCCGGAGAAAAAGCTTTCTTAAAAATGAGAAAGACACTACTAGAATAAAATACATCTAATTACAGAGCTTGAGGCCAAATGTTGATGACATCTTAGAATAAACCTTGAGACTTCAAAGACACGTTTTGTGATGGCAGGCCCTTCACGGCCATATCCTTTGACCTTATGAAGACGTCCTGTGAAGTTCCCACACCTGAAGGGAATACTTGAGCACAGTGAAGAATAATGTCTCAAATCCTTTGCCTGGCCTAGCAGGCCTTTGCAGGTCTGTCTAGGTCTGTCTCTCATCTGCTTCTGTTCCCTCACATGACCTTATACATCAGCTATACTAAATGACTATTAGGTTATTATAATAAATTCTGGTTCACAGATTCACGGAAATAGCTTTCCAGATTGCTTTCACTTATTTTATAATGAAGTCGATAGTGAATTGCTTCTTGTCATCCTTGGAACCACTGACAAAACTCATTTTCAACTCTCTATTTCACTAAAAAGTATGTATGCATATGCATTTGTGAGTGTGTTCTTTTCTATTATGGGTTGAATTAATGCCTCCCCAGATTCATATATGGGAATCCTAATTCCCAGTACCTTAGGCCTCAGAATGTGACTCTTTCTGGAAATAGGTTTGGTACCCAACTCTTTCTGGAAATAGGTTGAGTAATGAGTTACCCAGATATAATTAATTATCCTGATACAGTTAGTTTAGATGAGATCATTAGGGTAGGTGTTAATCCTCTATGACCAGTGTCTTTATAAAGAGTAAGTTTAGACTCAGAAATGTGCAGAGAGAAAACACTATGTCAAGAGACTCAGGGACTATGCGGTCATCTAAAAGCTAAGAAGAGAGTTCTGGAAGAGATATTTCTCTCACAGTCCTCTGAAGAAACCAACCCTGCTGATACCTTGATTTCAGACTTCTAACCTCCAGAACTGTGAGACAATAAATTTTCATAGTTACAGCTACCAGCCTGTGGTACAGTATTTTGGCAGCCCTAGTAAAGTATTATATACCTCCATCCCTCGAATTAGCAATTAACTTCCTTTGAGAGCCATTTTGATAAAGATATAGAGGTTTCGAGTTGTTTGATTTTTTATTTTGTTTTTACTTTTTCTTAAAATGACATATATCTTAAAAATAGTTACTTGGTATTAACAGTAAGTAGAAAACCACAAACTACATTAGATGTGGGTGCTGATGGTACATTTAATCTTATTTACTAGCTATGTAACTATTTCCTACAGAGCAGCCTCACCAAATAATTAATTTTTAGGTTTTATAAAAAATCAGTTATAGATTACTAAATTTCATGGACTTTCTGGGTCATTTGCATGTATTAAGTATGTTCATTTTAAATCCACATGCTAAGAGTCTACATGTAATAGTTCTCTAAGGGACCAGAAATGAACTGACCTGAGACAGAGTGACAAATAGTGGAGAAAATTGTGTTGTGGATATAACTCATGGTTTGTTTGTTCAGTCGTTTGTTCATTCATTTATTCACTGATTCAACACAAATTGTATTGGGTGCCATGTCGTGATTCAGGGATGTAAAGATAAGGGTGATAAAACCCAATGGGAAAGGAGCTATGGGAACAAGGAGGAGTGCCTCTGTGTAGAGGGAGTAGAATGGAGGAAAGGGAAGTTTTGAGTTGAGAACTGAGTGGCCAGAGTGGGAAAGGAGGGGAGGATTTCTTTCCCAGGCAGAACAAACAGGATATTCTAATGAATTCAGGCTTGGGAATCAGATATGTTAAAGACTAGTGCCAGGTCAAGGGACTTAAATATAATATGCATTTAAAAATAATAGAAAACGCCTAATCTGTGATGGTACAGTGGTTAGAGTGTCGATCTGGAATGCTGAGGTCTCTGGTCCAAGTCTTCAGACTTACCTAGTCAAGGCACATGCGAGAGGCAACTATGAGTTGATGCTTCCTGCTTCCCCCTCCACTTTTCTCTCTCTCTAAAATCAATAAATAATATCTAAAAAGAAAATAGTAGGACAAGATGCTAGGGAGATTGTTGGTATGAGATTGGATGGGGTCTTGAATGTCATGCTTTCAGTCAATGATATGATATAAAACAGCCATGGTATTGACACAAGAAGTCCATGGTGCCTGTAGGACGCCAACTGTTGGAGAACCCTCATGTTTTCTAGTTGACCTTTCTCCAGATGTTCCAAAGGAAAACCTACTACTCCTGTCATACCTAGAACTGTCTATGGCATCTTGAATGCATGAGAAGTAGAGGTCATTCCTTCATCCCACACCTTTTAATTGAGATCTTCTTAGGATGAGCAGAATAGTACACCAGGCTTTAAGGTGGAGTAAAGGTGGTGAACTAAGAGTGACTTAGATACTTTGTTTTTTTTGTGTGTGTGTGTTTTTTTTTTAAATTACTGTTGAGGGGAGCTCTAAAGCATGCTTTTAGATGAGTAATACAGAAAGAATGTGTTCAATGTTTAAGAGAGGGACTGGATAACAAAAATTGAAAAGGAGGGAGCCGTTCTTCCAAGGATAGGGTCAGGCAATGCTTTACTTGGCTTCAAGAAGAGTAAGAGTGAGCTCTTCAGAAAAAAATTTCTTCCAGATGAGAAGGGACATGACACTATATATTTTTTCCTTTAATTTTCTCTCTCTCTCTCTTTTTTTTTTTGAGAACCAGCTGTGTTTGGCATTGTCCTGGATCTTTTGCCCATGGTATCTTATGTAATCTTCACAATACTCTTTGAGGTAGGGATCTTCATCTTTGTTTTATAGCTGGGAAACCCAGGCAATGGAGCTTTCCTTAACTTGGCAATAGATAGTTAAACTTGGGTTTATTAATTGTTCGAGAATACTCTCCCTGGTCTTCTCATAGAAAATATATCAATTCTAAAGACCAGTTACAACTCTCCCTGTCACAGTGTCATTAGACTCTGTAGCCCAAACCCAAATTCAAAATGAGTCTTATTCCCTGGACTTTGAAATCATAGGTAAATGTGTATAATTTAAATCTTTTAGCTGTAAGCTATTCTCTATATTAATACTCTATTTTCACAGGTAGCAATAAAATAACGTATTTTTTTCTCTAGAAACATAATATAAACCCTGTATGCAAGGGCCATAACTTTTAATGTGTTTTTGTTGTTGTTGTTGTTTTTTCCTGAGTCCTCTGTTATTCTAGGCCAGTTGATCTCAAGATCATATGGCCACACCCAGGCCACAAAAGAGCAAGCTGGTGCAGAATCCAAAGTGGCATATTGAAGATTGCAAGATGTTTGTTTGCCTAGTCAGAGCCAACTACTGTTAGACCCAGGATAAAACAGAAAATGAGAGGGCCTTTACTCAGAAAACAGGAAAATATGCCATTACAGGGCCTAAAAGAAAATGCTTCTTCCTTCCTTTAGGGGTCTCTCTCTCACTCCTGACTTGTCATAGTGTCTCTTATTTACTGCTCAGTGTCATTCTAGGTATGGGAAATTTTATTTTGAACAATTAGCATGAATATTGTCATTTATCTTCATATTGCTCAATGCCAGTTTCAAATGCAAATTTAAAAGCATTTAATTGTATGTGGTATCACCAACATAACACAATTTATATTTCTCAGCACATGCATATATTTTGTATGAGAAGGAAGATATGCACCTAAATAACTAAAATTTTTTAAAAATTTCACTAATTGACAAATGAACATCTACCAACATTGTCTATTTTTAGCTTCTTAATGAATGAGAAGTACTGAGAGGTAAAGAAGGACATCGTAGGTTTCCTTGGTCATTGTATCTGTTACAACATCATTAACTTCTTTCTGAGTTTGAAGCAAGTTCTTGTAGTAAAGAAAAGCATAGCCTCTGGAAGCTCTCAGTGCCCCTGCTTACTTAGTTGGAGATATAACACGCTTATTTTATACTCACTTTGAGTCTAGTACAACTCCCATGCATCCTGTATTCACCAAAATGCTGTATGTGTGGGGAATTTCCAATAATATTTTAATAGGATGTCAAAGAACAGAGAAAACATGCATATTTGCATATTGCATTTATCTCTTTTACTCAAAACCATGCTTCATTGTTCTTTTGGACTTCACTTACAACACACAAGTTTACAGGTAAATTATTGAGAATTTCAAGGCAATGGCAGTGGGGCATTTAACCAAACACAAGGCCCGTTGGGATGTGGATCCCTGTGAGAGTGCACAGGTTGCATACCCAATAAACCAGCCCTTGCCTGGACCAGTCAAGGATTCCTGCTTTGGCATCACCCAGTGATGATAGCATTGCTGCCTGATGAGAAAGAAGAGATACTGCAGTGACAAAGGGCTCATGGATGCAAGCCCAAAGCCACCAATAAGCAATTTCATGAGTTTCTATACTAAGGGCAATACTGCTTGTACATTTTAATTCTGGTAAGAGGAGAGGAAATGTAGGGGCTGGTAGGTGCTGTGCAGTGGCATTCAGGAGCCCTGTGCTCTGGTACCAGCTTTGCCATCAATGAGCATGACACAACCCCTCTGAGTGTCAATGTTCCCATCTATAAAATGGAGATAATACTGACTACCTCTGTGAAAGTAAATAATAGATGATATATGTATCTAGTAGGTAGTAACACATGTAGCTTTTCTTTTCTTTTTTTCTTTTTTCTTTTTTTTTTGTATTTTTCTGAAGCTGGAAATGGGGAGAGACAGTCAGACTCCAGCATGCACCCGACCGGGATCCACCCGGCATGCCCACCAGGGGGCGACGCCCCGCCCACCAGGGGGCGATGCTCTGCCCCTTTCGGGCATCGCTCTGTCGCGACCAGAGCCACCCCAGCGCCTGGGGCAGAGGCCAAGGAGCCATCTCCAGAGCCCGGGCCATCTTTGCTCCAATGGAGCCTCGCTGCGGGAGGGGAAGAGAGAGAGACAGAGAGGAAGGAGAGGGGGAGGGGCGGAGAAGCAGATGGACGCTTCCCCTGTTTGCCCTGGCCGGGAATCGAACCCGGGACCTCCACACGCCAGGCCGACGCTCTACCACTGAGCCAACCGGCCAGGGCCAACATGTAGCTTTTCATTCCCATTTGGAGATGTGCTTAGTCTATGCTTATAAGAACACTAAATCAATAGCACTTTTCTGAAGAAAATCTGGAAGGAGGGTTAAACACTTCTGCCACTTGGGTCCAGTGCTTCTGTTCTACAGATAGCACAGGCTGACTTTTGGGGAGATCATGTCTCTCCATATTCATTAGGTGTTATAATCTCAGTGCATTAGTAACACTACTTAAATTGTATTTTTGATAATTATCAATTATTTAATTATGGAGTTGTCCAGATGGGAGGAAACTGTGCATAAATTGCAGCTTTGGAGTCTGTTTTAACCTCTAGTTAAAATTGCCTAGGATATACATACAGGTATACATGTACATGTATTATTTCATCTTCCTCAAATGAATTATATTCAACTTTCTTCATTTTTTAGCATGCGAATAAATCTACTTCTCATTTCCTAGGAGACTAAAGAAACCAGCAAATGACGGCCAGTCTGCTGCTTTGATTCCCTCTCCCCTCTGCCAAACTGGTGTAGTGTTTATTTGTGCTCAGTTTTCTTTTCATTCTGTAAGTCTGCAATTGTTACAATCCCTGATGCATGCCTATAAGGATTTATAAGAATATATTCCTGGCTGGAGGAGTGATTGCATGGTACGTTTTACATTTGACATCTGACCAAAATACACCTCTCCAAAGGACAAGAGAAAGAAGGGGAAAGGAGAAAGGAATAAGAAAGCGTCCCAAGAGGCCCTTGGCTTTCAAGGAAGCACTAGACAAGCTGGCTGCTTTACCAGAGCCTCAGGCTGAGAGCCTAGAGCCAGAAAGGAGTTACACACACACACACACACACACACACACACCCCTTCAAAGTACCTGGCCTGGTCTGGGGATTTGTTGACATAGATCAAAGATTCTTTCTGATCCCATTTCCTCCCCCACCCTCAAGTATTCTCCCTCTACAATCCACAGCTGAAAGTGAAATAATCCAGTCATAAAAAGACAAGGACCATACGATTTCATTCATGTGTGGAAGCTAATGAATAAAATAAATTAACAAGCAAAATAGTCGTCAGACTCATAGATACAGAGCAGGCTGACAGCCTAGGGGTAGGGGGCAAAGGGGGCCTAGGTCTGCGAGCTGGAGGTGGAGGGATTGAGCAAAAAAGAGGAAAATCTAATAGGCGGACAACAGTGTGGTGATTGCCAGGGGGAAAGGGAGTGGGGGGAGGTGGAGGACGGTCTTGGGGGGATAAACGGTGATGCGCGGAGACTTGACTTGGGGTGGTGAACATATAGTAGAGTGTACAGATGATGTATAGTAGGATTGTGCACCTGAAACCTATTTAATTTTGTTAACCAGTGTCACCCCAATAAATTCAATAAAAAGAAAAAATAAAAAAGAAATAATAAAATACACAACTGGTTTTGAACCATGTTCCATGTCTGCAGTAACAATAATATTTCTTAACCCCCTAGCAGCTTTCTACTCCTAAGCCTAGGATATATGACTAAATATTTTTTAAAGAGCAACTTAATGTTTTTCTTCTCTTTAACTTTGAACTCCTTCAGAGGAGTTTGTCTTTCCTGATATTGAATGAAAAGTTTTTATAGTTTCTCTTGGTTTCCCATATACAAGAAAAAAAAAAAAAGCTCTAGATTACATTTGATCATAAGGTCAGTAATTAAAATGTATCCTCCAGTGCAATGAATTTTAATCTTTTTCCTCTCTCATGGCACACATAAACTAATTACTAAAATTCTACAACACACGAAAAAATACATTTCTTGTCGATCTGAAAAAGATAAAAGGTATAATTTTGATTCAGTCACATCACACGGGACAGCTATTGTTGTATTGGCTGTTGTCATTTTCTTTCTTTTTTTTTTTTTTTTTTGTATTTTTCTGAAGTGAGAAGCATGGAAGCAGAAAGACAGACTCCCGCATGTCCCCAACCAGGACCTATCCGGCATGCCCACTAGGGGGCGATGCTCTGCCCATCTGGGGCATTGCTCCATTGCAACCAGAGCCATTCTGGTGCCTGAGGTGGAGGCCAGGGAGCCATCCTCAGTACCCGAGCCAACTTGCTCCAATGGAGCCTTGGCTGTAGGAGGGGAAGAGAGAGATAAAAAGAAGGGAGAGGGGAAGGGTGGAGAAGCAGATGGTAGCTTCTCCTGTGTGCCCTGACTGGGAATTGAACCCAGGACATTCACATGCTGGGCCGACGCTCTACCACTGAACCAACCGGCCAGGGCTGTCATTTTTATATTTGACAACCTAAGGGAAAAGAGACCAGTGCCTCTGACTAAATAGTCAGGTATTGTATGTTTGAAAAATTCTTGTTGGCACACCGATTGAAATCGCTGCTCCAAAGTAATCAACATTTCTTACTGAATTTCAAGTTCACAGATCTCCCTTCTTTCAGGTGGGGCCCTGCAGTGGTGGGCAGTGGATGTTTCTTCTCTTTTTCCTAACCATATGTCTTTTACTATTCCTCAGGCAGCCTGTGGCTCCAAGATCAGAATGAGACCATGGAGGACTGCTGGGTGGTAGAAAACATCTCTGTTGACCCACGTTTGAACTGGCATGTGGCCATTTCTGGTCTTGACAGTTGCTTATAGCTGATGCTCTCACATGGGATGCTCTTCTATGTTTATAGAAAACCCACTTCTCCAGAAGGAACCCATTTCTTAGAAAGAGGTGAAGTACCTCTTTGGGTTGACCACTTAAGTAAAAGCTGTCTTTTTATGCGCAAACTCAAATTACCCCAGGCTGAATCCTGATAAGTGGTTCATATTTTGGCCCTTGGCACATACTATTTTGCTCTAGGCCTTTGGGCTTTAATCTCATTTCAACATCCCATTGATTTGGAATGGAGAAGATGAAGGCAGGGATGTAGCATAGTGGTTAAAAGCAAAGGCTTTGTGGTCCAAGTCCTGGTTCTGCAACTAAATAGCTGTGTGACTTTGAGTAACTTGACTTTTCCAAGCCTCAACTTCTTTTTACCTGTGAAATGGAATGATAATACCTAATCAAGAGGCTTATTGTGAGGGTAAGATCATTAAAATAACCAACACATATGCACTCAAGTGGCATGTGATATTATATCTGTATGATCTCCCAGCAATATTTGCTCTATTCTGTGAAAGGGAGCAAGTGTTCATTCACTTCATCTGTACATGCTCTGGAACAGTTATGAAACCAGTTTTCAAAAACACTCAAGCCAGCCATTTCAGAAGAGATCCTTACTTGATAGGCAAGATATGCAATTTCCAAATGGACTTCATATATAATTTCTCAGGTCATCTTTGAGATGCCGCTACAAGGAAGACAGAAAAGAGTATTGTATCCCTCTCTTCACAGATGAGGTGTTTGTGTTGCAGCAGGGACACAGGTCATAATGACAGTGCTGGACTCACAACCCAAATCATCTGACTTCCTTGTGCTTTTCGAGCTGCGTTGGCTGTCCTCCTCTTCCATTGCATCATCTGTCAAATGAGCTCTGCACCTAGAAAAAAGGATGTAATTACCCAAGGCAACAGTTCGAGGGAGGCTTTAGAAGAGGGAAAAGTGTCTCGCACGGGTTTTCATCCATGCTGGTGGCCTTCCCAAGTGAGTGGGCAGGAATGCCTCTGGTGAGGTGCAGACCTATTCTATCCCATGAGGGCGCTGGCTTCCCATTTCCTTCAGACAGCACCGGGTTCTCTAAAAATCACCCCGTTGACATGCCATTAACAGAGCAGAACATGTTGACATCCAGCTGTTGCTTTCATTACCAATTTGTTTTAATTGGTCTCACACTGTTTTCCCCTCACTTCTTTGTACTGTGTTGGTTTAACGCTGTCTGCAGCCAGCCTGGCTTGAGCTGTAAACCTTTTATGAGGGGAACTTGCTGATGTGTGGAAAGTCACAGGCAGCTGGCTGGGCCCAGCTGGCAAGTCTGGAACATTCCAGCTCCAACCTTAACCATTTGATGATTTTGTTTCTCTTTCAATGTCTCTTTTTTGAAACTACAATTGCTAACAATTCAGAGAAGGGCTATGTCTCTGGGTGAGCCTCTAACAAAATTTATTCTTAATGCACAACTAACAGATTGGTAAACTGAGAAATAGGATGAAGTTTGGAATAAAGGATGGTTGCAACATTGCTGTTAAAAAAAATTTGGTGATCATGAGTAGGACTTTTTGCCATAGCCAGTGTCACAAATTAACAACTGAGCTGTGGCCCAGTGCAGACAGTGTCCTTGGAGGAAGACAGAAATCCAGATGGTGGGCTATGATCCAGAAGTTTCAGCATCAGTCGAGACTGCAAGGTGATTACAAGGTGACGAAGGGGAAGATGGCAGCCAGGATTTGCAGAAGGTCATCGCTGGTTGTGCCTGCGAGTGGTTACTGCTCACCTGGCATAGAGAGTAGTGAGATAAAGGTTTGCTTTCTCTACAAAAACCATAAGGTAGAACTTATTCATATCACATAGCTTAGCTTTAATTTTCATTTATACTCAACTTGAGCTGTTAAACAGGAACATACACACACACATATACACACAGGACAGGGTTCCCATAGGAACAATTTATTTACTTGTATATTTAACCAATATTTATTGAGCAACACCGTCTTCTCGGGACTGTTATAACTGTTCTACGATCATGTAGAAATGAGACTATCTCCCTCCAGGAGTTTACAATCCATTCAAAGAGATAAACTATTATGGGTAATTTCAGTGTAATGGAATATGATAAGTATTGCAAAGGTAAAAATAAATAAAGTATTACAGAATAAGAGGTTTCTTCTGGAGGATTTATTTAAAACACCAGTAACAGTTCTTGCAGTAAAATAAAAATAGGTTTTATTTTAGGTACAAATTACCTCAGCTGTTCATTGTACTTAAAATTGCTAAATACATAACCCATTCCAAATACCTTGGTTTTCATTTACTTTGGTTATCGTCGGCTTCAGATTTCATTGATTTTTTCTGCAAAAAATTTGTCTCAGTTTTCGTCAGTTGCCTCAGATTTCATCAGCAAGCCCATGTGACCTCGCTGCTAATTTTGCGAAAACAAAGGGTGACCCAAGCATTCTCCTGCTCAGTGTGGCATTGTTTCTTGTTGTGTGACAATCACTCTGAGTGTCTAGCCAAACAATTCCATTGCTTTCCAGTGTTTTTCTGCTTTGTTTGTTCATTGTAAATGCTAATACTATAATTACATGTAAGTGATTACTGCATATACTGTATTTGGTGTAATCTGTTTATTTTGCGTTTTTCAGTTTCATAATGTACATAACACATGTAGATAAAGTCACATGTGCTCAAATCTCATTGTTCCTGTTAAGTGTTTCCCTTACTAATAAGTTAACCCTTTCCTTTTAGCTCCATCATGGGATCAAAGAAAGTCTCCAGAGCCAGCCACCCTTTGAAGAAGAAGGCCAGGAACATGATCAAGTTGGAGAAGGAAATCATTGAAAAATACGAGAATGGCTTCAAGATTGCTGAAATTGTCCACCTATATGGGAAGTAGCCATCCATGATAAGTTCCACTGTGGTGAAAAAGGAAGCAATAAAGGAGGCTAATGTAGCGAAAGGCGTGAATGTGCTAACTAAACAGAGATCGCAAACAATCGAAGTTGTCAAACAGTTATTATTAATTTGAATCAATCAAAAACAGTTAGATGGTGATTCTGTTTCAGAGGCCATCATATGTGAAAAGGCCAGACTGCTGTATGCCGATCTTATTAAGAAAATGCCTGGGATGAGTGTTAGTGTACTTAGTGATTTTAAGGCCAGCAGAGGCTGGTTCAAAAAATTCAAGAGGCGCACTGGCATATACAATGTTACTAGGCACGGCAAAGGTGTGAGTTTGGACAAGTCTGAAAAACTTGTGTCCGAATTCAAAGATTACATAGATGCTGAAAGTTTCATCCCCCAACAAGTTGTCAACTGTGATGAAACTGGCCTCTTTTGGAAGAAAATGCCAAAGAGTACATTCATTACCCAAGAGGAAATGGCACTGCCAGGACATAAGCCTATGAAAGATAGGCTAACTCTTTTGTTGTGTGGTAATGCCAGTGGTGATTGTAAAGTGAAGCCCTTACTGGTGCACCATTCAGAAACTCCTAGAGTGCTTAGCAGAAACAATGGGATTAAAAGTAAATTGTGTGTGATGTGGAGGGCAAACAAGAAAGCATGGGGTCACAGGCCAATTTTCATTGAGTGGATGAATGAAGTGTTTGGCCTGAGTATGAAAAAATACCTCCAGGGTCATCAGTTGCCCCTTAAGTGCCTCCTGATAATGGACAATGATCCTGCACATTCTCTAGCTTGGAAGACACATTGTTGGAGGCATTCAGTTTTATCATAGTGAAATTCTTTCCCCCTAATAGCACACCACTCATCCAGCCCATGGACCAGAATGTCACTTCAAATTTCAAGAAATGGTACACAAAATCAATGTTTCAAATGTGCTTTGAGGTGACATCAGATACAGAATTGTCCTTAAGAGAGTTCCGGAAAAAACATTTCAAAATTCTCAACTGCATTAGCCTCATAGATAAGGCTTGGTAGGGAGTGACATCCAGGATGATGAACGCTGCCTGGAAGAAATTATGGCCAGGATGTGTACTTGAGAGAGATTTTGAAGGGTTTTAGCCTTCCTCCTGATGACTCTACACATGTGGTGCAGTCAGTTGTTGATTTGGGGAAGTCCATGGTTTTGGGGGTGAGTAGTGAGGATGTGGAAGAGCTGGTGGATGGCCACAGTGAAGAACTCACCACTGAAGAGCTGCAAAACCTTCACCTAAAAGTGCAACAGACGGCAGATGAAGCAGTTGCTTCAGATGAGGAGAAAGACAGGGGAGAATGTGCCTTCTTCAGAGATTAAGGACATTTTCTCCATGTGGAGTAAGGTACAGAAGTTTGTGGAGAAAAATCACCCAGACAAAGCTGTTTCAGGCCATGTCTACAACTTGTTTAATGATACAGTAATCTCTTGCCCCATTTTAGGCAAATCTTAAATGGGTGACAGAAACAGACCTCTTTGGACAGCTTTCTTGTGTGACATGGGTCCACTGACTCTGAAGCTGGTCCTAGTGCCAAAAGACCAAGAAGTGAAGTGACCCCAGATAGTGCCTTGATACCCAAAGTCTTTATGGAGGGGGATTCCCTGCCCAAACAATAATATCTGCACCTCTCTTTCCCCTCCTTGCTGTCTTCCATATGCCAAGAAGAGTCTTCAGAAAGGTAAATGCCATGTTACATGTTCATTTATTCTTTACATTAGTCTTTTATATTCATTTTATATTAATTTCTTATTGTTTTTAGTATTAAACACTACATTTATTCTCTATAAAATGTGTTTTTGGTATGTATTTTGGAGTGTCTGAATGAATTAATTGGATTTACATAGATTCATATGGAAAAAACTGCCTCGGTTTTTGTCGGTTTTGGATTTTGCCGATTGCTTTCAGACAGATTATCAACGAAAACCGAGGAATCACTATAGTGTCAAAAGCAAGAGGCTCTTTTAAAAAATAACTTGACATGAAAATGAGTCAATTTGGATACTTAAAAAACAAAAAGATTGGGCCCTCATAGAAGACACAAAATCAACTTATTTATTCTGTCTTGAAAGTTTAAAACTGGACAATGGGATGTGTAGTTATTTGATTAGAATCTTGAATCTTGAGTTGTAAAGGGAATGCCTTCCTGAAAAATGTGTGCATGTGTGTGTGTGCATGTGAATGTATTGTACATAAAAAGATAACTATTGAGTTGTTCTTTTGATCAACACTGTCGCCAATATGCCAAACTCTATAATAGACATGGCAACTACTCAAACATGAAGAATAGTGGGCTCAGTGTGCACGCATTGCACAAGTATGTGAGTAGATACTTGGAATGTTGGGTGAGTACAGTGGTGGCTAGGTAACAAACAGCTGGGACAAAGAAAAGAGAAGATTGAAAGCAGAGAGAGATTTCATTAGTTCATAATTTGGCCGTGGCCTATGCTGGGAGTAATTGCCCACTTCACTCCTGAAAAATGATCTATGTGTCATCTTTGGCACACTGACGCAGGTAGGTGGCCGAGGTTCTTCATGGGTTGTGACATTAATCATACTATGTATTGCAAGTGTGTGAATCAGTGTAAATATATCAAAGTTGACAATTATCTGTGTGGTTTAATGATGACCTTTTATAGTGATATCCTCTTGGAATCTGACAAGTGTAGTTAAAAACTTCATAGGTTTCCTAAATTACTGGAATAAACATGTAATAAAATTTAAGTTTTGACATGCCTATTTCTTTTTTTTTTATTTTACTACTTTAATTCTGATGACACTCTGTAGTTTTCTTTTCTTAATTATGTTTACTTGGTATTTTTATTTATTTATTCATTTTTTATCTTTTTTATGATTTGATTTGCGTTTTTTTATTTTTTATTTTTTTTTGTATTTTTCTGAAGCTAGAAACGGGGAGAGACAGACAGACTCCCACATGCGCCCGACCGGGATCCACCTGGCACACCCACCAGGGGTGAAGCTCTGCCCACCAGGGGGCGATGCTCTGCCCCTCCGGGGCATCGCTCTGTCGCGACCAGAGCCACTCTAGCGCCTGGGGCAGAGGCCAAGGAGCCATCCCCAGCGCCCGGGCCATCTTTGCTCCAATGGAGCCTCAGCTGCGGGAGGGGAAGAGAGAGGCAGAGAGGAAGGAGAGGGGGAGGGGTGGAGAAGCAGATGGGCGCTTCTCCTGTGTGCCCTGGCCGGGAATCGCACCCGGAACTTCTGCACGCCAGGCTGACGGTCTACCACTGAGTCAACTGGCCAGGGCTTCATTTTTTAGAGAGAGAATATGAGAGAGAGAGAGAGAGAGAGAGAAGGGGCGGGGGAGGAGCAGAAAGCATCCACTCTCATATGGGCCTTGACCAGCAAGCCCAGAATTTCGAACCGGCAACCTCAGCGATCCAGGTCAACGTTTTTACCCCCTGAGCCACCGCAGGTCAGGCTACTTGGTATTTTTAATCAAAAGTGGGTGTGAGGATTTGATAATAGATAGCAAATAAATCTCTTATGTAACTCAATGATACTGGAATTCTAAATGAAATCCAATTGAATTTTGTTGCAGATCCAAAATTTTAAATTAAAAAAATTTAAAATAATTAAACAGGAAAAGCTCAAAATTCTTTTCATTGTTGGTCATAAATATCTTAACAATATGTGATGTAAGGAATAAGAACTCATGATTTCTGTACCTGCTGTCAATGTATTCTATATTTTGGAGTAGAGTAGGGAACATATTACACTGCGGAAACTCTAAGGGTTGTTAAGGAGAGATTATTTAGGTCCTGCAGTCTCCCTCTTGTTCTTATGAACATGGGCATCAGCGGACTGCTGGACATACAATATGGGTCAGTGTGGCCAGTCCTCAAGACCACCTTCAGGTTCAATGACACTGGAAAAATTCACAAAAGCGTTAGGATTTATTACACTTAAAGTTTCCAGGTTAAATTTGACAAAAGAAAAAAGTACATAAGGCATAATTTAGGACATATCAGGCATGGGCTTCCAGTCATCTTTCCCAGGGAGTTATACAGACTGTGTTTAATTCTTCCAGCAATGTGTGACAATACATATGGAGGACTGTTGACCAGAGAAGCTCACCCAATTCTTTGTATCCAGTTTTATGGAGGGTAGATCATGTAGGCATGAAGCACCCAAGTAGCTGACCTTAGTTACTCAGTTTCTAGACTCTCTAGAGGTCAAGTTGAGTTGGTACCACTTGACCCATGGCCCCAACTGTAAAGCACATTGTTTGCATAGACAATCTGGCATGACCCAAGGCCCTAGGTAACCAAAGGCACTTTTATCAAGTGGGATACTCCAAGCGTTTACCAGTTACCTTCAAGGAGTCATTAAAATCCAGGCTTTTCTTTGGAATATGCCTGGTTTGAACATCCTAGACCCACTGAGTTAACTCTTTACTACAGTTGGCATTCCAGGGAAGGGACAGTACACACTGCATCCTCTTACATGGCACTCACAAAAAACAGTTCTGTCGGTGTGGAGATAATCAGATCACTGGGCAGTAGGCAGTTTGAGTTAGGTGCTAACTGTTCACAGAAGTTGTCAGGCAAGCCAGTTGCATTGCACACTGGGGTGTTTGGGGGATTTAGGAAGCTGAGTTTGGGCTCAGCCTCCCCTCCTCCTACTGAGAGAGGGAAGAGCCTTAGTTCCCAGATGCCTGTAGGCTAGTCAACCAAGAATAAGCAGAGGTGTTCATCTTCCAACAACAAATTTCCTATAGAATTTTATATCCCCAAGATTTTGAACAGTAAACAGAAATTGAATAATTTGGGGAAATTAAAATGTTCTACCTGAAGTCAAATTTAGACTCTTTAAACGCCATGGGGAAGTGAATACCTGCAGAAAAAACTGTAGTTGGCTTACTTGTTTATCTTTCTTTTTATGAAACAATCAAGAAACATTTCCCTTATTCCTCCTTTTTTGGTGTTTGCCTGCCTCCTTCACAATGTACTGCAGTTATGGAATGCACTGATGTGTTCCTTACAGTGGAATTACACACGACAGCATAGGCAGGCCCAGCACAAACCCTGGAACTCCTTGCTCTACTTGTATCACAGAGTAAACGTCCCTGTGTAAGTGTTCTCTCCTGCATGGTTACTTTTCCTACATGTCCCCTCAAACACCATGCATAAAATAAACAATTTTTTAAACTCAAGGTTGATGAACTAAAGGATGGAAAAAAGGAGAAGGTGGCTTGAATTCACACATTCTGCATTTTTCTAAACCTGAAACCCTTCTTTGTATTGCAAATGATAAAAGCATGAGGCAGTGGTCAGCTGAAACCATCCAAATGATAAAGTCCTAAACTAGACTAAGAACTCATCAATGCTATAAAAATGTAATTCCTTTATAGCACAGCGGATTGAGTGATCCCCTGGGTGATTATTCAAAAGTTTGCCCGACTGGCCTTGGGTAACAAGAAGAGGTACAGCCAAAGCAGTGTGGCATATTTGGAAGTTGTTTCGAATATCAGATGTGTGCAAAACCTTCCAAAACCACAACTGCATGTTGAAGGTAGCCCCTTAGCGCACTGATTTTTTTTTTCCAGGCAGGACAAAATTTTGTATATGTGAGCTTAGGACTAAACAAAGGTCATCCTAGCTAAAGAGAATTTGCTAACGATAATAAAATCCTGGACGAATCTTAGGGCATGATGTTCCCTAAGGAGCTGAGCCATATCAATGTGTGCTGCCAAATATTTTTGAGGTTGCAAAGCTCTAGGGCTCCTTATCAATGGGTTTTTGTGAATCCTTTTTGAATTGAAAATTTTCTTTGTTGGAGTTAGACTGTCTTTGTATTCTCTTGACACTCATAACAAAAGATGCCTGATTTAGAAATGCTGTTTGCCAGAAAAATCCAACATCAGGTGAGTCATTAAACACCTCTATTCTTCCCTGGTGTGCAGTCTTCTCTTTCAGTGGAGGTTAGCTCATTCTGTGTTGGGCTAAAATTCCACTTGAAAAGTAAACATTTGTTTCTCTTCTCAGCAGTTCCTCTGTCTTCTCTCTTTGTACCCACTTTTCTGGTTTCTTGCCCACAATCGTCCTTATCCGACCTCTCATTTAGGACTTTTACATAAGGGTGAAAAACAAGAATAATGAGTTTCAGAATGAAAACCTTAGATCTATCATCACCAAATTCCTTGTCAGGAATTTTCTAAATCTCTTAGGTAAAACAATTGCTCGTTTTTATTACTCAGTTCCACTATTAATAACTATGCTTCAGATATATACACATATGATATATTTTTTATATCTTTTACTTTACTTTTATGATGTCAATTACTGAAAGGTCATTCAAGTTTTCAGCTGAGCCAATCTATCCAAAAGGCATGTGCTACCAGAAGTTTGTGTCAGACAGAAAGCTTTGTTCTTTTTCTTTTTTAAAATAAAAAGCAAGGAATGAACCACAGTGTCCAGTTGGGGTTTTCTTTAATTCTAGAGAACATATTTATATGGAAAAATCAGTTTGAATAGTAAGAGAGTCACATTTATAAAGTTAAAATAGTTAAGTTGGCAAACATTCATGGTGCTTTATTATTAAATGTGTCTGATATTAGTTGTGTTAGATATTAAATATGGAGGACTGTTCTAAATTACATACCTGAAAAAATTATACAGAATAATCAAACAGAAGAAAATCAAGTTTTACTGTCTTACCAAGCATAGATAAAAAAACCCCCAAAACTGAATTATCCAGGCAGCTGTAGTCTACTGCATGCAAGAGACACCATGGGTGGGTATGTGTGGATAAGCTCTGTAGGGAGCCATCTGGTGTACAAATCTCTATTTTCTCACTAGCTATCTCTGAGCTTTTTTGGTTAATTGTTAAACTTCTTTAAGCCTGTTTTCTATCATCAGAAAATGGGGATGATAGTTATATTTATTTCAGAGTGTTCTTATGAAAATTTTTAAAAATATTTTTTAAAAAATTTATTCATTTGAGAGATGCAGAGAGAGAAAGAGAGAGAAGGGGAAGAGCATGAAGCATCAACTCCCATATGTGCCTTGAACAGGTAAGCCCAGGGTTTCAAACCGGTGACCTCGTGGTTCCAGGTCAATGCTTTATCCACTGTACCACCACAGGTCAGGCAGAAAATTTCCATGTAAAGTATTTAACATATTTCCTAGCACATAATAAGGACTTAAAAAATACAGTTACTTCTCCTTGTAACAGAATCGGAATTATTTGGTGGCACAACTTTCCACAATTGAATTTATTCAGGACTTTAGGGAAACATTATGTAAGTGAGTCATCACTCATCAAAGCAGACACATGAGGGTAGTTCTTTAAGATGTTTATATTTCTGAAAAATTATTTAACTAAAAATTCTTTAGAGTTGGTCAGTTCAGCTGGTAACATCCACCCCAAACACTTCTATCTCAGGACTTGGTTGGCACTTTCATGTTAAAATGATGTAGACCTAAAAACTCAATTATTGCTACAATAATATTCAGACCACTAGTCTAGAAATAATGCTGCAATATTGACCTATTTTTATAGGAGCAAGCATCCCTCTGACTCTTTTGAAATTGATTTAAATTCTGCTTAAAGTATCCAATGTCTGGGATTCCTCAGACATTGTTTCTATTCACTTATTTTTTTTCTTTGACTTGATCACACTTTCCTGCTCTTTATATGTTTGCGATTTTTTTTCCTGAGAACTAGACAATTTAATATTATATGAAAAATTTGGAAATAAGATTATACTCCTTTCTCAGCATTTGCCATTCTTGATTGTTAAAGTTGCAATATCTTTTTAGTTTCTTTTCCAAACTGTTTTTGCAATGACTGTATTCCACGTCATGTGTGTTCAATATAGTCTCTGTTCCTTCAACTGTATTCAAGTAGTTTTTTGAAAGAAAAAAATTTTAAAATAAAACAAACAAAACAGAACAATTATCCTAGTCTTTTCAAATAGGCCCTGTGCTTTGGCACTTTTTCAACACCTAGCTAGGTCATTTATAATTTGGCTGGAGCCTCACTAATGCTTGCCCTGAGCCTAGAGATCAGCCAAAGGTGAAAGCTTAGGGGCTTCTCAGGTATTTAATGTGCTTGCTTTCTTCCTTGAGGATAAGCATGGCTTCCTAAATTCCTGGGTATACATGGGTGGTTTTGATTGTACCAATTTCCCAAAGAAACCTTGTCCCCAGCTTTTCCTCCCAGGCTTGAGGCCAAGTATTGTATGTCCTGACCATAACCTTTTATCTCAGGTGGCTGTGAATTTTCCATTCATCTTATAATATTTTCAAGGAATATCTATCTGCCTTTGTTCCCTTTGTGATCCGAGTTAGTTGAAGCAGAGATGAATGTATTTCATGAATCCTTCAGGAAGCCCCATATATATTAGAACATAGGAACACAATGATTTCAATTACATTCTACTCTTCCTCTGGAGACAGGAACCAGGGTCTCACACTGAGAATTCAGGCTGTCAACTTTAAGAATACAGTTAACTTGTAGAGGGAGTAGGACAAAAGCACAGAAATATATGTCAAAGCTGTCCTACTGTTTTCAATTTTTTTTTCTTGAATCAGTAGTTTCTTGGTTACTATAAAATTTTTCCTTTTTTCTATGGTTCTGAGAAGGTTGGTTTTGAAAGTTTCTGCTAGGTTTTTGTTTCTGTTGAGCAACAGGAGTTTGTAACTGCCTACACTGCCATTTTGCTGATGTCATTTCTCCCTCTCTCTCTTTTGAAGTTGATTGACATAACATCTGGACAAAGTTTTAAATTATGTTTTACTTTTTTTTTCAGGGACAAAGAGAGAGTCAGAGAGAGGAACAGATAGGGACAGACAGACAGGAACGAAGAGAGATGAGAAGCATCAATCATCAGTTTTTTGTTTTAACACCTTAGTTGTTTGTTGATTGCTTTCTCATATGTGCCTTGACCACGGGCCTTCAGCAGACTGATAACCCCTTGCTTGAGCCAGCGATCTTGGGTTCAAGCTGGTGAGCTTTTTCTCAAGCCAGATGAGCCCACGCTCAAGCTGGAGACCTCGAGGTCTCAAACCTGGGTCATCCACATCCCAGTCCGATGCTCTTTCCACTGCGCCACCGCCTGGTCAGGCTGTTTTACATATTTTTTCATCAAGAATAATATTTTGGTCCTTCCTAAGTATGATTGCTAAAGTTAACACTATTTCCTTTAGCATATAACATAGAATACTTGTACCAATGTATGTGTGATATCCTTAAAGTCATTATTTTACCAGATCTACCTCACTCAATACAATAACATTGGAGAAAGGCAACATATTAGATTTGCTGATCGTTCCTTCATATAGCAAAAGCATACTGAGGGCTGAATATACTCCAAGCATTATAATGATAGATCCTAAGTGTTTAGACTTGAGTAAAACATGCTTCCAGATTCTGAGCTACTTGGACATTTAAACAAGTAATGAAAATAAGATGTGATAGATATTAAGGGAAAAAATATATAAATATTAAAGAAAACTCAGAGAATATTCTGTGATAAGAACAGCCAAATTTATTTATTTATTTATTTATTTAGCAGATAGCATTTTTTTTTTTCATTTGCCATTTAAGTTCATTGCCATTTTGTTTTATCCATTTTGTTAATTTTATTTAAGGTACTGTATTTTTCAGTTCTGCCTTTTCTATTTAGTTCTCTTTTATGATATCCTTGTCTTTTTCTTTTGACATTCTATGGGGCCTTTTACATTGAGGTCTTTCATTTTTCTTTAACTCCAGAAAATTTACCTTGCATTGCTTAAGTATTTCTGCCTGTATATTTAAAAATAACTTTTTTTTTTTTTTTTTACTTTTTGATAATATTGTTATCCTTTCAGTATTCTTTTACTTTCTTGTTTCTTTCTGGAACAATTCCTCAATCTAAGATATTGCTGCTAATTCAAGAGTATGTGTCCCTCTATTCTACTTTGTTTATTATTTCTACTATTAAAAATTTATTCTAATATTTCTACCTGACCTTTTTTTTTACCCAGACTTTAAATATTTTTCTATGTCTTTTAATATAATTATTATGCTTGTTTATTGTATTTATTTTTACATTTCTTCCAATATAATCCCTTCCTTCAAACCATTAGAGAGATGAGAATCTGGGAAAAGAAGTGTTCTTAGATTGAACTTTCCCAGCCCTAGGTGTTTAGAGCAGAGGAAAGAATACTCGGTCCTAATTGTGTACGCATACTGTGCATCTCTTCAAGACTTTTCCCAAAATGTGAGCAATTGAGCATATTTCTGTTGTATAGTGGGAGAGGAAAAATGTCTTCTAGTATATTGAAGAAGAACTATAGCTAAACTTAAACAACTTTTCTGCCAAATTTCAAAGAAGTGGAGACATTTAGTTGAAGCATAGGAGATGAGTTAGGATTTAGCAGACATGTGGTGGTCTGGATGGGATGAACAGTATGTACAAAAACTTCAACAATTCAAGCACAGCATATTACAGAATACAGTGCAGGTTAGCTGGGTTAGGAAAATGGGCTAATGAGAGAAGATGCGAGAAGAAAATCTCAAAAGTTAGATTAGAGCTAGAGCATGAAAGGCATTATGTTTCATGTTAAGAATTTTAGACTTGATCCTGCAGACAAAAGAATGACATTGTCAAACTTCCCAAATTAAGACCCTCAATTCTTCCTCTATAAATCCAAACCATTGATTTTTTTTAGGCAATGAGATCTAAGCAGCTTTCCCGTGAAAGACATCTTATGTAGAGCCTGGGACACAGGAATGCATAAGATGTGAATTCTGGTTACAGTGAGCTTTTATAATATCCCATTAAGCATGACTACTATTTCTTTCTGTGTTAACTATATTTGCCATTCTCCTCAAATACCCAATCCTGCTCCTGCTGATTCCATTCTTAACAAATGACTCTACCACCTACTTTAGAGAGATAAAGAATGACTAGATGTCACAAGGTACCTCTAATTTTCTCCTTTTCATCTCAAAATTTCCAGTTACTATATTTTTTTATCACTCTTTATTTTCTTCTCACCTAATTCATTTATTGGGTCCCTGGAATCAGAAGCCACCTATTCTAACTCTTTTACTAACAGCACTCTTGAAGACACCAGTGATATACCACTTACTCAATTAGGAACCTTCTTAAGAGGAATTGAAGTCTCACCTTCTTTGGTTTCTAGTAGCCCTCTGCTGGGACTGCCCTGAATTGTCTTCTGTGTGTTCTGCATTCAGTTGCAGTGTCATTTCTTTTTCTTCAAAGACATGCTTGTTCCTGCCTCAAGGTCTTTCTCTTTGCCATGTCCTTGCCTAGAACACTCTGCTTTAGATTTTCACCTGGCCTTTTTCTTCTTACCACACATGTCTCTGCTCAGTGACACTTTCTTAGTGGGCTGTTTTTTAACACTCTCAATGACACCTCTCCTCTGTAACTTACTGCGTTATCTTCATGGTATCCTTTTTACTTGTTTTAACACTTCCCACTACCTTAATTTCTTTGTCTTTTTTTCCCCTCTCTCCTCATTTTTATGTAATATCTTTGAGAATAGGGATAGCTTTCATCTTTTCATCTTGGTAATTGTTTTATTCACAACCCTCAGAAACAGCTGATATGCAGAAATTCTCAATAAATATTGACAAGTACACAAATGGATCACTAAGCTCTTTCTGTTTCTCTTTTATCCCTCCTTCCTTCCACCCTTCCTTCCTTCTTCATTTTTCATTATAAAAGACATTTCATTCAAATAATTTCCTTCTAAACAAATACGGGGGGTAAGATAAACAGGCCAGCCAAACTATGGAAATGTACACCTACCTTGGTTCTTTTGAAATACGTGTTTTCATTTTGTTCCTCAGGAGA
This sequence comes from Saccopteryx leptura, assembly GCF_036850995.1. Taxonomy (NCBI): domain Eukaryota; kingdom Metazoa; phylum Chordata; class Mammalia; order Chiroptera; family Emballonuridae; genus Saccopteryx; species Saccopteryx leptura. Next base: position 282,184,257 of record NC_089505.1, on the reverse strand, counting down.
TGTCATGTTTAGGGTTAATGCTCAAATCTAAATATCTACTCTTTATCTCTCTGTTTATAATATCTTTAACCTCACTTAGTTGGTTAGCTACTCCTGAATTGCCCATTCAGTACTAATTATTCTGCAAACTTTTATTGTGTCAGGCACTTTGCTGCAAAGATGGACAAGGCAGTTCTTAGAGCAGTGGCATTCATAGTCTGGTAGTTTATAGATTATAGTTTTATGAGGATAAATAGATATGTAAAAATTAAATTTACTAGAAAAACTACTATTTTTTTGTGTGTGTTGTACAGTTTGATCTAGGAGCAGGAGACAGAAGAGTTAGGTGTTATTTGCCATGAAGAAGACTATTAGCTGAGAGCATGTCATGTTCAACTTCATTAATAAGAACAAGTCCTTCCAATCAAGGCTACAAATGTTAAGATGTAAAGACTTCCTATTCCACTAGTTAATATGAGTTCTCCTAGGAGCATCCCATCAACTTAGAGACTCAACCCAGTGGTTATACTAGAGTCTTTTGGATCAAGCTACTTAATTTCAAATCCTGTCCTATGCCATCTATTGGACAAGTGTTTGATTTTGTCTCAGTTTTCTCATCTGTAAGATAGGGTGATCATCATAATAATAATCAATAATACCTTGTTATTATGAGAATCCAAAGAAGTTAATGTAAAGAGCCAAGCACTGTATTAAGCATACAGTGAGCACTCACTAGCTAGTAACAGTTCACAATAGATTCTGCACTACCAGACATATATCCTTGAATTCTACCAACCAGAAAGCAACATACATGGAGTTTTATAAATGTACATTTACTTACTTTTAAATTTTTTGAATTTTTGCTTTTTCCCTCTATGTGGTTTAGCCTTCCAGTTGGTTTCTTTTTCAACACTATTACATTTTCCGTGCTAAGTCCTTAACACCCTTGAGAGACTTTTTATCCAAGATCATTTCATGGAGAAAGGGCCTGCCAGGTTTTCCTTGGTAGCCATGGGTAAAGGACTACAATCTTTTTGCTAGGGAATGCTGCTCACCTCCTAATTGTATCCTTCCTTTAGGTAGGTGCTGTCTCTTCTATTGGATTTTTATTTTCAACACCTGTTTGTTAAGTAAGTTTGTTTGTCTGACACATCTGCTTGTCTCTGATTTTTACTTTGCAAGCCACTTAAGGTTTTCTCTATTTTTAAGAAGCTGCCAAAAAGTTGTTTTTGTTAAAAATTGAAATTTCAAGAATCCTCAGTCAATAAACTGTTCAATAATCTTTAAGACCCAGAACAACAGCAAAAATACAGACAATAATCAGAGCTTCTACTTAGCTCATACTGCACAAATTCCTCCATAATTTTTTGCAAGATATTGTGTTAGGGGGTGTATTCTGAAGAAGGCGGCTTTAACAGAATCCTCTTCAACTGTTATATCTCACTCTCTTCCAGGTGTGAGTTGTTTGGTGAATCAGGTAATAACAACACTACATATTTTTATAACACTTAACAGATATTCCAGTGCCTTCCAGACATTATCTCATTTGATCTTCACTACCAGTGGTGAGATAAGACTTCTTGTCACCTCCACCAGCTGCTCCCCTTTTCTTTGAATATCTTTTCAATAAAGAAACCATTTTTCACTCAGTGGGCAGGTACACAGAGGCAGACACCCTTCCAGAGCTCACTTACCTTTCCCGCAGCCACACAGACAGCATTCCCTGGCTTTCCCAGCCGGTGTGCTCAGTGAGCATCCCTCTCAAGCGTCCGCTGGCCCTCAACACTGTCTATATATTAGAATTACCCCAAAAGCTTTTTAAAGTACTACTTTGTGCCTGTGTCTTTCTTTAGACCAAGTGTAACAGAACTGTAACATGGGAAGCACCCAGGCAGAGGTAATTTTTTCTAAGCTTTTGGGTGATTTTTGAACAGACAGCAAGGTTTGAGAAGCTCTGCTATAGATACTTCGAGCTGTGATCTCCAGAGATGCAAAGCAATTCAATTTCAATTTTCTAAAGATGAAGCCTTTATATACTAACCATTTTGACCTTCCATGGATTTTCTGTTAAGATAAATACTTTCATATTTCAGTTTATTTCAAATCACAATAAAATACATTTTTGTCTACATAGAGCTTTATAATTAAAGTATTTCTATAGATATGATTTCTCAATGAGACTCAATTTTAGACACATGATTACATTTCATTTTGTAGTAATGGTGGCCCAGAGAGGTTAGATACCTGGCTGCAGATTATAAAGTTTCTAAATAATGTGTGTGTGTGTGTGTGTGTGTGGTTTGGGGAGAGGCGAAGGGAGAACAATACAGGTTTCCTGACTTCTGATTGGATGAATTTTCCCTGTCCTTGCTATTCATAGTGTGGTCCATGTGTCCAGAGCACCTGCATCATCACCTGGATGGCTGTTAATGCAGAGTCCCAGGCTACACCCAGCTATACCCAATCAGAAGCTGCATTTTAACAGCTATCCAGGAGATTCTGAGTCTCATTAAGGTTTAAAATTCCTGCTTTATACCCTGCTGCCTCTTGGAATTTTTAATCCTATAATTTGTGGTCTGTTCAAATAAATATGTTACATATATTGATGTCATGAGTGATAATTTTTCAGAACTCTTGTCTATAGTTTCCCCTCTGAAGTTTACTTTCTAGTCCTTTTGCTATGATTTGAGGCATTTTTCCTTTAGCTCTCTTATTGGCCTGGGAATGAATCTCTGATCATTTTCTGCTGCTTTGAATTTTGCAGGTACAAGAGCCATGGAGGACCTGGGGAGGGTTGATGTTGCTTTTTTACCATCATCATTTTTCTTCTATTCTGAGCCAGTGGGTACAACCTAGGAAAATGCCAATCAGACTCCTATTAAGATTTAGCTTCTCAGTGGATCCTGCTGAACTCTTGTTCCTTATTATCATCACTCAGAGTTCATAAGAGGACTTCAGGGATCCCGTGCAGGAACATCTTTCCTAATAGGTATTCTCTTTACAAGCTTGAGTTGAAAAGGTTCCCAGTAATATGCATTTCACTTTACTGAGCTCTACATGTCTGTATGCTTCCTTAATGAGTTCTGAACTGGGGAAGTTTAAGAAATGGCAGGAAGAACTCTTATAGAGGCTGCAATTCCAAGACTGAGGCTTGCTCGTGTCTACTGCATTTGAAATAAATAAATAGATTGTTTTCAGAATCTAAGGCTCTGCTGAAGTGTCAAAGTGGCGTGGGAAGCCATCCTGACAGCTGGTCTCGTGATCCACTGCGTAGCTGCTCAGCATTTGATTGACTTACTTGCTTCTCTGTATCTCTCTCCACCCCCCTTATTTCCCCAGACTCTGAAGTTAATGACTTTGTGCTACTTTTGGGAGAGAAAATACACAAACCCAGCTATGATCCTAAAATTAATTTGTGTCATTCCTTTGAGGAGGGAATATATGCATGGCAACTGTGGGTTTGCTATGTAAAAGTAAACTGAATATAGCTAGATTCATTCAAGAAACATGCAAATGTATATCACATATTAAAAAAAATACAAACTGGTCTCCATTTAAATCTCCATACTTCTTTCTTTATGGCTCTTACAGAACACTTATATTTCCCTTGTGTTATGGCATATTTATTCTCCATGCTTGATTATAAGCTGCTTGAAATGTCTTTATATTTCCTAAGGCATCTAGCTCAGTGCTTTTGCTGTGACACAGACTCTCATGGGAGTCAATGCATATATTAACTTAAATAATGAGGGAAAGAAGAAGTAAGAGTCAGAGCTTTTGAATTCTATGCTTATCTCAAGCACTGAGGAGAAAGACAAACTAGAGAGAGAGTGATAAATATCTCTGGGCTTTGTTTCTCATTTGTAAAATGTTGTCACATAAAGGGAAGATCTTTGAAATTTTTTCTAATGCTACAGTTTTAACATTCTGCATTGGAGGTGGGTGGGACAGCCAAACAGAAAGAGCTGGATCGAATATCAGGTGCAATACCATAATTACAGATATGTGCTGTATAGTCATTGACATATGGGTTGTTGTTAAACCATAAAGGAGGAGATCTCCCAGAAAAAGTGTAGGGAAAGAAATGGTTTAAGGTGGGACTTCTGCCAACCAATCAGTAAAGGACAAATGGATGAAGAGAAGACTATGGTGACTACCAATAGGTGATATAGATAGGTAGAAGAAAGATCTAGATAATGAATCTCACAGAAGCTTTGCCTCTCCTGCCATTGGAAGGAGGCTTGCAAATTTTGTGCTTGTGTTTTGCTGGGTATATCTGAAGGATGGGACAACTCAATTCTACTTCCAGCAACCCCAGCTTCTTAGTCACTGGTTCTTACCTTATTCATTTCCAATGCAGGTCACTCTGCCAGAAACTTTCCCACCCTTTTTAATCACTAAACTTGAAGTTATTGTTCAGATTTTGTCACCTCTGTTGTCATTTCCTTAGGCAGGCCTTTTCTAATCTTGACGGGGTCAAATTTAGGATCTCAGAGCATTTATACCTCTCATTCATTGTTATGGTTATAATAGTACATTTGTTTCTGTTATTAGTTCATGTCTAAAGGTCTACTAAGTAAAAATGTCATGAGATCAGAAACCAAGTCTGACTTTGTTCAACACTGAAGCTCTAGTGCTTAGTATCTAGTACCTGCGCTATGAATAAAATATTTATAATATGTGTGTACTTATGAAATGAATGAAATAGCTGGGCTGGAGTTGTGCCACAGGCACAAAATAGTCCTAAAACATATAGTGTTACAAAGGGTAGAATAAAATACAAAAATAAAAACACGAGATTCTCAAGATAGGTAAGAATTTCACAATGATTAAGACAGAGAAAAAGGAAACTAATGATCCATCTAGAAGGGAAAATGAGGTGAGAAAGGCCCAGAGATAAAGTGCCAGCTGAAAAATTATATTTATCAAGAAGTGAGAGTGCCATAGACACTTGATCAATGCAGGGGTCAGGGGCACCAAGGCCCACACAGTTGAAAATCTGTATCGAACTTTTGACTTCCCCCAAACTTAACTACTAATGGACTACTGTTGACAGGAAACCTTGTATCAATAACATAAACAGTTGGTTAATACATATTCTGCAAGTTATATGTATTATATACTGTATTATTACAATAAAGTAAGCTCAAGAAAATAAAATGTTATCCATGACTGGATAGCTCAGTTGGTTAGAGCATTGTCCTGAAGCACAAAGTTTGATTCCCGGTCAGGGCACATCTAGGGGCAGATTGATGTTCCTGTCTCTCTATCTCTTACTCTCTTGCTAAGATCACTAAATAAACATTTAAAAGACAAAATCATAAAGAATAAAAAATACATTTATAGTTTGTATTGAAAAAAATCCACATACAAGTAGAACTAAACTGTTTAAATCTATGTTGTTTAAGGGTCAACTGTTTTCTGAAAAGAGTAGTAGGAGATAAGATTGGAAAATAATCCAGAGCCAGATGTTCAGGCCCTTCAATGTTAATCTCAGGAATTTGAGCTTCAAACCATGGACAGTGGGAAATGGAGTAAGTGCCCATGGAAAATACTGGCAAGAAAACTGTGCCTGTTGAGCGCGTTCATCTACTAGCAGCCTGTGAGGTAGATTAAAGTAGTGGTGGTGAAACCAGCTGTGAAGTGACCTGGACTTCTGCATGAAATTCCTCTGAAGGACTTGTGGCCACATGAAATTGTTTTTCAGAGACCAGGGATAACTCACACAGTGCTGAGATAAATATTTAAAAATCATAAGGCTTTAATACAATGGGCTTTCCTTCTCACAGTCTTCCAAGTTATTTTGTGAAGCTAAAGTCTATATTTACAAGACAGAGTGAACACAGATGTTATGTGTCAATGTCCAGTGGAATGGTTCTGGAAACTCGCTTATCAGTCATGGCGGATATGACACTTGCTTGCTTACCTGCACGAGCTTGTCTGGGCAGCAGTAATTGTGCACCTGGTCATGTGATGTTTCATTCCTTTACGGTGCGTTCACCAACTGTGTTGTAAATGTCTTCACTCCAGATTGAATTTTTATGTACTTGGAATCACATCGGAACCCAAACTCCAATAACATTAACTAAAATGAAAGGGGAGACTTTTTTTTTTTCATTTTCTCTTAAACAAGTTTACAGTCAGTTTGCCTCAAGGAATCACAGTAACAGTGAGCTCTATAAATGATTGTTCTACAGATAGAGTGTGTGAACTGAGTCTGTTTTAAAAATTGAACAAATAAGAACATGGAGCTTTGTGCCCTGGAACTTGGCTAATCATTTTTCATGTGGGCTTTCCCAGAGTTTTAAGTGGCTGCACAAAAGAGAACTATGAGGAGAAAAGCCCTTAGCATTATGGGGAATAGTTTGAAATGGAAGAACCTTATAATTTGTCATCTTTTAAGATGCTGAAATGCATCTGATACATTTAGTCTGTGGGGACTACCATTTATTTATTGCTTACCTCGGTGCAAGCAATATATCGGGTTCTTAAATATATTCTCCAAATAAGTCCCATAAAACCCTGGATAGCAGTAGTCTTAGTTTTATCTTTAGTAAAAGAGTGATGATTCTGCAAGTTATAACATTTAAGTAAACTTCTCCAAGTTCACATGGCTAGTAAGTGTTAGAATTGAGCCTTTTCGATCCATTCATTCAGTCAAAAAAGACTTTGGGGTATCACTAGTGAACAAGAGCCTATCTTCATGGAGCTTATAGTCTACAGGTAGAAAAAGATTCAGACAATCATCAAGCAAGCAAATAGCTAAGCAGTATGCTTTCATGAAGTCATGAATCTATAATGAAAAATAAAGCAGGGTGAAGATGGTTCAGGTATAATTTTTTGTTCTATTTTGATAGTGACAAAATCAGTTTTTCTTGGGGTGGTGACTTTTTGTTTAAATTTCTGACATATAAAGAGCTTGGAATTTATCACACCTGTCCTCACAATTTTAAAAAATGAAAAAAAAATTAATGACTTTTCTTAGTTCTATCACAGGTTTAAGTGATAGGGTAATGCACCACTCTGAAATCTGAAGGGACAAGTGAGTTGAATATAGAGAGGAGCATAGCTGAGATCAGCTCAAGGAAAGAATACCTGAGCCAGAAAGAGGTGGGAACATTAACATGGTAGCTTGGAGGAAGTGCTAGAGTCTGAGCAAAGAGTTAAAATGTTTGGGGGCCCATTTCAGGGAGGTTCCCACACTTTCCTAAGTATATATTACCATATCTCCAATAGCCTAACAAGGTTCTCATAGGAAAGATCAGTGAAAGAAATTCCTTCTGTGTCAGACCGGGAAGAACATTAATCAATTTTAAATACAGCTGGATAGTCAATACATATGTAGTGCACATCTGCTACTGACATTTTCTTTTATTTTTTTATTCATCTGAAAATGTCTTTATTTCATATTTGTTCTTAAAATTATTTGGTTGAATATAGAATTCTGCTTGATATTTTTCTTTGTTTATTCAACTTGCTAAAGATATAACCTTCATATCATCTGGCCTGCCATTTTAATATATAAATATACTCTACTTAACACTATCTCTTAATTCCAACATCTGGATTATCTTAAGTCATCATGATTTTGTTTGTGTACTTTTTTCTTGATATGGTTCTCATTTTCCTGTTTCTTTGCATAACCTATTAATTTTTTTATTTTTTGATTGCTTACTGGACATTTTAAATGGTACATAAAAGGGACCCCGTTCTTCATTATATTCCTCTGGAACATGTTAATTATTTTTCTAACAGGAAGTCTTTATTTTATAGGACAAGCACCCTGCGTTTGTGCAGTCCTTTTTGTTGTTGTTGTTAGGGTGGGTCAATGGGAAGTTCAAAGTGTTTGCAAAACCCCTCTAATCATGCTGAAACTTGAATTCCAAACATTGTCTTTTCTGTTAATCTTGCCAGTGTTCATTTGTAGGCATTGTTAAAGTGGATCTAGAGTAGGTTTTACTGCACAGTGTAGTTTTGACCTCTAAGGCATGTGCGTCTTTGTGTTCCACCAAGATGCCCAAGGTGTGAACCAGACCTGTCCACTTTGGCTGGTACAAAACTATGAGGTTTCCCATAACTGCTGGTCCTCTATTGTCTCTGTTCCACTCTCATCTTTATAATAATCACATACTGGTAAATCTTGATAGTACCAACCGATTCATGTGTATCCCAGACTATGGCCAGGGACCCATGAAAACTTCCACATAGACTTCTGGAATCTGCCCTGAGCCCAAGTCAACCCTTTCTGGCATCCTTTCCTGAAAATTTCTGTTATTTCTTCAACCCTAAGCCCTGATAGGTGTTTCCTTGTCACAGCAGAACCACTGTATCCTTCTTGGGCTCCATTGATCTGTGCTGTTCTTGGGGAAATGTCTCCATTTGATAGAACTACAGAAAACATGGGTTCCCTTCTCTCCCTAATTTTGCCCACTTTTATAGTTGTGTATAGACTACATCAGCATTAGGTATTATTATAACTAGAAGATGAAATTTAATGTTATATTGTATTATTATATTTTTTAAATTTATTTTTCAATTATAGTTGTCATTCAATATTCTATTAGCTTCAGGTGCACAGCATAGCATATGCACAGCATGTGTACACTTATATAACTTACAAAGTGATTCCTCCAATATTTAATCGGGTATATTTTGCCTTCAACTTTTTTGTAAGCCTATTAAGGCAGACATTAATTCTCATATTTTATTTAAAAGTTCTAGAACCATAGAATTTGATGTGAAAATTTTTTCCCTTTTTTAATTCATTAAATTATTTCAGAAATTTTTATTGAATACTTGTCATATGCCAGGTACTGTACTAGGTAGGCCCTTTTAAGATAATTAACATAGGAATTATGTCTATGTTAGCTCATAATCTAATTGGAGACATGCTTTATTTTGTAGCATAGACACATAAATGAATTCTTAAAAGCAATATAATTCATATCTGTAAAGAACAGAAGAGGTAATTTAAAAACATTTAACTTAGAGTCAAAGAGAATACTGTATTATTGGTAATTAAAAATTATAATTTACTTCAATCATTCAACACAGAAGTAGAAATTCTTCTCTAGAAAGTAAAGCAACATCAAAATAACTTTATGTAAAATAAGAAAGAGAATAATTTTGTGACAATGCTGCTCATTGAAGGGTGGTACCATCAATAACTGCATGCTATTGGTGGAGGAAAGAAATTATTTCATGTATCTGAAAGAAATGGTACATCAGTGAGTGCTGTCCTTTCAATTCTTACTCTCTCAATATGAAAAGGGCCTGTTCTCATAGCTTTTATTTTCTATCATATTGAAAACATTGCCTAAATATTAATTCTTTTCTGTGCTGCTTAGTTCTTTCCAAAGGTTTAGTAAAGAATCAAATTAATATTTTATTTTCTTCGAAGGGATTATTTCTGTGATCAGACTGGTAATTCTTCTACAGTTGACTTTGCAAATACTTGGCACTGTTGTAGTTATAGCTACCATTGATTGATTTTGTAAGAACTGAGGAGTAAGGCAAAAGGGAAGATAAAGGAGATTGTGGGATAAAAGCCCTGGACCAACATGCTTTATTGCTCAGGTTTCATATCCCCATTTTTTTGTACAGTCAATCAATAACCAATATTTATTCAGTGTCTGGTTGAGAGAAATAAAGAGAGCATCAGGCATAAATTTAGCCTTAAAAGAATGCTCGTAAAGTCTCCAATATCAAATTGGAAATATTAGTTGGGAAAGCAAGAGACCTACACAGAACATCCCTGGACTTACTCCTAAATACATTGAACACTTTTAGTGAGCAAAGTATTATGGAAGTTCAGGTAGGTTAACAAAGAGAAATAAGACAGAACCTATATCCTGAAAATGCTTGCCATCTTGCAGAATAGTGAGATATACAAAGAAATGGTTATGATCAGAAGTAGAACAGAATAAATGTTAAAGAAACATAAAATTTATTAATCACTTACTATATGTCATGCATTAACTCATTTAGGCCTCAATACAACTTGTGACATAAGTACATTACTATCCACATTTTACATATGGGAAAACAGAGGCATAAAATTGTGTAAAATAATTCACTCAAGATAACGTAAGTAGTAAGCGACAGCTCAAGTATAATCTCAGGCTGTCTGGTTTTCACATTCTTCAAATAGGGTTATAATGGAATGCAGAGAGGAGGAAGTAATTTATTCTTAGAGATAATATAATGCTGAGGGACTTGAAAGATTATCACTGGGAGTTAATTATCAGTGATAAGGAGCAACTGGTCTCCCATTGCATGAGAAATGTATAAGTTTAGACAATACCACCATCTTCTTCCCTTAAAGCTAACACTAATTTCCATGCAAAGTGGATTTGAATATCTCAGAAAAGAGTTAATGATTTTTATTTCTACTAATTATTCACTGCATACTAAAAGACCAAGAGTTATTGCAGGGTAATATTCAGGATCATTCAGGTCCTTGTGGATTTATCATTCCAAAATCTTATATTTATTTACTCAGTTCCTTAGATCTTTTCATCTAAGTATGATTGTACCTCAAGAGCACACACATCTTTTCAGTCAATACAAATATTTATTATACTTTATAAATTATTAAATTAATGTTATGACTTAGAACTATCTCATGTATCTTGTTACCATGAATTAATAATAATAATGTAAAATTATATAATGCTTCACCATATTCTTCTACATAAATTATCCTATTTAATTTTTATAGTAGTGTAGTATGTTGAATAAAGTTGATATTAATACCCTAATTTTCACCATGAGGAATTGAAGATTTAAAAAGTTTGAGTCACTTTCTTGAGTTCATGTAGCTGTGGATTGTTGAGCTAGAATAAGAACTAATCTAGCTTTTTTTTCTCTTTCTCTTTTTCACTAATTAGGGCCTGGTCATACCTAAGTAATGATAAGAACTTGAGTTCTTGAAAACATAAAGATGGCAATCACAGATGAAATGATGGTGTATTCACAAGGGTGCAATAACCCTATGAGATATGGCCAAAAGGTGCCATCCAGGCAGCCTCAACCATTTACTAGAATTGTGCCAAGTGGTTTAGAACTTCAGTATGATAGTGTGTTAGAGCTGGAAGAGATCATTGTCTGTATGGACTTATTCAGAGTCAAGGAATTTTGGTAGACATAGAAGGAGGAGTGGAATTTGAATAAGTGGAGATATAAGAATTATGTCTTACTGGATAGAGAGGCAGCATGAAAAAAGATACTAAAACAAAGATCTTTAGGAAAATATTTGGAAAGAGAGGACTACTGGATTACAAACTATATAATCTGGTTGGATCAATAGATGGAGAAAAAGATTCCATTTGAAATAGGAGGCAGGGAATAGGAAACTCTATCATGTTCTTGAACTAAGGACTAGCATGCTCAGTGGACTTTTGGGGATGGTCAATCTACTTTTGTTTGGAAGATGAGTAATGGTGAGGCAAGGAGATTAGCTAGGAAGTGTATAGTTGATGATGATGAAAGATCTAGTTATGGAATAGGTGTAAGATTGGAGAAAGATAGGACATTTAAATGAGTATTTTGATATAGTGACAAACTAGATACAGAAGATAAGGTGAAGGGAAAATTTAAAAATGATGTCTTCATGTTTTCTAATCTAGGAATGTTGTGGCCCCCAGCAGCAAAAGATGGGAGAGAACGGGAGTACATTTTAGAAAAAGGTTTTCCTTAGTTTACTGAGTGTGATGTGATGTGATCTTTGACGAGGATACCCATGAGGAGAAACTTAAGGGGGATTTAGAAAATGAAGTCTGGAGAGCTTGATCCAGGACACACGGACAAGCTGTGGCATTGGATACCATCAGATTGGGAGTGAACACTGGAGCATGAACGAGAGAAATGAGAAATAAAAGCAAAAGTTCAACATTGGAGGCTTGTGGATACTCCTCTTTGAGGTGCTAAAAGTTGTGTGGAAGCACAGGAGCAAGACTAGGAAGGAGTGATTAGAGAACCAGGAGATAGGTTTGTCAGTGACCCCAGAGGGAGAGGGTCAAGAAGTTGTGCTTGACTTGTGGTGGCACAGCAGATAATATGTCGACCAGGAATGCTGAGGTGGCCAGTTCAAATCCCAGGGCTTGCCTGGTCAAGGCACATATAGGAAGCAACTACTACAAGTAGATGCTTCCTGCTTCCTCTCCTCTATCTCACTCTCCCTCTCTCTCTCTCTCTCTCTCTCTCTCTCTCTCTCTCTCTCTCCCCCTCTGTCTAAAAATCAATAAATAAAATCTAAAAAAAAAGTTGCATAATGAATTTAAAAAACTGGAGTCAAAATAAGTTACTAATACAAAATAATATTAAATGTAAACTGTAATTGAAAAAATTTCAAAAAATATATGTTGTATACCTGAAACTAATACAAAATAATATGGAATATAAATTGTAATTGAAAAAATTTAAAACATTAAAAAATAGGAATTTAGAAGAACCATCCTATTAGATATGATAATTTATAACCAATAGAATTTGGGGGAAATAATTTAGATTGTATAAGTTAATCACAGTATAGCTACCACTATCTGCAAATAAGTACATTATATGTAAGAGTCTACAGTAACATTTTAACTATGCAGTGTTACAAAGTTAATGAACTATAAATCAATTTATAGAATTCATCCTGAAAACTGCTAATGTAAATATGATCTTTAGAAATTTTAGCTATTTGAATGAAACTGGAGTTTGGAAAAGTTAAAAGATGTCTATAGGAAGAATGAAATTTAAGAATTAAGTAAAGTAGGCTCTGGCTGGTTGGCTCAGTGGTAGAGCATTGGCCAGCATTTAGATGTCCTGGGTTTGATTCCTGGTCATGGTACACAGAAGAAGCGACCATCTGCTTCTCTACCCATCCCCCTCTCTTTTGTCTTTTCTCTATTTCTCTCTTATCTTCCTGCAGCCATGGCTTGTTGGAGCAAGTTGGCTGGGGTGCTGAGGATGGCTCCATGGCCTCACCTCAGGTGCTAAAGTAGTTTGGTTGCCGAGCAACAGAGCAATGGCCTCAGATGGGCAGAGCATCACCCGCTAGTGGGCTTGCCAGGCAGAGATCCCGGTCAGGGAGCATGCAGGAGTCTGTCTCTGCCTCCCTGCTTCTCACTTAAGAAAAAAAAAAATTAAGTAAAAATTTTGCAAGTACCTTCATATCAAAGTGGAAAGAAAAAAGCAAACACTTGCACACTTGCAGTCATCATAAATGTGTACTTTGAAGCACCTGATGCTGAGAAAATTTTAGAAACAGTACATTTTGTCACAGTTTTACCAGCTCATCTTGCATATTCTATTTTTTTAATTCTTTATTGCTAGAAAGATGTGCATAAAAAGATACTGTAAAAAGTTTCATCTGTTTCTTTTATTTGTTTCTTTACCTGAAGTCATAATCCTATTTTCATAGGAATAAATTATTTCACAAACAAAGGATTATAGTGTTGGGAGGATAATTAGATACCAGAAATGAGGTTCTTAAAAAGAGGTTCTTGTTTATAATATCAAATACTCGTGACAAACACAATGTGTAATTATAAAAATGTGCTCCAAAATGTGACGTCCTATAAGTGATTGTCTTAATTCTTCCAAAGGGATTTCTACCGTCATTTCAAAACATTTCTTCTATGTTATGGATTTAAAAATTACAGAGTAGCTCACCCCAGCCCTATCATAGAGAGTTCATGTGAGGAGATTTTTTTTTTTTTCCAGGCTGAAATTGCTTCTGTAATTTTATGTGGCAATCACCAGTATTGCTACAGAGAGTTCATTTGGATTACAAGGAGCTGGGATACCAAATGTCAGCAAGTGAAATGTGCCTGTGTGAATCTAATTCTTGTGACAATCTGAGCTAAGTAATGTTCCAGTGACTTCAACCTACAATTGAGAGCCAAAAATTTTATAAAATTACTGAGAAAACAATTGCTTAGGATTTCTCAAGGAATGCAGTTTCTCCATCCCAGCATTTTATATCTATCTGGGAATAGAAATTCCCTACATGTGCCCATCTGCTCAACAGCGAAAGGTGAGATCTAAGGTTGTGGAAATGAAACACTGCTTTGTTCACTGTTATATCTTCAGTGCTTAGCATCATGCCTGGCACATTGATGTGTGTGTGTGTGTGTGTTTTGAATGAATGAATGAATGAATGATAGGAGGATCAGGCAAAGCCTTATTAGGACTGCTCCTGAGAGCAGATTACTTTTTGATATGAGTTTGTAGGAAAAACCTTCTCTCTGCCACACTTTTTTCAAGCAAGGAAAGAACCATATACCATACGGTTTGGCAGCATGGGTATTTTCCAATGTGCCGGTGGCATGCTCTGCACCACTAGCTCTGGTTAGGTCATTACCTGGAACAGGTTCTACGCTGGTGTTGCTAAGCTTCTCTATGGAACACTGAGTAGCCTTCATTGAAACTCTCCTGGTATAGAAATATTTTCCATTATGCTCTTCCTACCCGTATGCCTACTCATTCAAGATGGAGATTAGAGGTCATATTTCAGTATGAATGTGCCTTATAAGGTTTGGCCTTCAGGTTTTTGGTTTGGGAAGGAAAAACATGCCAGTGGAATGACAATTATCTTATCTGCTTTCTTTATTGAAAAATATATGACAAAATCCTTGTCATCTGAAGAGGCAGAAGATACTTAGTTAGAAATGCAAGAAAATAGTATTTTTGACATGTTTATTAGTAAAGAAATAATGACATGTTAGTTTTCTGCATAGTGCAGTGTGTAGGATATTTTTAAAAATGCAATTGGTTTGAAACTTATGTACTTGTTTGAAATAAACATTTGCTTTAACATCTTATTCTGTATTTATCATTTTGTGTTATTTTTCTTAAAAAGGGCCACCCAAATTTTATAAGCTTTAGGCAGCACAAAATCTGTTTCCTATTTCACTTGGCCTTGTGTTCGCATTGCTCTAATAGAAAAAGCCTACATGTCATCATTTTATTTGATGGGAAAGGAAAATGGATAAAAGATCTTGGCATTCCCCTTGTGCCCATCTGAGACAAGCAAGAAACCTCTTGTGCAATATTTCTGAAGTAAAAAAAAAAAATATATATATATAAATATAAATTTAAAAAAAATATATATATAAATATATATATATATATATATATTTCCAGGGAAATTTCTTAGGGTTTCTGGTCTCAGAGATGTGGTTCAACAAATGCTGAATATAGAGTCAAAATATTTGTGTGATTCCTGACCTGCCTCTTATTAGCTGGGGAACCTTGAGGAAATCATTCCCTTTGTTGAGTCTCAGTGGTCACTCTCTCTCTCTCTCTCTCTCTCTCTCTCTCTCAAATGTGGTTTTTATTATTGGTTACTTCACAGATATCTTCTTAAGGTCAAATGAGATAATATATGTCAAAATACATTAACAGGAGTAAAAGTGTACTGGTTTAAGTTGTTGTTGATATATATTATTTCTTAGTAGGGACAAAACCCATTTGTGATGGAGTAAGAAAGTAACTCAACTACCCCTCTTTAATGTTCAGAATAATTATGAGCCCTTGTGACAATTTAGGGAGATGAGTTGAGTGACATTAACCAAAGAGAAGGGTCATCTGTAGCATTCTAGCCTTGGCTTCTCTTAAATCCTATAATTGAATATATCTCAACTAGTCCATCAGCTGATTAGTGTTTACCAACAATCACTTACTTTTGACACTGTTTAAAAAGTTATAACAAACCATATATTGATTATTTGGAACATTTGGCACATAGAACAGCCCATATCAAATAATACAAAATGAGCAATTGCTCTTACTTTAGCTTTTGTTTTAAGGACCAATTGCACAATTCACAAAGAAATATCATTATGGGTGGCCATATGGTAGAATAGAAAGAGAATCCTACTAGAAATGAGAAAATTCTATTTAATTGCAGCTTTTAAAAAAGCAGTGTACACTTGAGTTATGTTGTATACTTTATCTGAGTTTCAGGTTCTTTTTTTTATTTTTTTTTATTTATTCATTTTAGAGAGGAGAGATAGAAGAAGAGAGAGAAGAGGGGAGGAGCAGGAAGCATCAACTCCCATATGTGCCTTGACCAGACAGGTCCAGGGTTTTGAACTGGTGACCTCAGTGTTTCCAGGTCAACGCTTTTATCTACTGCACCACCACAGGTCAGGCCATTCAGGCTCTTTCTTGATAAAATGGTATAAGTTTAGTTTAACCAAAAACATTTGAATACCAAATAATATGGTTTACATTTTGAAGGATTTTTCCAATCATATAAAGCCTACCCAATTAAATGGTGATATTATTTGCGAGGAACGCCTAATGAGGAGGCAGTTAAATAAATTAACTCTAAGCTTGAGAAATACAGACATCAGCAGATGGAAAATCTACTAATTTGATCATTTCTAGGGCTATTAGCTTGTCATATATACAAATATATACATATAATAAAAATAAATGAAAAACATTCCTTTTATCTGAAATTGCCTTTGCCATTTTTTGGACAGTTCCATAATGACAATCTGGCATCTACCCATTCCATCCATCTAAGGGGACTGTTTGAAGCATTCAATCAATCTCATAAAATATATGTGTGTGTGGCTTTTATAATTGCAACCAAAAAAGAAGGTGCTGAATATATTTTGCCTTTTTTCCTGAATATCAGACAGAGCCACTGGCAAGGATTCTGCACCACAACATCCCACAATGCACTGGTGATAACTTTCCTGCCAGACAAATATCAGCTAACCACAGTATACAATCAGCTTCTCACATTGGAAGAAACAAATCAGAAAACCGCTGTTCCATAATCACAGAATTGAAAGAACTGCATACGTAAAATGACAGGCTATTAATTCTGGCTTGGAAAGCATGAATAAGACTTTTGATGAAGCTTAATTTTCAGTGGCTCTTCAGAAATGGATAAATCATTTAAAATAAAAATAGATATTGCAGCGTAGAACACTAATTTCTTTCAATAGTTATTATTTTGGGGAAAAGTGGTTTTTTAATGATGAAAAATAATGATGAAGTTTTCACATGAATGCTTCAAAAATAGCACACAGTTCATTCTCTGATGGCTCACTAAGCTCTAGATTTGAAAATTATTTGGTGTAATTTAAGTAAACCTCCAGTATATAAAATGTTAATTGAAAAGATATGCTATTTCATTAGAGGCTGTCACACATCACTATTGTTGCCAAATGAGGCTTGGCAGTACCTCCAAGGAATTTTTCTACTGGCTGGATTTTGTCTTCAGCCTGATCCAAATAAAGCCTTCAAGATATATATCAGCTATCATATGTTCCATAAGAGAGTATATAGATAAAGATATAGATATGGCATACATTTATGTTTTTATAGCATTGATATGCTTTATATTCAAGTGAATATTTTTTAAGTTAATTTTACTAGGGTGACATCAATAAATCAGGGTACATATGTTCAAAGAAAACACATATGTCCAGTTTATCTTGTCAATCAATTATGTTGCATGCCCATCACCCAAAGTCAGATTGTCCTCCATCACCTTCTATCTAGTTTTCTATGTGCCCCTCCCCCTCCCCCTCTTCCTGCCCCCCCTCTGTAACCACCACATTCTTATCAATGTCTCTTAGTCTCGTTTTTATGTCCCACCTCCGTATGGAATAATGCAGTTCTTGTTTTTTCTGATTTAATTATTTCACTCCGTATAATGTTATCAAGATACCACTATTTTGTTGTAAATGATCTGATGTCATCATTTCTTATGGCTGAGTAGTATTCCATAGTGTATATGTGCCACATCTTCTTTATCCAGTCTTCTATTGAAGGGCTTTTTGGTTGTTTCCATGTCTTGGCCACTGTGAACAATGCTGCAATGAACATGGGGCTGCATGTGTCTTTACGTATCAATGTTTTTGAGTTTTGGGGGTATATACCCAGTAGAGGGATTGCTGGGTCATAAGGTAGTTCTATTTTCAGTTTTTTGAGGAACCAACATACTTTCTTCCATAATGGTTGTACTACTTTACATTCCCACCAACAGTGTAGGAGGGTTCCTTTTTCTCCACAGCCTCTCCAACATTTGCTATTACCTGTCTTGTTAATAATAGCTAATCGAACAGGTGTGAGGTGGTATCTCATTGCAGTTTTGATTTGCATTTCTCTAATAACTAATGAAGATGAGCATCTTTTCATATATCTGTTGGCCATTTGTATTTCTTCTTGGGAGAAGTGTCTGTTCATGTCCTTTTCCCATTTTTTATTGGATTGTTTATTTGTTTGTTGTTGAGTTTTATGAGTTCTTTGTATATTTTGGATATTAGGCCCTTATCTGAGCTGTTGTTTGAAAAGATCATCTCTCATTGAGTTGGCTGTTTATTTTGATGTCAGTTTCTCTTGCTGAGCAAAAACTTCTTAATCTGATGTAATCCCATTCATTAATTTTTGCCTTCACTTCTCTTGCCTTTGGAGTCAAATTCATAAAATGCTCTTTAAAACCAAGGTCCATGAGTTTAGAACCTATGTCTTCTTCTATATACTTTATTATTTCAGGTCTTATATTTAGGTCTTTGATCCATTTTGAATTAATTTTAGTACAAGGGAACAAACTGTAGTCGAGTTTCATTCTTTTGCATGTGGCTTTCCGGTTTTCCCAGCACCATTTGTTGAAGAGGCTTTCTTTTCTCCATTGTGTGTTGTTGGCCACTTTATCAAAAATTATTTGACCATATATATGTGGTTTTATTTCTGGACTTTCTATTCTGTTCCACTGGTCTGAATATCTATTTTTCTGCCAATACCATGCTGTTTTGATTGTCATGGCTCTATAATATAGTTTGAAGTCAGGTATTGTGATGCCCCCAGCTTTGTTCTTTTTCTATAGGATTGCTTGGCTATTCCATTTCTTTTAAAAATGTCATTGGAATTTTGATGGGAATTGCATTAAATTTGTATATTGCTTTGGGTAATATGGCCATCTTGATTATATTTATTCTTCCTATCCAAGAGCAAGGAATATTCTTCCATCTCATTGTATCTTTTTATTTCCCTTAACAATGGTTTATAGTTTTCATTATATAAGTCCTTTACATTCTTTGTTATGTTTATTCCTAGGTATTTTTTTGTTGTTGTTGTTGCAATCGTGAAGGGGATTATTTTTTTTAGTTTGTTCTCAAATGTTTCATTGTTGGCATATAGAAAGGCTATGGACATTTTTATGTTAATTTTGTATCCTGCGACCTTACTGTATTGGCTTATTGTTTCTAGTAGTCTTTTTGTGGATTCTTTGGGGTTTTCGATGTATAGGATCATATCATCTGCAAAAAGTGATACCTTTACTTCTTCTTTTCCGATATGGATGCCTTTTATTTCTTTGTCTTGTCTGATTGCTCTGGCTAGAACCTCTAGCACCACATTAAATAACAGTGGAGAGACTGGACAACCCTGTCTTGTTCCTGATTTAAGGGGGAAAGCCTTCAGTTTTGTGCCATTTAATATGATGTTAGCTGATGGTTTATCATCTATGGCTTTTATCATGTTGAGATATTTTCCTTCTATACCCATTTTGTTGAGAGTCTTAAACATAAAATTTTGTTGTATTTTATTAAAAGCCTTTTCTGCGTCTATTGATAGGATCATGTGGTTTTTATTCTTTGTTTTGTTGATATGGTGTATTACGTTAACCATTTTACATATGTTGAACCATCCTTGAGATTCTGGGATGAATCTCACTTGATCATGATGTATTATTTTTTTTAATATGTTGTTGTATTCAATTTGCTAGTATTTTGTTTAGTATTTTAGCATCTGTATTCATTAGAGATATTGGTATGTAGTTTTCTTTTTTTGTGCTGTCCTTGCCCAGTTTCGGTATGAAGCTTATGTTGGCCTCATAAAATGTGCTTGGAAGTATTGCTTCTTCTTCAATTTTTTGGAAGACTTTGAGTTGAATAGAAACCAAGTCTTCTTTGAATGTTTGATAGAATTCGCTAGTATAACCATCTGGGCCTGAACTTTTATTTTTGGGGAGGTTTTTAATATTTTTTTTCTATTTCTTCCCTACTAATTGGTCTGTTTAGTCTTTCTGCTTCTTCTTGACTCAGTCTAGGAAGGTTGTATTGTTCTAGGAATTTATCCATTTCTTCTAGATTGTTGAATTTAGTGGCATAAAGTTTTTCATAGTATTCTACAAATAATTCTTTGTATATCTATGATGTCTGTGGTGATTTCTCCTCTTTCATTTTGGATTTTGTTTATATGAGTTCTTCTCTTTTTTCCTTGGTAAGTCTTGCCAAGGGTTTGTCAATTTTGTTGATCTTTTCAAAGAACCAGCTCCATGTTCTATTAATTTTTTGTATAGTTTTTATGTTCTCTATTTCATTTATTTCTGCTCTGATTTTTATTATCTCCTTTCTTCGGCTGGTTTTGGGTTGTCTTTGTTCTTCTTTTTCCAATTCCTTAAGGTGTGAAGTTAAGTGGTTGACTTGGGCTCTCTCTTGTTTGTTCATATATGCCTGAAGTGATATGAACTTCCCTCTTATCACTGCTTTTGCTGCATCCCCTAGATTCTGATATGTTGTATTGTCATTTTCATTTGTCTGTATATATCTTTTGATCTCTGTGCTTATTTCTTCTTTGACCCATTCATTTTTTAAAAGTATGTTGTTTAGTTTCCACATTTTTGTGAGGTTTTTTTCCTCTTTTTTGCAGTTGAATTCTAGTTTCATGGCTTTATAATCAGAAAATATGCTTGGTACTACTTTGATTTTTCTGAATTTGCTGATGTTTTTGTGGCCCAACATATGGTCATTTCTTGAGAATGATCCATGTACACTGGAGAAAAATGTATACTCTGTAACTTTGGGATGAAATGTCCTGTAGATGTCTATCATATCCAGGTGCTCTAGTGTTTTGTTTAAGGCCACTATATCTTTGTTGATTCTCTGTTTGGATGACCGATCTAGAGCTGTCAGCGGTGTATTGAGGTCTCCAAGTATGATTGTATTTTTGTCAATTTTTGTTTTAAGGTCAATAAGTAGTTGTCATATATTTTGGTGCTCCTTGGTTTAGTGCATATATATTAAGAATTGTTATGTCTTTTTGATTCAGCATCCCCTTAATCATTATGAAATGACCATTTTTGTCTCTGAGTACTTTTGCTGTCTTGTAGTCAGCATTGTCAGATATGAGTATTGCTACACCTGCTTTTTTTGGGGGGGGATGTTATTTGCTTGGAGTATTGTTTTCCAGCCTTTCACTTTGAATTTGTTTTTATCTTTGTTACTTAGATGAGTTTCTTGTAGGCAGCATACAGTTGGATTTTCTTTTTTAATCCATTCTGCTACTCTGCCTTTTTACTGGTGATTTTAATCCATTTACATTTAGTGTTTATTGACACTTGGTTTCTGTTAGTTTTGTGTCTTGTTTGATTATTCTCTTTCATTTTTCTATCTTTTGTTTTTGTTGGTTGTATTCCATACATCTTTCCTCTGTTGCTATCTTCTTTATCTCATGTGCTTCTGTGGTGGTTTTTTCAATGGTGGTTACCATTAAGTAATGAAAAGGGTTCCTACCCTGTTCACTGTAGTGCATATCTTGTGAGTACTTTTGCACTCCATTGTCCTTTGCTACTGTTAATCTCTGTCCTCTCCCCTTTTTTTGTTGTTGTTGTCAGAGTTTAAATTTGGTTTTATTGTGTTGTTGGTGGAGCTTTTACTTGTGGTTTTGTTTTGTTTTGTTCTTTTTATCTGGTTGGAAAACCCCCTTTAGTAATTCCTGGAGTGGGGGGTTTTCTGATGATAAATTCCCTCATCTTTTCTGTATCTGTGAATGTTTTTATTTCTCCTTCATATTTGAAGGATAGCTTTGATGGGTATAATATTCGTGGCTGAAAGTTCCTCTCTTTCAGGACTTTATATTGATATATTGGGGTCCACTCTCTTCTAGCTTGTAGAGTTTCTGTTGAGAAATCTGATGATAATCTAACGGGCTTCCCTTTATGTGTTGTATTCTTCTTTTCCCTGGCTGCCTTGAGATTTTTTTCTTTGTTGTTAGTGTGTGCCATTTCATTATGATGTGCCTTGGAGTAGGTTTGTTGGGGTTAAGAAAACTCGGAGTTCTTTTTGCGTATTGAATTTGAGGCTTTAGTTCTTTCCACAGGCTTGGGGAGTTCTCATTTATTATTTGTTTGAATATGTTCTCCATTCCATTTTCTCTCTCTTCTCCCTCTGATATACCTATTATTCTTATGTTATTCTTTTTGATGGAGTCAGACAATTCCTGTAGAGCTTTCTCATTTTTTTTTTAATTTTTGAGTCTCTTTCTTCTTCTCTCTGTTGTGCCTCAAGTTGCTTGTCTTCTATTTCACTAATCCTACCTTCTATCTGGCCTGTTCTATTAGCTAAGCTTGTTACCTTGTTTTTCAGCCTGTGAATTGAGTTTTTCATCTCTGTTTGATTTGTTTTTATAGTTTCAATTTCCTTGGACATATATTCTTTGTGTTCATTGAGTTGTTTTCTGAGCTCCCTAAATTGCCTTTCTGTGTTTTCTTGTATATCTCGGAGGATTTTTAGGATTTCTATCTTGAATTCTCTGTCATTTAGCTCCAAGGTTTCCAATATATTAAATTTTTTCTCCATAGATTTTTCCTCATCTATCTGTGCTACCTCTCTGTCTTTTGTATCCATGATATTCGATTTCCTTTTCCTTAATGGCATTTGAGGGTGGATTTGTTGATAGTATTAATGAGAATAAATAAAGAATAAAAGTTTAAAAATAAAAAAGAATAAGATAAAATTATTAACCCCCCTCTTTTTTTTTTCTCCCCTCTCCTCTCCCCTCCTTGAGAAAATCTTATGGTGAATTGTGAATTATATCATGCTAAATAGAATAAAAACTACCTATAATGGAGGGCCTGAGTTGGGGGAGAATTGATAAAGGGGCAAAAAAGGGGGTATGGACCCACAAAATGCAAAAAAGGAAAAAATTTGGGTCAAGAATAAAATTATTTGCTTTTAGGTGATGGTTGACTAAGAGATAGGATGAAAGAAATAAGAGGGAAACAGGAAAAAGGGCAAAATTAAAAAATTACTATTTTATTTAGTGGAGCAAGAACTAGATAAAATGGAGAGCCAAGGTTGGGAGCACTGCTAGTGAGTTAAAAAAAATGAAGTAAAAAACCCCCAAAGTGCCACAAAGAAAAATTTGAGTCCCAGATAAAATAATTTGTTTGTGATTGAGGATTGAATGAGAGGAAAAGTAAAGGAGAAAAGAAGAAACTAATATAGAGGGAGAAAAAAAAAAGAAAGAGGAAAACACAAACAGAAGAAAAAAGAATAAAAGGAGAGAGAGAGAGAGTTAAGGGTTTTGGAGTGCAACCCTCATAGAGAGAAAGGAGGAAGAAAAAAAAGATAATGGGAGATGTAACACTTATGAGTAGTGTAGTTCAAGGAGAGGAGAGAGTAAGACCGGCAGAGAATTAAACAACCAAATTGGAAGAGGAAGATAATAATTAAGAAAAGAAGATAAGAGAAACAAACGAACAATTATAATAAAATGGGATAGGTTATAAAGTCTGTGGATTATTTTTGATTTTGAGAGGTTATCTTCTTGCTTTTTCTTTTCTCTCCCTCTTCCTGGTTGGTGACTCTGTAGCCCGGGTTCTGTCCCTGTGGCATGCTTAGGTAGAGGTTTGCAGTTGATAAGTCTCTATGGTGATGTCATATATTGGGCTTCAGTCTCGTTGGCAGTTGAGGCTCATTAGCATTTGCAGGCTCTGCCAATGAGAGAGTCCATGTTCCTGGAGCCTCTCTCCTAGTCTTTCCTTCCTGAATTAGTAGCTTGATGATCCAGCTATGGGGTTGCTGCTGCCTCTGCCTTCGCGTTTAGTGAGGAACTTCTGGAGACTCCAAGGATAGATTTTTCTGTATCTGGTTGAAGATCTTGTTGATTTTTTGGGGGAGATTTATCAGTATCACTCCTTACGGTACTATTTCTCTGACATCACTTCAAATGAATATTTTCATCAGCAATTTCATTATAAAACTTCAGGTGTGTTAGACCAATTATCAATTCTTAAAAGTCTTGCACCTGGGAAAGTATTTATAGTTTCAAGAATTAATCTATACAAC
Source organism: Saccopteryx leptura (assembly GCF_036850995.1). Classification (NCBI taxonomy): domain Eukaryota; kingdom Metazoa; phylum Chordata; class Mammalia; order Chiroptera; family Emballonuridae; genus Saccopteryx; species Saccopteryx leptura. The sequence continues at coordinate 282,160,195 of NC_089505.1, read as the reverse complement.
ATGCTGCGAAAGTAAGATAGAAAAAGGGGGAAAAAGAGAGGAAAGCATTTTGGAAGTAAACATACCCTGGAACCAGTCTAGAATGTACAAGCAAGAAAGTTAAAGAGAGTGGTTTTTTGGTGTTTTTTTTTTTTTTTTTGGTTGTTGTTGTTTGCAAATTATTTTTCTCAGTTGTGAGACGGTGAGTTTTGTTTTCTGCTTTTTTTTTCTGGGGTTGACAAATTCACCCTGAATAAATGTAAGGAATAAGAGTGAGAAAGGCAATGTGCCACTATCACTGCATTTAATTAGGACCCCACATAATCATTTCTAACGTGAGTATGTTCCTTGCAAAGTACATTTGGGCCATGGAGCCAATAGGTCTGCTCTGCCTCAGTTAATCTAGAACTTACTGAAATGATCAGTCAGCACACAGATCACAATGCAGGCTCAGTGAAGAACTTAATTCACCTGGTGGAAACTACTAAAGTAAATCTACCACTTTCCTTCATTTGCACCAAACTTGGGCATTGACTTAGGGATGCTGATTTCATCTAACAATTCATCTGCAACTGGTTCTTCTTCCTCAAAGCTTCAGGATGATGCCTGATACCAACACTACCAGCAATGCAGCGGTCATCTGTGTAGCAGAAATGACACGCTTCCGAATCCTTCCGTATTAACTGCTGTCACACAGGGCTTTTCAGGTAATTACTCCTGTCCATATTCTCAAGGATTCACGATTAGTAAGAATCCCAAAGAACAGAACCCAAATTACGACAGATCTTCTGTTTATTTCTCATTTTTAAATATATTGTGGGGAGTATTTGAAACGTGAAATCATACAACTGTCCAAAAGTGATCCTGAAGAAAATCTTATTGAGCTTTCAAACTTTAAAATCCTGTCTGAAACTTGGCACTAAAGTTTTGTTTTGTTTTTAAATTGTTGTTATTCACAAGCTGAAAGCATTGCCTGCTTTAGGAGGTTGACATTGGAACTTACTTTTGGAGGAGGCTCTTCCTTTGTTTTGGGGGAAAACAAACAAACAGCTGACTGCATCCTTTAAGACCCATCTGATAATGCAGACATAGCTCTCAATTTTCCTTAAGAAAAACTATTTTTAAATGCAGCTCTTGTAGCCTTGAAATTCTATGGGAGGCAGAGGCAAAGCTGTGGCTGTAAGATTTTGAGAGAAACATGTGGGGAGATTTCTTTTCCTTTTCTAATGGCTTGTGCCCATGCCTTTCACCTTGCAATGCCTGTGTCGATGTCTGCGTCTGTGCAAGGGAGATCCTGAGAGAGAGGGAGAGGAAAGAGCAGAGATCTTTGGATTAAGCAGCTCTTCACCTGAAATGTTAGGGCATGAGGTGGGACATCAGCAGGAGGATCTTTTGGGATTGATGTTCATTCATCTCTGGGCAAGCAAGACTATGAGAAAGGTTCAGCCTCTGCTTGGTTTAACTCAGACTGGATTGGCCTACATGCATGCTACTCATCCTACCACAGAAGAACAGATCACCTAATATACTGATTATATCCTGATATAATTGTTGTTTTGGGATGGAAGGTTAAGTCCACCTTGTGGCAGACATTAATGATAATGACAAACAACATTCTAATGCTTTATATATGCTGTTATCCTCGCAACAGCTGTCTGAGTTAGGAACAATTAATATCTCCATTTTAAAGATAAGGAAACAGAGGCTGTAGAGATAAAGTTTCTTGTGGCTCCAGAGGGAGAAGGTTACAAGCTGAGAGGGAGCTGCACTTCCAGGGTTGGTGAATCCAGGTTGCATGCTTATGTCTTTTCTGGGTCACTGTAAGGCCAGTGGCTGTGGCCAGGCAGGTTCACATTGGATTCAGGAAGATGGTAAAGGAACTGTGGAGCTGGAGGATGGTGGGTCATTCCACTTATTACAGTCTCGCAAAAGGGGATGAGCAAGCAGGCAGGGAAAACTGCTTCTTTCTCTCAAGGCTGACAAGCAAACAAGCTAGTGGGGGGAACCCCTTCTCTGGTAAACTAGCAAAAAATGGCCCCTCCCAATGTTGGCAGGCAACCTGCAATCTACAATCTGCCACCCTCAGGGCAAGCACCTGCAGCCCCACACAGACTATACACATGTGGTACTGCCCTGTGCTCATGCACCAGTCAAAGTACTAGCGAGCAAGCCTAACACACTTGATTGCCCAACAGTCTCCAAGGAAAGTAATTATTTATGGCTACACTTAAGAAAGCCTCTCTCACAGCAGCTTCCCTCCAGGTGTAGGAAACTTCAAAACTCCTGAAAGCAGCCCAGGTGAAAGGACTAGTCGTACGCACATGCCACACAGCCTTTATCTACACCTGTCTAGAATGCCATCAATCAGGTCAGATTTTTTGGTGCCCTTACCTTGTCTCCATCTCCTTTGTAAGAAATGCAGGTTTCCTGGGTTGCTGTACTGCTGTCTTCTAAATCAGTGGTCCCCATCCCCCCGGCTGCGGACCAGTACCGGTCCGTGGGCCATTTGATACCGGTCCACAGAGAAAGAATAAAAAACTGACATTATTTTTGTTTTATTTATATTTAAGTCTGAACAATGTTTTATTTTTAAAAAATGACCAGATTCCCCCTGTTACATCCATCTAAGACTCACTCTTGATGCTTGTCTTGGTCATGTGATACATTTATCCGTCCCACCACTAAAGTCTGGTCCGTGAAAATATTTTCTGACATTAAACTGGTCCATGCCCCAAAAAAGGTTGGGGACCACTGTTTAAAACAATTACAATGTATTAATTGATATGATTCCAAATACAGTGTGTCCATAAAGTCATGGTGCACTTTTGACCGGTCACAAGAAAGCAACAAAAGATGATAGAAATATGAAATCTGCACCAAATAAAAGGAAAACTCTCCCAGTTTCATACCTACTCAGTGCAGTTCGATGTGGGCTCATGCACAGATTTTTTAGGGCTCCTTAGGTAGCTATCCCGTATAGCTTCTGCAGACTCGTCACTGACTGATGGCCTACCAGAACAGGGTTTCTCCACCAAACTGCCCATTTCCTTCAACTGCTTATCCTACCGAGTAATGTTATTCCTATGTGGTGGTGCTTTGTTATGAACGTGCCGATATTCACGTTGCACTTTGGTAACGGATTCAAATTTAGCAAGCCACAGAACACACTGAACTTTCCTCTGTACCACCACATCTCTACTGGCATGGCCGTGGGCTGTTTTGCTGTAGATACGGTGTTACGTCATCATCTGCGCATGCGCACATGCTGTCACATCATCCTACAGAAACTGGGAGGGTTTTACTTTTATTTGGTGCCAATTTCACATTTCTATCATCTTTTGTTGCTTTCCTGTGACCGGTCAAAAGTGCACCATGACTTTATGGACACACTGTATACTGCTATTACAGTAATATAGACAGTTTTGCATAGATGTGGCACTCCTTATCTATTTTTTACTTGGTATCTTTCTACCTTCCTAAAGGCAACTACTATTTTTACTCCTAGTGTGTGTTCACACAGGTGTAGGTGTGATTGTTATCTAGCTTTTCAAAAACTATTGCATTCAACTAGACATTCTTGTTCCTAATCTCAAAGAGAAAGTACGATTATTCATTAAATATGATATTTGCTGTAGGCTTTTTGTAGATACCCTGCAGAAGTATAAGAAATGTCCCTTCCATTTTGAGTTTGCCAGGATTTTATTTTTAAGTCATGGATCATTAAATATTTTCCTATCTTTATTGAGATGATCATAGTGTTTTTCTTCTTTACTCTGTTCAAAAAGCAGATTATATGATTTTCTTATGTTAAGTCAACATTGCATTTCTGAAATAAATGCTACTTTGTTATGATATATTGCATTTATTGTTGAACTAATATATATATTTTAACTAATTAATATATTTTAACTAATTAATATATTTTTGTGACAGAGACAGAGAGAAACAGAGAGAGGTACAGATAGGGACAGACAGAAAGGGAGAGAGATGAGAAGCATCAATTCTTCATTGCGGCTCCTTAGTTGTTCATCAATTGCTTTCTCATATGTGCCTTGACTGGGGGCTACAGCAGACCGAGTGACCTCTTGCTCAAGCCAGCAACCTTGGGCTCAAGCTGGTGAGCCTTGCTCAAGCCAGATGAACCTGCATGCAAGGTGGTGACCTCAGGGTTTTGAACCTGGTTCCTCTGTGTCCCAGTACAGCGATCTATCCATTGGGCCACTGCCTGGTCAGGCATAGTTTTATTAATATTTTCTTTAGAAATTTTTTTATCTATGTTTATGAGTGAGCTTGGCTTGTTTTTCTTCTTTTACTCTGTTCTTTTTGTGGTTTACTATCAAGGAAATGATGGTCTCATAAACAGTGAAGATGGTACTCACTTTTCCTGTTCTCTGAAAGAATGTATGTAACATTGGGGTTATTTCTAGCTTATGTGTTTGGCAGAATTCACTGGTGAAATCTTATTGGCTTGGTGTTTTCTTTTCTGGAATGATGATATAGTCCAACCTGCTTATTTACAGAAGGAGAAAATAAAGCCAGGTTCAGTTATCTCATGAACTGGAAATTATTGAGACTGTCTTTAATAAAGGAATATGTACATTTTTCTAATTTTTCTCTCTTAGTTTTATGAATAACATCTTCTGAGAATTTAGTTTATCTAGGATTTTATTTACCAACAGAGTTTTTTATGTTACTCTTTTTTTTTGTGTCTGATCCATCATGTTTCCTTTTTATTTTTGATATTGGTTATTTGGCTTGCTTTTTTTTTTTAATCTTGATCAAGTCTCTTTGGAGTTTCATCAAATTTACTAATTTTGTTCCAAAATAAATTTTTGGTTTTGTTGCTGTTCTCTATAGTATGCCAACGAGGTGGCCTGAAGTTAGAGGGGCTGGCCTCATAGGTGATCAGGGAGGCAGTGTGCTGGGCACATGGCACAGAAGCAGTCACTAGGCTGCAATGAACAATGTTAGTGAGGATGTCAGAGCAGCCCGGGGAAGTCAGAGATTAGAGATGCATCCTTTGAAAAATCTCATGGGTCTTTGAGATTCTAATGCAAACCAGAGTGGAGAAAGAACTTCAATAATGACTGAGATGGAATTTTCCTTCCCTCCCAGAAGTGCAAGCTCGGAGTTAGAATTCTGTTGGTATAAGCCAACTTTTTATGGACTTAGCTTTATACTGTTTCATTGTTGTTTTTGCAATTTTACTTGGAAAAAATCAAAATTTTCATGGACTTAGCTTCATATCCTGTCATTTATGGTTTCTGATATAGACAAATCATCTTAAAAAGAAGAGCTGGATTCTTATAAGTCCAGCTGCCATCTGGCCTAGGCAGCTGCTGCCATTGTTTCCCCATTGTTCGCCTCTGAAGTTACACTTCCACAGTCTAGATGGGGTTATTTGTAAGTTAGTAAATAAGGTGGTGGTGGTGGTGGTAGTGATCTGTGTGTATGTATAAGATAAGGATTTGATTATAAAATTTAATTTTTCCAACTTCAGATTTACATATCTCGGAGGAACACTATGGATAATATTTGGCAATTAATGTTTGTAAATCACCTTGAGATCCTTGAGGAGAAGAGATGCTATATAAATGAATAATGTGGTAATGAAAATTATAATAGATATGCTTATGTTCCCAAGCCAGTTGCCCAAGTTAGGTTATCAAGTCTAAGGAAAACAGTACAAAATATAATTATCTAAATAACAAAATATTTGTATACTCTTCCCCCTACTTAAATCATAGTGGCAAATATCTGTGAAATATATGTTATAAATATAACTACACATGTCTGAAATTTATAATGCAATATAAATATTTATCACTGAGATAAGTAAATATTTTACTACTTGTATATATAGTTATTAGATCAAGGACTAAAGACTATAATCATTTATTTAAGATGATATTATATGAAAGCTAATTGGCAGTTGTTTCCACATAATTGCTAAATGTCACTCAAAAAATAAATTATGGTTCTATTACTAAGTCAAGACTTCTCAATAGCATAATAAATATTTCTGCAAAACATTTGTTTCTTCTTTCTTTAATTTTATTTTTTTCTAGTGTTATCGAGATACAATTGAAAAATAACGTTATGTAAATTTAAGGTGTACAACATGATAATTTGATATATGTATATACTGTGAAATTATTTTTTTTGACTTTTTTATTATTATTAATTTTAATGGGGTGACATTGATAAATCACGGTACATATGTTCAGAGAAAACATCTCCAGGTTATTTTGACATTTGATTATGTTACATACCCATCACCCAAAGTCAAATTGTCTTCTGTCACCTTCTATCTGGTTTTCTTTGTGCCCTTCCCCACCCCTCCCCCTGATAGCCACCATCCTCTTGTCTATGTCTCTGAGTCTTATTTTTATGTCCCGCCTAGGTATGGAATCATATAGTTCTTTGTTTTTTCTGATTAAATTATTTCGCTCAGTATAATGTTTTCAAGGTCGATCCATGTTGTTGTAAATGATCCAATGTCATTGTTTCTTATGGCTGAGTAGTATTACATAGTATATATGTACCAAAGCTTTTTAATCCACTCATCCACTAACAGACACTTGGGCTGTTTTCAGATTTTCGCTATTGTGAACAATGCTGCCATAAACATGGGGGTGCATTTCTCCTATTGAAACAGTGCTATGGTGTTCTTGGGGTATATTCCTAAAAGTGGAATAGCTGGGTCAAAAGGCAGTTCCATTTTTAATATTTTGAAGAATCTCCATACTGTTTTCCACAGTGGATGTACCAGTCTGCATTCCCACCAGCAGTGCAGGAGGGTACCCTTTACTCCACATCCTCGCCAGCACTTATTCTGTGTTGTTTTGTTGATGAGTACCCTTCTGACTGGTGTGAGGTAATATCTCATGGTGGTTTTAATTTGCATTTCTCTAATGATTAGTGATGTTGAGCATTTTTTCATATGCCTATTGGCCATCTGTATGTCCTCTTTGGAGAAATGTCTATTCATTTCTTTTGCTCAGTTTTTGATTGGATTGTCTGTCTTCCTGGTGTTGTGTTTTACAAGTTCTATATAAATTTTGATTATTAACCCCTTATCAGATGTATTGTCGAATGTTCTCCCATTGTATAGTTTGTCTTTGTATTCTGTTCTTATTGTCTTTAGCTGTGCAAAAACTTTTTAGTTTCATATAGTCCCATCTGCTTATCCTGTCTTTTATTTCACTTGCCCGTGGAGATAAATCGGCAAATATATTGCTGCGAGAGATGTCAGAGAGCTTCCTGCCTATGTTTTTTTCTAAGATGCTTATGGTTTCACAACTTACATTTAAGTCATTTATCCATTTTGAGTTTATTTTTGTGAATGGTGTAAGTTGGTGGTCTAGTTTCTCTTTTTTGCAGGTAGATGTCCAATTTTTCCAACACCATTTGTTAAAGAGGCTGTCTTTACTCCATTGTGTGCTTTTACCTCCTTTGTCAAATATCAGTTGTCCATAGAGCTTGGGTTTATTTCTGGTTCTTTGTTCTGTTCCATTGATCTATTTGCCTGTTCTTATGCTAGTACCAGGCTGTTTTGAGTACAATGACCTTGTAGTATAAATTGATATCAGGAAGTGAGATACCTCCCACTTTATTCTTCCTTTTTAAGATTGCCGGAGGCTATTTGTGTTGTTTTTGGTTCCATATAAATTTTCGGAATATTTTTTCTATATCTTTGAACAGGGGTTCCCAAACTATGGCCCGCGGGCCACATGCGGCCCCCGAGACCATTTATCCGGCCCTCGCAACACTTCCAGAAGGGGCACCTCTTTCATTGGTGGTCAGTGAGAGGAGCATAGTTCCCATTGAAATACTGGTCAGTTTGTTGATTTAAATTTACTCGTTCTTTATTTTAAATATTGTATTTGTTCCTGTTTTGGTTTTTTACTTTAAAATAATATATGTGCAGTGTGCATGGGGATTTGTTCATAGTTGTTTTTTTTATAGTCCGGCCCTCCAACGGTCTGAGGGACAGTGAACTGGCCCCCTGTGTAAAAAGTTTGGGGACCCCTGTCTTTGAAGTATGTCATTGGTATTTTAATTGGTATTGCATTGAATTTATATATTGGTTTGGGTAATATAGACATTTTAATGATGTTTATTCTTCCTAACCATGAGCATGGTTTATGCTTCCACTTGTTTGTATCATCCTTGATTTCTTTTATCAATGTTTCATAATTTTCTGAGTACAAGTCTTTAATCTCCTTGGTTAATTTACTCCTAGGTACTTTATTTTTTTGGTTGCAATTGTGAAGGGGATTGTTACCTTAATTTCTCTTTCTGAAAGTTCATTGTTGGTGTATAAAAATGACTCTGATTTCTGAGTATTAATTTTATATCCTGCCACCTTACTGAATTCATTTATTAGGTCCAGTAGTTTTTTGACTGGGACTTTAGGGTTTTCTTTCTTTTTTTTAAAATTAATTAATTTATTTATTTTTAATGGGGTGGGTTTTCTATATACAATATCATATCATCTGCAAATAATGATAGTTTCACTTCTTCTTTTCCAATTTGTATGACTTTAATTTCTTCTTCTTGTCTGATTGCTGTGGCTAGGACTTCTAGAACTATGTTGAATAAGAGTGGTGGAAGGGGGCACCCCTGCCTTGTTTCTGATCCTAAGGGGATTGGTTTTAATTTTTGCCCATTGAGTGTGATGTTGGCTGTAGGTTTGTCATAGATGGCCTTTATCTTGTTGAGGTATTTTCTCTGTATTCCCACTTTGCTGAGGTTTTGATCATGAATGGGTGCTGGATTTTATCAAATGCCTTTTCTGCGTCCATCAAAATTATCATGTGGTTTTTCTCCTTCCTTTTGTTTATGTGATGAATCACATTGATTGATTTGCAAATATTGTACCAGCCTTGCCTCCTCAGAATAAATCCCACCTGATCATGATGTATAATTTTCTTTATATATTGCTGGATCCAGTTTGCTAATATATTGTTGAGGATCTTGGCATCTAAATTCATCAGGGAAATTGGCCTATAATTTTCTTTCTTTGTGTTGTCTTTGCCTTGTTTTGGAATCAGAATTATGCTCGCCTCATATAAGGAACTTGGAAGTATTTCTTCCTCTTGAATTTTTTGAAATAGCTTGAGAAGGATGGAGTTAGTTCTTCTTTGAGTATTTGGTAGAATTCACTTGTAAAGCCATCAGGCAGGCCCAGAACTTTTGTTTGTTGTAAGTTTTTTTATATCTGTTTCAATCTCATTTGTTGTGATCAGTCTGTTTAGGTTTTCTGATTCTTCCAGATTAATTTTTGGAAGATTATATATTTCAAGGAATTTGTCCATTTCATCTAGGTTGTCTAATTTTTTGGCATACAGTTCTTCATAGTATTTTCTTACAATATTTTGTATTTCTGTTGTGTCAGTTGTTATTTCTTCACTCTCTTTTCTAAATTTATTTATTTGAGTCTTCTCTCTTTATTTCTTGGTGAGTCTGGTTAAAGGTTCATTGATCTTGTTTACTGTTTCAGAGAACCAGCTCCTGCTTTCATTGATCCTCAATATTGTTTCTTTAGCCTCTATGCTATTTATTTTGTTTCTGATCTTTATTATTTCCTTCCTTCGACTACCTCTGGGCTTTACTTGCTGTTCTTTTTCTAATTCTTTTAGATGCAAGGTCAAGTTTTTTATTTGAGCTTTTTCTAGCTTCCTAAGGTATGCCTGTAATGCTATGAACTCCCCTCTCGTGATTGCTTTTGCTGTGTCCCATAAATATTGAGTTGATATATGCTCATTATCATTTGTTTCTAGGAATTTTTTTTATTTCTTTTTTCTCATTGTTAACCCATTTGTTATTTAATAACATGCTATTTAGTTTTCAAGTGTTTGAATGTTTTTCAGTTTTTCTGTTGTGTTTGATTTCTAGTCTTATGCCATTGTGATCAGAGAAAATGCTTGATATGATTACAATCTTCTTATATTTGTTGAGACCACTTTTGTGCCCTAACATGTGGTCTATCCTAGAGAATGTACCATGAGTACTAGAAAAGAATGTATATTCTGCTGCTTTAGGTTGAAAGGTTCTAAAGATATCTATTAAATCCAGTTGATCTAATGTGTCCTGTAAGTCTGCTGTTTCTTTGTTAATTTTATTTCTTGAGGATCTATCTAGTGATGTTAGTGAGGTATTGAAATCCCCTACTATTATATTATTGATGTTGATCTCACCCTTTATATCCATCAAAGTTTGCTTTATATATTTAAGTGCTCCTATATTAGGTGCGTAGATACTTGTAATGGTTATATCGTCCTGTTGGATTGCTCCCTTTATCATTATGTAGTGAACTTCTTTATCTCTTACTATAGCCTTTATTTTAAAGTCCATTTTGTCTGATATAAGTATTGCTACACCAGCTTTTCTTTCATTTCCATTTGCATGAAATATTTTTGTCCATCCTTTTACCTTCAGTCTATGTGAATCTTTTGTTTTAAGTTGTGTCTCTTGTAGACAGCATATGTATGGGTTTTGTTTCTTATCCACGCAGCTACCCAGTTTCTTTTGATTAGATCATTTAATCCATTTACATTTATGGTTATTATTGATATGTAGTTGTTTATTGCCATTTTGTTCTTTAAAGCTGTATTTCTTTTTTGCTATATTCTTTTTTCCCTCTGATCTGTTTACAACAGGCCTCTTAGCATTTCTTGCAGGTTGGTTTGGTTGTAGTGAATTCTTTGACTTTTTTTTTTGTCTGGGTATCTTTTTATTTCTCCTTCAATTTTAAACAATAGCCTTGCTGGATAAAGTAGTTTTGTTTCTAGGCTCTTGTTCTGCATTACTTTGAATATCTCTTGCCATTCCCTTCTGGCCTCAAGTGTTTCTGTTGAGAAGTTAAATGTCATCCTTATGACATTTGTAGCTGATAGCCTTTTTTTCTCTAGCAGCTTTTAATATTTTCTCTTTGTCACATAGCTTTGGTATTTTAATTATGATGTGTTTTGGCATAGATTTCTTTGAGTTTCTCTGTAATGAAGTTCTTTGTGCTTCTTGAGCTTGTGAGACTTTTTCCTGCACTAATTTAGGGAAGTTTTCAGCTATGGTATGATTGAACAAAGTCTCTGTCTCTTGATCTTTCTCTTCTTCTTCAGGAACCCCTATGATGCAGATGTTATTTCTCTTCATGTTGTCACAGAGCTCTCTTAGAGTTTCCTCAGACTTTTTAAGCCTCTTTTCTTTTTATGCTCTGCTTCCATGACTTCATTTATCTTGTTCTCTAACTCGCTGACTCAATCCTCATCTTCATCCATCCTGCTTTTAATTCCTTTCATTGTGGTCTTCATTTCTGATATTGTATTTGTCATTTCTGACTGATTCTTTTTTATTATTTTAATGTCCTTTTCTATATTTGCTATGTCTTTATTTATGTGTTCATAATGACCACCCATTTTTGTTCTAAGATCTTTGAGTAGCCTAACAATCATTATTTTAAATTCTGCATCCAGTAATTTGACTATATCTGACTCATTCAGGTCCTGCTCTGGGGATTTTCTTTTTTGTTTGTTTGTTTGATTTTTACAGAGACAGATAGAGAGCCAGAGAGAGGGATAGATAGGGACAGACAGACAGGATCAGAGAGTGGTGAGAAGCATCAATCATCATATTTTGTTGTGGCACTTTAGTTGTTCATTGATTGCTTTCTCATATGTGCCTTGACAGTGGGCCTACAGCAAACCGAGTAACCCCTTGCTCAAGCCAGTGACCTTGGGTCCAAGCTGGTGAGCTTTTGCTCAAACCAGATGAGCCCGTGCTCCAACTGGCGAACTTGGGGTCTCAAACCTGGGTCCTCCGCATCCCAGTTTGATGCTCTATCCACTGCGCCATCCCCTGGTCAGGCTGGGGATTTCTCTTGATTCATTTGTGTAGCATTTCTCTGCCCTCCCATTTTGTCTGTTTATAAGAAGGTTTTGGCCACTGGAGTCCAATGGGTGTGGCCTCTGTGTTCCCTAGGTGTGGTCTGTCTGTAGGCCTGCCACCCCCTCTGCCACTGCCTCAGGTGTTCAGGTATGAGTGTTGCTGACACTGGCCTGCTGTGGCAGTTAATGCGGTTTCTACCTCTTTTTCATCAGCGGTACTGTGTTCACGTGCCTGGGCTACAAGCCCTGGTGGGCCTCGGCCTTCACTCCACCCCCGGTCGTGGGGTTATGCCTTGAGCCCAGGCAGCAAGCCTCGGCACCACTGGCAGGGTGAGCACCTTTGCTCAGCTCTGGGTCTCCGCCTGTTCTGGGATTTTGCCCCACCCCCATAGGAGGAGCTGGCTTTGGTCGGCTGCATGCCTCGGTTCAGTGGGCTTGGTGAGGCTGCATGCTTACATGCTCTTGCTCAGTGGTGGGTCTCTGCCCCTTCTGGGGCTCCCGCCCTTCCCCTGCAGGCGGGATTGCAGGTGGGCCACAGCTGGGCCTGACCACTTTCTCACATCACCTCTGCCACTGCAGCGCAAGACTGAGCTCACACCCGGGCTTCCTGCTCTTGCTAACAGAACCATGCTTTCACGTCCTGCCTCGCTGCCCTCAGGCAATCCCTCAGCTGTGTGAGTGGGGGCACTACAGCTCAGACCCTAACTCCATACTGTAGTCCCAAAAGCTCCCTCCTTCTAAGCGACTCTGTTCTGAGTGCTGCAGGATAGCTTGTTTGGTTGGTGTCCTGCTTCCCTTTGCTGGTATTGCTGTTTCCAGGGGAAATATTTGCTTCAGATTTGGTGAGTGACTCAGCCCAGAGGTTAGGTTGGCTGTCTGTCAAAGTGTTTCTCCTGTGCCTCCTAGATTACACACTCTTCCTGCTGCTCTGGTCCTCTCTTCTCTCCCATCCCCTGGAGCCCCGGGTGGGTGGTTGTGAGAGAGGTTTTCTGCACAGTCGCCTTAAGAAGAATCCTGGGTCTGAGAAAGCTGTCCCTTTCTCACAAACAGTATCCTGAATTGTTTCACAGCTAAATACTGTCCGGACACCTCTTCTAGGCTCTGGGGCTGCAGGCTGGAGCTTTGTTCCTGGGGCTCAGGACCCTCCCCTCTCCACTAAACTCACTTCCCTTCACTAGAGTCTCTCCAGGCTGCCATTTGTTCTGGGGATCTGGGCAGCCCTCTCCACATTTCCACTTTTCCTACCAGTCTCAGTGTGGCTTTTCTGGTGTTCCTTGGTTAAAGAGTCCTCTTAGTTTAGTCCAAAGTTGTTTTTCCAGATGATGGTTCTTAAAATTAAGTTGTAATCCACTTTAGTTCTGGGAGGTGGAAGTTGGTACATCCGCGTACTCCATTGCCATCTTGCCACCTCCAAGCACAAATTGCGCTCATAATTTCTGTTACATTCCCATTTGCGCTAACTTCGTGGTTCTGGGTCCAAGTCTTGCCTTTTCCCTTTACTGTTCGCTTCTGCTATTTTTTCTCCCTGCAAAACTTTTAAGAAATATTTATTTAAAAAGGTACACACAACAAAAAAAGCCTAAGGCACCCTCACGCCAAAAAATAAATTACTTTCTCTTTATCTGACCACCTTTCATTTCCTTTCAGTATTAAAAGTCAATGGTCATGTGACTCTGGCAACATCCCTTTCATTCTGGCACTGTACAGGGGCAGGGAGAGGGATTATATACCTGTTTACTTATATATGCCACCAAATTCTACCATTTTGTATAATGGTCAGTTGATTACTAAAAGTTCTGAAAATGGCACCAAACTTTGCAGAAGTAAAAATGAGTTGTTTTTATAATTACACAAAATAAACTAGGGTATTGAATCTTTATTACATAAAACCTTTAAAACTGAGAAAATAGAAAATAGAACCTGCCTCTTATATATGAACTACTGTTGTTCTAATTTCACAACTGTCTCTATTTCCTACTTAACCAATTAGATCATGAGAAAACATTTTGTTTATTTATGTTGTATCATCTGTTTGGTGTCTGTCTACCCCAGCAAGAATATAAGCTTTTTGGAGAAGTATTTTGTCTATTTTCCTTATATGTATTCCCAGCACTGTTAGTTTATTTACTACATAATAAATACAAGATCCTCAGCCCCTGGAGAGTTTGTTGTTAAATATTTGACAATATATCACATGTTAGAGTAGAAAAGAAAGCAGAGGGTGACTTGATAAGTTGTGAAAAATCATAATATAAACTTATATAATGACTGTATTTTTTTCTATGCTGATATACAACAGAATGAGTAAACATGTCTTAAACACTGGGAAATATAGGAATATAAGGATTAATAAGATATCCTTATAATCTTTAAAGCATTCTCACATAGATAACATACTTTACCTCAAGTCCTAGCAGTATGTGTTGCAGTTCCAGCAGAGTAAGAAGTGAGAAAAGAGTTTGAACAAGTGATAATGATTGTCATTGGAATAAGAAAACTAGATTCTACTTCCACTTATTAATAATAGTTAGTAGACTAAAAGGTTTATATTGAGGTTCAGGACTGGAAGAACACAAAACTGAAGAATTCTCCAAAATTGAAAATGTGACTGGATTTGGATAAAAATGAAGGGCCAAAGATAAAGTTTTAAAAACATCTATAAAATTTGTACTAAAGGTGTAGGAGTGCATGTGACCACAAATTTAGAGAAAAAGAATGGTTAGTTCAGAGAGCAAGGACAAATAATAATAATAATTCTATTATTTAGAGCAGGGGTCAGGAACCTATGGCTCATGAGCCAGATGTGGCTCTTTTAATGGTTGCATCTGGCTCACAGACAAATCTTTAATAAAAAAAAATAATAATGTTAAAAATATAAAACATTCTCATATATTACAATCCATTCATTTTCTACCGCTCATGTTCATTGTCCAGGACAACACCAAATTTTTATTGGCTAATGCATAACATACATGGGTCATTGTATGGCTCTCACAGAATTACATTTTAAAATATATGGTGTTCATGGCTCTCTCAGCCAAAAAGATTCCCGACCCCTGATTTAGAGGATGAGAGATAAAAGAAGAATATTACCTTCAAAATTCTGAAAGAAAACCCAACCTAGGTTTTATGCTTATAAAAAATACTTTAACTTAGATATGCTAATAGTTATAACTTTCAAATGGTTATACCATTGTAGTATTGAATTTCATAATTTGATAATAATAAAAAGTTATAGAACAATGAATTGGATAGTTTCCTGGATTTGTGGAGAATATTATAGAGATTAAAGTCACTCAATCTAAAAAATAAAACAACATCAAGTTAATACATTAAATCTTTATTAATTTATTCAACAAAAAATTATTGAGTCTCTACTGTGTGTCTGGTATTGAAGAGCAAAAACCCACATTTTTATGGAGCTTAGATTCTTGTGATGAGAGAAAACAAGAATAGCAAAAAAAAAATCTTAATACAAATAATAAGACACTATCAGACATAGCAATTAAATAAAAATGATTGTGGGTCCAGAAGATGCCTTTCTGTTGTGGTGATATTAAAGCAGAGATCTAAATAAAGAGAAAGAGAGAAAGCGTAAGTCTTAGGGACACGTGTGAACAGACCTTTTTGTGTAGCAAAAGTACAAGGATGTAGTCGAGAACTACAGTGGAGGGCAGTGTCTCCAAAGCAGTGCAAAGGAAGAGAATGCTAGATGGGCCACGTCAGACAGGTCTTTGGATTTATTCTATAATTGGGAGTGGTGGAGAGGACAGGGAACATTGCAGAATTTTGTGTGGGAAAGTGCCATGATGACAGTTAAATTTTAAAAGAATCTCTTTGTCTGCTGTTGGGAAAATAGACCACAGAAAGTATAAAAGAACAGAGGGAGGTATTGAAGATTTGCAAAGCCTGTATGATGAATGCTGGTAGTTTGCAGTACAAAGGCATCGGTGTCTACAGTGAGAGACTTTGGTATATATTTCCACTATCTGAAGACAGTTAATAACGTATAGAGTATTTTGAATAAATATTGGGACCTCTCTTGAAATACAAATTGAATGAAAGTGAGAAGGCTTAGGGGCAACTTTAATACAACTTTATTAAAATCATATTAAAGTGAACTATAGGAGCTCTAAAAATGTACCTTAATTTAGTGGCTTCAGGTTATTTATTTTGTGTAGTAAAGCACAATAGGTTACCTCCTCAGGTATGAAATAGCATTTTCAAAAAAATGTCAAAATATATTTCCATGATACATTTCCAATAAATATATGATTTGCTTTGAATTGTGATGTATTCTAAATCAGTCAATATAAGAAGTTTCACCAAATTACCAAATTTTTTTCTAAAAATTTGGAAAAGGTTTTTTGAAGATAATGATTTTCTGATTCTATAAGTTCCAGAAATACTCGTATTGCTCTGGAATAAATTCGTGTTCCTAAGTGGATGGTGACCTCTCTTTTTAGCTAGAAAATTAACCCTTGAAGATGTTTTTACAAAGCCACTCTTTTAGAGTAATATAATCACCAGATGTCTTTTTCAATACATCCTGTTTTCTTCCTCCACCCATAGCATTGCTCTAGATACACTTGGAGTTACATTCCGGAGTGAAGTGGACATTGAATGAGTCTCCACTGGTGTTGCAGGTCTGGCACGAGAATCACCATCCAGGCTGTAATTAAACTTCAGTGAATTGCTGCAGCGAGGGATTATTTAAGCAAACATGGAAACAGCAGTTAAGGCTCTTCATTCAGATGAAGAAGTTATGTATATAAATACTAAAATTCATAATCCTAGAATTAACCTCTAATTTTGAGATCAGCTTGCTCCATGTGTCTCAACTCAGTGTCTTACTTCACTTTCAAATCCACGAGTTTAAAAAATGATTTTTAAATGGCATCCCTTGAGTTCATTATTAAATCTTATTCTAATCCAGTAATAGGATTAATTAACTGACAAAGAATTTAATTCTTAGGATTAAAAAACAAATTATTGAAAGTTTATTTTAAAAAGTGAAAAGATTAGTAGGTGAAAATCTGTGAATCTCAGGTATACCTAATTTTAAGTACAAAGGTGGACTTTTTAAAAAAAATTTAAATTGAGAAGACATTGAACAACATTGATAACATGTCCAACCTTCATGGAGAAAGCTTGAGAGCATTATGAAGATACATCGAATAGGCTTGTTTGGTTTTAATATTTTGGGGGGTATATTTGTTGTTGCTGATTTGTAAAAGGAATACTTGCTAATTGAAAATATAGTTAAAGATTATGGAATATATTAAGTTAGAAAACCAATGATTCCTTTTACCTTGTCTTTTCCTTGACCTATCTCTCTGCTCTCAGATAATCTTTGTCAGTTGTTTAATATGTATTTTTTTCTGAATAAATATATGTATACTAGATCAGGTTGTTTTTGACTTAACAATGTATTCTGAACATTTTTCATGTTAGGGTATAATTTTTGTTACTCATTTGAAGAATGCATAATAGTCCATTGAATTAGTATATTGAGGTGTGTGTGTGTGTGTGTGTGTGTGTGTGTGTGTGTGTGCGCGTGCATTATACAAGAAACTAAAACCTAAGATAACTGCTCCAGATCTGAGTATTCTGGATAGCTGGATCCTAATTCTGTAGCCTATATCTTTTTAAATTATGCTACAAATCCTTCCATATTCTAATGTTAATTTCTCCATTATAAAGGAAAATCTACATTGAATATAAATAGGTTATTTTGCATATTTCCAGTTTCTTCCTTTGGATAAATTTCTAAAAGTAAAGAGTTGAGGTGAAAAAAATGCTTCAATTCAAATACTTATTGGGAGACAAGAGCACTCTTACAGATGGTGCATTTGAAAATGCCTATTTCCCAAACACTTGCTGGTTCTAAGAATTATTACTCTTGTTAATTTTGGCTAATTTCTGAATGCTAATTAAAAGAATTCAAGCCTCTTTTGAAAGTCATGTACAATATTTAAGTATAATGGAGACATACCTATAACTTTTTTATTTGTCTTCTGTCCATGGTATTCTGCTTAGAAGGATCTTAGCTCAAATTATTGAAATATTTTTTTTCTTATCTATCTTGTCATTTTTTAAAAAACTTTGTGTGCATGGTGGGCATTCCACCACACCAAATGAAGGGTTTATTGTTCAAGAATTTAATGAAGAGGCCTTACCTGTGGTGGCGCAGTGGATAAAATGTCAACCTGGAAATGCTGAGGTTGCCAGTTCGAAACCCTAGGCCTGCCTGGTCAAGGCACATATTGGAGTTGATGCTTCCTGCTCCTCCCCCCTTCTCTCTCTCTCTCTCTCCTCTCTAAAATGAATAAATGAAAATTAAGAAAAAAGAATTTAATGAAGAAATCTACCCACTATTAGTAAATGTGACTTTCTAAATTCTCATATATCATAACTTTTATTTTTAAATTATATATTCTCTTTTAAAATCCTTTTTTAAACTGCATTAAACTGCAAAAAAATTAATCAGCAATTACATGGACTTAGCCCTAAGTCTATATAATTTCATTGCTAAGCCTTAAATATAAATCCATAGTTCACACTGTTTCTATAAAAAAATTTGTCCTTCTCCCTTTGATTCATTATGTTTCACTTACTGTTTGGTTATATTTAATTCTCAAGCAGTATTTTTCAGAATGTCGTATTGATGTTATTCCTTCTGAGTCCTTAAATAACTGGTAGAGCTTTTCTTTTCCCTCAGAGATGAAAATAGCTTGAATATGGCAGAATTTAATAAATTGTGCCTCACTAAAAACTAATGCTTGAGATGTTAACAGATGTTTTGAAGGGGAAGAAGATGTTGTTACATAAATTTTAAAAAGTGGGTTAAAAAGTTAAAGCTAGTTTGTTGATACATTTTTCTTATTTGATTTTATTGCTGAATTGCTCAGAGCTCTGAATAAAATATGCTGTATGCTTTTTTGAGATATAAATATAACATTTATTTCTAAAATATAATTATTCTAAGATAATTTAATAACAAACACATATTAAGATCTCATGGAACAATAATTGGAATAGTTTGGAATTCTAGATGCTCTTTTTATGGAGGCTAATGGAGGATTCCCTATCAAAACATAAGGAAAACTCACTGCTTACTCCTACCAGTCTGTTAATAAAGTGGCTTCTAATCTGTGTATGGATCTCTCTTCCCCTCCCCTTCCATACCCTCCCCTCCTCTTCCCTTCCTTGCCCTCCCTTCTCCTTCTCCCCCTCCCCTCCCCTCATATTCATATATTCATTCATTCATTCATTCATTCATTCATTCATTCATTCATTCATGCATTAACAGTTAATTAGTGCCCACTGTATTCTAGGTACTCTTGGGACCTCAGAATATAGTAGTGAACAAATCAGGAAAAAAACAAAAGAAGAAAAGTATTGTGGAGGCTGCTAGGGAGAGGAGGACAGACAGAAAGTGAATAAACGAGCAAAATATGAAAGTTTATCATATGATGGAATAATGAACACAGTACAAAACAGAAAAGGGGCATAGTGTTTGTGTATGGGTGGGGTTTGAGAGTGAGTTTTGGTAAGATTCAATTTTAAATAAGTGGTTAGATATGTTTTGCTGAGAAGGTCCCATTTTAACAAAGACCTAAAGAAAAGGAAGGGAGGGAACAAGCCAAGCAGGCGTCTGGGATGCGGATGAACACTGTCATGGAGGACTCCAGGCTGAAAGAACCAAGTCAATTTTCCCTTTATGGGTTTGTAAAAGCAATTCAAGCAACCTGTCTTTTCCTGTGAAGATATTTAATTACTATATTTTAATCAAGGGCATTTGTTAGGAAAAGAAACATGTATAAGTTAGCTGCAGAAATGCTCCAGCTACACTTTAAGTGATTCTATCTCACTAGACATTCCCTTTTCTATCAGAGCTGCAAAAGTTTGTGCAGGTGAGTACTTGTGCTTAGGGAAGCAACTAGGGGAAAACCTGAATCTGTCCTGTAGATCCACTGAAAAAGTGACCCACATTCAGCTCTAGGCCCTGACAGTAACCCCTCATTTTTCTCATGTGACTCATTTTTGTATTTTCTAAGAAACAGAAGCTGCTACTAAAAAACGTTAACTTTACCTGCACCATGAATATGGTTAGTGGGGCAAATTTTGCAACGATTATTTCAAACTCAATTCAATGGGGAAGGGTTACTGTTGGTGGTACATTAGACAATAGGGAAATTTAGAATTCTTTGCTCCCTCCAAAAGCATGATTAGCATTACAAAAAACACCATAGTATTGAGACAGCCGGCATCACTCAAGAATAGAAAATTTAGAGGAACAAAGTTTTCTGTTTCTCATTGCCTTCACATATTTTCAGTTGGCTCATAACTTGACATATATTCTGGTTTTAGAACCTGAGTTAATACTATAAAGGAAATAGCAAAAGTGCTTATCTTTGATTTGAATTTTGAAATGATATGTTTCTGTGTGTGTATGTGTGTGTATATGAAAAAGACATTTCAATAAGACGTCTACAATAAGCTAAATTCCTTGTTCTTCATCATTTTGAGGAAGTATTAATGAATTTGAGAATTTAAGGTTGAAAATAATTCTGTTAAACTATATTATTTTTGCTTTCTATGTGATTTCTCTTTCTCAATAAATTATTCATCAATTTCCTTGAGAAATAATTTACACCCAATACATGTATTTATCAGAAGTGTACAATCAGATGAGTCTTGTGTATTGCATACACCTGTGGTTCCATCCTCACATCACAGAACACAACATCTCCGCTGCCTCCATAAGATCCCTCATGTTCCTTTACAGCTGGTCCCTCCTCCCACCCTTGTCCCTGGTAACCACTCATCAGCTTTGTGTCATTATAGGTTCATTTGCATCTTAACATAAATTGAATCATTCATTGAGTGTGTATTTTGTTTTCACATGCTGCTTTCACTCAGCATTATGTTTTTGCAAGTCACTCATGATATCAGCAGTTCATTCCTCTTCACCACCAAAGTCCTTTTTCCTCTGCACGTGTAACATTTTGTCCACCTGATGGTGGACATTTGTGTTATTTCCAACTTCTGGTTAAAAATAATGCTGCCATTAACTTGCACAAATTGTTTTCTGAAATGAAATCAGTTTTATTCACATATGATTTTAAAATTCACAAACTGAACTCCCTGCTTACCTTGCAGAGCCATAATAGTTCTGTTAACTCTGTGAAGCTGGACATTTCTCTGGAAAAATACTGCATATAGAGCTATGATAAAACTCCACAATAAAGCTTCTTCACGGAGTATTATTTGAAATTTGAAGTCATCCAAGAGAGTAGAACTTAAATGTTCTCAACAAAAACTTAAAATAAAATCACTTTAGAAAAGGCAATGGGCAACGAAGCTGAAGCACTATTCATTACAGAAGTTAAAAATGACAATCTAATATGTGTGGCACCCATATTCTACAAGCTCTGGGACTTCTCTGGGGAAATAGAGATGCAAACTCTAGAATAGGCAGAGATCAGCTGCCCAAGTCAGCTGTCATACTGGTAAGGGTTAGAAGAACACTGTTTACCAGCACAATGGAGTGGAGATGACATGAGGAGAGTTCACTGCTAGATTGTGACCTTCTTAATCCATTAGAAGAAATCCCATTATTTAATTAGATAATTAAATAAATTCCAGTTTAAGTCTCTTTTTATCAGATGCCTTTAATCATTTACATAAAATGTTAAAAGAAACTGTATAAAATTCAAAGAAATCAGGTCAAGATACCTGAATGTGTAGCAAGTTTTGAAATAGAACTTTACTGTAAGGTGCAATTCAACACAAATTATAGTGTAGTAATAATTTATATAAAGCATAATTAACCTTTTTACATGTATCAGCTCTGTGGTTATCATGATGCAAAAAGAAACTGCTATAAACTTTCTTTAAAGAAAAGTAATTAGAAATTAATTGGAATCGCTAGAACAAGAAATAACACAGGATACTCCCAGTTGCCCCAGAGTTCATTGTAAGGACACAGGGCTACTCAAGGTACCTCCCATGGAGAACAGATTATGTCAGACATGAGAAGCTCCCTTTCCACTCTTGACAAAGAGCTTTTTAATCCTCTTGGCTCCCTCTTCTACCCTAGTTGTCTGGAGACTGTAGCCACCTGATTGTAAACTCCATGGAAGTAGGGATTTGGTCTATTTGTTTTGTTCACTCCTGTTTCCTCAGCATGCAGAACGCTGCTGAGTAATGGATGACTAGCGGATGCTCAGTGGATGTTTGTTAATGAATACTTTTTTTTTGGTCTCAGACAACAGCTCAATACCATGATGCTCCAAGATCCACTGTCATTTAAGAAACTGCTGAGAGCAAATGTATAGTGCCTTATATTCACCCCAACACCAAACAAGCAACACACAACCTCAACACACCCCTGAGTGTTCACTAAGAGGTAGGGTGATCCTCACGCACATTTCCCAGGCTTATACCTCAAAACACGGAGCTCAGTTTTCGCTTTAGTGTACAGATGTACCTATATGCTACCACTTATACAAGCTTGACTATATTCTTCAGCCTTGTGCAGATTTTCATATTTATGCTCATTGTTACCATATAGGTGAGGGAACTTTTAGAATGCTTCTTTTCTTACATATTTCTCTTTAACAAGAGGAAATAAATTCTCCGTTACTTGATTTCCTTCTCAGAAAGGGTATTCCATGGCATTGAAGGCTTTGGTAAGTGTTTAGTGCAGGGGTCTCAAACTTGCGGCCCACAGGCCGCATGCGGCCCACCGAACAATTTTGTGCGGCCCGCAGACTAATCCACGAAGTTCAAAATATTTTGGATAAAATTAAGTAAGCCTAGGGGCCTACTTGTATTTTTCATTTCTCTAGCATCCTAGCTAGATATTAGCTTAGTTAACAGCAGTTGTGATGCGAACTACAGTTTCTGGTCGTTTTGTGACACTGAGTAAACTGCATGTACGATTGTGCTTGTTGTACTGATTTTTTTTTGTTTTCAACTGCAGTGAGAAAAGTGTTGCTTAACAGTTGCCTTTTGTAAACCTAGTGCGGCCCGCCGAATAGCTGTGATCTTGCTCTGCGGCCCACATGCTGAGTTGAGTTTGAGACCCCTGGTTTAGTAGATGCGTGAATGAATCAATGGTTAGACAAATTGGCAAGAGTTAAGATTGTCAGATCAAGAAATGACTGCTTTCTGAGTGTGCAGTGGTGCATTAGTTTTTGTCAATAGAAGAACTTTGTTAGTTATTTCCACAGTCAGGTAAACTTATGTGAAGTACTCAAAATTCATTAGGAATCATTTTAAATCTACAAAAGAGTTGTCGTTTTAAGAACAAAGGGTCTGCAGGCTTCTAAGACTCAGCCAGGATCTTTAAATTAAAAGAAAACTATCAAACATATACTTAACTTAGGATTCTATTAAATTCAAATAATTTTAATGTTAAGCAGGAAATCATTTAGATCTTTTTACCCCCATCCCCAAATGCAAAATTTCATCAAATGATCAACCTTGATGAGAGTTCAAATAAAAAGCAGGCTGTATGAGCTACAGGATTAAATTGTTTTGATGTCTTGAAAAGTTTCAAGTATTGTGAAGGTTTCAGCCTGATTGTCTAGACTTTGGAACAAATCTCCCTGGAGGCTGAAAGCTCTCTGTCTCATATTCAATATGTTACATAACCTCATAACTGAAATAAGTTTC
Source organism: Saccopteryx leptura (assembly GCF_036850995.1). Lineage (NCBI taxonomy): Eukaryota > Metazoa > Chordata > Mammalia > Chiroptera > Emballonuridae > Saccopteryx > Saccopteryx leptura. Next base: position 282,136,643 of record NC_089505.1, on the reverse strand, counting down.
TTCCTTACTGACTATACATGTTTCAGCTCCTATATATTAAAAATTAAGTACAAAGTATGTAAGGAAAGAGACTTTCCTTGGGGCAATGGACACATGATACAATGTGCAGATAATATTTTGTTGAATAGTACACTTGAAACCTGTATTTGTGAACCAATGTCACCCCAATAAATTCAATAAAAATTATTAGCATTATTTTTTAAGTTTAAGAAATGTAATAGATATTTGTCATTTCAAATTTTAAGAGAATTTGATGTATTATATGATCATCTTTAAATCCAATTCAAAATATAAAATGGTATATTTGGGTAAAAAATCATAGCCCTGGCCGGTTGGCTCAGTGGTAGAGCATCAGCCTGGCGTGCGGGAGTCCCTGGTTCAATTCCCGGCCAGGGCACACAGGAGAAGCGCCCATCTGCTTCTTCACCCTTCCCCCTCTCCTTCCTCTGTGTCTCTCTCTTCCCCTCCCGCAGCCAAGGCTCCATTGGAGCAAAGAGACCCTGGCTTCTGCCTCAGGTGCTAGAAGGGCTCTGATTGTGGCAGAGCATCGCCCCCTGGTGAGCATGCCGGGTGGATCGCAGTCGGGCGCATGCGGGAGTCTGTCTGACTGCCTCCCGTTTCCAACTTCAGAAAAAAAAAATCATAACTGTAGATTTATGATTTCAAGTTGAAATTTTACTAAGTTTATATACTATTTGGAGTATTTATATTCACAGTACTTATAAAATTAAGTTTATGTGGATCATATAGTACTATAATCTGGAAGGTTTTATTTGCTAAATCATATAATTAGAGCACTTTAAAATAGAAATTCATTTAATTAAATGTACGAGTGGGATTAAAATATTTAAGATTATGCAGTAAAATTTGTGAAAGAAGTCAAACATTATTTAAGATCCCTTGAAAGTAATATTTAAATTTGCTTGGTTTAAAATAGAAATAATAAGATTTATATGCTAGACTTAAATAGAAAAGAGGTTTGAATTTATAACTGTAATAAACTGAATATTAATTTTGAATACAAAGCAAACCACTGACCAATCTTTTGTGGGCACAAAAAACCCTCACAGCAACATGAATTTGATCTGATCCTACTTTAGTGGCTTGTATTAGAGTTAATGTTTAGCATAGCTCTCACACTCCTATGTACTCATTGAATGAATGCTGATTGAGTGAAAATGTCATGGATAATTTGGGCATCTACAGCAATTAAAGTTGCATATATTAAACCTGAGGGTGCTGGGTCAAGGAGGGCAAAAGATAAAGCTAGTAAGTGGAAGTTTGTCAAAATGCAAAATTCTTCTGTGACACATGACTTAACACTCCGACTGCCCCTTAACACCCCAATGTCCCCTGGGGGCCAGTTTTAATATACTGCTTTGAGCTCTCATAGAATCTTGGAAAAGGGGTTCCAGTACTGTGTTGAATAAAATCAAAAGGCTCAGAGAAGCATGCATGATGTGATGATCTACCACATAAGATTGGAAAACCTAACAGCTGACAGTGGACCAGGGCTGGGCCCCAGGGAACCTGCCGTTTACATACAGAATGATGTGCTGCTCTGGTGAGGGGCACTGACACCAGTGAAAAGATAGTTGTGCCTGTTCTCTGTAGCGCAGAGTAGATGGTAGTAAATATTAGGAACTTATAATAGTAGAGATTGTCAGCTTTTAAATTCCCAGGCAAGGTGGACATAATTAGCATTATGGGGAGAATGGTTGGAGTAGCATTCACAAGAATCTGTGGCAGTAGATAATAGAGAATGGAATTTCTGAGGAAAACATAGGTGAGCAGCCATGAAGATGCTGCTTAATATATATAACAAAATAATTCAAGAGTAGATCAACAGAGAGCAGATGACTGAGATCAGCTTCCCCAATGTAAAGTCACTGACTCCTGACTAGTTTTAAAAACAATTCTTATTTCAGACCCAGAAACCATCAACTGAGGGAAAGGCTAGGATACGTGGTAATGGGCTATGCAACAACAGGGCAATTGTAGACACTAATGATTCACCCAGTCCTTTCCTAAAAGAGTTACACTATTTACTTTGGAAACCATACACTAAGAGGAATAACTGGACCTTTTTTATGGGCTATTGGATATGGGTGCTAAATTGACTTTGATACTCAGGGACCCAGGCACCATTGTCAAAGCTCCTCTGCTAGAGTAGGTGCAGATGAGTCAGGTAATAGACTTCTGACCCAGATTCATCTCACTCTAGGTCCACTGGGTGTGTGGACACATGCAATGGTCATTTTCCTGATTGCTTAAATGTGCAATTATATTTTAACAATGTTCAGTATTGGTAAAATCTTCACACTCATTCCCTGACCTAGAGTGTAAGAAGTATTCTAGTCCAGAGTCCTTCAGAGATTACATTAAAACTATACTTTACCTGAGATCACATTCATTTTTTTTTGTTTTGTTTTGTTTTTTGAGATCACATTCTTGCTCCTGCTTGCCTTGTGTTTTTGAAGTATGTTCCCAGAATGTACTTCCTTGCTAAGTCATGTGTACTTGGATTCCTGACTCAAGTTCTGCCTTAGGAAACCCAGTCTTCAACACTGTGAGTTATCATATTGGCTCGAGTCATAGCTGTTTATATTAGATATGGTAAATCATTATAATTTAAGCTTTTCAGAAGTAGGAAATGTGAGCTACACACTTATAAGCCGTATTTCCTAAAGGCATATAACATTTTTTTTTCAGAATTTGTTATCATATTTTCTTGGATATACTAAAACTATTCCGAGTAGATACCATTGAAACGAAATCACTGTCTGGAAGCTATAACTAGAAGCCTCACACTAATTTTGATATTGAAAACAATCTATACTTCTGCAATTTTTGCAGGTTTCTTTAAAAAATACATAAAAGACACCAACTTTTCCATGAAACACGTCAAAGATGGATCTTTCTCTACAGTTTCAGGTAGGTACTGATTCAAGATTTCTTAATTGTGATAGGTTTACCCTCAAGGTCCTGAGTGTTTGGGTTTCTTTCTCCAGAATGTGGTTTATATAAATTAGAGCTGTGGTTAAGCCTTGATATTTTTCTATAATAGATTATGCTGACTAATTTTTCTAATTTATAGGCCCATGTTTATTTATGATTAATGGACTTATAAACATGGGTATCTTTTTGTGCTATCAGTCTTATACCTTCTCACTGCAGTAAATGGACTAAGGGAGTGCTTAAGGTTATAGAGAATGCACTGAAGAAAATAGTAATGGAGAAAATTGTTTGCCTTTTCATCACTAAACATTTCACTTATGGGCAACTCCAAGATTTATGCCAGGCTTGTTGAATTATAAGTGACTAATAACTCTCTGTCTATCTCTCTTTTTATCTTTCTTTCTCTTTCTTTTCCATCCAGGGCTATTTGATAACGTAAAAGTAAAAATTGCAACTACTTCCATTAGCTAGATGTGTGTGTGTGTATGTGTGTGTGTGTGTATGTGTGTGTGAGAGAGAGAGAGAAGGAGAAGGAGAGAGATTGTAGGAAGTAAGAAAATAATTAAATGAAAAACTCCCAGTAAGGAAGCAAGTAGACCATGATAACTACAGTTAATGTCTCTGGATGAGGAAACAAGTATCCCTCTTCTCTGAGAGCCATGAAGAGCTCAAAAATACTGTTCTCTATAACGAGTAGGAAAAAATTTAAAACTGGAGGGTTATTTGGAAAAAGCAAAATAGTGTTTTGTCTGGAGCGCTAGAGGTAATTAAGGGTCAGGTCAATGACTCCTGAGCAGTTCATGATGAGGGCACCTACTAGGAATAGAAGTCTTAGTAGTCAGTGACTCAAGTTCCCATCTAACATAGCAGCAGCATATAAGGCCATATTTCTGTCTTGGTTTCTTCTACATCCCTGTTGAAGTTTGGAAATTAGAAATACACATTCACACAAACAACTTTTTAGTGAAAATGGAAATTAACGAAGATTGAGATTTTTGCCTCCTGATACCTATTCTCCACTTCTTATAGAAATGAAATATTTTATGTTTAGCTGTTGTATGACTAAATCAGATGAAATTCTGGACAATAGGTTGTTAACAAATGTGAAGTGAGGAACTTCTAACTCATGTTCTAAAAGGGTGAGGCATAACTTTTTCGCACTCTGCTCTGTCCTATTGCCTGGGACAGATACATGGTAACACCATATCCTGAAACATGAAACAAGATTTATCAGTGTGATCACTTAGTAAGTTATATAATGTCTAATCAATTGATTGTATAACAGAAACTAAAGTAAAACTGTATGTCAACTCTAATTAAAGTATAAAAATTATTTAAAGTAAAAAAAAAAAAAAAAGAATGACATCCCAGCAAAAACAAAGCATCAGGAATCTTAAAAACCACATGTAACACAGACTTTATACCAGCTTGTTATGTGACAGCATAAAACACTTGTCTCATTTAAATCAGTACTGCTTGGGGTTTGTGTTACATGCAGCTGCAATAATATCCTAGCGATAATACACAAAATTTTAAGCTTAATACATTACTTAAAATTTCTTAAGTTTCTGTATTTTCTGTGATAATTAAATCTCCCTCCTCCCCATATTCTTAAATCAAAAGTGAAAACAAGGTTAGTGAGTGAGACTTGTATGAAAAATATGTTTTTGAGGAATACTGAAAAGAAATATAACTATAAATTGCTGAGGACCTTGCTGTAAAGGTAAAAATGATTAAAATATGGAATAAGACCAAAATTGCTTTAGATCTTAATGTTCTGCTATATAAAAGACTCAAAAAATGATAGAATTATGTGATATTTTTGTGTTGATTAGCATTAAATTAATCCAAGCAAATTAACAGCTGCAAAATCTTTAAAAAGATCTCATTTAGGTCCATTTTTATGTATAAATTTTTGGCATACCTATTGAGGACATAACTGAACAATAATTTATGCAAAACAATAATTGTCTTTCTCTTGAAGTTGGTGGGTCAGAACCATATGAGTTTTAAAAAAAATTAGTATATTATAGAATCAGCTTCTCATGATAACAAACCCTTGATACTAGACAGTATAAAAGCTAAGCAGAAAACAGTCGTCACATTAGAGTTTTTTTTTCTATGAAGTATTTGAATTTTAGGTCTGAGAAATTTTTATTGCTTTTTCCAAGTAGCATTTTGACCCCAAGAATGTGTTTATTAACCACCTCACTCCTGACCTGCTTTACTACTAACATATAACATGAGGTGATAGATCAAGACAGAAAAGAAAGAGGAAGAAGGAAATTAAATTTTAGTACGAAAGAATGATGGGAGAAGAAGGAAGAAAGATAAAGAGCAGTAGGAACACTACTCTTCGCGGGGGTGGGGGGAGATAAGAGGGAAAGGAAGTTAGCGCCTCAGCCTCAACAGCAATAGGTTCCTTTACATGAAAGCCGTTGCAGGTCAGTGAACTATGCTGGGTCCAGCGTTGTGTGCTTTATGTCTCTAAGTGACCAAGAGGTTCGCTGTGCTGTAAAAACAGACTAGTATCAGCATAGGATGAGGTCTGACTCTGAGCTAAATAATGTAGTCCTTTCTTTGGGGTTTAATCTATGCTAGAAATTTAGGCAAATTTCCTTTGGTCATTTCTTGTTTATTTTCTTAAATTTCCTTGATAAATACGATTATGAAAAATAAACAGATGATATCTATAATGTTGTTCTATTTGATATTGATTATTTTTATGATCAAACATTGCCTTTAATAAATTTTACATTAAATTTATTCAGATAGTCTTGATCTTTTCATAGAAAATAAAAGCCATTGAAGAAAAAAAATAAATACCTGTGGAGTATATTTAGAGATAATGCTAACTACGTTTGGTTGTCATGAAAACGGAAATGTTAAATGATGATGAGGTGGTTGCCAAAAGATAAAACAAAACAATAACAAAAGATACCAACAATACTTGCATGTAGTTGTTATGATAACTAGTCATTTTGACAGTTTTTCTTTTCATCTAAATTAACCATCTGAAATACTAGCTTCACAAAATTGCTGCTATAATGCATTTCATGTAGAATATATATCTCATTATAAGGACAGACATAGCAGGTTAGCAATATCTTACACTTACATGAAGAAACATAACATATTGCACATATGTGTGTGTATGTGTGTCTGTGTCTAAGTGTTAGTTTATATATGAAGAAAGACATCTGTAGATTGTAAGTGAATATGAGTGACCCAAGCCAGTGGTTTGGGAAAGCGACTTGGTTCGTAGACCATGGGCTGGGATTCAGGGATGGGATTCAGGGAGGTTACTGGAGGGAACGTGGTAGATGCTGTGCTAACTGTTGATATTAGAATGAACACGTATTATTTAAAGTGTTAGGAACTTGACTTATTCTCTCATTTAGACTTAATAACAACCTTTTGAAATTAGAAACGTTCTCATTTTACAAATGAAGAAATTGAGTCTCAGTGATGCGAAATAACTTGCCCAAGGTCATAGTGAGTCAGTGTGGAGCCAGAATTTGAATCCATCTAGTTTTGTCTTAAAAAGCTATTCTACTCCTTTGAAAATTGGCTGATTCTAAAACTAGAGTAGAAAATATTCAAAATAAACCTGGAACATCTTATAGTGCTGGAAGTCAGGAAGTTAGACACACACACACAGTTATAAGAGTATGTGGAAAGGACACAGTGGATACAGGAGCCAATGGAAAGAGCTCCCAGAAGCCAGAGCTTGAACAATTTAAACAATAAAATAAGGTAATGTTGGATTATAGCTCAAAGCATAAAATAAATGACCCTGAGTTCATACTTATATAAATGATTGAATAAATAAATACATGGGGGAGAGTAACAAAGCTTCCCATGCAGAAGAATGGCAATTAATGTCTATAGCACTCCTCTCACAAGGAGATGCTTTGAGTGTGGGCTGTGCATAGCAATTTTTTCCAAAGAGTGCAGCATGGAAAGGGAGGGAAGAATAACTTTTTAGTGGAGAAACATGATAAACACCACCTCTGCCAGGTAAACAAGGCTAACATCAACAACGGTAGGCCATGTTGATATTAGTTGACACCCTTGATATAATGTGATTAGAATGACACTCTACTTCTGTGATCTTACTTTCCAAAGCCCAAATTCACAGTCTGCTTATGACAAAAGTATTGGACAAATACCAGTGAAGGGCCACTCTACAATATACCTGAGTAAAAAAAGACATTAGATGAAAAGCAAGGCAAGTTAAATAAAGAGTGGACTTTAGTTAATAATAATGTATTGATAATAGTTTCAGTAATTGTGATGAATGTACCAACATCTAATATAGAATGTTAATAATAGGGGAGACAGAGTATGGGATATATGGAACTCTGTACTCTATTTGCCATTTTTTTTGTAAATCTAAAACTATAAATATTAACATTCTCCATTTATTGTACCACAATGTAGACCTTTCTGCTTATTACTACTTTTCCTCTTGACATTCAGTTTATTAGAATTTTATGTTATGAAGAGGAGAATGTGATTTATGATTGGTCTCCAAGCCAACTACATAGCTCTTCAGAGTTTTTGTATATCCAATGCTTAGAAAACAGTAATAATATGAGCAACAGTGCTTAAATGATAGTGTCTTTTCTACCCATGTTTACTTTTTGATTACCTTTTCTTTCTCCCAGTCTGTGAAGTTTCTCTGTATCCTGTTGATATGAGGCATTGTTGCAGGATTCTCAGGCTGGAGGTTCCTGAAGCTGACCAGGATATCAGCCAAACTTTCACTGATAGGTATTTTATGTTTTTATTATATTTTATGTCTTAGGTTCACTCAGGGTGCTAACATTTTCTCTCTCTTTTAAAAATATTTTTATTTGTTCCTTGATTTGAGAGAGAGAGAGAGAGAAAGAGAGAGAGAGAGAGAGAGAGAGAGAGAGAGAGAGAGACAGAAACATTGATTTGTTGTTGCACTTATTTATACATTCATTGGTTGATTCTTATATATGCCCTAACTGAAGATTGAACCCACAACATTGGCATATTGGGATGACGCTTTAACCAACTGAGATACCTGGCCAGGGCCTATGTTTTTTCTCTTGAACAGAATCTCTCCCTTATAAGTGTGTTTCATGTGACACAACAGAATGCAGTTGTCATAACCAGAGTGAGAGGACAATACATATAACTTTTAGACTGACTTTTATCACTTATTCTCTGGATCTCAGTTTCCCTAACAAGAACTTGTCCTGACTTTGGGTGTTTTTTCATAGATCAAGCAAAATAACTGATATGATAGTTAAAGTGTGCTTATAACTATAAGCACATATAAATCAGAAAACTATTCCTATTATTGATGAAGGAAACTGTACAAAAAGGAGCAAAAACAGTTGTTTGGGTTATAGCATGCCTCCCTGAGAACTAAGACGAGCTATGTGAAAGTATCTAGACCAGTAATGTCACCTTCCACACATGGTTGTGAGATCACTTTTTCTGTGGCATGTAGATATGTTTTCTATATGACATTTTTTTTCTATATGACATGTTATTGGTGTACACTTGACCTGAACTTTTAAAAATGCCTTGTCCACATATGTTTAATGCTGTTGCAGCTGAGAAAAATGAGTCTGGCCACATGGAAGGCTGTGGGCAGGCAAAATCCAATTTGGTTCCTTTTCTTTGAGGAGAAAAACAAGGAACAGTCAGAAAAGAAGTGCAGAGACACACCAATGTGCACAGAACCATGTATTGTTGGGGTTATTGACATTTTATTTTACAAAGTGACCATGCTGTAAATTCAGTGCTTCTTCTACCAAATGTATGATTGCTCTTTTCTCCCTTGATGCATTCTCAAATAAGTAATCTGATGTCTCTATTTTTCCTTTATTCAAATTCTATTCTGAGAAACTTGCAGTGATGCAGCTGTTTATGGATGGAAGAGTGAGAAATAGAAACAAGAAAACGATAAAAAGTTTTCTAGATATTTTTGAGGTTCTGATGCTAGAGAATGTGCTGAAGATTTAGGGTGGGGGGGGGAATAAATCCACTCTTTTGAGAGATTGAAAGGGAAAGAAACAGAGGGATCAAATCCCGTCCTTGGGGAAATGTCTACGGGTTGAAAGGGAAGAGGAGCTAGTGAAATGAACAGAGACCAGCTCTGAGGGGTGGGGAGACAAGACGGATAGATTCATCTCATGGAAGATTGCACATCAGTGAAAACGGCTTTATTCTACTGGATCTCGTCTTAAATATGCTTTTTAATAAAAGCTTTTGCAGATTAAAAAATGCTTGAAAATCAGTGGACTAGAAAATTATCTACCTCTCCATTCTGATTCAAGTACCATTTCCCCTGAGAATTATAAAATAAAAATAAAAGCCTGCATTGGCTATACCACTATATTACAAAAATCTAATTTAAATATCTCTTCTTTCCTTTGACAGAATCATACTGTCTGTTTATAACCTTATTTCAAAATACATTATATTTGAAATTTCTACTGATGTATTGGGAACTGTAATTAAATATGTACTGGGGAAATATTATTTTGAGCGTGGAAACATATAATTCTCACTAAAATAATGTTGGCATATAGATGATAATTTTATCAGTAACTACTGCCTCCACTCTTACCTGTTAAGGAATTTTGGATTACATTCCATTAATACTACTGAGCATAACAACATAGGCGATCATGACATTTCTGTTTTTAATTTATCCACTTATGGAATAGGTCCTGGTCAGTGGGACACAGGCTAGTGTTGGGCCAATTATGTTTCTCATGTAATATATGCTTAGCTTATCTCATTAAATCTTGCAAATTTTGTGACAGACAGCAGCATAACTGAGGAGCTATAAACCTGTTGGTATTACCTACCTTCCATTCTGAGGCCCTGTAGAGTTTCTATTTCTTTTTGGAACCAGTGAAGTATATAGGAATAAGGAATCTTACCAAACGATGAATTTGCATGAGAAGGTAATTATTAGAGGCACATAGCGAAATATTCTTGATTCATGGGATTCTGTTTCTTATTGAAACAAGAAATAGGAGCAGTTATAATTGTTATGCTGAGTATTTTTCTTATCCAAAGACTTTGCTTCAATTTCACTTGTATTATTTTCAATTTATTTTATGCATTCATTGTCTAGAATGGGCTAATTCACATTGAAAATAGTCATTTCTGAAAAAAATAATAGCTTAGCAATAACAATATATAAGGTAAATTGTGTTTTCAGATTTCAGGATATTTGGCATTAAGTAGGCAACCTTCACAGAGGCTGACCTAAATCCGTATCTAGAGCATCTGCACTTGAAAGTGGTCATCCACTCTCTCTTTGAAAAAAAAAAAATAATGCAATTAAATATTCTAGGACCTTAGTTGTCAGTGATGCTACATATAGTTCATGCAAATGCAGCTAGAAAAGCCAAGTGGCTCTGGCCAAGTGCCAAGAACATTTCAATGCTCTTTAAAGCCACTTGGAAATGGATTTCAGTAATGCAAATGTCAAATTATCTGTGACTAGAACTAAAGCAAGACAAATATACCCTTTAAACAGCAACTGATCAAATTGGCTCCCCTTTCCTTTCTGCTTCATGAAAGGCGTATTCTCCACGGCTGCATAGCTCCCACGTACCCTTTGTCTGTGTTTTGTGGGCTGCTCTAAATACCTACACTTGTTTTGCAATGGCATTAAGTGGTAAACTCTAAATCTGTAAGTGTGACCATCTAATAACTTAATCTTCTTCATATGGAAGTCCCAAAAAAGTAAGAGCCATGTTTTTAATTTTTTTTTAAATTTTATTTGTAGAACTTTGAACAGTGAGAGGTTTGTTAAACAAATGAGTACTGGTTTGCTTGCTAGGTGGACTGTATTTTATCAATCTATAGATGTACGGTAGAGTAACCTTGATGGATGAATTATTCCCTTTTTGAAGTTTAATCTTTTTCTAAACCCCATCATTTTACTTTTTGGTCCCATTTTTCTACAGAGGTTTTCAGTGTGCCAACAGGGCTCAAATACCTAGTGCTCTGAAGAAGGCTCTGCTATTCTTGATCCTTCTAACATATTCTTCCAGCCTTCCAGCTCTCACACTACCCAGCACTATCGCAGACTGTTACATAACTTTTCAAATTGATTTTTGGTGTCTGTCTTCTTCGACAAAATGATATATTAAGCTCCCTCCATTTAGATTCACCGGGTTTCTATTTTCTGTGGGTCTGCACCTTCCCTTCCACCCTCAGTGTCACAGTGGAGGTCAGAGACAACCTTTGTTTTATGACTGGAAGGCGGCGTGAAATTGGAGGACTGAACTACCTTAGTCTGCTGCTTAGAAAAAGGTTTGTTTCTTGAAGCCTTTGTACCATGTGGATGAGAAGAGGGGAGGGGTGACTTTGACAGCCTGAGACCCAACTAGTTACAAAGAGGAGAAAACCAAACAACCGAACCTTTACTGTCTAAAAATCGATATGGATACTGAAAAACATAGGACTTGGAATAAGCTTTGAAGATGTAGAGAAATATGCACACCAAGAGAGCCTGCCTATTTCTCAGTTTTCTCTGAGGGTATGGAAATGGCAAATATCACAGAGTAATCGTGGCAAGGAGAAATCAAAAGGGTGAGTAAATATATTAATAATTAACAAACCTTTTGTGATTTACGAAACCTATGAAATAAACTTTAAAGTAATATCACTTTTGGTTTCATTTTACACAGAACCTCTTAATTCTGTCCAGCGTTTAGAAACTCCCCCTTGAAACCCTCAAATTTTCTGCCACTATTCTGGGACAGAAAAAAATGGACCAGGACACTGCACCTCTGCTGTGCTTATAAGTGAGACATAACTCTAGTAGCCATTGACCCTATATAAAATAGCTACAGCCACCTCAGCCTAAAAGAGTGAAAAAACAATAGATTTTATTTTACACAGTCATTTAAAAGGAAACCCTGACACCCAACTTCTTAATAAAATTACCTGAAAGAGAGGCCTGGCTCATATTCATGTTGGGTTAATGAAACACAAAGAGGTTACTCTTTTAAATTGCAACATGGGCCTGACCTGTGGTGGCGCAGTGGATAAAGCACCAACCTGGAAATGCTGAGGTCGCCAGTTCGAAACCCTGGGCTTACCTGGTCAAGGCACTTATGGGAGTTGATGCTTCCAGCTCCTCCCCCTTCTCTCTCTCGACCTCTCCTCTCTCTCCCTCTCTGTCTCTCTCTCTCCTCTCTAAAAATGAATAAATTAAAAAAAATTATAAATTGCAACATGGGATTGGGAATGAATGCAGCAGGGCTTGTCTAGGTGTGACAGAGAAGTACCACTTATCTCTTACTTATAGAAAACTGTGATGCCCTCTCCATTGGAATACTTAATAAATGCGTGGAGATTATGTTATCTCACTCTCGAATCAAAATAACTCAAGTGGGGGGTAGTCAAAAAATGTGAAATAAAATGATTAAGAGAAAATGAGGATTTATATAAAATAGCTGCTATCAAAGTCAAACTTTAATGATCAGAAACCCATTTTAGAAAAATAAAAGTTAGGATAAATATATATGTGAGAGATAAAGAGACTCTTGAAAAAATATATAATATATATAATAAAGTTAATCAAATATTTGATGGTCTCATATTAAGGATCACTCTCTTGAAGTGCAAAACAAGTTCATTTATACCCTGTATTAACTAATTTATAATCTAGGACACCAAGACTTTAAAAATGAAAGTTGTAAATGGGTTTAGATATGATTTTGGAAAATGTAATACATAGTGAGATTTATGCTATATGAGAAATAATCCTAAAATTTTGCTACCAATTCAAGGATTAGTCGCCTGTGCATATAATACCTACTTTTGTGCTCTTGTCAGAGAAGAAGTCACTGAGCTAGATGGACCAAGGATCTGTTCTTGTGGATGGTTTTTTAATCAGACTTATACTTTAGGAAATAGCTACAGTGGTGATGCTCACTGTGCTGAGATATGGAATTATAAAGAGCATTATTTCTTCTATTGATAGCTTCACGTTCATCTCTCTTCCTGTCCGGAGCTGGCTCCAGCTGACCACTGGATGGCAGAGGGTTAGGGATAAGTATATGCTAGTTGAGCATAGCTTTCTGGATTCATACCATAGCCATCTTCAGAGTAGAAAGGAGGTCTTTCTGTTCTATCTATAAAATATAAACAAAATCCATTTCTGTGCCAGACCAAAGTGCCTGGAAAGGGGCTCTGCATTTAACGAGTCATTTCACATATCAAACTTGGTTCTACAACTAAACACAGATGTGAAGAGGTCTTTTTCTGATATCACATGTGTAAATTTTCTGGAAGAGCTGATTTTTTTAAAGAGATATATGAAAATTTAAAATTTTTCATCTTTTCCTTTTTGTTTTGATCTTGCCCGCATACATAGAGTTCTTTCGATTCAGACACTCATCAATATTTAATTCATACATTTATATTTATTGAGTATCTTTTTATGGCAGGCAATATTCTATGTCCTTTTGGACTGCCAGCTTTCATATCAGTGAGGTAAAGTGAGTTTTTCCCTGATCTTTCCGCCATACCCAAGGATTAACTGGGGTGAAAAGATCATCTGTGATGTCATGTGAAGGAAAATGATGGTACCCATCATATTTCCTAGATATCTCAGGTGCTAAATACAGTTATTCTGCAATAGCGGTTTCAAAAAGTTTTCAGTTTATCTAAGAACCTGCAGTGCAAGATGGATCCGAATTAGTGCAAATAATAATAAGCTTACTATTAGAGAATTAAGTCAATAGATAAGACTATGTGTGTGTTTTTCACAGAACATTCATTAACAAGCTCAGATTTGTTAGACTGTAATAAGAAATATGATGTACATCAACAATTAGTCCTTTTCCCAATTGCTTCTTTGTTTCACTATATGAATACCTGAATTCAAGATAATATTTACCGCTATCCCCTAAGTCTTCTTTGACTTGAGTAGTGCAGTTAAATGGATTAAGAAAAATGAATTTAGTTATTTATGTCTTTAAGGGCACTATTGCTCCTCCCTTTTTTTTTTTACCTGAAAACCCAGGAGACCTATGAGACCTTAGCTTTCTTGCACAGAGTGACACAAGGGGAAGGTAGGTTTGTGTTACATAGTTCAAGTTGAGGTTTCATAATAATTCAATATTCTTATTGGTTACACTGGCTCATGACCACTAGAAAATAGTGAGACCTGACAAACATAAGAACTGATGACCTGAAGAAATGTTTCCTGACTTGTTGAAAGCAGACTAGTTTCTTGGCTATCGAGACTTAACTCTGGTTGGATAGGATGCAATCCTATCCAGATTGTGAATTCCTTGATGATAGGGCTAATATATTTATTTCTTGATTCTAGTGTCTAGCACAACTTAGCATAAAGCTTGATATTTGCCAAGAATCCATAAAATTTAACTGTAGGCTTTACTTCAGCTTGGACAGAAAACCTGTAAGGATTAGCTACCCTGTGTGATACCTGCCCAGCCCTGGGTTAACCACGCTCTTCGGCACCTTCCGTTCCTCTCCCTGGGTTGCGATCTGTGTTTCCGTGGATGCTAACCCCTGGGACTCCCCTATCTGCAGGCCTTTGGTATTTGAATCAGGCCTCAGTTGGTCCATTGCTATTCCTTTGGGCTCCGAGTCTCTACCTCCCTGACTGAATATTTGGATTTAAAACTCTATCTGCATTCATTCCCTAAAGATGTCTTTGAATTAGGTAGCATACTTTAAATCAAAATCAATTTATTAATTTGTTCATTGAAGGACATTGTGTCTTTGTTCACTTAAGAAAAGAATTTTTGCTCTTTGTTGGGACATCCTATGTCTGTGATGGCGAACCTATGACATGCGTGTCAGCACTGACACGTGTAGCCATTTTTAATTTTTTAAAAAAATTTTTTTTTCTTTTTCTTTTTGTACTTTTCTGAAGCTGGAATCGGGGAGAGACAGTCAGACAGACTCCCGCATGCGCCCGACCAGGATTCACCCGCTACGCCCACCAGGGGCAACGCTATGCCCACCAGGGGGCGATGCTCTGCCCTTCCGGGGCGTCGCTCTGCCCCGACCAGAGCCACTCCAGCGCCTGGGGCAGAGACCAAGGAGCCATCCCCAGCGCCCAGGCCATCTTTGCTCCAATGGAGCCTTGGCTGTGGGAGGGGAAGAGAGAGACAGAGAGGAAGGAGGGGGTTGGGGTGGAGAAGCAAATGGGCGCTTCTCCTGTGTGCCCTGGCCGGGAATCGAACCCAGGTCCCCCGCACGCCAGGCCGACGCTCTACCGCTGAGCCAACCGGCCAGGGCCCGTGTAGCCATTTTTGATAACACATGGCTGCATGCGGCCTCATACCAGAGAAATATGGGGCTGCATGCCGAGTAGGACGTTTCATCCTTAGCTCCTGCACGGCCAGGTGCAGTAGCCGAGGATAAAACATTTGCTGTAATGTAGACACTCTGTGCCAGAGGTCTGTAGGCCAAAACAACAGAACTCTGGCACAGAGTGTCTAGTTCTGGGACTTCCAGTTAGGGTCTTAGGGGATCTTTGACCTCACTTCCAGAGGAGGAGCAGGGAGCAGCAGAATGCCATGGGGGACGCATCTCTGGGGGCCCTGTGATCACCATTACCAGCAACCACATAACCACAGCAACCATCATCCAATCTACTGTTCTAGGGTGTCAGGGATTTCTTATTGACCATCATTACTGAGATAAGTGAGAGGGAGGCTGGGAGAGCCGAGGGCCTATGCTATGAGTGCCGTTTCCCGCCATTAGAAATAGCGGCAGCCATCTTAATTTACATAAGATGCAACTTGCAGAATTTCAAGACAGCATCCGGGCTCAGGTGTTTGTCAACTTCAGGTCAAAGCTTGAGAATCTGGAAAGGTGCCGCTTGGAGAATCAAGAAGAGTGCCACTATGAACAGGAAATTTGTAGTGCCTGGAACCGAATACCAGACACTTTTAGCATCCTGAAAAATATAGCAATGGCTTTACTCACAATTTTCCCTCTACATAACTTTTGTGAGACCTTATTTTCAGCGTTAAATAATATCAAAACCAACAAAAGAAACAGATTGACAGATGAAGTTAGTAGCGCTTGCTTGGGCTTGAAGTGTACAAAATATCAACCTTCAATTGAAGATATAGCCAATGAAATTCAGCAACAAAAAAGTCACTAATAGGCAGGTTAGTTAAAGAATTCCCCTCCTCCTCAGTTATCTTAGTTCATGGCACCCCACACAAGTTAAATAATATCAAGACCAACAAAAGAAACTGACTGACAGATGAACAAAGAAGTCACTAAGCAGGTAAGTTAAATAATTAGTTTTTGGTTTATTAAATACAGTTATATATTACAATTATACATTTTTGTTATTTAAACTATAAATATCGCAAAATTATGGTTTTTTTCTTGAAGTGACACACCACCCGAGTTATGCTTGGTTTTTTGGTGAATTTTGACACACCAAGCTCAAAAGATTGCCCATCACTGTCTTATGTCCTAACATCAAAAAACCTGACAGCAAGAAAGGCCTTTTAAAATTTTTAATGCACTTTTTAATTTTAATTTTTTTAAGGTTTTACTTATTGATTTTACAAAGGGGTGTGGTAGAGTGTGAAGCATCAACTTATAGTTGCTTCACTTTAGTTGTTTATTGGCTTTTTGTTGTATGTGCCTTGACACGACAAGCTTAGGGTTTCAAACTGGTGACCTCAGTGTTCCAGCTGGATGCTTTATCCACTGTGCCACCACAGGTCAGGCTTTTTTTTTTTTTTTTGAGACAGAGGTTTTGAAGTCCTTTCTTCCAATTTTGCATTCCTACTTTTCTATTATTATACTAAATACAAAATTCTTTTTGATATTTTAATCCTACCAAAATTTTTCTTATCACAGAAAGAATAAGAAATAGGGATACCAGAAATTCAATCATTGGATTGTCATCTATAGCATTCCCTACATCAAGTCATTTTTTTTTACAATATTTGGTTGAATTTCTGTTAAGAAAATTGCTATAGAAGAAGGAAATAATAATGATAGAAAGTGCAACTGACTTGAAATTACCTTCTTTTGGTAGTAGTGGAAACTCTAGCTTTCTGAGTCAATGTTTACAAAGATTCTGTTGTTCATTGCCATGGCAATTCTTTGTAAAATGGATGACATGGGGCTAATGATTATGACTAGATAGGTATGGCCAGAGAAGAAAGGGAGATGGAGTGAGGACTGCCTGCTGCTGGCAAGAATGAGTGTGTAAAGTTCATTTGTTTTCTGTGACGTGGAGTCACCCGCCAAGAAATAAGTATCTGCTGCAGGAAGCTAAAATCTTGCATCAATAAAAGATAGAAATAAAAATAAGAGGAAACAGGAACCAGGAGACCAACTCAAATCTTTATGGTTATAAAACAAACAAACAAACAAACAAAAAAACAAAACAAACATCCCAGCTTCCCTGCTCTAGTTTCTGGGACTTCTCCCAGGAGATACAATTATTATTTTTATTGATTTTGGTTTGTAAGCTCTCCCTCTAATGTGCCGGTGGATAGCCCCAAACTAGTAAATAATTACACATTATACAAAATACTGTTTATCTTTTTACTGTAAGCTTCCCAGCCCCAAAGCAAATTAATCTTTTCACTGTATGCTCTGTTACTTACAGTAAATTCATCACAAAATGTAGCAGAATGGGAAAATAAAATCTTTTTGATCACCAGAGGAAAACTGTTGAAAAACAAGTCTGATCACTATTAGGTGTTGGGGCTTGTGTGTGTTTCCATATCTAGAAAACACACTGTAGAAGGTAGGCCTATTTACTTTTTCTGACATTTTTCTTCCATAAATAAATTTGTTAGCAAATGAAGTAATTTTAATAAATAGTAAAAGTAAGACAGAAAGCGTATTATTCCTTTTTTTTTCTGTTTTCATTAGTAATAATAATAATTGACCTAAATGGCTCCATTTTTCCAACTCAAAATCTAAAACTGAATTATATGTACATATTGTCTTTTATTTGATTGTGAAACAAAGTTCCCCCTTTTATGCAAAGCCAGTGTCTCCACCCACCCTGTTATTCTTTTATTCTGGCCTCCACCCCCTCTAATGTCAAGACTATGCTGCCATATTCACCCCCCCTCTTTTCATCACAGATTGCCTCCCTATATCCCACCTACCTGTTTCTTTCTTAGTCTTCTCCATCTTGCTAAGAGACACCAGCATCTACTTGTCCATCTAGTCCCAATTCCAGCATTCATGCTTAATTCATCACTTTCCCTTATCTTCCAGCATCCAAACCATTCTGAAAATTTTGATTCCAAAGATCAACTCACAACTATCCATTTCCCCCATTTTTCCTATGGTATCTCTAACTAAGCCATCAATACCTTACACTTGGGCTCTTTTGTTTCCCTAATATTTGGGCTTTACATTAAAGCTAGAGCAATTTTTTTAAAAAATATATAATTTGAATCACATTACCCTCTTGATTCATACCCTTTAAAAACCTCCCAATATAATCCAAACTTCCCTGCATGGCTCTAGCAGGGCTTCTTAGTCCTGCATGGTCTGGTCTGGCCTTTGCTCATCCTCAGCTCACAGCAAAGCTCCCTTTGCTCTTCTGTCTCCAGCTTTTATCTCCACTATACTGGTCTTTTTCCTTCCCTGAAACATGCCAGTAACGCTGCATGCTGTCAAGACACTTGGGTCTTGAGACCTCAGGTACCTACTGTCTTCAAGGTGGTTCCCCATTGTTTCCCAGAGCCACCATCTCTCATTCTCCAACTCAAATATCACCTCTTTAGACGGACTTGTCCAGACACCATTTTCAAAATTAGTCCTTCCTTTGCCACTCACCATCACTCTCAATGATGCCCTCTGCTTCATTTCCTTTGTGCTACTTGGGAAACTGTGGGGATCTAGTTTTGCTATTTGATCACTTATTGATTGGTTTCCTGCTCCCACTTGAATGGAAGTCTCAGAGAGAGCAGGGGCCTTGTCTTTCTTGCTCCTAGTGTGTCTTGAGCACCTAGAACAGTAGTTCTCAAACTTTTTGAAGTTGGGGCGCATTTAAAATTGTACAAATAATTATAGGTGCACTATATACAAATTTCTGAGAAATATGTTATAATAACTAAGTCAAATATTAAAGGAAAAAATATAAAGTCCAAACATGCTTATTAACTAAAATAAATATGACAAATTTAAATTTATTCTGACATTAAAAAACATTTTTATATTTTTTGAGTTATGCTTTTTAGAATTCATATAAAAGAGGGGTTAAAAATAAAAAAATGACAAAAAGTTATCTTTTTATATATATAGATACATTCTTAGTAAGATTTAGAAAATTTGGCAGTTCCTGATGCAAATATGTTAAGTTTTTTCATTCTTGTGTTTATGAGAAACATGAGCCTGATGTGTCCTAGCGATTTCTTCAATGTTTGTGCATATATTTGAAAGGCAAACTCTCATTTCCTCATCAATACATTGAAGAATTCCTCTCTTTTTACTCTTAATTGTGTTGAGAGTAGAAAATCCTAATTCACATAAATAGGATGTTGAAAATTATAGTAAAATGTTCAAAGCTTTTTTAGATATTGCCATATATTCTTCTTTTATAGAAATCCAAAAGGCTTCAAGAGACAATTCCTTTTGTTTAATCATCAATCCAAAACCCCCAACATATATATCATCTTAACTTTACACCAAACAAAGGATAGACAAAACTTGCCTCCAGTCTCTCCCGGGAACATGGAGGATAGTGTAAACAATCCAGCACCAGAGTTTAACAGCCTTTTGCAACCTAATCAGGCAAGTGAGGTGGGGGGTTGGGCAGACTGCCAGTTTACAGCCAATTCCCCACACCTCTGTCCCCCAAAAATCTAACCTCCAAAAACCCTGTTGTTTTTTTGGTCCCCAACAAGCACATATTTCTCTGGAATACCATAAGGCACACCTGGAAATCTTCTAGAGTTCACCAGTGCGGCCTGGCTCACACTTTGAGAACCACTGGCCTAGAGCATCACCTGGCACATTCAAACTCCAGGCACTGGTGTGAATGGCGTCCCCTAGAGCTATCCAGCATGGCATCTCTGAATAGGTCTGTTTCTTTGTTTAATATGGTATAATTTTTTCATGTGCTTTTGGGTTTGTATTCAGCTGAATTGTTTCTTTCCTTTAGTCTTACCAGGATAATGAGCTTGGCTTTGTATAGATAGAGCCACAAGAGCTCTACAGAGTTTTTGTGGATACCATGTTAAAATCTGATGAGTCTTCCCCCTCCCACAAGAGAGAGAGTGGATTTGAAAAAAATAAATTATTACTATAACGTTATTAGACCTGTCAAATTAGACCCAGAGAAATGAAAAATTCAATCGAGTAATGTAACAGCTTAGGTGGAAGGTTGTGAAGTTATGTAAAAACAAAAAAAAAAACAAAACAAAATGGCAGAATGTAAGGTAGGATGTGACTCAACAGTAGGAAAATTGGTTACCACCTCCTTATGTCAGGACCCAAAGATAAAGTGCTTAGAAATGAAAATCAGCCTGAGAGTTGGGATTGTGAGAAAAAAATGATTTTGGATATTTTTAGTGCTAGCCCTCATACTTCTGGCTTACATCTCTGGTTCTAATTTTGACCATAACCCTTTTAAGATGTATAGGATGATGTAATTATTTCCTTAACAGCCTTAACTACATGAATATTTAGGATTAAAAATATAATTTTTTGATAGGATCATACCTATATCCTTAATATATTATATGCTAAGAAAAAAATTTGTCCAAATTTTGTATTTTCACTAGTTGTAATATTAAAAAGTATTTGGCTATTTCAAGTAAAAAGCTAATCTTGTGATTCTAATTTAAAATACATCATTGAGTAATTGCTTTAGACTTTAAGTTACTAAGATTACATATTGTTTTGGGCAACAGAATAATTTAAGAATCAACATATTATAGTTTTAATTCTGATAGTTTTATAAAAACATTAGGGGAAATTTTATAAGTTAGCTTAAGTGCTTAAGCAGGAAAAGAAATATATTAAATTTGTGAATACAATTTAAAACATTCATGATATAAATTTTTAAGTAAGACCATTGTTAAAATTTGTTGGAAATATAAATAGAGTAAAAAGATTAGTGTGTTGGATCTGAAGCATAAGGGAAAAAATAAGATTTTGAATACTAGAAGCAAACCATTAAATAATAGTTTCGGACCATAAAAAATACCCTAAAAATATCAAGTATAGTAAAATGGAAGGCAGAAAGAGATTTGCACTAATCAAAGTGTTTCCTGAATTATAAAGCCTAGTCAGAGCCAAAATAGGTCACATTGTTAGGTCATGAGCTGTAACAGACAATGAAAAGTTGGTGTTCTAAGAAATTCTGAGTTTTATTTAGTCTTAGCCTTCAAACTTTGCTCACTACAATAGTGTTGTATGCCTTCAGGTAGTCTATAGACAAGTAGGATGTTTCAAAGGTTAGATCTAGAACATCTCTCACGATCAACTCACTGTCAAAGGCACTGTGTTTCTCTTTCACCTTCACACAAAATTTGCAAGGTTGGTAGTGTTATTTCCATTTTAAATGATTTACAGTGATTAAGTGGTTTGCATAGTCATACAGTTTGAAAGTGGCAAAATTAGGATTTGAACCCAGGAGTTTATAATCCTGAAGCTCTTGATCTTTTCACTTTACCCAGTTTTCTAATGAGTTAAAGCATTATTAAGCAAGGTAGCTACAGTTAGGATCAGCCTGTATTTTATGACCATGATAATTGCCAGATACTCAGATGGGTGAACTTTTTTAGCATGAAAAAAATAAGAATAATAAAAATGACTTTTATATTCCCTCAAATTGTACCACATGGGCAGATGCTTAGGTAATTTATTTATAATGTATTTGCATTGTGTTTGTTATTAATTTTGGGAGATCAAGGCATACTGCCTCTCTGCTCTGTCAATGATGTGTAAAATTGGGATGATAATTAATTTAGAACTCAAAAACTTTAGTAAATCCTGTGATATGATGGGAGAAAATTTCAGTAACTTTTATCATTTAACAGGTGAACTGGCCAAAGTGTGTGTGTGAGCGTGTGTGTTTTCCATGAAACACAGCAGGAAAATGTGAGGACAGCATTAAGTCCATGTGGATTGGGACACTGGCCTTTGTTAGAACAGAGCAAAGACTAATTAGCATTTTTCAGGTTTATTGGTTAGGTCCTGACCTGCTGAAGAGAGCTGTATGCCTGATGCTTTTGGTGAGCCGTAGAGACTGATTAGCTTCTCAGAATGTATTTATTCAAATTGAATTATGAGAAATGAATAATAGGTATTTCTATTAATATCATGATGAAACTCAAAGCCCAGGTCATTTGTGTTGGACTCACTATGGCCCCCAGCCAGTATTAAGTTAGAAAGCTCTCCAGAGATTTCTGATTACAGCAGCTAAGAGTACTGAAGCTAGCATTCAGATCAACGTAGAGGATGGTCATGTTGGGTAGTCACATTAAGTGGCCCCTATACATTATTTCTTTAGAAGACCAAAGAAGTCATTTATTATCTTTACTATGGCTTTTGGTTTACATCACATGCAACGCTAGCACCAGAAAGCATCCGAGAAAGCTGGGAGATGTGAAGAATTTGGGGACAAAAAGACAGGCATTGAGGGATGAGTCACCAGAGTACATGAACATGTTTCCATGGGCCAGACCTAGAATTCCTTCTCACTAAAACCTGGGGAACAATATGAGATAGTGATAAGTGCACAGATTGTACCACCACATGACTTGGATTCAAGGTCTAGTCCAACCACTTATCAGCTGTGTGACCTTTTAAAGTTAAATAAATATTAGCTAGTGTTTTTACCTGTAAGAAGCTGCCTAAACATTGCATAAGCTGTGGGAAAGGGTTGCTACCGCGGGTGTACTCAGATTAAGTGTTGCTGAAGATTTTGTAGAAGGCTGAAAAAAAAAAAAAAACTAACAAACTATAGAAACAGACTCATAGATACAGAGAACGTAATGACAGTTGTTTCTTATCTCTTTACGATAAATTTACTATCAATCATGATTCCTAACTTGACTTTGATGTATATTAGTTTGGTTTAGAAATTACCCTTTTGATAATGATGATTACAATTAGGGAACTATAGAATATAGTTAATATTTGCATACTTTAATATAGAATTGCATGTTTATATTAAAATAGAGTAGGACAGCATATGCTTGAATTTCTAGGTTATCCATCAGTATTCGCCCTCTTCTTTGTCCACATGCGTAGTCCTCAGCGCAGCTGCAGCAGTAACAGCAGCAGCAACATCATTACCATGCAACATCTCAGAGCTACTGCATCCGAAATACTGAGGGTAGAGCTAGGCTATCTGTATTTTGACAGGTTGTCTAGGTGATTGTGATGCTTGCTGAAGCCACTGGTCTAAACTTCTTTAGTTAACCAGCATCCTTGCTATGTGTTGACTATTATGCACCAAGAACAATCATTCTCTTGAGCAGCACCGTGCAATGAGGTATATGCAGAACAATCCATTGGTGTATAGGAAAAAAATACTGAAACTCTTTTTTACATATTTATTAAGCCATGTTTTAGTTTATAATTTTGTGTATGTAGTACAATGTTCAAAAATATATATATTTATATGTACATGCATATGGAAACATAAACATACATATAGATCATATATACAATGTTTGAATAATTAACTATGGTTTCTAATGGAAGGAATGTAATTTTTCTTTTGTAAACCAGGATATGGATTTTAAAAGTCTGGACATCATTGCTCTACAGAATGTATGTAATTATGACCCATCTTAAGTACTGCAATGATCAAAATGTAAGAAAAGAAAACCAAATTACAATAAAATTATTTAGCTTATATTTTTTTATTCAAATTAAATTTCATTTAGATCTCTATGCACCCAGTTTACAAGCTTTCTTACAGTTGCAAATAGTCAATTGTTATCACAATTAGAACTGAATAGCTTAACATATAAGATCAGAATTAGTAAAGATCAATGTGTGGGCTTCCCCACAACTGAAATGCATGATTTATATTTTGCTAAATTTTATTGACTAAAGAAGTTCAACAAGCTGTATTTGAGTAGGAAATTCTATACACCTATTGTTAGTATTAAAAGAACTTCAAATAAAAAATAAGAGCAGAATTGGCATATTGAGGAGAAATCAGCATTTATTTTGCATTATTCTGGGAAAGTTATGTAAAACCCATGCTTCTACTATTTCTTCCAGTTAAATGACTTTTTAAATTTATTATTACATTCAGCCCTGGCTGGTTGGCTCAGCAGTAGAGTGTCAGCCGGCATGTGGAAGTCCCGGGTTTGATTCCCCGTCAAGGCACACAAGAGAAGCGCCCATCTGCTTCTTCACCCTTTCCCCTCTCCTTCCTCTCTATCTCTCTCTTCCCCTCCCGCAGCTAAGAATCCATTGGAGCAAAGTTAGCCCAATCCCTGAAGACGGCTCCATGGCCTCCACCTCAGGTGCTAGAATAGCTCTGGCATAAATGGAGCAAGCCCCAAATGGGCAGAGCATCACCCTCTGGTGGGCATGCTGAGTGGATCCCCATCAGGCGCATGCGAGAGTCTGACTGCCTCCCCGCTTCTTACTTCGGAAAAATAAAAAAATAAAAAATACAAAAAAAATTATTATTACATCCAGATAAAGATTGGGGAGAAATATACAAATACCAAATTAATAAACTAGACTCTTGATTATTATTCAAATAAGTAACCATATATATATATATAATTATATATATATATATATATATATACATATATATATGGAATAGGCTTAAGTGTTATTTCCAATATCTGACCTTGCCTTTTCTCCAACCTATTAACATTCATAGTTGATTGTTTACTATATGTAAGTATTACCTGTCCTTTGACTCCCTCAAATTTCCATGCCATATAAAATCTCTTAAAATATTTTTGCAGTTTCTCTATAAATTATTCTATATAAAATAGAAAGTATATGGAATGATAAATTCACATGTAAGTGGACTTAGGATTTGTTAAATGACTTAAGAATTATAGGACAGAAATTGGTCTTGATAAATTATTTCTTGAAATAAAATTCAGAGAAAGTACAAAACCTTACTGAGAAAAATTAAAGAAGGCCTAAAGAAATTTTTACCTTGTTTATGGATAAATACTCAATATTATTAAGACTTTTTTGGTAAACATTGATTATTCTATAGCCATGATAACAAGTGGTCACCAGAACTAGTTTAAATTTATTCAGTGGCTCAATGACAGCTCACCTCAGTGAATATGTTTACTGATTAATGTGAACCCTTGCTTCTGAGTATTAGTAATCATGTTTCAACTTAATTAAATGCAAACAACTTTAAATGTTAACTGATCTCATCTAAGTAATCATACTTCAAAAAACGATGTTAATCCATGCATGCCTCCAAAAGCTCATCTATGCCTGAATTTCAAACTGTTCAATAATTTTAATTAAGGTCAACACTCTATTCTGCTCAGAGACACTAACAAGCATAGCTCTACCTTATTAGTTCACTAGGGCTGCCATAGAAAGGATCACATCTTCAGTGGTGTAACAGAAATCTCTGGAGGCTAGAAGTTAAAGACAAAGGTATCAGCAGGATTGGTTTTATCCTGAGACTTCCTCATTGGTATATGTCTGTCTTCTTAGTATGTCCTCACAAGGTCATTCCTCCATCTGTGTTTTCTGCCCTAAATTCTCTTCTTATGAGGACACCAGTCATATTATATTAGGACCACCCATGCCAATTTTAATAAAATTACCTCTATTATAGCCCTATCACCAAATACAGTCACATTCTGATTTATTTGGGGTTTGGGGCTTCAACATATGAATTGTAGGGACACAGTTTAGCCCATAACTGTAAGCAATAAATTCATCTTTGTCTTTCCCCCTCCAAAAACTATAGCCATAGAACCTATTTGTTTAATATAGGTTATCATTGTGTCTCTCCCAAAAGACATGATGAAATTCTAATCCCTAATTTCTGTAAATTAGGCCTTATTTAGAAATAGTGTCTACTGATGTAATCAATGTGTACAAGATCATATGCAATTAGAGTGAATCCTAATCCAATATGCTGTTGCTCTTGTAAGAAGAAAGAGACATAGAGACAAATATAGGAAGGATGCTGTGTCATGATAGAGGCAGAGAATGGAGTTACACAGCTGGAACCCAAGGGACAGCAAGGATTGCAGGTGGTCACCACAAGCAAGAAAGGATTCTCTCCAAATCTCAGAGGGAGCATGGGTAGCTGACCCCTTGACTTTGGAATTTTAGCATTCATAACAGTGAAAGAAGAAATTTCTGTCATTTTTTGCCATCCTAGGTAGTAGTCTTTATTTTATTTCATTTTTTTACACCTGGGTTTTGCTATTTAACAAACTTGAGAAAATTAAAAATATGGTTTTTTTTGGTCTTTAAGTGAATGTACCATTGTCTTTTTATTTCAGAGATTAAGTGGCATTCTCACCATCTTCTTAACATTTTAATGTGATCTTGTTCAAAATCCTAGGAAACATTTTAGTAGAAATTGACGAGCTGGCCTTAAATTTTATATAAAAATACTTAGAACCTAAAATAGCCAAATTATTATGGAAAAAGAAATGAAAGTTAGCAGACCACTTACATAAAAGTTACAGTATTTGAATGAAAATTTAAAAAAATAGATCAAGGGAATACAACAGAGGGTATAGAAATAAAGCCACATTTATATGGTGAATTAATTTTGGATAAAAATGCAAAGACACTGTAGGGGAAAGTTAAACTACTCAGCAAACAAATATTCATTTAGGGAAAGAATGACACTGAACTCTAACCTGACACCATAGACAAAAATTAACTTGAAATTGATGATAGACCCATATATAAAAGCTGAAAAGATAAAATTCCAGAAGAAAATCTTCACAAATATGAGGTAAGCAAAGATTTCTTAGGAAAAAAAATGAAAACCTAAAAACATTCTAAGAGTATGTACTCATGAACAATAAAAAAAAAAATGCTAAACATCATCAGTTATCAGGGAGATACAAATTCAAACCGTAGTAAGATACCACTTCATTCATACTAATATGGCTAGATTAAAAATATAAAACCTAACATTACCAAGTGCTAGGAAAATACGGAGCCACTAATGTTTTTAGATACTGCTTTTTAAAATGTGAAATTATGCAACCATGTTGGCAAGTATTTTAGCATTTTTTGTGTTTTATGTCTACTACCCTATGTCATTCCTAAGTATTTAACCAAGAGAAATGAAAGCATACACCCACAAAAAGATACATATATTTTTATAGTATCTTTACTCATAAAAACCAAAAACTGAGAAGGGTGGAAGGTCCTTCAAGAGGTAAATAGATGAACAAGTTGTGTTATTTTTATACACTGAAATAATACTCAGTAAAGAAAATGAATTGGCTGCTGGTAATCATGGATAAATCTTAGCGACAATATGTTGAGTGAAAGAAGTAGACACAAAACTGTTCATACTCTTTGAATCCATCTGTATGAAGGTCTAAAACAATCAAACCCAATTTGTGATGATGAAAATTAGATCTGTGGTTGCTTGGTGCAAGAGGTGAATTTGAGTATTGATTAAAAAAAGTAATATATGTTCTCATTCTTGATTGGGGAAGTGGTTATTCTACATATATTTCTCAAAATTTATTAAAAAATATACTTAAAATTCTTTTCATTTTCTGGGATGTACTTTAGAGCTTTAAAAAATGTTAAAAATAATCTAGTGAGAGGTCACTTATATTTTCTCTCAATTAATAGGTGATAAAATTCATTTATTGAGTTTCAACCAAAAATTTAAAAATGAGATACATTATACAAGATGAGACTAAACTAGAAAACACCAGAGGGTGCCATGCATAATAAGTCTAATTATTATTTTATGTAACTCACACTTTAGTTTTGTGTGTATGTTTTCTTAACTGAACAGTAAAATGTATTTCCTACTGTAAATCATAGTAGAAAATATTTAAAATACCCTGCCTTAAGGTGCTATAATAAATCCAATCCTATTCAATTTTTATCATCAAGCTGAATGAAACTACATAATCTTTAGTATTATTTACTGTAAACACCAAGCTGTTAGGAATAGTATGCATACTGGTGGTCAGTATAATTTTTTAAAAAGTCAATACCCAGCTTAAGTGAAAGAATAAGGAATTGCAGATCTACATTCTCCGATTGAAATGCAAATTGACATAACCATTTTGGAGAGCATTTAGGAATATGTATTGAAACCCTTTTGGGAAGTTGCAGTTGACATGCATTCAAGCTCACTGTTTCTTCAACTATGTCCAGTCTACTGGTGAGCCTTTCAAAGGAATTTTTTATTTCTGTCACAGTGTTTTATATTTATTTTTAAATGTTTTTCTTAGAGTTTCAATCTCTGCTTACATTACCCATCTATTGCATGTACTCCATTTCTTCCATTATAGCCCTTGGCACATTAATTACGGTTATTTTAAATTCTTGGTCTTATAATTCTAAAACCTCTGCTATAGTGAATCTGGTTTGATTGCTTCTTTGTCTCTCAACAGTGTTTTTTCTTGACTTTTAACATAAGTTTTAAATTTTTATTAAAGTCAGGGCTGATATACTGAGTAATAGCAACTAACGTGAATAACCCTTCAGTGAGAGGATTTATGTTGATCTGGCTAGGAGTTTGGCCATCTTTAATGTTGGCTGTTACTATAGATATCTTCATCTCTAGTGAGCCTGTATCCTACACTTCCTGTGGGTTGACCCAGAGTTTGACTGAAGTGGGACAGAAATAAGGCAGGTCCATTCATGGGAAGTGAAGTATTTCTTTGAAACACCTTTGGATCAAGGGCTTCCACTGGCTTTGTCCAACTTCCTTGGAATTGCATGGCTTTCTTTCAACCAAGCCCCTTCCTTCTCCCACTCCTTCAGAAGAGCCAAACCCGCATGTGGTCTGACAGCTTGCCTGGACTCCCCCAAGTCCCTCCCCATCCCCCATCACAGGCCTTTTTGTTTCTAATAAATCTCTTGAATGTTTATATCTTGTATTGACACATGCTTCTCAGTGGGGCTGGACTAAAACATCTATTTGCATTAAAATAAAAAGATGAATTACAGAGTGCTGATGGTTTTTTAAGACCAAGCACAAAAATTCAAGGGCAGTTTGTACTTTTGGCTAGTGTTCTAATAATAGCAGACCCATGGAGTTAAAGATTCATTTTCCTTTGTTTAAGCCACTTTAATGGAAAATGTTTCAACTCATTTGTTTTGTGGTCTAACCAGTAGGTTCTCATGTAACGCTCATGAAGTGATTCAGTACTTCTTACAACTGACTCACTTTAAAAAATAGCTTCTATAAAATATATAATATCTAAATTACCTTTTCCCTGCTTATTTATGTTCTCTCCTATCTTTTTGTACAAGCATACTGATGAACTCAATAAGGCTTAAATGAAGATAATGTTAAACAATAGTCTCTGAGGTTCTGGCTGCAGTTATTGTTATCAATAAGAAAGCACTCATTTAGCATGTCCTCTGCTGGGAATCATTTTCATCAATTTATAAGATTAGAATAACTTAATTGAAGAGACTCATTTCTCCTGCTAATAAGACCAGTTTCAAATACAAGGGTATCACTGCTTAACTTCTTTAACATTAAATAACAATTTCCCTACTATCTAATAAATAAGAGTTCTAATCTAATGTAATTAAGCAACTGTTACCAGTTTAATCCTAAAGAGTAGCATCTCCCTCCAGAATTTAGGGGAAGTGTGTCTCCACCTTAATCTACTTTCTGTTTCTGTCTTTAACTGTGGTCCTGGAGGCAGCTCTCCGGTTTTTGTGGTAGATAAGTTAGGATAATTATCAACAAAGTCCAAAAATAATAAAATAACTTCGGCATTTAACAGATGTTTCTTGTTTTGTCAACTCTTCATAAACAAAACATTAGATTAAAAATTTTATAATGAATTTAGATTACTGATATGTTTGCTTTCTTTTTATCTTTAGTAGTCATTAACCAGGAGGTAGACAATTAAATGTTCAAGTAGATTCTTCTTAGGTACTTAATAAGAATTTAATATGTTGACCTTCAGATATATAGAATTGTCTGTCTATCATCTATCTATCTAGCTAGCTAGCTAGCTAGCTATCATCTATCCATCTACTTATTTTTTTTGTATGTCTAAAAAAAAATTATACATTGGAACTACTGCTGTGCATTTTGAACAGTTGTGATTTTATGGTATCCAAGTGGTATTAAAGTCTGCCTTCTCATTAAAATATCAACATTCTTAATTAATTACATAAATATTTTTGGACAACATTGTAGATTTGGTAGATTCGATCATTCTTTTCAACCTGGAAATTATGAGTTTCATTTATTATTATAATACATAGTTATCTAGAATTTTCAAATGTGGTCAACTCACAGGAAGTGCTAAGAAAGAAAGAAAAAATATTTTAAAAGTAGTATTGGTGCTATCAAAGAATATTGAAAGTATATGAAAAATCCTAGCAAATTTCTGACATTTTAGGGATTTGCTACAATCTTGGGAAAACAATAACGGGAGGAAAGAGGCTGATCATATATATGTAGCCATAGACTGGAGCTACTTTATATTTGCATTTTAGTAGTTAGGTTTGACACTTCTAGTGAAACTCAATATTGATTTATGCATTTTAATACTATCACTATATTTTTATCAATAGTTATTTTCAAATAAACAAATATATAATTTATATTAAGAAATTGTGTTTTTGAGACATTTTAAAATCATTTTTACATTTTAAACCTTTACCAAAGACTTCGTAATGAAAATCATTTGGTAAGTGTAATTACCCCGGTAGATAGTAATTGTAAGGTCTACTTTCTGAAATCTGTTTTTGTCACTATATTGTATTGTTGGAAGGAGTTGAAGTTAAGAAGTCAGTGCCTGCCTCTTTGCAACAGATTAGAGGGAATGAGAATCATTTTAAAATGAACGTGAAACCACCCTGTAAGGAAGAAAAAGGCTTCCTTTCACCTTCAAAGATAGAAGATCAGAGTTACTTTATGAGGCCTGCAATGCAAACATGATGTAAACCAGGGGTCCCCAAACTTTTTACACAGGGGGCCAGTTCACTGTCCCTCAGACCGTTGGAGGGCCGACTATAAAAAAACCTATGAACAAATCCCTATGCACACTGCACATATCTTATTTTAAAGTACAAAAACCAAAACGGGAACAAATACAATATTTAAAATAAAGAACAAGTAAATTTAAATCAACAAACTGACCAGTATTTCAATGGGAACTATGCTCCTCTCACTGACCACCAATGAAAGAGGTGCCTCTTCCGGAAGTGCGGTGGGGGCGGATAAATGGCCTCAGGGAGCCGCATGCGGCCGCCGGCCGTAGTTTGGGGACCCTTGATGTAAATCCTCATCTTGTTCTTTCTCAGAGATAGGGATTATCATGAGAGTCCTGTCAAATCTTCAATGAACAGGACAATGGGGGCAGCCAATGTGAAGGCCGTGTTTGCCCCACCAGTGTAATGATAGTGTGCTTAGTTCTTTAATTAGCAGAATCCCTATGGGACTGTTGTGTGGTCTAAGTAAAATTTTATATGAAAAGCATTTTTTTGGTGAAGAACAGCAAAGTCACTTTACATGTTACCAGGAGAAAGTAGTATTAAGATGAACAAGATTTAGCCATGTTGCATTTTATTTCAGTAGTTACTTTCTTAACCATTTTTAGCTAATGCTGCCAGCCTAGTGTCTGTAATTATGTCACGTATTAAAACCAGCCAAGCTGTTAAGTACACACTCAGATGTGAAGTTACTGCTCCAATATATCACTCAATCATTTTCCATTATACCATGCAACATTAGTCACCATTATTGCAGTGTGCAGCCTTGATAAACACTTAATGTTAAAGGAGAAAAATGTTAGAATGTTGCCTAATGGTTTTTTTTTTTTTTTTATCTCTGAATCTACATTATGTTTCTCATGTGGCTTTTCCTTGCTTCAGTTCATTTGGCTCCATTTGTTAAATTTGCTCAAATTCTTAACATAAAAGTATCCCCAAATGTGTATGCTGTAATTAGGTTATAATTCTAAGCAGAGGTTCTAGTGACATTTAAGAGCAAACTGAGGGGCTGATGGGAGACTGACAACTCCGGGGAATCTAGGAAGGGAATAACAGAACTAATTTATGCAAGTCTGGGAGTTGATTATTTTATGCACGGCTACTTCCAAAATAGAAACTTCTTAGTTGTTGTCCCCCTTTATTTCTCTCAGTTCAATCCTTACAGCTGTTAACTATGTAGAGCCTTAGTCTGCATCAGTTAACATAAACTTATTAATGGCAATTTGCTTTGCTCAAAATATCTGTCTCCACCTGTAGAAAATATTGCAATGGCATTTAGATCTTAACATAAAATTTTCTCTCCAAACGAGTCCACAAATATTAACCACAGAAAACTTGGGAGTTGGACAATATGAAAGATCAGGTGATATATTTGCTAAATTAATATGAACCAACTTACACCTGAGGTTTAAGGAAACTTACAAAACCATTTATTTGTCATGCGAAAAATAAAATGTGGAACAGAAACTGAACAACATAACAAGGCAGCCAACATTTTGGTTGTCTGGTGAGAGTTACAGCCAAAGATGGCACTTGAGTTCTAGCCCTGCACTGAAGCCAGCCGCAGCTGCTGGGCCTGGCCACGGTTTCACCTCAGAGATGGAGCTGCTGCCGCTCCTTGATGCAGAGCCTGGTGATGTCCCACGCCTCACCGCTATCCATGGGATGGTGTTCAAGGGTGGGTTCTCCCTGTGAACTTACTGTCTTTTCAGAGGGTGGCCTTTTATTTGCATCTGTGCCTTCTGGCCTTAGGACCTGTGGCACCCCAGCTCTGTCGCCCTTTTCCTGAGAGCATCACTGGGTGATGACTGCAGGTGTTCCAGGTCTTTATCCAGATAATTTGTCACTTCAGCTTGTGCTTCTGCTCACCCTGGGAGTGTTACAGGCACTTCTGGTCTCAGTCCTGATGCTCTGGGCCATGGAGGAACAGAGGTAGGTGCCTTTAAATACTGTCTGTTTTTTTCTCCTCTTGCACTCTCAGCTGTGCTGGCACCAGACACCACTTCATAGGCAGTCAGCTGTGGTGGCAAAGACTATATTTCAAAACAAACAAACAAACAAACAAACAAGCAGTTCATTGATTTTCTCTCCAAAAGAGTCCAAGTAACCCCTTGCTCAAGCCAGCGCCCTTGGGCTCAAACTGGTGAACTTTTGCTCAAACCAGATAAGCCCACGCTCAAGCTGGCGACCTCGGGGTCTCGAACCCGGGTCTTCCACATCACAGTCCGATGCTCTATTCACTGCGCCACTGCCTGGTCAGGCTAAAATTACTCTTATAGACTATTTTACATCACATTACAGATTTTTTTCTTGCTTATTTCATTATAATATTTTTATTTTCAAATACCCACGTCCCCTGATGTCTTCTTAATGATTAAAAATGAATGTGATTTTGTTTCCCCAGTTCCTGGCTCAGCACCTGCCGTGAAATAGATGCTCAGTAGCTGCTCAGGAAGTGAGTTGAATTAAGATTAAGCTATTTATTTCCCTTTTGCTGATACATGAACTTCCATGGCAGTAGTTTGCCTTGAGGTTTATTTATTCTCAGTGAAAAGAAAGGTAAGAAGATAAAAGCATGTTAGTTTAGCAAAAAAGAAAGGCAATACTAGCAAATACTCAGATAAACACCATTAAATACTATTGCAGAAGTTCTTGTCTAGAAATAGATATTTATTTTAGCTGTGTAGTAAAAGAGACAGACGGTGACATAATAATAGGGCCACCAGCAGGCCTGCTTCAGTAGTACGCATTGACTGACCAAATGTCACTAGAGTCGCATACACACGGCGTGCAAGTCATTGAAATAAATGTGTGCACTTCGAACACTACTAAATGAGGCTGCTTCTACTGGAAATATTGATAACTTGAGTAGGAAAAGTTGGACTAATTAATTTTCAGAGGAAAAAAATATATGCATACATACAAATTCCTTCAGAGGGAAGCTATATTGAATAAAAGGATATCAAAGAAACAATAATCATTTAGGCTTTAGCATTATAGATTATGATTACTCTCATGAAAGCACTTTGCAATTACACTAATGAGATTTAATGTGACGAGAGGATCGCAGAGCTGTTGTGGTGGCAATTGCTAATATATGTGATACCCCTGAAATACCAAATAAATCTGTTTTAAAATGGATATTGGACTTGAATAAGTGCCAAGTGGATAAAATGGTGGGAGATCATTGAAGGAATAATATCACCACCTTTTCTCTTATGCAATGCCGTATTCATTTAGTATAAACACCTCAACGTTGTAAATGATTTGCTGCTCATTCTATCAATCAGTACATATTTAACTATATAAAATTACTGGAATTTAATATCCCTTAAAGTTCAACATTCAAAATTAGAATGGTTGAGATAGAAGCAATTTCAGAGTATAAGTTCAAACTTTCACCTAAATCATATTTTTAATTGTTTCTGGAATATTTTTTAACAGTGGTTTTTTTCTCCTTCTTACTAAAGCCTTCTCAATCAGGAAACATAATACTTCACACAATAATCCTTTTCATTTTTTCCCAACTCCAGTTGTTAGAATGGCCATTGAATAGGACAATTTTGATTGAGGTCACATTTTGAAGTTCAATGCTAAAAATATCTTTATGCTTTTTAAAAAATGACAAAAAACTTTGCAATAAAATATAGGTTTGCTACTCATAAGTAGTTTTTCTGCAGCAATCTTTCACATAAAGAGAGGAAACTATAAGCACATAATTACAAATAATTTTTATAAATAATTGATCAGATAGTTTAATATGATTATTATACCTTTGTTATTCTTAAAATTCTATTCAGAACACTTTGTTGTCAATAGGGTTAGTTAATGTGTTTCAGAATAGAATGTCTCTAAATGCATACTTTAATTCAGCTACTCACTAATTCATAGTTTTTTTAATGGAATTCAGTAATTCATCAATCTACATAGACTTTGTCCCATTTTGTTTAAGAAAATCTAGGCTGTAGTACTGAAATCACTGGAGGGGAGACATTCTAAAGACTGTCTCACAAAATGCTTGGAACCATGAGTTTTCTTTTCTTTAGTTGGCTTTTTCTGAATAAACATCCAGAGGGTAGTATCCCTTTTATTGATTTGCAGATTTTTTCCTATTGCATGCATCCTATTACTTTCAGAATACTTTTTAAATCATTGATGACATCATGTAGACTTTACATTTGAACAGCTGCACTCAATTTTCTTTCACTTTCTCGGATCATTAATTTCTAAACTTAAACATTTATTTAGTGTGTACTCTATGTCAGATAGAACTTCCAAACTTCAGAAGCTAAGAATCTATAAATGTTGGAATCAAAGCAAGAATAACAAAACTATATGATATTCTCTATCATAAGCATTTTAAATGAATAAAAGTATTTGCTAAGCATTTTATATAAATATTCTATTATTAAAAATGTCTATTGCTAGCATTTATTAAATGCTTACTATGTGGAAGCTGTGCTTATATACTATAAGTGTTCTATACGCATTCATTCATTCCTCACCAGAATCCTATAGAGTAAATACCATTATTACTAATGTTTTGTCCATTTTACAGATGAGAGAAGTGAGGCACAAGTTGCTTAGGGCATTTTCAAGATCACATAGCATCTCAGCAACAGTACAGGGCTCATGGCTGTCTCTAAAGTGTTATGAAAACAAAATCCCAATTTATTACTTTAATGGTATGCTTACAATTAAATTATTACTCTGTTTTATGCAAGAGAGCCTTTCATCCTTTTTCATTAAGGCACAGATAGTAACTGGAAGGTATAAAAACCATCTCCTAGGAAAGATGAGAAGCAAAACCAGAGAACTTAGTACTGAAATCAGGCTTGCTGATAGATAATAAAAGTTTTCTATTGAGATTTAACAAGAACTTGAAAGAGAAAGTGATTATGTGATATCTCTTTGAGAAATAACATCAGGGTGTGGATTCCATAATTAGGAAAAAAATGTAAATAACTTTGTGACAAAAAGAATGGTTTATATCCAGCCCCAATAGTAGAAAAATAAATGACCCAAAGCAGGGGCCCTAGGTGGCATTCCAGTTCTAACAGCTTCTTGTAGGAAGTTGGCACAGTTCAGCTCACACACTGCTACCATTGGCAGCTTCCTCGTTTATCCCATGGGTATCCCTGTCCTCAGAGGATAACTAGGAAATATATGGATCGAAGACCTGTGGGGCTAAGTTAGTACAGGGAAGTCCTCTCAAGTGAAGAGATCTATTTTCTGTGCAACTCCTTGTTGGGTTTTGTGCCACACTTTAAATACCACCTCACCTAATTTTTACAAAAAACTTACAGATAAGAAAACTGAGGCTGAGGTTTTAAGATGACCCAATGAATTGTGGAGTCAAGTTGAAACCCAGGATGGTTTTGTATACCCCTGCTGTGACACGCACATCCCTCTAAAACCTTTCATTCATTACTTAATGCTTTTCCCACTCTATTGCTCTTGGTTGTTTATCTCCTTACCTTTCAAGTTAAAGGCACCCACAATTAGACTCAGACCTCTAGAAAAGGTTTGCTCCTGGATCTCTTATGGAAAAGTTAGGCTCCTATAAGATGCTGCACTGTTTAACTGTCTGCAGAAAGTGAATGATGAATATGAATTTGCCAACACTAAAGGGTATTCTACCTTTCTGTGAATTAAATCTGACAGATCATCGTATAAAGGAAATGCCCTGTGCCACCTAAAAGTGTGCTGATGTTCTATAAATCTGATCTACTTTTATCTGTCAAGTAGAATTAGATGAGGAAAGGATGCAGAACTGTCAAAAACGTGTAGGCTGACAGTATTATTCAATGCAGATTGTAAAATAAGATAATGCATTCTTTCCATAGAGAAGGTCTTTCTCTCTGAGGACATGGAATGGCAGTATACTATCACCAAAGCTGCAATCTGCTTTGGCCAAGGGACAGAAAATTTTTGGCTGTTCAAGAGAGTTTGAATTGTCTTTTTAGACATGATGAAGAAAGAACAAAATTCAAATTTGTGATTTTATAAGTAGATTAAGAAATGTTCAGCACAGGCACCATTTGCTATATATAAAATGTGATTCCTAATTATATTAAATATTTAATAATAAGTTATTGGAAAGTAGGTGACAAGGTGACAAATTACACCAGTGTGTGAAATGACTGAAGACTCCTGAGGAGATTCATTTGATTGACTTAATTAATATGGGGATACAGCATACCAGGAAGTGACTACAAACCATTTAGAAGGCTGTGCACATCATGAACCAACCAGATGAACTAGGTGGACATTGCCTCTTTGTGAGGCCTTGAGCCATGTTTACTTCCAGATGTGTGGCATTTTAGGTTCTCAGGCAATGTCTGATAAACATGGGTCCTGATATTGGCAGGGACACCAAAATGATCACTCGGGGTAGCCATGGTGATGAAAACCTCAGCTAGACTGACAATCTAAGAAGATATTTTATAAATCAGTTTAATGTAACATCTGGAAGTGTCTGTGGGAGGGAACATGAGATTTGTATACAAAATTTGAGGTCCTACTCTTCCACTTACTCACAAGAGGTCTCTGAGCCTCAGTTTCCTCATCTGTAGCCTGGGAATAAAAACACCTACTTTGTAGGATTGATAGGAAGATTAATTATTTTTTTAGGTATAGAATGGTCATTGACAAATGGTATTATTATTGTACTTATTATGGACATGATTTGAACATCTATGTGTGCCTGTCCAGCTTTGTGCTAGGCTCTGTGAGGGTTAGTATGACATTTCAGCCACATGTCTTTAGAAGATGGCTCTCTGGGAATCTGGAGGAACAGATACATAAACACAACAAATAGTAGACAATAAATAATGGCTAGAATATTGGTCTTTTATGATTGGCACAGTATAAATTAAGTTACTTTATATATATTTGATGATATTTATTAGCTAATTTTTCTAATAACCTTTCCTTCTTATCTCAGTCTCACACACACACACCCAAACAACCTTGCCTGCAATGAGGTGGTTCCTTGTAGCTAATAGAGGCTGGATGGTCCCCATCTAAATGCCTGAGTCCAGATGGAGACTGCTTTCTTGTGCGTGCTCTTTCTCTCATCTATAAATTTATACCATCTATAAATAAAATTAAAGTACAATAATCATATAATTATATATGAGCACTTGATAGGTTTTTAACATACAGAATGAAACAAGAGTAGGTTCACAGTTGTGAGTACATGAAACACAGAGTTCATTCTTGTGTTATTATATATTATATTATTTTCCATACAAACTACTGTAAGCCTACTTTTGCCCCACCCTGTATGTATATATCCTTGTAAACACTACCCAGATTAAATGGTGTAGAGCATTTCCATCACTAAGAAAAAATCCTTCATTCCCTTTCCCACCAGTCAATTGATCCCTTCCAGGAGTATTCCAAGGATATATTGTACTAACATCAATCACCATGCAGGCTGGGGCAAAAGTAAGTTTACAGTTGTTCATATGTAAAATAATACAATAATTAATAATATTACAAGATAAGCTCTGTGTTTTGTGTACTCACAATTATAAACCTCCTTTTACCCCATTCTATAAGTCACGTTTGTTTATTTTTGAATCTCATACAAATGTAATCATGCAGTATGTATTCTCTATTGTTTGGCTTGTTTCACTCAG
Source organism: Saccopteryx leptura (assembly GCF_036850995.1). Taxonomy (NCBI): domain Eukaryota; kingdom Metazoa; phylum Chordata; class Mammalia; order Chiroptera; family Emballonuridae; genus Saccopteryx; species Saccopteryx leptura. Next base: position 282,097,896 of record NC_089505.1, on the reverse strand, counting down.
AATTAGTCTATTAGATTTATCCATGCTGTTGAGTGTGTTGCTAGTTATTTTTTGTTGCTGTATAATATTTCATTCTATGAATAAAATACACACTATTTGCCTAGACTTCTATGGGTGGATATTTGAGTTATTTTCAGTTTTGAGCTATTATAAATTAAGCTTCTATAAACATTCATTGACATGTCTTTGGGTGTCATAAGCACTCCTCATTTCTTTTAGGCATATACCCGAGAGTAAAATTGCTGGGTCATAGTGTAGCTATACTATGAAACATTTTTCTAAAGTGGACTTATTAATTTATATGCACACCAGAAATGCAAGTGGGTTCCATTTCTCCATATCCTGGAGAATGCTTGATATTGACAGTTTTCCATTTAATTATTGTTATTTTTATGTGGGGCGGTATTAGGTCTGTGATGCTTTACCAGGTTCTTAGGGAAGAAAAGCACATACGAAAGTTAAGATAGAACTTATCTGACCACAGTTCTTCTTGCCTTAAGTCTTTAGTCTGGTTTTCCTCAGGCAGAATGCTTTTGCTCTGTTGGACCCCTTCTTCTAGCTTTAGTGCACGTCTTTAGCATCCTCAGGCAATTTCCATTTTCTCCTGTCCTCCTGGTGAAGTTCCATAGGACTAGGTGTTTCCGAGTTTGTGACATCTGCAAGCATGCTAATATCTGCTATCTGCTTAGCTGCTGACCAGATGTCAATTGGCATGCTGTGAGAGTAGGGAGAGGAGAGTCAGTTCCCTGCACTGTATGTCATAGCACTGTCCCCTCATTTCTGGCTTCTCACTGCCCTTGGTACATTAGACATATAATAAATATTAGTTGAAATGAGTTGCCTTTCTCTTGTTTTATCTCTATAAAATTATTTTAACTCGTACTTACTCCAATTATGAACATTGCATTTTCCAAGAAAATTGCTCCTAGTTAATACTCAACCTGAAGAACCTTCCTTTGTCTACTTTGGTGCTTTCAATCTTAAGTGATATGGTTGGAGTGAGCAATATGGTGGGCTACCTAAAATATAAATCTGCATGCAGTGATGCTCAAAAATAAGATATTAACTATGTTCAAGAAGGATTTAAAGAGCAATATAGACAGGCATCTTAGCATTTTGAGAATTATTTTGGTGGTATGTTGTCTCAGAACTTTGAAAGAACCTGGTGTATACTGGGGAGAGTATCTTTAAGACTCTCATAAAAAATGTTTGCCTATACATCAGCAATTTAGAGGAATTAATCATTACCAGATACATATAACCTGTCTTGCAATATATAGTCTCTCTGACCCTCTCAACAACTCTGCAAAGTCCTTATTTATACAAATAAAAACTGAATGTAGGAGTTAAAATTTTACTTGCATAAATTTTACATATTCCAAGATGCATTGTGATCATTAAAATATAAGTATATTTGATATTAAAATTATTTGATAAAATTATTTAATAAATAAGAAAGTGAAATTGACAAAACTGTCCATATTGCTATAATTTTAAAGAATTTAGCAAACAAGAAGAATTCTGTTTCTTTTTGAAATTGCAGGCACCCACCTATCTATAGGGGAAGATACTTTGATGGTCCATGGTACAATTTGTATTGTCCAAATGTGAAAGAGGGATTGGGAGAGAGTGAATGCCTCTTATTTTCTTTCCATTTTTTTCTTTGCTCAAATCACAGGGCTTTGTTTGAAATGTTTCTGAAGACTATTGGAGAACGTTATTTTCCCTTTATTCTGAAAAATATCTTTGCTTTATATAGCTTGCAACACAGTCCATGCTGCCCTTTGTAAAATCTCAATGGTGTGGCAGTTTATTCTTGATGATTACTTAGACGGGAACCTGCATTATTTTTTTCTACTCCTTACTTTTTCAAGAAAACATCTGTATATGCTTTTCCTTTCTAGTTTTGTCAACGCCATTTAGCTTCTTAAAAATTCTAACTTCCTGCTTGTGTGTATCTGACTGTGAGCAAATGGAATTGAAAAACTCTGAAGTTCAGTTCATCTCGGCTTATTTGTTTGTCTCTAATTATCTGCCTTTCTGAGTCCCAGCAACTATGGGGCTAAACCATGGATTGTGGTGAGTGAAACCAGGCAGGATCAGCTGAATTTGACCCAATAGGTTTAAACTAGGTTTGTAACATTCTAAAATTACAAATTTGACTACACAGACACTTATTGACATTAAAAATAAGCTTATTTGATCATGCGACTAATTGAAACTCTAAATATGGAATCAGGCTGGTAAAATCATCATCAGATATATTGTTTAGCTTTACTGTTTCTTCCATTTAATGTTCACTTTCTTCCAATTCTTCAGTTAAAATTCTATGTTAGTAAAACCCAAAATCTGAAACGGTCCATTTGCCCACTTATTATGAGTTGTTCCAGAACTCAGGACACCTCTGTTTCCTAGTTGACTGTCCTGGCATTTAGATAATATACATGGGCCAACTAACTATACATAAAGGTGCCAAACTTATCGCCTGAGCTGCATTTCATACAGAATTACTTCTTTCTTGTGTCTATAAGTTCTTGCCTCAAAATTAATATAATTTTGAGCCAGGTGAGGACAATTTAATAGTAATCACAATCATATATTAATTATTTTAAGCCACAAGAGCAGGCACCAATGATGGTCACAGATTTGGCTCTCAGACATCACTCAGAACATTCCACATTACTCCTTAATTTACTGAGCTTCTTTTCTCCCCAGCTCTTCTTATCCATTTGGTATCTTCTTTACTTTTGTTTCACAGGTCATCAAAGCATTTCTCAGAGTTTCTTTGCTGCATAGTCATCATTACCACAGAGACCCAGATCAGAATATCTTCATGTCTGACCCAATTTTCAAAAATTTTGTTTCTAATCATGTGTCAGGAGGAAGTAAGTTCAGAACCTTTAACATCTTTGCCTGAGTGACATCTCTAATTGTGTCTGGGCAGAAAAATTAGCTTTTAAGTAAGTTATTTTTTCACAGACTTGTTAGGGTGAGGTGTGTGTGTGTGTGTGTGTGTGTGTGTGTGTGTGTATGAATTTCTCATTCCTATAATCAATAATAATTTACAATATTGCCTTTCACATATTTTAAACAAAATACTAAATTACTAAATGTCTATTCTACATTATGTGTTCATCTTATTTTTAGAATTTAAGACTTACTGGAAATAAAACTTATGAATGTGAACTGAGACCTTCTCTGACCCTATGACCAGGGATTTGGTAATTTTAAATTTCAAATGGATAACTGTGAAATTTTCTATTGTTTTGTTCTTTTCAGAAAGTTGGTTGCCTACTCTTCTGGCACTAAGTTGCCTTTCATAATAGTTTAGCACTCCTGAAGAGGACTGTGGGAAGTGAAAGTACACAGTTGGCTGCAAGAATGACAGAAGGGAAATAACACTGCATGTAAGAGAAGATGGTGATGGAGTAGGTGGACGTTCCAACTTCCACCTCCCAAAACCAAAGTGGATCACAACTTAACTTAAGAACAATCATCTTGAAAAACCAACTTTGGACTAAATTAAGAGGAGTCTATAACCAAGGATCACCAAAGAACTGGTGAGAACTGGCAGGAAGGGCGAAGACGTGGAAAAGGCTGCCCTGCTCCCAGGAGGAAGCAGCGGCCCAGAGGGACTCTCATGGTGGGGCGGTTCCCCGGAGAGTTGTGGGCCCTCAACACCAGGACCAGAGCCCCAGCCTAGAGCCCCAGAGACTAAAAGAGGCATATGGACAGTATTTAGCTGAGAAAAGAGCCAGGTTACTGTCTGCAAGAAAGAGACAGAACTAGTAGCCCCAGACAATGTCTTAAAGGGACCGCACAAAAAACCTTGTTCATGGCCATTTACCCAAGGATCCGGGAGAAGGGAGAGCTGAGAGGACTGGAGTAGCTAGACGAGAGTGTAATCTTGGAGGCACAGGAAGAGACACTGTGGGGGACAGCCACCCTAACCCCTGTGCTGAATCACTCCCCAAATCTAAAGTGACAATTTTTCCTGGGAGAAGCAACACCAGCAAAGAGAAACAGTTACCCCGCCTATTGAATGCTTTTCTGCTCCAGTCAGAGCAAAGAGTCACTTAGAAGCAGGGGGCACATCAGGGATACAGGTTTTGAGTGCTGAGGTCTGAGCTACACCCCCCCACACACACACACTGCTGAGTACTCATTAAGGGCGGGTAGCCAGCATGGTTGTGGTGGCCTGTGTGCCTGTGGAGGCCAGTGCCAGCCCACAGTGGCCTGCAGCAGGCCACAGCGGCCCACATGCCCAAAATGTCCCATGTGACTATGCGCTGGCGGTGGTGGCAGTGGCCAGCCAGTGCCCACTGTGCTTGTGCCAGAGCACTGGAGCAGGCAGTGGCAGTGGCCAGCCAGCAGGCAGACCACACCCCAGGAACACAGAGGCCACACCCACTGGGCAAGAGTAGATAAAAGCCTGCCTAGGAGTGCAGCTGATATTTACAATGCATCGGGGCCGAGCAGAGGCAAATATAAATTCTGGATCACCTGTAGCTCCAAAAAAGTTGCTAAGGGCCAGTCATAGGCAGTGACCCCCACTGGTCTGCTCCAAGTTCTGGCCAGGAAGGTCCAGGGCTGGCACATCCAGTGGCCAGATATGGAGAGCATCAGCTCAGGACCTAACAATCTTTGTTAGAGTAGTATCTTAAGGAAGGGCTCCTTATACCTGACCCAGCTAAGGCATAGAAAATGCCAACACAAATAGCAAAATAATTTTAGCAGCAGCAGAAAACTGGCCAACAGCAGATTAAAAAAAATAGTTGATGCCAACCCAGGATCTAGAAACAACACAACTGGAAGCTGGAGGCTGTCAATACCAACCTTATACTCAGCTAGGCACACAAGCAGCACACCCAAAGGAGGAGTCTATACACAGACAAAATGAAAAGATAGAGAAATGCAATCCAAATGAATCAATAAGAGAAATACCAGAAAAAAGAACTGAATGAGATGGAAAGAACCAAGATACTGGATGCAGAGTTTAAAATAATGATTGTTAGGATGCTCAAGGATCTTAGAGCAACAATGAACAGACATAACGAGCACCTAAATAAGGAGATAGCAAGCATCAAAAAGGACATTAAAATCATTTTAAAAAAATCCGTCAGAAATGACAAATACAATATCAGAAATGAAGACTATACTAGAATGAATTAACAGGAGGCTGGATGAAGCAGAGGGTTAGAGGACAAGATAAATGAAAGCACAGAAACAGAACTGCAAAAAAAAAAAAAAAAAGAGACACAAAAATTCAAGTAAACTCCAAGAAAGCTCTGTGACAGCATGAAGAGAAATAACATCTGCATCATAGGGGTTCCTGAAGGAGAAGAGAAAGAACAAGAGATAGAGAAACTGATTCAAGAAATCATAGCTGAAAACATCCCTAAATTGAGGAAGGAAAAAATAACACAAGTTCAAGAAGCACAGATAGTCTCGTTAAAGAGGAACTGAAAGAGGCCTACACCAAGACACATCATAATTAAAATACCAAAGTTAAGAGACAAAGAAAGAATACTAAAAGCTGCAAGAGAAAAGCAATCACCTACAAAAGAGCCCCCATGAGGATGACATTCGACTTTTCAACAGAAACACTTGAGGCCAGAAGGGAATGGCAAGAAATATTCAAAGTAATGCAGAACAAGAGCCCACAAGCAAGACTTCTTTATCCAACAAAGCTATCATTTAAAATTAAGGAGAAATAAAAAGATTCCCAGACCAAAAAAAACAAAAACAAAAACCAAAAAACAAAAAAAAACACAAAAACTCAAGGAATTTATTACAACCAAACCAATGCTGCAAGAAATGTTAAGGGACCTGTTGTAAACAGAACAAATGGGAAAAAAATTTAGAAAAGGAAGAATGTAGATTTAAAGAATAAAATGGCAATAAACAACTACATATCAATAATAACCTTAAATGTAAATGGATTAAATGCTTCAATCAAATGACATAGGGTAGCTGAATGTATAAGAAAACAGGACCTGTACATATGCTGTCTACAAGAGACCAACTTCAAAACAAAAGATACACATAGACTGAAAGTGAAAGGATGGAAAAAATATTTTATGCAAATGGAAATAAAAATAAAGCTGGGTAGCAATACTTATATCTGACAAAATAGACTTTAAAACAAAGGGTAAAATAAGGGATAAAGAAGGTCACTACATAATGATAAAGGGAGTAATTCAACAGGAAGATATAACCATTATAAATATTTATGCACCTAATATAGAGGCACCTAAATATATAAAGCAGATTTTGATGGACATAAAGGGCAAGATCAATAGCAAATCTGTGCTAGTAGTGTATTTTACTACTCCAGTAACATCAATGGATAGATCCTCAAGAAAGAAAATTATCAAAGAAACAACATCCTTAAAGGATACACTAGATCAACTCAATTTAATAGATAACTTCATAACCTTTCACCCTAAAGTAGCAGAATATACATTCTTTTCAAGTGCTCATGGTGCATTCTCTAGGATAGACCACATGTTAGGGCACAAAATGAGTCTCAATTAATTTAAAATATTGAAACCATATCAGACATCTTCTCTGATCATAATATCATAAAACTAAAAATCAACTACAACGGAAAAACTGAAAAGCATTCAAACACTTGGAGACTAAATAGCATGATATTAAATAACCAATCGGTTAACAATGAGATCAAGGAAGAAATCAAAAATTTCCTTGAACCAAATGAAAATGAACATAAAACAACTCAAAATTTATGGGACACAGCAAAAGCAGTTCTGAGAGGAAGTTCATAGAATTATAGGCATACCTTAAAAAGCAAGAAAAAGCTCAAATAAACAACCTAACCCTGTATCTAAAAGAACTAGAGAAAGAACAGCAAGGAAAGCCCAGAGATAGTAGAAGGAAGGAAATAATAAAGATCAAAGTAGAAATAAATGACATAGAGACTAAAAAAACAATACAGAAGATCAATGAAACCAAGAACTGATTCTTTGAAAAAGTAAACAAGATTGATGAACCTTTATGAAGAACAGTATGCTAAAATATATGACACCATAGGTGAAATGAACAAATAGCTTGAAACATATAATCTCTCAAAAATCAATCTGGAAGTATCAGAAAACCTAAACAGAACGATTACAATAAATGAAATTGAAACAGTTATCAAAAAACTCCCAACAAACCAAAGTCTTGAGCCAGAAGCCTTCATAGATGAATTGTAACAAATCTTCAAAGATGAACTAACTTCTATCCTTCTCCAACTATTTCAAAAAATTCAAGAGGAGAGAGGACTTCCAAGCTCCATTTATGAGGCAAGCATAATTCTCATTACAAAACTAGGTAAAGACACTACAAAGAAAGAAAACTATAGGCCAATATCCCTGATGAATTTAGATGCTAAAATTCTCAACAAAATATTAGCAAACCAGATCCAGCAATACATGAAAAAAATCATACATCATGATCAAGTGGGATTTATTCTGGGGGAGGCAAGGCTGGTACAATATTCACAAATCAATTAATGTGATTCATCACATAAACAAAAGGAGGAGAAAAACCACATGATAATATGAATAGACACAGAAAAGCAGTTAATAAAATCCAGGACCCATTTATGATCAAACCCACAGCCAGTATCATAATCAGTGGGCAAAAATCAATAGCAATCCCCTTAAGATCAGGAACAAGGCAGGGGTGCCCCCTTTCACCACTCTTATTCAACGTAGTTTTGGAAGTCCTAACAACAGCAATAAGACAAGAGGAAGAAATAAAAGGCATCCAAATTGGAAAAGAAAATGTAAAAATATCATTATTTGCTGATGACATGATACTGTATATAGAAAACCCTAAAATCTCAGTAAAAAAACTACTGGACCTGATAAATGAATTCAGCAAGGTGACAGGATATAAAATTAATACTCAGAAATCAAAGGCATTTTTATACACCAACAATGAACTGTCTGAAAGAGAAATTAAGAAAACAATCCCCTTCACTATTGCAGCAATAAAAAAAAAAAGGTACCTAAGAGTAAATTTAACCAAGGAGATTAAAGACTTGTATGCAGAAAATTATAAAACATTGATAAAAGATATCAAGGAAGATACAAACAAGTGGAAGCATATACCGTGTTCATGGATAGGAAGAATAAACATTATTAAAATGTCTATATTATCCAAAGCAATCTATAAATTCAATGCAATACCAATTAAAATACCAATGGCATACTTCAAAGATATAGAACAAATATTTCAAAAATTTATACGAAACCTAAAAAATACATGAATAGCCTCCGCAATCTTGAAAATGAAAAATAAAGTGGGAGGTATCACACTTCCTGACATCAAGTTATACTACAAGGCCATTGTACTCAAAACAGCTTGCAACTGGCATAAGAACAGGCATATAGATCAATGGAACAGAACAGAGAACTCAGAAATAAACCCACACCTTTATGGTCAATTGATATTTGACAAAGGAGGTAGGAGCATAAAATGGAGTAAAGACAGTCTCTTTAACAAACAGTATTGGCAAAATTGGACATCTACCTGCAAAAAAATGAAACTAGACCACCAAATTACACCATTCACAAAAAAAAACCTCAAAATGGATAAAAGACTTGAATGTACGTTGTGAAACTATAATGATCTTGGATGAAAACAGGCAGTAAGCTCTCCGTCATCTCTAGCAGCAGTATCTCCATGGGCAAGTGAAATAAAAGACAGGATGAACAAATGGGACTATATCAAACTAGGAAGCTTTTGCACAGTTAAAGACAATATGAACAGAATAAAAAGACAAACCACACAATGGGGAACATATTTGACAATATGTCTGTTAATAACTAAAATTTATAAAGAACTTGTAGAACTCAACACCAGGAAGGTAAACAATCCAATCAAATAATGGGCTAAAAAAATGAGTAGACACTTCTCCAAAGAGGACATACATATGGCCAATAGGCATATGAAAAAATGTTCAACATCACTAATCATTAGAGAAATGCAAAATAAAACCACAATGAGATATCAGCTCACACCAGTCAGAATGGTGCTCATCAACAAAACAACACATAATAAGTGCTGGTGAGGCTGTGGAGAAAAGGGAACTGCACTGCTGGTGGGAATGCAGACAGTTGCAGCCACTGTGGATAACAGTATGAAGATTCCTCAAGAAATTAAAAATTGAACTGCCTTTTGACCCAGCCATCCCACTTTTAGATATATATCCTACGAACACCAAATCACTGATTCAAAAGAAGAAATACACCCCCATTTCTACTGCAGCATTGTTTATAATAGATCTGGAAACAGCCTAAGTGTCTGTTAGTGGACGAGTGGATTAAAAAGCAGTGGTACATGTACACAATGGAATACTATGTGGCTGTGAAAAAGAAGCAACTCTTACCTTTTGTTACAACATGGATGGACCTAGAAACTATTATGCTAAGTGAAATAAGCCAAACAGAGAAAGAAAAATACCATATGGCCTCACTCATTTGAGGAATCTGAACAATATAAACTGAGAAATGGAATAGAGGCAGAGGCAGGATCAAAGGGACCAGAGGGAAAGTGGACAGAGGGAAAGGGATGAGAGGATGGAATCAGAGAAGGGAATGAGATTAGTGAAGTTAGATATACATAACACCGTGTTATAGAGAGCAGGACAGCAAATCCTGGAGGGAAGAGGGGAAGGTGTTGGTGGGAGTGGGCCAAGACGGTGTTGAGTGGAACATGGGGGTGGGGGGAAGATATATTTGGTAGAACACTTGAATCAATGTAAATGTTTCTAACAACTCCCTACATGCTTCAAAACTATGTGCAGTACATACAGATCATATATCATAGAATTATATAATTGAAACCTATATAATCTTATTAACCAATGTCATATAATAAAATTAATTTTTTAGAAATGCAAAACAATACATCATTTATGTTACCTGGGCTATATGAGTATTTTTGAAAGATATCTTGAAATTTTAAAAATTATTATAATATGTAGTAACAAATTAAATTTTTTTCTCTGAGGCTGCTATATATAAAACAGTACAGTAATATATATATAGTAAAATAATAATATATATTGCAATCCTTTCCAATATATATATTAGAAATATATATATATATATTGGAAATATATATATATATATATATATATATATATATAGGAAATATATATATATATATATATTGGAAAGGATTGCAATCTGATACTGTTTTCTCAGATCCTATGCTAGTTTATTTTCTTACTATTTACTTTTTTTAATAAAGAAATTAAAAAACAAAACAGAAGGGGAAGATGAAGCCCTGGAATAACCCTGCAGCTGCAGTTTTTATCTGTAGTTAAAATATATTATTAAGGTAACTGGGCCCTTGCTGGTTGGCTTGGTGGATAGAGCAGTGTACTGGGTGTATGGATGTCCCGGTTTCCATCCCGGGTCAGGGCACACATCTGCTTCTCTCCTCTCTCTCTCCCTCTTCTCGGTCTCTTCCTCTCGCACAGCCAGTGGTTCGATTGGTTTGAGCAAGGGCCTCAATTGCTGAGATAGTTAGGTTGGTCTGAGTGGTGGCCCCAGGCACTAAGGATAGCTCAGCTGATTTGAGCATCAGCCCCAGATGGGGGTTGCTGGGTGGATCCCAGTCGAGGCATATGTGGGAGTCTCTCTATCTTCCCTCCTCTCATTAAAAAAAAAAAGTAAAGAAATAAGGTAACTAAAGCTAAAAAGTCATGCACAGCTTGGGTTTGAGGAAACTTTTTCTGTGGTAAAGCTCTCTCCAGACACTGTTAACTAGAATATTATTCAATGGGTGACAGCTCTTCAGGTACTGGGCAAAGACAGGAGACTCTGTCATTAAGGTATAAGTGTGGAGTTGATGAACTCTTCCCATCAGGAAGAAAGTTCTTGAGGACAGTTCATCCCACCTTGTCATATAATACTGGCCAAATGTCTTAGGATCTTCCTGCTGTTTTAAATTCTCTAATATGCAGCTATTTTATTAATTATTATGATACAGTTAGCAATAACATTACTTGTTTTGAAATCTGCCTAATCCCTTTTAGGATTGGAGACTGGAAGAAACTTGTGAGAAATATCAGAAATATTAAAACAGTTACATTAGAGAAAACGTTTTCCATACTGGTATAGTACACTCTGCACACCGACTCTGAGACTGAGAAATATTCCAGGGCTGTGCTTGCAGATAGAACTGAATGTGGCTCCCTGTAGTTCCCATCATGCTAAGCAGGGCATAGGGCTTTCTGCAGGCTCTGAAATAGGAAGTGCCATTGGTAGGCAGGTAAAGAAATCCAAGAAATCTGATAGTGCAGAGGTGACTGCTGTTTTTGTCTCTTATGGGAAATAATCTACTTCAACAAAACTACCTTCCTTACAGTTTTATATGTTTGGGAAGAGCCTACTATTTTCAAAAAATGTGCACAAGACAGTAATTTACCAGTATAAACCTACATTTTTTACCCATTACACAAATTCTGCTTTCTGTCACTTCTAGAATGTGCCTACGTCTTGACTTAGCTGATGCTGAACATTTCATGCATTTATCACTTTACCTCATCACTACTGCAATTCTTTATTTTTTTCCCTTCTTGCTTCGTGGCATTTTGTTTTAGGAAAAAGGTTTTGATTTACTGCCTTGGGAATGAAAGGTGTCTCTTTCAAAAGACAGAATAAGTATTGTTTGAATAGTGAGAGCATTTGTGCAACTGCAGGCAAGAAGCTGGACCTGCTCCTGTGGGCTCCTCTGCAGGTGATTCCTGCCAACACTTGCTACATTTTGGTAACAATAAGGGCAGTCAAGAAAGCAACTCAGAACCACCTTGTGGCTAAACAGGGAAAATGTGTAGAAGAAAAAAGATGAGTAATTAATTTTTCTCTTTGGGATAATGGAATCAGGGCATTGGAGCAGAGACACTCAAATTATAAGTGTCAGACTTACACATTTTGGGACATTTCTGTGTCTGATGCATTTGTATAACTCAGAAACTAGAAAGAGGATCCCATCCAAAGCACAATTTTAGACCATCTTAGAAGTTATAATATGTAAGACATAGAACTGTTCCCTGAATAATCGTGGTTCAATTATTATGCAAAGGAGGTATAGAGTTTTTGATGCAGAAAATAAGTACTCTAAGAATGCAGAGTTAAGGAAGTCAACATGGAAGTAGACAGAAAACTTAATGGAAATAGCTAGAATTTGACCTTAACCTTGAACAATCAGTGGGCTTTTGGATAAGTAAGTATAGAAGGGGTAGCAAGAAGCTCTAAAGGTGCAACTAAGAAGAGGTTGGAATAAGAAGTTTGTTCTCAAGAGGGAATGAAGTCACCAACACTTGACAACCATGGGGAGTCAGTAGCTGAGTAAGAAAGTCAACTTCTGCTTGGGGAATAGACAATGCTTAAACAGTGACTTTTAAACGGATTTCTTTCTCTGGCTCCTCTGGATTATGAGAGGCAGACTGATAATTTCTTTGATTACAAGTTAAGTAAGCACAAGAGTTGTTTCTGAAGGTAAAATCTTGAAAGGTAATTTTGTAGGGAAAGATTTGGCTCTGTGGGTTTGCCTGAGGATTCGTGGAAGGTAGAATTCATTCCATCTCAAACTATGCACACCTGGAAATATCCTCTGTTTATAAATCGAGTGAGAAGATCTGGAAATCACTTTTAAATCAGACATAAAGAGTAGAGATCCTATTGCTGTTCCAAATACTTTTTCAGGTGCCTTAGATACATGATGAGTTGGGTCTTCCCAGCAACTTTATGAGGTAGGATTTATTCTGCTCATTTCACAGTTGAAAAATTTCAGCTTCAAAGAGTTATTTGGCTTGTTTGACACCCTCACCTTGCCCCCAACACAGGGTGGCAGAGCTGGAGTTTTAACTTCAAGAGATTCTCCCAGAGACTCTGGCTTTGCCTACATGCTCTTCCACTAACCTGCCCTGCATTGTCTGTCTATGTGGGTGGAGAGTACTGAACAAAAAGAGCAATGATCTAGAAACTTAAACATTTTTTTTCTGACAGGTAATTATTACATGCTTGAAATTAAATTGGAAAGGGATATGAGATAATTCATAATTCAGTGCTCTTCTAAATGTTATTGTTGTCAGGCTACACGTGAAAGTTATAGACAGATAGATAAGGTTTGTTCTTGTTTCTCATTCAACCCATCAACAAACACTACTATAATCCCAACTCTGCATATTTGTACAGTTTATAGGGCAGTTTAAAAGTTTCTTAAAATTCTTCACAAAACTCATTTATAAGAGGTTGGTTATATCCATTATTTCCACTTTATTGGAAAGAAAAAAATGAGCCTCAAGAGATGTGAAATGGCAGAGTTAGCATTTAAGTCCGGTTCTTGTAATTAAGTTAAATGGCATATTTAATTCCTACCAAGTATATCACATGCCAACACTACCAACCATCTTAGCTTTGTGAAAGGTGACTGAATGTAATCTATTTCCCTTGCTTTGTATCTGTTCATTATGGTTATTGCAACTTAAAATGGTTTTCTGAATTTTATTAAAAATATTTTTCTACTCATAACCATTTTTGTTATTGTTTCTAATCCAGAGTAGTTAATATTTTTCAGTATGCTTGGCATGGTCCTCTGATTACCTTTCTAGTTTCATCTAATTTTTAGTTTTAAGATTTCTCAATAAATTTTAAATCACTACCATTCACATCAAAAGGAAACAGCCCTGACTATTGGATATGAGTACTAGATGCCTACTCTTTGTGAAAGCATTATATGTCTGATTTCTTTTTGCTTAAGTCCAGTTAAGGTTAATTATCAATTGAAAAATTTCATTTTATTAAAAAGCCAGAAAAAGGCCCTGGCCGGTTGGTTCAGTGGTAGAGGATCCACCTGGTGTGTGGAAGTCCCGGGTTTAATTCCCAGCCAGGGCAAAGAGGAGAAGCACCCATCTGCTTCTCCACCCTTCCCCTTCTCCTTCCTCTCTATCTCTCTCTTCTGCTCCCACAACCAAGGCTCCATTGGAGCAAAGTTGGCCCGGGTGTTGAAGACGGCTCCATGGCTTCTGCCTCAGGCACTTGAATGGCTCCAGCCACAAAGGATCAACATCTCAGAAGGGCAGAGCATCGCCCCTTGGTGGGCATGCCTGGTGGATCCCAGTCGGGTGCATGTGGGAGTCTGTCTGACTGCCACCTCGCTTCTAACTTTGGAAAAAAAAAAAAAAGCCATAAAGATAAGAGAAAATTTCAGTTTTTAAAATAGCCCTGCCCTTTCTTTAGGAATAATGGTCTCCTTTTAAAAATAAATGAGGTTGCATATTGAACTTGTAGTTTGTCACAAACTTGGCTTCTCCTCATTTTTAGGACCCTTTGAAGTCATTTGGAGCCTCCTCCTGCTGCTCTTTTCACAGCCTGTGTACAGGGGACACTGGCTCTGCCATGTAGAGCATGGGAGAAAGTCAAGGTAAAAAACCACTGGGTATTTCTCATCCTAGAAATCAGAGTCTTTGTAGGAAGTGATTACAGCCCCTTTCTGAGAGGGAGAGAAGGAGCATGCATTTCATCTTTGCTCTAGTGTAATGCAAAGCCATGCCTGCAGGGTTCCCTGTTGCTGTGTTCTTTACTGTGAATCTGTTGTCAGGGGAATAACCTGCCGGAAAAAAAAATAACACTGTCTGAGTGCTCTCCTGTCACATGGTAAAAAGATGAGACCTCAGGAATCCTGAGAGAAATTACTACTGGAAGAAAGATAGGAAAGCAATGGTACCATCCTCAGCATTAACTGCATTTAAATGCATTCACCAGTCTGGAACCATTCTTGCACACTAATAATGAAATAAGGAGGAATTTCTTCCATAGAAAAACTATGGTCTGACAGATTAAATCAAAATAATTGAAAACAAGGTAGCAATGGAAAGGTTTCCTGTGGCTCTGTGATACCACAGGGCTCTATGAAACAAAAAGGAAAAATTCATACACAAAAGAGTGTCTGAAGAAAACACATGGGGAATGAACATGAAAGAAATCAATAAGAGAAATCACCTCCTCTAAGTACAATGTCAAGGAAGCTCTCCTGGAAAAAAAAATCCAGAATGCCTCCTGTCTGGGGAATATGCAGAAACAAAGCTAAGCATTATTGAGACTAGAGAAAACAACATTGGAATTTAAAACAAAAATTAATAATCTAGCTGACAGAGAACTATGAAAGGTGTTTATGTATTCTGCAGGGGAAATAAAATCAATGCAAGAATGAACATATTATATTTATATACAACATATGTCTTATGTTGTTCTAGTCCTAACACTGTATTTTTGTTATTTCAAATGATTAAGAATTTGCTGTAGTGCATTCAGCTTTTTGTAGGAATGGTGACATACAATAACAACTGAATAATTTACAGCTTTTCACAAAACCATAAATAGCTTGGAGACTATACTTACTGTATGCTGCAAGTTAAAAGCAACAGATCACCTTGCAGGTTTTATAAATGTACTTTTTCTTTAAGGTGGCTTGAACATGTTAAAAGAACGCTGATCAGGACTGGCTGATATTCAGCTGTAAGTCAAGTACAACTGAACAGGTGTTAAATGATACCATCCTTTCTCATTGTTCAATGCCCAGACAGAATCAGTTAAATCTTTAGAATATTAACCTGAGGTTATAGCCCATCTAGTGGACTATATTTATGGCTCCCGTTCAAAATTGTTTATTATTTTATTTTTTCTTGATAGACTTTGTTAGAGTAGTTTTAAGTTTACAGAAAAAATGAGTGGAGTGTACAGAGAGTTCCCATGTAGTCTTTCTCCCCACCCCCACAACTTCCGCTCTATTAACCTCATGAATTAATGTGGTTCATGTGTTTCAATTGATGAACTCATATTTTAACTAAAGTCCGTAGTTTACCTTAGGATTCCCTCTTTGTGGTGAATAGCTTCATTGGTTTTGATGAATGTATCACTTTGTTTTCTCTCAAGTATGTTTTGCAAATATTTTCTCCCAGTTTGTGGATTATCTTTTCGTTATCTTAGCCATGTCTTTCACAAATAAGTTGTATTTAATTTTAATGATGTTCAATTTATCCATTATTTTTCTTATGGAATGTACTTTTGATGTTGTATCTAAAACGTCATTGCCAAACCCAAAGTCACCTAAATTTTTCTCCATGTTATCTTCTGAAAATATAGTTATGACTTTTACATGTAGGCCTGTGATCCATTTTCAGTTATTGTTAAAAGGTTTAAGGTCAGTGTCTAGATTAACTTTTCTGCATGTGGATATCTAATTGTTCCAGAACAATTTGTTGAAAAGACTATCCTTTCTTTACTAAATTGCTTCTGCTCCTTTTTCGGAGATCCACTATCTGTGTTTGTGTTTGTGTGCATCATCGCTAGGCTCTCCTTTTTGTTCCATTGATCTTTTGTCCATTCTTTCCTCTTAGCAATAGTGTGTCTTCCTATTTATAAATATCAAATATCTATTTCTTTAGCTCTTCTATGATATCTTTAATCAAGGCTTTTTTTGAGTTTTCTTCATATAGGTCTTGTACATATTTGTTATATTTATACCTGAGTATTTTATTTTGGAGAGTGCTAACATAAATTGTATTATGGTTTTATTTTCAAATTCCAAATGTTCATTGCTGGTAAATAGGAAAGTAATTGGCTTTTGTATATTAGTTAACCTTGTATCCTAAAACTTTTCTGTAATTGTTTGTTAGTTCCAGAAGCTTTGCTGTTGTTCTTTCTTTGGGACTTTTTTTACATAAACCACTATGCCATCTGTAAACAAAGATAATTATCTATGCCTTCCTTCTGAGTCTATATACCTAGTATTTTAATTTCTTCTCATATTGCATTAGCTAAACCTTCTAGCACAATACTAAATAGGAGTTATGCACAAGCACATTTTTGCTTTCTTCCTAATTTAGGGGAAAAACAAAGAGATTCTCACAATTAAGTAAGAGATTAGCTGTAGGTTTTTGGTAGATGCCTTTTATCAAGTTGATGTAGATGCTTCTATTTCTATTTGCTGAATGTGTTTTATCAAGAGTGGGTAGTAGACTTTGTAAAATGCTTTTTCTGTGTTTACAGATTTGATTTTCTATAAGGTTTTTTTGGATCCCCTTTTTTGTTTATAGAATCTTTTCATGTATTAGAGATATAATACTTCAAATTACAAACACATTTGAATGAACAATTATATGTATAGTGTTAAAGTCAAAATTCAAATTTATCTGATAGGATGAAATGTCAAATTGAAACCTATAAGACAGAAATTAAGTCCTGCATAGCTCATTAAGTATGAAATTAAAAAATGTGGTTTGGAAGAAGTTCTTGGAAGAAATATATAGTAAAATTTTGTTGAAAAAAATCTTAATATTAGATACTAACATTACCTGGCTAATTAATAGATGTCTCAGAGTATTTAGTTTCTATTTTGTGGGTGGAAAATCTTAAGAGACTCCATGATACAGTAGAGTGTCTTGCATTGTTTTTATAATGATCACCCTGTTGTAAGGATGGTGCTGAGACCTCAATATCATAAGATAGTATCAATAGTAGCAAGAGTCAAAGTTAGAAAGATGAAAGAATTAATGTTGATGTGATAAAGAAGTGAAAATATTTAACAGATTGTTATATAAAAAACAGTTTGGAGATGTTCTCTATTCCCACAGTAGAACTAAGTAGTGGCTAAAACTTAAAAGTAAAACATATTGCAAATAGATAGATAGATGATAGATAGATAGATAGATAGATAGATAGATAGATAGATAGATAGATAGATGTTAAATGATAGAGAGATAGTAAATCTTGTACTGGAGGTATATGGCTAATTTTTAGTCATTAGATGGGATAAAGCAAATTCCTACAGTATACTATTGTAGAGTTGCTACACATGATGTAGTGTTAGGTTAGGAGAAATCTGAGGGTACTTTACACTCTAAATCTCTAAGTCTCTTAGAGTTCATCTGAAGAAATAGATTCTGACCCTTAGTCACTTAGTGTTATATAGCCCTGGGTGGGGATTCTGATCCACCAGGGCAAATACACCTCCCTTACTACTGCAGGAACGAGTTTGAAAACACATGCTGTTCCGATAGTCCTTCATGAACATGAATAGTACATTCTTAACGCTTCTTATACAAATTTTAAAAGGCTGGTCATTTTTGTAAGGCTATTGTCTAGAAATAAGAATAGCTCTGGAATGCAAAGCCACCAGGTAAGAGCGTTCATGAATCAGACTGACCTAAAGAAAACAGATTTGCTTTGAACTATCTGTGGTTCAGGAAAACTTAAAAGATCCCACTTAGGATTTTTATCCATCTTAAAATCAATATTAAAACAATGTCTCCATTCTGCATGAAAAGGCTCATAACAGAAGAAATTGTAGTTGCTACTACAGAAAGACACATCTATAAGCCAGTCAAGAGAGGATATGACAAGTTATGACCCTTTTATAATGAAGCATTCCTTTGGTCAAGGTCGCTTATTAGCAAGAGGTGAACCTCTGGAATATAAATGGTTGGCAAAGATTTTTCTTTTTCTTGTTTTATATGAACCACCTAATAGGATTTTTTAAAACACAGTGAATTATAATTAGTTTGTATTCTATTCTCTGATATGAATAAATTGAAACTGAATACTTTTTTTGTTTGAGATAAACAGAGATGACAATAGCCTCACTCTGCTTAAAAACTCTATCATAATTGGAAAGACAAAACAAAGCATAACTTCAGCAGGTCATTACAATTAAATTTAATACCAATTATACTGTCAAAAACATGAATATAATTTAATTCAGGTCAGCAAGCTTTGATTACATTATTTATATAAAAATACTTAAAATGTAATTTAATCAATGTTATGAAACCTAGATGTAAATAACATGGTTGGAATTGGTTGAAGAGTTATATCTGGAAAGGAATCATATATTTTTTTGATGTCCTATACAATTAGGACATATTCAGTGCTATGGCCTTGTTTTCCCTTAAATGTTAAAACTCTCATTGTAAGAGACCTCATTGACACATTCTCAATTATTTTTTTTCTTTTATGCTTGTCTAAATACGTATCATTGACATAGAAGAAGTACCCCAGTTAGGAAAATAATTGCTTATTGGTGAGGAAGGCACAGAACCTTGTAAATGAGCTTTGCAGAGTCCTGCCCTGGCCTTCATTGACATAAAGCAGCGAGAGCCTCCCCTGTGGGCTGACCCATCCACTCCATTCTCCCTGTTCATGAACTATCTGTGTAAAAGTATACATTTATTGGTAGAACACTTAAAAAGACAACTTTCCAAAAACAGCAGAAGTTATTTTTATTGTCCCTTATATTTTAATTCAGACTAGAACAAACTGCCATATTTTTTTTTAACAGAGTCAGAGAGAGAGTCAGAGAGAGGGATAGACAGACAGGAACGGAGAGATGAGAAGCATCAATCATTAGTTTTTCATTGCGCGTTGCAACACTTTAATTGTTCATTGATTGCTTTCTCATATGTGCCTTGACTGTGGGCCTTCAGCAGACCAAGTAACCCCTCGCTCGAGCCAGCGACCTTGGGTCCAAGCTGGTGAGCTTTGCTCAAACCAGATGAGCCCGCGCTCAAGCTGGTGACCTCAGGGTCTCGAACCTGGGTCTTCCGCATCCCAGTCCGACACTGTATCCGCTGCGCCACTGCCCAGTCAGGCCAAACTGCCATATTTTGCTTCTAAACAAATGATATATTTGAAGCAACAAGGTTGCTTCTGGCTGATGTTAAATTGTGACTGGTTGTGTGACTCAGGCAGTTAGCCCAGTTTTCTGGCTGGATTTTTGGTGCTTATTAACATCTTAAAGTAAAAGAAAGAAATATGTCATTCAATGATTTTACTTATAATACATTAATATAATGCCTACCATCTGTCTCAGTGAATGAGAAACGTAAAAGTGAAAAAAAGATACTTTCCCAAATGCAAAAATGCCACTCCCCACTAATGTTATTATAAAACATAGAATAGTATTGTACAAACTTCCAAATATGTTTTCCTTACTCACCTGATTAAATAAGCAAATGCATAACAACATGGTTTCATGCATATTTGTATCTGCACAACTTATTGTAATAGTAGTTTCCAATTTTCCCTGTTTTGTATGCAACCATTATTTTTCTTTGGCATAATGGAACCCCAACAGCAGTTTATTATTAACTTTATGGGAGTATGTGAGAAATGAGCAAGGCCCGGACTAAGTAGTGGAAGAGAATGTTAACCAAGCCCTGCTAGTAAATGCCCTCCTATGTGGTTCACAGAGGTGAGCTCTCCATCTCATCCTAGCCCTCTTGTTGGTTGACTTCTTCGTAACCCACAGCTACCCTCCCATTTGGGAAAGGGCAAAAGCATTAAAGAAAATGTAAGGTTGGCAAAAACATATTATTTAAAGCCAGTTCCACTGGAGGCTGCAGTGTTGTGCTGAGGTTTCTCAAGCTCTGTCCACCCTCACCTAAAGGTGAAGAGCCTCAGAATATGCTGGTGAGAACTACCAGGGGCACAGAAGGAAGGAAAGCCTGTGTGCCTTGTATCTAGCGTCACAGAGATGATTCCTGAAGATTTGAGTGATAAGGAGTCAGAAGTAAAGCATCATATCAAAGATAAACGGTAATTTAGGATTTGAAGAAACATAATATTTTCAGTTAACTCCTTTTACCAGTAGAAGGTCACAGGTGGCTATCTGGCAGGTAGGGTCAACAAAAGAATGTCCATACTAGAGAAGAGCGAATACTTAGCATTTTCTATGAACATCTTCTGTCCTTCCTAAATTACTCCTAGTCATTCATGGAATTGGTATATTCCCTGTGAAGAACTGGGGATTTTGAGGCAAAGACCAAGTGTAAATCACTTACTTTTTCTCCTTTTTCCAGATCAGTAATAAAAGAAATGATTTCATTAGTTTTATTGATAAGATAAAAAATGGTGAATTAAGTATTTGCCCATAGAAGGGCTTTTTGCTGTGTCATAAGGCAGTGTTTTCAGAAGAGAATAACAAAGTGAAAATTATATTGATTTAAATATCATTAAAGTGTTCATCAAGAATCATAATTACGAATAGTAATGAACAGAATTTAATGAAAACTTCCATGAATATAAAGTTTCTCAATCAGACTTCATGAAAAAATAATTTTCAAAGTTTTCCCTAAACTGTGCAGAGATTGATAAATAAAACAAATATAATAAGTAATTAATTATATTAAGCCAAATTAAACACTCAACTAAAATTATTTTCTATTTTATGTTTCTGGAACCACAATCATCTACAACCACTCAACTTCTTCTTTTTTTTTTTTTTTTTGCATTAGAATGACATTACTACTCCAGTGAACTCTTGCTCAGAAATAGAAAAAGTTTTAAATAACTTAGCTGTTTGTTCCAGGAACTCCCCAGAAACCTATTTAAGTGAACATTAAACTGTTTAATTTTTCAACAGATAACATTGAAGACTGTTTGCTTCCACAGACTCCCTTTGAAACTCTCTCCTTAAAACCTTAGCTTGCTGTGCCCATCAATCCCAAACTATTATATTATGACTCTTGCCCAATCTTAATCAAATACATTGCCTTAAACCAGCCCCTAAAACCTCATAAATATCTCAGTTTTGCTGTCTCTCCTCTGAACTGCTACCAAAATTCTGTCAAGATAGCGATCTCCCATACTGTGATAAGCAGTAACTCAATTTTCCCTAACAACAGGTAATTTTAGTAGCATTTTATCAACGCTCATCAAATGACTAAAGTTTGCTTATTCATTAATAAATTAGAGTTTATGCACACCAGGCAAACAAATTGTTTTTCATGTTAGGTATGAGTTCAACAAATTTCTGGTTTAGGAAAACAAAAGAACAAAAGTCTGTTTTAATTAATAATTGGCTATATTTATAAGATGAGTAGTGTTTAAAATTTCCAATTTATATATCCCGGCTTTTGTTAAGTGTAAAAAATGTATCCCAAACCATTTTCTCTGATTAGTTGGTAATTTGGAGTTTATACACAAGTGCTTTCTTCTGTTCAGGTGAGAAGGTTGAAACCTGGTAACCTAATACCACAGGAGCAATGAGTTTCCATTATTAAGTCATCATAAATCACATTGGCTTCAAATATTTCTTTATAAATACTTGTACTTTTTTGACATAACTATTCTTCACTTGATTCTCCTATACAACATCTTCTCAAAAAATGATGTTTTGGCCCTGCCTGGTTGGCTCAGCGGTAGAGCGTCGGCCTGGTGTGCGGGGGACCCGGGTTCGATTCCCGGCCAGGGCACATAGGAGAGGCGCCCATTTGCTTCTCCACCCCCCGCTTCCTCTCTGTCTCTCTCTTCCCCTCCCGCAGCCAGGGCTCCATTGGAGCAAGGATGGCCCTGGCGCTGGGGATGGCTCCTTGGCCTCTGCCCCAGGAGCTAAGGTGGCTCTGGTCGCGGCAGAGCGAAGCCCTGGAGGGGCAGAGCATCACCCCCTGGTGGGCAGAGCATCGCCCCTGGTGGGCGTGCCGGGTGAATCCCGGTCGGGCGCATGCGGGAGTCTGTCTGACTGTCTCTCCCCGTTTCCAGCTTCAGAAAAAAAGAAATAATGATGTTTTAGCCATTTATGTAGCTTTAAGTAACTGAAACAGCACTAGCTTTGGATTTGAATGGGCCAAGTTTGTTCGTATCACCTTAGTTACTGTTGAAAATGACCCCATCTTTCTAAGCTTCTGTTTCCTCAGCTGCCAAATGGGAATGATTTTAGATCTGTTGTGATGATGAAATGAAATGGGAAATGTAAAGTACCTAACACAGGGCCTCTAATACAGGAAATATTAAGTCAATATTTAGCTACCTTAATTAGTTATTTACCATGCTATCCAAGGGCTTTGATGTTGGTAGTTACTTTGGGATGACTCCATATGTCGCTGTGATGTGCCTACAACTGCACTATTTCTTTAATTGGGTTACTTCTTTAGCTCATGGTACTTTCTTCCAAAGTGTCCCACGAAAGATTTCCATTGTCCAGGGAGCTCCACCTTCTCACAGACTGTAAGCCTTGGTTTAACCTGTCATAAAATTGTGGCCCAAATTTGTTGTCCTAGCTATTATTTCTTCCTTTATTTGAATATAGTTCATCTCTTGTAGTTTTAGAAACTTATTTTAAAACATTACAAAGTGAATTTATCATATAAACTTGTGTACTTTTTAAATTGCCAATCTTTATTCTGGTATGCATTTCTTTAAATAAATACAATTTATTTAACAATTCTATGCTCTGGGCTTTCATATATAATATATATATACCTAAGACACTTTTGATTCATAATAATTTTTCCAACATCTTATTTCAGACTGTTTTACCAGGAAGAATTGACCTCTCTTTGTCCTCAAGCAAATGACTCCCTGGTAAGTTCTAAAAAAACTACATTCATATAACTAAATGGAAACGTTAGAGGTGTAATCAGTCATTGATTCAGCATACACTGTGAAGGGACATTGTCATTGGATAGCTCCCCCTCATACCTAAATGCATGTGTCTTCTTTGTATGTAAAGATAATTCTACTAATCAATTATAATCAGTACAGCATCTGTTGGCTTTCCAATAGTGAGATTATAATGATAAATTCTACAAGATATGAACTAGAAAGACCTTGAAGTTGATCTAGCCACATACCTTCTATGCAGCTAGAGGCTCAAAGACTTGCTCAAGGTCACACTGCCTATTAATAAGAGATTTGTCTCTAGAGCTCACATTCCATAACACCCAGCCCAGCACTGTTTCTACTTTACCTCAGATTTGGTTTGATTCATGCTCTTTCTCGCTGTCTCCGTTGGATTAATGAGACACATTTTTGAGATGGATGTCCAGAGCTGTTGCCATTTTTCTAAAGAGATGTCCATCTTAGCCTCTTCAGCTCAACAGAATCTATGCAAACTTTTCTTTTGATGTCTCCTTTATTTTTGTCAACTTTGGAAAAATGAGAAAAAATGTCAGTACCAGGCATTGCATTGATCCCATTGGAAAGCCTTTTCATCATAAACAACAAATAGTTGTTGAACATTCACTGTGCTTATGGCATACTTCATCATTTTCTTTTTTCTCACTCCGCTGTCTCCCTCTCAACCTGTACACCGCTTCTAGACAATACCTTTTGCTGAAAGTTATCCTCCGTGTTTTAGTACTCAAAGAGATACCCCATGCATGAGTCTGATTTTATACATAGGTATTTAAGTTTGTGGAAATGCCAACCTCACATGTGGTTTAACTTCATACAGTTACCCCGCAGTGGGCCTCCTCCATGAGAGTAAAATAATCAAGCTGCCTTTGACAATAAACATTTTATGTGTTTAATATCAAGAAAACATTCCTGCAACTGTATTACTTTTCTATAAATAAATAATTACAAAAAAGAAAATGTCACAGTTACTGTGGCTGTCATGTATATAGAACAAAGGGGATGCAAAGAAAGACTTGTTTAGTGCTTAAGGGTTAGTCTGGCTGAGAAGTAATGATGACTAGAAGAGGATGGTGGTCTTGGAGATGGTAAGTTATGGATTTGGAAAAGTAGAGTCAATGAATTTACTGATGGATTGGATATGGATATGAAGAAAAAAGCACAGTCAAGCATAATGTCTACTCTAGGTTTTTAAAACAATTGTTCAGAATAGTATTGTTTCCTAAAATGATTGATGGAAAGGATTTGAGGGGGTAGGTATCAAGATGCTTAATACATTTCAAAATGCTTAAGACTTGCTGAAAGGAACATGTCAGGTTGGCTGCTGGATCAATGGCACTGGAACACATGAGAAAAGATGGGAGTCGTTGCTGTGTCGAGGTACGTTACAGGTGTCATGGGCTTAGAGAAGGTCACGCAGAAAGGGTGTGGAAATGATAACTGGATGAAACACTGAGCAAAAGAGAGTAAGAAGGTATGCTCGTGAAAAGAAATGGTCAGCTGTGACAAGTGGTGCTGAGATACTGGTACAGTGAGGGCAGAGGAATGCCCTTTGGTTTTGGTAACTTGAGGCTTATTTGGTGGTCTGGATAAAAGGATTTTAGTGATGTGATAAGGAAGGATGAGCAGTCATAGCAGAGGGGAAGAGAGAAAGAAAGCAGAAGAAAATGGTGTTAACTGGAAGAAAATTAGTTCAACAAATTTGGTAATGAAGAAATGGGGGTTGTAGCTGATGAGATAACTTTTATATTCTAGGTATTTATTGCTGAAGCCCATGGCCGCTCTAACTCATGTGCTGCTCACCCTCACAGGTTCTCTGTTTTATTCAAAGCCCTGGCTCCCTCAGCCTTTACTCTCTCCCTGAGTCTCTGTCATGCCTTGTATCCTGTACTCTGATCCAGTGCTAGAGACCAGCCAATGCTACAAAGTCATTTTATCAGACAAGACAGGCCCCAAGAAATCAGCATAGCATACATACACCCACACACTGAGGGGGTGTCCAGATATTTAAATATTAACGCCATCTTCTGCCTGGCCACATTGTACCCCCAAGTTGATTAAGTTACACCTTAGTTTGATTCTGAAAGCTAGTCAGTCAAAAAATTAGTCTTTTTCTTGAATCCTAAATCAGCCAACATAGTGCTGTTGGTGATATTTATCAAATGCAAATGTATTCTACACTTCACCAAAGCCACAGAAAAGAATATTCAGATTCTCACACCTGGCAGACACCCCTTCTGTGGAACCAAAATGAAGCAAGCTATAATACATATCCCCTCTCTTTCTGTCTTGATGTCCTTTATTTAAATTATAATTCTCTATGCTCTATCGGAACCAAAATAAGAGGCAACAAAATTTAACTCCTCATTTTATCCTTCAGGCTAAAGGTTTCATCAGACCAACTAGCAAGAAAAATATGGGTTAAGAAAGGGAAAACCAAAAGTTCATTAATTATTTTTACCACAGTAACCCTCTAACCTGGTAATATGTTGGTGAAAATGACCTAGTGAAGGGAAGGAAACCCCTTATTAAAGAAAGGGGTAATTCTAGGAGAGAAGACCTTGTTAAGGAAGAGAGATTAGAATCCAGACCACACATGGATGTGTTGATGTTTGATAGGACCAGAGACATTTCATCTATTTGCACTGCAGACAACAAGGTGGGGATTATGGGCATAGAGGCAGAAGGGAGGAAAATGCAACAGAAGAAACATGAATATTTGTCTGCATTCTCCATGAGCTAGGAGACAAGGTCATCACAGGAAACTTAGAAAAGAGCAGAGAATGACAGAGATTTCACTCTAAGGAGAGGATGAGAAATATTTTAAAATTAATATCTTTCACATGTAAAATGTTTCTTCCACTTGGAATGTAATCATATATCTTATCAACTTATTTATTATTATACCTGCTTTGATACATATGTTAACTGCTCAAGAAAGTTTTTATTTTAAAAATAAATATTTCACTTTACTAGTAATCAAAATAATAACAAATAAGTTATGAATTGATAACTTATATATTAGCAAAAAATATTATAATACACAATTATGGCAGGGCAATAGTAAAACTTATAACATTCATTGTGTAAAAACAGCTGAAATAAATAAAAATGGTTCAACTACTAAGCTATTCATTTATTCAACAACTTTTTACTATGTACCTGTTATGTTCCAGTCATTGTTTTAGGCACTAGGAAAGTATTAGAGACTACAATAGACACCATTCTCTATCTTTGATGAGCTTTTCTTCTAGTGGAAAGAGGAGAAGATAGAAAATAATAGTAATAAAATATCAACAATAAATACCAATAATTACCAATTGGGAACTCACATGTTGTAAGTACTTGGTTAAATATCTATCTTCATCACACCATTTAATGCTTACAATAATGCTCCACAAAAGCCTTGTGAGGCAGGTATTACTATCCCCCTGACATTGACATGGCGACTCTGAGGTTACTAGAACCACACAAGACCACACAGCAGGTGACAGAAGAGAGAATGTGTCATCCTCCTCAGTCTGGCTCTTCTTTCTTTACCACAGGCTCTGAAAAATCAAGGGAGGCTCCCTTTTGAGGAATAATGTGTTGAAGTACATATGAATAAAGTTTTCATAGGATTGTCTAAGAGGATACTGTGAATGGAAATACAATTAACAAACATATGGTAATAGATGGAGCTTATGAAGACCATGCAATACGTGGGAAGACAAGACTGAAAGTTGTAATAAATGAGCTTAGCAGGTTTTAAACACTGTCTTATACACCCCCAGTTCCAGGGCATTCAATACCTGATCTGTATGAAAAGCTATTGATGTTCAAAGCTAAAAGTTACATTTGACAATGCAGATCTCTAATTATCAAGGGATTTAATTTATCTATTTAGTAAATGACAAATTTATTTATTATGTATAGTGGTCATCATTTTCAAGAAATGAAGTCTCAATTTCAGAATATGAGCATGACATCTGGGCTTGATCGTAGCAGTTTTGTCCCATCACATTCACAAACCTCTAACTATAGTTTACCTTGGTATATAAGTTTTATTATGACATTGCTCTTGTCCTCAATTTTCACAAGGTTTTCTTCTTAAATTTCTTTGTGTGGTCCACTTCTGTTCCTAATGCACAAAGTGGCAATTTTACTGTATTTTTACTTATTCTTTCTCTTGTAGGTAAAATAGTCTATAAATCTTTTTTGAATTATAGGAAAATCATTGGACAGAGCTAGTAGGTCATTTGCCTGTCAGAAAAGACAGGAGGTATATGGGATTGAGGGCAAAATTTCCAGTTAGATCTACCTTGCCTTTATTCCTAGTGAAAATAATAACATGGTTACATATGCCTACCAGTGCATTTATTTGATGGATTGTAAAACGTCCCAAGTTAAGAATATTGAGAAAAGGACTTTGGTTTATAGTAATGTTATACTGAGTAATTTGAATTAACCTTCTTGCCAATTATTATTTAAAAAATATAGATAAACTAAAATTAAAATAACTTTCTAAGCATCAAATAGTTGACAAGATAGTGAGGAATAGACCCTAGCCAGTTGGCTCAGTAGTAGTGTGTAAGCTGGCATGTGGATGTCCCAGTTCGATTCCTGGTCCAATTCCTGGTCAAGATACACAGGAGAAGTGACCATCTGCTTTTTCCCCCTTGCCTCCCCCTTTCTTTCTCTCTCTCTCTCTCTCTCTCTCTCTCTCTCTCTCTATTTCTTCTCCCACAGCCATGGTTTGGTTGGTTGGTTCGAGTGAATTGGCCTTGTGTGCTGAGGATGGCTCCATGGAGCCTCCACCTCAGGTGCTAGAATAGCTCTATTGTAAACATGATTCCAGATGGGCAAAGCATTGCCCCCTACTGGGCTTGCCAGGTGGATCCTGGTTGGGGTGCATACACTAAAGTAAAATAAAAAAATAGTGAGGGATAACTGTACTAAAATGTAACAGAGAAAGAATTTAGAGAAATGAACCTGGAATTTGAAACCTCTTTGTCCCAGGAGCATTTGCTAATACAGAGCAGTTGCTGAGCAGGTCTTTGACAGTTTCCAGACTTCAGGGACAAAAGTTGAGTCTAGGCGTTGACAAAGGTGATTCTTCCTGAATGAACTTGCCTGACTTAAATTTGAGAACCAAGTCTAAGAGGAAGGTTGAGCCAGAAGTTAAGTAGTCTTAGAACAGATGGCAGCCCAAATCAAATAGTTTAGAAGTCCCACAAAAATTAGATGAAGGTGACCCTGTCATACTAGGACTTTTAGGTATCTATTTATATAAAGGCAAATTAAAATTTTTTCTAGAAGATAATAACATTATCTTAAGCCACAAATTATTTCTACAAAATTTTTCAAATGCTATATCTGGCAACAACGATAACAAGGAACACATAGAGAGAAAGCAGTCTGAAAGGGAATCACTACAAACAACAGATACCAGACAAAGACCCATAGGTATGCCTTGTAGTGGGAATATTATGCTCAGATTGGGGAAAATAAGAAGTTCACTAGCTAATGAAAATAAAAGCTAAATTTTAAAACATTATCAAGGATATAGAAAACTATTAACAAGATATTGTGACTTTAAAGAAAATAATTGACTAGGAATTCTGAAACTGAAAATAATCTAATAACCAAAATGAAGGACACAGAAGATGATTCAAAGATAGCTCAGGTACAGAAAAAAAGAGAATTCATAATCAGAAATTAAGTTTAAAAAAAGTCCAGTATGACGCTGAAGAAACAAAATATGAAAAGTGTGAAGTAGAGGGTAAGAGACCCAAAGGATATGGTGAGATGGGTTAATATATAATTACTTCAAGTCCAGGAAGAGAGGAAAGTAAACATAAGAAATATTTGCAGAAAAAACAATTTTCCAAAATTTTTGGAAGACATCAAGGAAAAGAGTCACAAAGTTCATGATTTTTAAGTAAAACTGTGAAAGCTAATTGGGAGGAATAATAGAATAAATCAGTGAATTTTGTTCAATTCAAAAAATATTGTATTAGAAATATTCTGTGCTAATTTTCCAGTGTATACCAAAAATGATTGAAAGTGATATGTTTTATAAACTGGTTATACATTATCCTCATATGATGTTTTGTGTGTGTGTGTGTGTGTGTGTGTGTGTGTGTGTAAATAATTTGTTTTAACAGAGAATGAAAGGAAAATAATCCCAACACTATGCAAATTATCACAGATTGAAAATTAATGTATTCTAAATTTATATATGTTGACTTAAGTGTAGTGAGATGAAATTACCATGGTCCTATCAGATTGCAAACTTGATGCAAATCTGCTTTTCCAGAATTTATTATAATATTAAAACAAGGTAAAGAGAACTCTTCAATCTCTGGGCTTTTTGCCCACCCCTTTTTTTCTACTACTTTTTTCTGTGGTGGACATATGGACAGGTTGAATAGTATAAAGGAGCTTAGAGAAAAGCATTTATATTTCTGTGTATCTACCATCTAATTTTTAAATTAAAACTGACTGGCTTTGGCATCTACATGTACTGCCATATGTTGGGACAGAGAATGTGAATGACAAAGATTCTCCACATCCCAATTTTCTGCTTCGGACTTTGAGACACTCTCTGTGTTAAGTTTCCAATCTAAACTGAAATGAAGTTTCTAATTAAAGAGTGCAATTGTCCTCCTTGAGCTATAGATACCAGATGATAAACTTGAAAATTTTCCACCAGAGGCTTTACCAAGAGTCAAGTGATGAAAAGAAATAAAATAACCTTGGCTCATTTTCTTGAAATAACCTAAATAACCTTCTCTCCAGCACAGGCCCTATTGGGCATCAGAGTGATCTTCAGAGAGACCTGGGAATGGAACTGAGTGAGTCTGCACAGCAGGGCTGCGTGCCTGTGGGACAAACCGTGGGCATTCAGGGTAGAAGAGTTTGGAACTAGGGAATCTCTTTAAATCCTGACATTGATATTCCACTTGTCAGGGACACTATGGTCAAACCATTTGCCTTCTCTGTGTGCTAAGGAGAGAATTTTGAGGTGCAATATGTAAGGACTGGATGTTACAAACCATTTTGTTTTTTAGCAGCATCTCTAAGTGGGGGTGCTGCCCGTATTTCCATCACAAGCAGGGATGAAGAGGCGTGCTTTCTGAGAGAAGAGAATGGGGATTGGAAGGTTAAAGGCTGAGAAGGGAAAAAATAAATGGAATAGAAGTAAGGATAGGGCAAAACAGATATAAAAATTAACAAAATAAAAACAACAAAGGACAAGTATGCATTAACTATTTGTATCTGATAATTTCATATATTTATGCAAACTATAATGAAAACAAATTAAAGTGAGAAAAAATTTTAAAAAGAGATAAAAAATCTTTCATATTAAAATACACTCAGAAAAGTTTAGGCCTGTCTGCCTGCCTGCCTTCCTTCTTTCCCTCCCTCCCTCATTCCCCTCCCTCCCTCATTTCCCTCCCTCCCTCATTTCCCTCCCTCCCTTCCTCCCTTTGTCCCTTCCTCCCTGCCTTCCTGCCTTCCTTCCTTCCTTCTTTATTCTATATCTTTCCCAAAAGCTATGTTTTGAATTGATCTGTGAACTCTCATATCATAAATATTTTTTGAGGAAAAAAATCTTATTCTGTTTTTTAGAAGATTTAGGGTTTTGTCTATATGAATTTCTGATACACCTTTCAATTATTTTATCTTAGAGTCTAGAGGTCTACACAGCTATAAAAAATCCCTCTCAATTGACCTAAAGCTGTTCAAAATGAGTTTTCTTAGAGACCTACAATGGTAAAAAAAATAATAAAATATAAAATAAAATAAAAATAAATTCAAAACTCCTCAGGTATTTTAAAATACAATAGATCTTACTTTTAAGTATGCATTCTGCAATATTCCAGAAGAGGAGTCTGTATCTTTGTGGGTCAAAACTTGTTAGTTAGCTCTACCGAATCTTCAGAGCTGCCATTGAGGTCCCACTGAATGGTTCGCAACTGCCACGAGGCTTGTTCCCACCTTGAGGCCGGCCTGTTCCCAAACAAATTTAGGGCCCTTCCATTCAGGTTTTTTGTTTGTTTGTTTGTTTGTTAAGTCCTTTGGGGTCCATTTGAAGTAGAATGAGATTTACTAGTCAAGAAAATAAAGGAAGAATAAAAATAAAACAGTGAGAGATCGTGTCAAGTATATCAAATACTCAGCTAGATAAATTAAAAACCACATCTTAAAATTGAGGGGAATGTTCAATAATTTGGGGAAACTCCATTTGAGCCTTTCAACTAGAGAAGAGATTGAATATGAGAGCCAGCAGGTCAAAAAGAAATAAAATAAAAAAAACATTATTATGACTTCTGTACAAATTTCTATGATATCACCTTTAAAAGATTAAGTCTCTCCAGAATAATTTTCTATACTCTCTCAGAAACCCACAGTAGTCGTAGAGGTGGGCTGCCTGAACTGCGCCTGAAGCTCACTGAGTTGGTCAACTGTCCTCACATGATAAGCTCTGGGCTGGTCTGAGTTACTCTTAAATTTCAAGAATAGAAACTAAAAGTATAAAGATGTGTGCTAGAAGGATTTTTCATATGTTTCTAGGATTGGGAGGCTGGTTAAAAATGTCAGTTCAGGTTAAGCTATACTATGCTTCATTGATTTCCTCTGTCCCTTTGGCTGTGTTACTACAACCCCTAGTTTATTTATTACTCAAGTATTTCTAAAAGATGTTTTGTATTTTGCTGTATCATGATAATAATAGTGGTTGGTTTATAAGTTTAAATACAAAAAAATAAAACATCTATTTTAAAAGGTAAAATAATCAAATGAGATACAAGAAAAAGAAAAATGAAAACCCATGAAGGAGAGTGGACAATTTTAAACTTGAATTCAGATTTATCTCTAATTGACCTCACAGATTTGAGCCTTGGTTTATACTATCCTTTCCTTCTCACTCATGTGTATGGAAATATCTCAATCCTCTTTATTTTTTAAAACCAATTTAAATGTGATCTCATCCACTAAGCTTCTCTGATTTCTTTGACTGAATGCAATACTTGTTTTTCTCTCTCATTGACCTCTGTAGTCTTCAAGTAGTCAGCATTCTCTATACTGTGTATTGTTATTTATAGAGATGATTAGTTTCTTCTATTGGACCATAAGCATTTTGAAGAGTCCATGTCCGATTCATTTGTGAAACTTTTATAAAACTAACACTCTCAGCCTTTCTTGTAATAAGAGGTGTGATTAATGGATAAATTAATGCTTTTATTCATTCATCCTCTCTATTTACTTATTAAACAGATATTTAGTGAGCACTTACATTGTCCAGGCTCTCTTATAAATATTCCTGACTTAAAAGAGCTTTGCTTCTGGCAGGAGAAGATAATCAATAAACAAACTAAAAATGTAAAATTTTTAGTATGTTAGAAGTGATAAATGTCATGGAGGAAAGTGAAGAAGGAAAGAGGGCAATGGGTTGTTTAATTTTCAGCGACATGGTAAAGGAAGGCCAAGCTGATTAGGTGACCTCTGAGCAGAAAGCTGAGATAAGGAAGCAAACCATGTGGCTATTTGGGGAAAGAGCAGTCCAAGCAAAATGGAGAAGGCATGCGAAGGTACTAATTCATGAGCTGGTCTGGTGGGTGTCTGGAATAAAGTCAGTGTGGCTTGAGCAGAACCCATGGGCAGGGGAAGCATAGAGGGGGTAAAGTCAGAGAGGCAATGGGAGCCCCATTATGACCTTGTAGATCCTTGGAAGGACTTGGGCTTTTTAAAAGAAATTAAATTTATTGAGGTCACACTGGTTAATAAAATTGCATAGTTTTCAGGTGTATAATACATTATCGGTAATATTACATTGTGTGTTCACCACCCCAAGTCAAGTTTCCTTCCATCATCATTTATTCTGCTTTTCCCTCTTGTAATTCACATACTGTTGTCTGTGCCTATGAGATAGGAAATCATCGGAGGATTGTAAGCACAGGAGTGGGACGGTCTCACTTGGCTTAACAGTGTGTCTGCACATGGTTGGGTTTTTTATGTTCAGCAGCCTCAAGCATAGATTCTGGTTGTGCAGCTACCAGTACTTGTTAAATAACACAGTAAAGAACATATATGCAGAGTATCTTGCTTTCAATTTCCTGCCACCAGGGTCGCTGTTCCTTAAACAAATCATAGATGGCTGAGCACAGGGGGCTGTAAAATATTGACCACTTCAGACCACTTTAATTTCCTTATTTTACCTTTGTGACTAAGTTCACTGATTTTCTCAGGGTTTTCGTTTAATGGAATTTGATTTTTCAAAAGGGCCATGGCTGGGTTTTAAATGTCTTTCCTGATGTCAGCGATACACCAAGGATTTTCTAATTATATTGTGTGCCCCTGAAGCTGCTCATTCATGTCACATTTCTACTCTGCAGAAGGACACACTGGAAACTTAATTTGTCTACCATAATGACAATATCTCTGAGAAGGAAACCTAAAAATAATTTCTAGTTTGACTTGTATATTAAAAATATATATTTTACTCCCCATCATGTTCTTCTCAAATCTTCCTTATGCATTAGCCCACAAGGAACACAAATTAAAATTTCGCTACTGCATATTTTCCTTCTCTAAATGCATTTTAGTATAAATGGTTTTACTGACTTTAAATTTCTGAAATAGCATGTAGGTAAACCCTAGTGGTGAAAATTATTAAAATAAAATGTTAACCAATTTTCATTCAGATATATTAGACTAAGTGCTCTGAGATTTGGATTTAGTTGGGAGAAAATAAAAACTCATTCAATATTATGTTATACTCAAACAGATTACTATAGGGTATCTTGTACTTTATAATCCTCACATGAGGATTTTGTTGCTGAAATTTTGTTAGTTACAATGAAAACAGTTCTAATTAATCTCATTTTATTGGAATAAGTGTTTACCAGGGTATTGACTTTTTTAAAAGTATGTTTTTCTGATTAAAAAATAATACATTTTAGATAAAAATAAAAAGAACCCTGATATCAGTAAACTGACATGAATTCAAATTTTAATTATTTATAAACTGTAGAACTATAAAATAAACAAGTCAACTGTATTCTCTTTAATTATTTGTAACATTTGGACCATTCATAAGCTTCATTATAATGTGAACTCTACTGATACTCTGTTATTGTTTGATTTTTTACTTAAGAAAAAATATTAATAAAATACAATAATACTTTTTATGAGTCACATGAAAGTTTATTCTCAAAATCTGGCATTCATCTTTTTATGAATTAAGAAATATGAATAATACAATACTGTTGTTGATGGTAGTTACTGGATGGATTTGCTTTATCCATGCTACTACATGTAGTTATTATTTTATAGATAAGAAATTGGAGACTCAGAAATGACAAATGATTTGCTTCATTTAAGCTGTACTTCAAATCCATATCTGCCTTGTCCTAAGCCTTCTCATTTTATTTTGCCCCATATATCTTCACCATAGAAATATCACCTTAGTTCTGTTTTCATCTTTACTTATCTCCTTTGTATGAAGAAGTCACTTGTGTAGTAATAACAGAATTTCAACTACAATCTTTTGCTTAATTAAAAAATAATAGCACTATACCTCAGATACTATGTACATATATTCATATACAAAATAGACATGATTCTAAAACTTTGAAAAGGGGAAATAAAAAAATAAAACACCAGCTATGAGAACCCAGAAAGGGAATTCAGAATTCTGTCCTGGTGGACTGGGGAGGCTTTGCCATAGCTGATCTGTGAAGAGTGGGACTTTATTGATGGATACCATGCACCAGTAATTGGTATTTTCCTTTATATATATATATAGCGCATTCCCCAATGTATCAGTGACTTAAAGGACAGTTGAACCACATGATTATGCAATTTGAATGTGTATGTTCTTAGGAAGGATGGTTAGATATATTTCATAGTAAAAACTAATCTTAAGGGAATTGGATTCGAATTATGTTTCAGACATTTGTTTTTATTCAAGTTCTATATTTACTTATTATTTTTCTTTCAAATAACTTTAAATTGATTTTTTTAACCTGCTTCAAACAATCACTGTCCATAAAATACTGGGTTTGATGTATTTTACTAATACACAGACAAAATGTTTAACATTCTTTATTTCAATCACACATATACCACCTAAAGTAATTTAGTATGCTGCCACTGGTATACAAATCATACTCTGAGATATACTGTCTTTGTTTTAATTCCTGAGATAGTCTAACAAGGTCTTCTCACCTTTGTGATACAGGTCACCAATGAAATATCTCCCTGAATAGACAATGAAAGGACTGCCCTTGAACAGGTACATGTGGAACTGTGCTCGGTCCAATCAGTGTGGTCAAGGTTGGGACCCCATAAACCGGAATTAACTCAGCAGAAACCATGTATAAGGTAGGCAGTGACAGAGAAATCTAACAGCTGTAAGTGCTCACATTCAAATAACTTCTCAGATCAAAAGTAATGAATACTTGCCTTCATAATACAATAGTTCAGCTGAAAAACGGATGGTGTTTTTGTAAATCGTAAGAATATTTTGGGTTAACAATTGACATAGAACATGTAAAGAAAGACATTGACCTACTAGTATATGTTCCCAGCACAGTGATCAATGGGCTCTATAATTTATGAGGTATGTAAAACTACTTTATGAACAATAAGAGAATTGCCTTAAACATTCAAGTGGTTGTCATATGGAAGAGAACATACCAGTGCTAATGTTCCACCATGGGCGGGAAGACAGAGGGTGGTTTTGAAGCAATGTGAGAAACAACTTTAAATCCCAAGTAGAAAGCTCTAGCTGTGGCCAAAAAGAGACTCAATGCCTCTCTTTTGCAAAGGCAGCAGGCATTTTTGAATCAAGAGAGAAATTGATTTGATGAGCTGTGAATTTCTAATTTTAAAAGTGTAAGAAATTAGTTAAATTTTTTATACTTAAATGTATATATCAAATTAGATTGCGCTAGATCAAACCTCTCAAAATTTCATAATATTGAGTTCAAAGTGCTTAATTATTTCCACATAAATTCCTCATTTTCAGTCATAAGTATTTTGAAATTCTCACATTGGGAAGGAACTCTTGACATTCAATTTCTGTTCTACAGAGATTTTTATTCTTATAACTGAGCATTCTGAGCTCCTAGCAATTCTTCTGACTTAGTAAGGATTTCTTTGGGATGGTAAATTTAACAGAGCTGTTAACCTTTGAAAATGTGAATCTGAACAGTAAGAAAATGTCCACTGTATAGGCTGCTTTCTTAATATTATCTACAACATTGCTTGATAGAAGTAAAAGCGTATACTTTTAAAATAGACTTTATAAAATCATGTGAATGATCTTTATACTCAATGAGGTGTAATGAATTAACAGTTCACCTGCAGCTATGAAGTAGTGTTGAAAAAACCAAGAATACAGTATTTCAGTTAATGGGTGGGCATGTGCTAACGTGTCTAATCCATAATCTTTCTCTACTCCAAACAATAGTTGGTGATAGATCTTAAGGTTGACTATTCCTGATCATGCTGTTTTAAAATTATTCATGATATGTAGAATATTTTGACCTTTCTTACTTTCAGAGAACTCAGAGTGCATATTTCTGGTAATAATGCTGCTTGCAGTCACTGCTACTGTTAAGAATCTCCAAAGTAGGCTGTGAGTTGGGAACACCTGTATATTGCTTGGCAACAATGCCAGAAAGGCCTCCTTTTATGTTATTAAAAAATATTTTAAAGATAATTTTATTTAAAATTAATTCAAAATCAGTTGCTCTAAACTAATACAATTGGCTAAAACAATAAGAAGAAATCTATATAGGAATGAGTATTATGCCCATGTTAAAGTCTGAGTCCCAGTAAAGTTTTGTCCCATCATAAGTCCCAGGTGAGGATAACACACATTCTTCTCCATGTAAATGGAGTTCTGCTGGATGTAAAAGCTAATGAAGCAAAACATTTACTACTACGTCTTTAGGGTTAGCCAATCAAGACTACTAAATAAACTGTGCCTCATTTTTCCTGATGTTGTAATGTTTGTGGGAATAAGATTATAATTAAAAATTCAATTAAGTACTCTAGGAATAGCATGGGGAAAACTACCAGGAAATGACCCATGCTCTCAACTCAAAACCTGACTAGATAACTGACTAGGAAGCTTTTTATTATTTGGGGATTTTTTTTTTTTTATTAAATAAGAATGGAAAATGTAATTTATGCTCCAGCATATCCATAGGACAATGGAGCACTCTGAACAATAAGCCAAAACCAGATGGAAATTCTCTTTTATATATACCCAACTTTGGGGATGATGAGAGAGTAAGATTTTATCCAACTAGGCAAGATCATTTTCAGTGCAACTATCTTGGATGTATCCTTGGTATTACCAACATTGCTTCCTGAATATTTCTCCTAAATCTAAAGTTTGAGGTCCTTGTTTATCAAGGAGTTTAGTTTGCTTACCCCAGATATGTTCCCTGCTTTATTGTAGCCCAAGTATTTGAGGTGAGTCCTAGCCTTTCTAACTCTGTCCAGTCCTATTTGACTGCCAGGGTCCATTCTGAGTTGCGTATCTTTCTCATTCCTATACTTGCTGGACTGAAGCTGCAATTCAACTATTTGTTTTTTCACCCTGGACCCCATCAAACTTAACTTAGATGGATTCAGTCATTGAGAACCTGTGGCAGCTCTCATATTCATCTTCCAATGTGGTAAAAAATGTAGTAAACTCTGCCCACCATGGAGCAAATTAACATGAAGAAAAACAGAACAGGACAGAAAGATGTTTACTAAATTGAATTTCAAGAAGCAGTGGCTTATTGACAACTCAGCTTTGAAGATAAAATACAATAAGCTACTTACAGTTAGCTAGACTGGCTTATAATCATTCAGCTATTGATTATAAACTCAGACCAGGCAGTGAGGTAGGACTGCTTATAGAATGGTGAAAACAACCATAGATAAGGTGACACTGGACAGGATAATGCCAGTGGCAACTATTGGGACCAGATAGAAGAATTGAATAAGTTAGATCACAAAGATTATGGTATCAATGGGGGTAAACAGTAATCTGTCAGGTAAAAGGAGAATGGAAAGGTCAAGACAAGAAATGGCCACCAAAAGAAATACCAGATGTGGCAACAGTAATACCTAAATACTTCAATATCATTTCAAGGTCCTGAACAAGTCTGGGAAACCAATTGTCCAGAAAAGAATATGACTCACTTTTATTTCAGTAATAATTACATGGTCAACCCTGCACCCAGATAGAATTCTAATTGTTAAATTGAAGTTATTTCTAAATTCTTTAGGCTAAACATTCTTCGACTCTTGTATATTATAAACATGAGTTCCTATTCATTCAGGTTCCAGCAACCCTGAACCCAATATTCTGTGTGAGTTCATCAGCTGCTCTGGCTGAACTTACTTGGACTGATCATTTTAGTTCCATATATCTCTTTGGTAGCTTCTGGAGTATTGTTCTAAGTACTCTTTGTCAGTTGTTGAAGCTCTTCTTATTTGAAATTAAATTCTAGTATCTAACATGTCACTTAATGTCCTCTAATTTCTCTTTTGGATAAGATTATACTTTGTTTTGTCAAAAATCAGTTATATTTGACCAAGACAAATGAAAGCAGTGTTTTTTCAGGTTATTTTTCCAGTTTAGGAATCAAATGTCAACTTGGCATCTGCTACCAAGCTCTGCCAAAGAATGTAGTTAGTGCTTAAAGAAATTCTACTTTTGACACCAGAACTGAAAGTGTGTTGACAGTTTTTTAATGAAGATTTCTGGAACCAATCAATGACTTTTTGTTGTAATACATCCTGTTCAGGTAAATGCTAAGATTAATGGGTTATGTTTAAACACTTAAATAGACCATTGAAGTGTCAACAGAATAGATTCTGTTATGCTGATATATTTTTGTATGACAGATACATGAGGCATACCATCACATGATAAAAACTGAGGCTGTCTGTCCCAAATTAAGCAAAAGCTCATTACATTAACTTCTCAATTAATTAAAGACACACACACAAACACACAGATAACTTAATAGGCTTAACTTTGTGCCCTCAATTCTCCTTCATACACCTGCTGCAAGGTTTTGACTGCTCATTTCCAGTCATCCTGCAGTCCATTAGCACTGTCACCCAAAAGGTGGGAAGGGAAGGAAGAGGAGGTGTCAACGCAATCAATGAATTTCACAGCTCCATAACAGCAATGGTGAATGGTTTAGTGGAGGAAAAGTTTTACACAAATGGGTAAAATGAGAATTTCAGAGTATTGACACAACTAACTCTCTACCTGTCATGCTCCAGTTCTCTAGTATTCTGAGCAACATGGCAGATTGGAAAACAACTTAAGGTGGATATGTATTAACTCAACAACATCACTGATGTTTACTTGTGTGACACACCACAGCCTTAGACCACTACTATCATGAAATATTCAGACGTTTTGCTTTAACAAATCCATGTATTTTGTTATTTGCTGCTTTTTTCTTTTGCATAGTAGTAAAATTAGCTGGCTCATTCTGTGATTTCCAAGTGTCCAACTAGTTATTAAAAGGTTGCAGTTGCTTGAGTGTTTTGTTGATTGTGATAAGTAGCAAAATAAATAGTGGTATGCATAATCATAGTTAAAAATAGCCATATATATGTGCAAAATAATAGCCATCACCTACTTCAGGCAAAATGTCTGTTCTTTTGCAGTCTCTGCCTTGAACCTCTGCCATGAGATTCAGCTTTAGTAAGCTTCATTTCTAAAACAGTGGTTTTATTTGATCTGACAAATTACAATTATTCAATTTTCACACATCACTACATAATGAAAAAGAAAAAAATATTTAATTTTTATTTCATAATATTATACAGATAAGCTTCCTACTTTCAACTGTCTATCTGTTCAGTAAACCTCTACCATAGATTTTATTAATGAGGGTAATTATTATTTTAAAAGTAGGTCACAGCAGGCTATAACTGAAATCTAAATGTTTCTGGACTGTTCAAAAATGTACAACAGTGAATGCTACCTGTGTCACAGAAATATGTATTTTTAATGGGTAAGGATCTCCAGTACTCTTTATAGCACTTG
The DNA here is from genome assembly GCF_036850995.1 of Saccopteryx leptura. Classification (NCBI taxonomy): domain Eukaryota; kingdom Metazoa; phylum Chordata; class Mammalia; order Chiroptera; family Emballonuridae; genus Saccopteryx; species Saccopteryx leptura. The sequence goes on along the minus strand of NC_089505.1, from coordinate 282,057,399 downwards.
TCCAAACTGGACTAGTTGAGCATGAGATAAATTCCAAAATTTTCTTTTCTTTAATGCTGCTTTGACTTGGCCTTCAACTCAATTTTCATCTATTAAGAGTCTTTTTTTAAATCAAATCACTATTAGTGATAAAATACAAATTAAAAAGAAATAAATCGAGTATGCATTTATTGTCACAACAGTGTCTCAGGTATAGTAGAAAACACATTTTCTCAACAAAAGATGTTTCAAAAATTAAAATCAATCAATAAATTTTAATCCACTTTATCCAGGTTTTCTACATAAAGCACATGAAGTTCCCTTGGCTAGTGCTTTAGTTGCTGGTTCCGAGCATAGATGTGCTGTGCAAATTTAGAATACATCTGTCACATAAGCCGGGCAGTAGATAAACTTCATCTTTTTAAATGTATTAACAACATACCCTATCTTGTTTGCAAAAAGAAATCAAACTGAGTTTTAGAACACATTTCAAAAATAGGCATAAGTACCTGAATACCTGAGAAATACCTTTCATTTTTGTTAGAAAAACAAATTAAGTTGGCTGTCTCCCAATATTTCTTTACTAAAAGCATCAGTGTGGCAATATGCAGAGTGTGCTTTCCCATGTAGTTGACTAGTCATTGGAGTAGTAAGAACATTCAGTTTAGTACTGAAGGAGTTTATCTAAAGTTCAGGATGGCACAATTTATAGGGGTTTTCTTTTTAGAAAAGATTTCATAGAGTAAGAATTACACATCACGTCGATCAATGCACATATGCTATAAAAGTAAGTCTAGAATTAAATATAATGCATTAGTTCCTCTCTGGTTAGCCCGAAATGGCTTCTATGACAAGACCTCTGTGATCCCTTTATTTACACCATGAACACAGATGACTGCAGCCTCCATAGTAGTGACTAATTGACTAACCAACTACTATATGAAACTAGCTCAGATTTCTGTTAATATGTGCAAGATACCCTGGCTCATCCTTAAAATTTTAGAAAAAGAAAACAACAAAGCTTTTTTTTAAGTATCTTATTTACTTTCCTTTTATGAATCTTATTCTTTTTTTTTTTCTTTTCCTGAAGCTGGAAATGGGGAGAGACAGTCAGACTCCCGCATGCGCCTGATCGGGATCCACCCGGCACGCCCACCAGGGGGCGACGCTCTGCCCACCAGGGGGCAATGCTCTGCCCCTCCGGGTGTCGCTCTGCTCTGTTGCGACCAGAGCCACTCCAGCGCCTGGGGCAGAGGCCAAGGAGCCATCCCCAGCGCCCGGGCCATCTTTGCTCCAATGGAGCCTCGCTGCGGGAGGGGAAGAGAGAGACAGAGAGGAAGGAGAGGGGGAGGGGTGGAGAAGCAAAGGGCGCTTCTCCTGTGTGCCCTGGCTGGGAATCGAACCCGGGACTTCTGCACACCAGGCCGACGCTCTACCATTGAGCCAACTGGCCAGGGCCTATGAATCTTATTCTAATTCACAAGATTTTACTGATATTTTATCTCTCAGAGGAAGCCTTGCTTGTTTTCCTCTGCAAAACATATCCAACTTGATAGATGCTTATAACAGGCTTTCTCAAGAAATACTGAAATCCAAATAGACTCAAGTTTCTGCCAAAATAAAATTATTCCCTTCATGGTTGTCAATGCCGTCATGGCTTTGCCATGATCTCTGTCACCTCTATGATGTTATTAAAATCCCAACCTACTAAAGTGGTTTGAATTTGAAATTTAAAAATGGTGCAACATAAATTTTGTGATTATTGAATCTCATCCATTTCCTTTAACAAATCTATAATAAATATATCCTTAGTTCCATTTGAACTTCTTTGATATAATTACATGAAGTTTAAGGAGGACTATAGTGAGGAAAGCATAATAAGTAAGATTGTACTTAGAGAGATATCATGTGGCCAGGAAAAGAGATTAAAGAAATTGATTCTTCTCCTTTTATTCCAGTTAGCAAGTTTTTTTTTTTTTTTTGTTCATCTAGAAGTAAACAATGTCCTTGAGAAATATCCCCATTCATTCATTCTCTCTCTCTCTCTCTCTCTCTCTCTGTCTCTTTTTCTCCTGTCTCTCTCCCCAAAACAGTAACTATGGCAATAGTGGGCTCCAGACAGATAATTCAAATATTTATGAATTCTACATATTTTCTTCTAGACATAATCTACAAAGTCATTACCAATGTTATAGGAAAAATAATGGGGACATAGGAATATTTTTAAAAAAATAATCATTGTCACTAACTAGTTGGTGGTACCTATTTTGGCTAGTAAAAGACAATTAAAAACTTCCCACAAAATGTATTAATAGAGTCATCATTATGAACATTCATCAATATGGTTATCCTAAGATTTATGCAACTCAAAGAGAATATCTTTATCTCTGTATTAGCATAGTTATTTTGGGAATTATCTGTGATGTTGGCAATTTTTTGAAAGTCATGCTTTACACCAGAGTTTAGCAAACTTTGTTTATAAAGAGCTAAACAGTGCATGTTAGGCTTGAGGGCCCCATGGCCTCTGTTAACTACTCAACTCTGTCCTTGTAAAAGCAGCTAGCAGCAACACATAAGTGAATATGTGTGTCTGGGATTCAGTAAAATTTTATCTACAAAAGCAGATGGTGGGTCAGATTTGGCCTGCAGGCAATAGTTTGCCAACTTCTTCTTTTAACAGTTCTGCAGTAGACACTAGATATATTCAGCATAGATGTTAGCCTTTACTCGGAACTAAGTTACATGTCAAAAGTATTTCCAGTATTAAGGTAGCATATTCAAAGATATAATTAATTTTTAGAATAATAAAAATGATTGGTAGTGGAGTAATTATTATAATTTCTAATATTTGCATGGTTAGGAAATGTGAGGCCAAAATAAAATCTGTGATTTCTTTGAGCTCCTTAAATGAAACTGTTCTAGTAAGTTTTTGGTTATTATTAGTGGTGATTCTTTTTGCCAAGGAGAGCATCGGGGGCCATCCTTTGTTTTTGCCATAATAAATCATGCTGTTGTGCCTCAAATCCGAGGCATGGGTCCCTGAAATGCATTTCCTGTAACTCCACAAAATAATCTTATTTCCATCAGCAACCAGGAAGTGTTCATAATTGGTAACTACTGTTTCTTCTTATTTGTATGTGGTGACTTGACATAGAAATGTTTCAGGAACACCCAGATTATCAGTAAACAAGAAGGTTAATAAAAGAGCCAGGCCTGCATTTTAAAGCATTTTCTTTTTATAGTCACTAACACATTATAAGTGACTATAACATTTTTCAAATCTGATTTTGTCACAGAATGATAAAATGTGCCTACATATTCTGAGAAAAATAACTGAATGTTTGAGGGATAAAAACCCCACAGCAAATCCTATTAACTTTTAAAGACAAAAGAAAAGTTATAAATCCTATGTTACATTACAGAATAATTATGAAATAGCAAGAGATTACAGATTAAAATATTTTTCTATTTTGAAAAATATTTCAAGCCTAAACATACTAATTAATTGTCCTTCTATATCTTTCTAATGGAAATCTTTGAAGCTTGATATTATGTATCCTGGAATAAATCACAGGCAATGCCTGTGGCATTCACTGGGAAAACATTATATATATTCTTAGAAAACCATTTGGAAATATCACTTCTGCTCCATCTCTCCATGAAGAAAGAGAAGAGAGAATAGTTTTTTTAAAATCAATTATTGATAAAAGTCAAGAAAGAAGAAAAATATATAAATAGTAAAGACTAAATTTAATATTTAAATAAAAATTATTATGACATAGTTAGTTAATAAACAATAAAAAAAATGTATTGTCCTGACTTGTTTAACTAAGAAGTAATTTAACATGTAGCAAGACAACAGAATGTAGATCTGGAATAAAAACTGTTTTAGTAAAAGATATCTTAGAAAGTATTTATTAAACAGCCCAGTGATTCTATTTCAAATGGACTTTTAATTTTTAAAGAATTACACAAATGACAAGGATTTATAATTGGAGTTAAGTTTCCAATTATTTTTCTTCTTTATTTTACATTTTAAACGTACAGTAAGAGGTGAGTAGATTATGAGGATTTTTAAGGAATAAAGCAGAATGTTGGGGAAGAAGAGATGAGGATTGGGGCATATATGACATTGTTAAATATTAATTAAAATCTGACTTGAAACAAAAACTAAAAAAATTGAATCAATGCGAGGTTAACGTGCTAAATCAGAAAAATGGTGCTCTTTTATTAACAATTTACAAATAATAATAGCAGTTAGCATGCATATAACAATAAAACAAACATTTAATAAACTAAGATATAATAAACAGAAACAAATATGTATTATTATTATTATTTTATTTTATTTTTTGTATTTTTCTGAAGCTGGAAACAGGGAGGCAGTCAGACTCCTGCATGCGCCCAACCGGGATCCACCTGGCATGCCCACCAGGGGGTGATGCTCTGCCCATCTGGGGCGTCGCTCTGTTGCAACCAGAGCCATTCTAGCGCCTGAGGCAGAGGCCACAGAGCCATCCTCAGTGCCCAGGCCAACTTTACTCCAATGGAGCCTTGGCTGCGGGAGGGGAAGAGAGAGACAGAGAGGAAGGAGAGGGGGAGAGGTGGAGAAGCAGATGGGCACTTCTCCTGTGTGCCCTGGCCGGGAATCGAACCCAGGACTCCCGCATGCCAGGCCGATGCTGTACCACTGAGCCAACTGGCCAGGGCCCAAATATGTATTATTTATGATAGATATATTATTATTAATTCTATGCATACCTGAGTTGCAATATGTTTAATGACCTGAGTTTACAGTCTAAAAAAAAATTAACAATTTTTAGAATATTTAGTTTAGTTCACCCAATATATATTAAACATTTGTTAGGTACTGGCCTTTTAATTATACTTCTAATCATTACCTAAGTGGTTGTAGTACACAGACTGTGTGGTGCCTGTCTCACCCCTACATTTTGCTCTTGCAGTTGAGAGCCATGCATCTGTAGTTCCAAGCACATCTGATTGGACCAGTAGAGACCTGATGGAAGTGGGAACCTTTTTAGAGGCCTGTTGTGGCAGGAAACTAGAAATGAGGGGACAGGGCAGTTTGATTATGAACCAGAGATACTGAACCTAAGGATAAGGCAGTTGTAGCAAGATTTGGGCCAAATATACAAGAGGCAGAAAGTCAGGCAGACACACATAGCAGAATAGATTGGAGATACTCTAGAGAAAGTAGTTTTTTTGGTTCATGCTGGTGTTTTACTTTTTATATTTTCCCCCAGTTTCTGTGATGTCTGACTGCATTCACTAATCTAAGTTCCAAAAGATATTCATTCATTCCTTATTCTCCCCATACAATCACTACTTTTGCTAATTTCTTTTTAGCTGATTTTGCGTAAGGAATTTTAGAGATGTTTTATGTTAATTGCAAACAAGTGATTTTCAATCAAGGCATTAGTTTTTATTTAAAATTTACATTTATTTCAACATGTGATATTGGGACAAACAAGTCAGCAACTTGAAGAAAAAACCAATTTAGATCTTTAACTCAGACTGTAAGCAGAAGTATATAACTTACAATATGTCTGAATAATTTATTATACTCTAACAGTTAAATTTTTAGAAAGGTTTGGAGAAGCCATGAATTTCTAAGCTAAGAAGTACAATAAACATTTCAAAGTTAAAATTATTGGATTTAACAGTATAATTTAAAAACTCTGCATGCTAAAGGCAAAATAAACTATATTATAATGAAATCAACTGATTATATGTACACTATTTATGGCAGTAATCCTATCTTTTGTCAACTGGTGGTTATTGACTCCAAATCACCTGCAACAGGAATCTCCAATTTGAGGTGTGGTGAAGAAGGAAATTTGATTCAGTGAAAACAGCTCAATTGTGATACAGCACAGTTGTGTGGCAGCCTGGGACCAGGAAGCCTGAGGCCATGCACATCTCCCTTTAGACAGCTAGTCTCTTCTCCTAGCTGGCCTGCTATGCACTTGGCTGGTCTGCTTCACCTTGCTCTGGTCTGCTCCACTGTATGCCAGTCTGTTCTGGACTGTGCTGGGGTGCTCAACCTGGCTCTGGTGAGATTCAGTGTTTCAGCCCAGGCAAGGAAATGCTGTTTTCTCTCTTCAGTAAAAAGGGAAAGTGCATTCCCAAAGCCAGAAAAGAGCTGGTGGTTGATATAGACAGAAGAGCCTACCCCTGGTCCCTGATTGGTCCGTCCTTGTGCAAACAAGGACTCCAAATCATCACAGTTTGGTCCAAAAGTCACTGTCCTGATTGGTAAGAATAGAGCTTCCTTGATTTGTGAATGAAGATGTTAATGGGGGAATATACCTGTGCAACTTTGATTAGGTAAGCAAAACCTCAGTCCTACTGGTTGAAATAAGGTTTCAAAAATTTCTTATGAGGGCTGGCTCAAATGGTAGAAACACAGTGCAGGCAGGCAGTTCAGTGCAGAGACATGTACATAGTTCAGTGCCGGCTTCTCCCTGAAATGTGGTTTGAGTGAGAGGCCCCTGTGTAGAAATGGTTGTTAAGCTCTGTTATTTTATATTTAAATTTTTTTTTTTTAATTTAAGCCCAGTTAGCCACCAGGAGCCTTTCTTGTTAGGCATCTTCTTTCTCAGGGTTCACATCTTTTTATATAAATATCTCAGAAAAATTTCTAAGAAAATACTAATAATATGACAAATAAACAGACCTGGTTCCAAGTTCACTGAGATAAAAAACCAATTATGTTTCGAGTTCATATGTTATAAAGTACTCAATCCACAATTCTGTGGGTTTTCGTCCCACATAGTCCAAATAAGTTTTGAAAAGTTTTATTAAAGGAGAAAATTTATTAAATATGCCAGCCGCATATAGCTTACATGGGGCAGTCCCAAAGTCCCAAATCGTGTGTCTCATTAATATTCTAGGGGTTGGTTATATATTCTTAATTATACATGGGCAGGGAAAAAGCATGACATCACAACCTTTGTCTTTACCTACACAGGTTTGGGAAAAGGATGAAGGGGGGATGGGACACAATTCATTAGCAAGTTTATAACATTCATCTAGGATCCACAAACAACATTTCTACACATTAAAACATACAAGGTAACACAATAGTAAAAATGTCACTCTACATATTAAAAGATATTCCTATATTTTCCAGTGTTCACCTGCCATTCGTTTGTTCAGAGATATATACATTAACTACATGCTTTCAGGATGGGAGGGGTAGTTTCCATGGGGACAAATGCCTGTAAATGGCCCATCAATATAAGAAAAGGTTTATTTTGATTTTTCTCTCCCCACACCTGGCTAGCTATCTACCCATTTCCCCACAGATGTAGGGAAAGGTCAGAGAATCCAAGTCTCCTTCCTCTTCTGCATTTACAACACAATGCTATCGGCCATCTTGGTTTTTAATCACACAAGTACAGAGGTCATTTACAAAATCTCTCTGTACGCCTAGCCCAAATTAATAAAATGTTCTTTAAGCCTCCTAAAGTATTAATATTAATTCTGTAGCCTTCGGTACCTTACAACACATAAAGTACAACCAATTACGACTAGCTAGCTGAACTTTTCCAAATAATGAAACAGCTTATGAAATAGCCAATCTAATAACTTCCTTGTTTTGCTTCTGGGTCTTCCTTATAAAAACCTTGCCTTTAGCTGCTCTCAGTGGAGTTCTCTTAACAATATCTGATTTTGTGTTGCCTGAATCAAATGGGTATTTGCTCAAATAAACTCCTAAAAATTTTAATGTGTCTATTTTATCATTAACATATTAAACAAGTATAAGATTTTTAACTGCACAAAAGAGATGTCATCATGTGTTTCAAGAGGAGATTTCTAAGGCAAGCCATGAAGTCCCTAAGCATGCTGTAGACATTGTAGTAATGGGGATTTTGCCAGGATTTAAAAAGGCAAAACAGGCCTTGGTTGACAAAGTGCTGGTATAGGACTTAAAACTTCAATGAAAAAGGTCTGTTTTTAACTACAATACAGTAAATCCAGCTGCTTACTCTGTAAGTCTTTATTGAAACTGTGACTATTATACTCCTAAGAAAGTATTTCTAAGTTGCTAATTCTACGCCCATCAGAATAATGAAAGAGTAATTATCCATTGTGCTTAGTGACATTGAAACCTCTATTATTCTGTGATTGGAGCTGCATAACTGTAGATAATTGTTGCTACTCTATTGCCAGTTATAGCTCATAAAAATTATTTTATTTTAATTAAACATGTTTAGAATTTTAAAGTTTTGTTTGCTATCATAACCAAGCACACTCTACTTAAATGTCACAGTGGTGTGTATTTCTCTAACTCCTATTAATCAGTTTTTAGCAAATGAGATGTTCTACTCTAGATAAACTGAACTTGTTCCAATTTAAAAATTAATTATTGAAATATAAAATTAAATGATTGTATATTTTCTTTTCTATGACCCAAATGTAAAAGCAAAACTAGAATTTTTAAAATAATGTTGATATTGTTTTTAGCTCTAGGAGATGGTTTTATTGGGTTAATAAGTATTTCTTAAACTTTTAATGAAAATAAAATATGTTATAAAACATCTACAACAAATATGACACAGTTAGAAGAAAATAAAAAAATATCAATAAAGAGAGGTATAAAACCCCTTTATCAAAGATGTGGTTATCTCAGAAAACTTATTACAATAGGAGTCAGTCATGTAATCTGAGCAGGCAGTCAGCACCGAATTCAATCAGATCCCTTTTCACTTTGGGCTTTGTATAATAAACAGTGTACCACCAAATACTGCATGGTCCATTTCTCTGTCTGAGATTTACATGCACATTTTCTGGTGCTGTCATTGGCTGTCGTTCCTTCCCCCACAAGTGACTGGTTGGAATTCATTCTTGGAACCAACATCTTTGCAGTGTTGTCATTGGCTTATGCTGCTTTTACTCTCCTGGACAACTTTAAGTCAAGTGCACAAACTCAATTGAAAAAACACGGAATGGAATTTCAAATACTCCATTTACATCCAAGATGACCTATCAGAAGGCACCTAAGAGTCCCCTGCACTGTAGAATGATGACACCTTGTAGACATTGGGTCTGCAGTTCATGAGCAATGAAATTTCCCAGTCAGAGAAATCAGGAGAAAGGTGAGCCACTGGGTACAGTGGAAAGAGAAGCAGACTCAGGACTCAGTCCCTCTTTATTTCTAAAGCCTGTGCTCATCCAGTCAGCAATAAAATTATCCTTTACTATTCAGTTCCTAAAATCAACAGTTTGAATACAGGGCTAACACAGATTAGGCATACTGTTGAGAAACATTGATGAAACTGTGTATTCAAATCTGGGCTTATTTTCCAACTGGCCATGACAATTTTTGTATAAATACCTTTGTTTGTTTGTTCTCGTTTTTGTTTTTGTGTGTTTTGTTTGTTGTAAAAGGCATTTATATTTTGTAGTGATCAGGCTGTGTCCTGCCCTGGGCTCCCCCTTTTTTTTTCTCTTCTGCTCTCTGGCACATATACTCTCTCCACACACTATGCAAATTATACCATTCACTCCTCTCTAAAGGAACATTTTGCTTCTGCTTCTAACATTAGGCCATGAGTTTCGCCTTTCAAATACATATCTACCAGCCTCAATATTTTGCTTGCTTCAGGTTCCAACTCAAAGCTACTTGAATAATATTCTCTAAAGACCCATATCTGAGTCTTATGACATTTAAAACTTTTAGGTCCTCTCTTAGGACAGATTTTCTATTTTGCATGAGTTGTTTATGTGCTTGTATTTTATCCTACAAACTTGAAAGTTCTTTGAGTTAAATCCTCATTCTAGAAATAGTTTGTGTCACAAAAAGTAACATCCCTTTCAATTCCACAGCCTGTAAGATGACCAGAATGTAAGGTTTCCTTTTAATATTTTAATTTAAGTATGAGATATGAGCTAACAAGAAAAAATTTTAATTTTCTTTAAAAAAGACACAGATATAGTAATAATTTTTATGTGTAACTAGTGACTATTTACATAGTGAGTTAATTGTGAGATATAATATTTACAAGAGATGATGATAAAAATTGGCAGCATCCTTTCCATTTAATGAAGATGATGCTCAAGTATAGGATTAATTTCTATAGATACTTTACCTCTTTATTATCAGAAATGCTTATAATAAACACAGACTATATTTTAAATGAGAATTAAAATAATGGGACTAACCAGTTTGTAGTGAAATATTCTTGATTTTAATTTTGGAACCTAAAAAAAAAAAAGAATAGTGAAAGAAAATCTAAAGAGATAAATATTTTCCTTAACTTTTGATTAATGACCCTATATGATTTACTTTGGATTTCTTGACAGTGTGGACACAATGGGTGTGAGTGGATTAATCAAGTTTTCTACAGCACATGAAAACAACAGCATTATGCAGTCAACCTCACATTTAGTGTGTGGTAAAAAAAAAAAAATGGCTCCTGTCCAAATTGTGTTTTACTAAAAGCCAGTGCAAGAAAAATATTAGAAATATTTTTAAGTCCTCTAGATCAAAAATAAAGTTATCAAGTATGGAGAAAGAGGAATGAACTGGAGCAAGAGAAACCACCTCATGAATTAACGGGGGGATTTTCATCTTCTTATATTTTCCATCACCTGTATTCAGTTACATTTACATGATGGTTGTTTTAAATATTTACAAAGTTTCTGAAAAGAGTTTTAGACTTCAGGGAGTAAAATAAATTGAAATAGAATTTGCCTTTTCTTGCTTATATTTGAAACCTTTTTACAGATTTGTTCCTTATCATGTTACTTATACTTATTAAAGACAAAAATTCTAAGATAGTGTCTTAGATTCTGCAGATAATATTCCCTCACAAACTTCTATTAAACTTAATTTTTTTGGCCAGTTGGCTCAGTGGTAGAACGTTGGCCTGGCATGCAGGAATCCTGGGTTCGATTCCCGGCCAGGGCACACAGGAGAAGCACCCATCTGCTTCTCCACTCCTCCCCCTCTCCTTCCTCTCTCTCTCTTTCCCTCCCGCAGCCAAGGCTCCATTGGTGCAAAGTTGGCCAGGGCGCTGAGGATGACTCCATGGCCTCTGCCTCAGGCGCTAGAATGGCTCTGGTTGCAACAGAGCAACTCCCCAGATGGGCAGAGCATCGCCCCCTGGTGGGCATGCCCAGTGAATCCTGGTCGGGTGCATGCGGGAGTCTGTCTGACTGCCTCCTGTTTCTAACTTCAGAAAAAAACACACACAAAAAAACAAAAAAACAAACAAACAAAAAAACCTTTTATTTTTAAATTAAATTTCTTGGAGTAACATTGGTTAATAACATTATATGAGTTTCAGGTGTACAACTTTATTATACATCTGTATACTCGATTGTTTGCTCACCACCCACAATCTCGTCTCCTTCCATCACCCTGTGTTTGACCCCTTCACCTTCTCTGTCCTCCCCCTTGCTCCCTTCCCCTCTGGCAACCACCACTCTTTTGTCTGTATCTATGAGTTTGTTTCTTTGTTTTGTTTTGTTTCTTGCTTTGTGTTTTATATCCTATATGTAAGTGAAATTTTCATTCGTTTATTTTTGGATCTATCTTTAGCTGGCAAGGTTTTCAGAGAAATCCAAAGTGCCCAACATGGAAAAGCAGAAGGCTAGTCATCACCCATCAAGAAATTGATTCTCTTTTAAGTTATAGTAGGTGAAAATCTTTACATGTCAGAGGCACATAGAAATAAAATACATTTTCCATGGCATCAGCAATTAGCAACTAGCCCCCAAATTGTATAAAACTAATGTAACATGATTAAACAAAATGGGTTGGTCTTTCTCTTCCCCTCCTAGTGAAATAGGAATTGACTCAATGTACTCCTCTATTATCTGAGAAAAAAAATCCAGGCACCCTGCAACTGAAAGTATTCTTGAGATGTGGGAAGCTTTATATCTGTCTTCTCTACCAGAGCCACTCTTATCACATCTAAATCTGTACTGAAACAAGAATTTAATTCAATTTAAAAGATACATTGTTTTAGCATCCTATAAAAAGCAAAGCAGAACAAATTCATTTGCTGTTTTAGAAATGTGGTAGGAGTTTATTATTAATATAATAAAAGTTATTATTTGGTAAGTGTGGCTGAATCATAGATTAAACATGCCTTTAAAAATATAACTTTGGACCCTGGCTAGGTAGCTCAATTGGTGCAGGCGTCCTGAAACTATGGCCCATGGGCTGCATGTAGCCCCCTGAGGTCATTTATCCGGCCCCTCGCCGCACTTCCGGAAGGGGCACCTCTTTCATTGGTGGTCATTGAGAGGAACACTGTATGTGGCGGACTTCCAACAGTCTGAGGGCCAGTGAACTGGCCCCCTGTATAAAAAGTTTGGGGACCCCTGGTTAGAGCATCATCCCAATATGCCAAAGTTGTGGGTTCGATCTCTGGTCAGGGAACATATAAGAATCAACCAATGAATGCATAAGTAAGTGAAACCACAAATTGATATTTCTTTCCCTAAAAATTATATATAAACTATGACTTCAAAGTATTATAAGAATTCTAAGAGTAGTATACTAGTGTCAGCATGTAAGACTCCAATCTCCCATGTCGTTGCATAATACGTTTTAGTTTTCCAGAACTTTTTTTTTTATTATAGTCAAAACATTGTAGAGAATTTGCTTCTGGGAAAATAGCTTTTTTTTTAATAAATTAAATGCTGAATGGCATTTCAGGTGCACGGTGAATATCTGTTACCCATAATTAATTATCATCATTGATGAAAATAAACACACTCTTAGCACCAAGTGAGTGTACTGACATTTTATAAAGAAGCAGGGTGAACTGAGGAGTTTTTAATTTTGCCATCTTTTTCAGTATGAAATGTTTCAAAGGGTTTTCTGACTGTTGAAAGAGTTCCTCCTCAGTAATATGTGTTTTCCACCTAAGATCTCTCACTCCCTTGTAATGGCTAATGTTGAGGCAAACAGGTGACTACAGTGCTTTTAGCAGTTTCAGTGGAATATTTTTCCTTTGCATTAAGAACGCTTACTTGAGGTTTGTCTTTTCTGCAGAGGATAATGTGGAAGTTCAGAGATAGCAGAACAACTTAAAATCCAAATTAAATGTGGTAACATTAATTTAGCTTTCCTTGAAACCTTTCGTCTTCTACCTTAATCTGCATCTTTTTCTCTAATGTTCACAAACATTATACTCTTTCAAAAAAAATAAAGCAATAAGCATGATTGATAGTAAAGGGAATAGAATTGGGGGAGGAGTGTGAAGTCAGGACTGTGACAGCAATTTTTTTTCTTTTCTTTTGTTTTTTGCCATCTTGTTGATTTGTTTTTACATAGTTAGCAAGACTAGGTGTGCTTCTCAACAATTCTAATTTAATGTTTCTGACACATTGAGGCAACGCTTAAAGATGCCAGCAGGAGCTGGCAAGTTAAGTATATGATGTATATGATAAAGGGGGAGGAGGTAAAGAACAAAGACAATAATAGAGCATTTGAAGATTTCATTAATTAATAGAAATCTTGTTAAAGATTCACAGATTTTCTTTCAAGAGGAGTAAAATTGTTATGCAGCTGTGGTGTGAAATTCGTGCTAGAGTTTCAGCGGGGAGTGAGCATCACCAAACCTGGCAGAATGGAGGCGGGATGTTAGATTTGCAGAAGGACCTGAGAAACTCAACATGCCTATTAAAAGAAAAGCATTTACTGGAAGGAGAGATTAAAGAGATTTTGTTACTGAGGCTAGAAGTATGAGAGGAAAAGTTAACCGTTAGACTAAATTCTCCAAGAACAGATGTCAAAATAGGATTAAACATGCAAATATTGTATTAGGTAAATGTTGGGGCAAAGCCCCAAAAGTCTAAATTTAAGATTGATTCCAAAAAACTGACATGTATCTTTATCTAAATTCACAGGAGCTTTAATAAGGGAAATTTACATACATGTGGGCATAACAGCTCTCCTTCCTCGTGGCAGCGAGCCAGGCAATATCCACACCCCTCCCAGAACAGTGTCTCCTTTTTATAGAGGATTAATAGCAAAACCATATGGTGGATAGTCACATAGACCACCAGAAAGAACAATGCATTTCTAAGTAAAAAGATAACATTAGGCAGTTGTTACACTCTGTATGTTGGTTAATCTCCCTCCTGGGGCATGATACTTGTCTTTGCATTGTTAACATCCTTGCTTTGGGGCAATCAGCTCAGCGTGAGGTTGCAGAGTCACCAGGAACACTCACTGAGAGCACAGCACTCCCCAGACGCCTCTGCTTCTGGAGCCATATTGCATCTCTATAGTGAGTTCAGCTACAGTGAAACAATTGCTAGAGAAAATATGAAGGGAGCCTGAGAAGGCTGGATAAGCTTTCCGATCACAGTACAAATCTGACTCTGAGCAAAGGAGAGGGAAGGAAGGTTATGTGCAAACATCCTTGGCTGCTTGGCAGTCTGACTTGCTTCGGTATCCCTAACTACTCTGTGATTGTTCAATGCCTTTTCCATGGTGAATACAATATTTTCTGACAAACGTTAACATATATTATAAAAATCTTCACTTGATGCTCACTCACTTATGCCCATTCATATGTCTCTAACACAGATCTCTTACTCTCTGATCTTTCAAGCCTTTTCTTCTGTGACCTAATTAGGTGGTCAGGCCATTGGCCACAGCCTAAAAATCTCCCTCTCAACTTTGTCCACTTCTCCTTCAACAGGCTCACTAATTTATCATTTTTTCAGGTCTCAAATATGTATATAGAACAGAATTGGACTTTAGTCATCACTCCACCAGTCTCCTTTAAGCCCCCATTGTAATGATGAATGAGCCATGGTGGTGCTTTGGTTCTATGGGATCGATGTAAATTTAGACCCTGTGTCCGTTAGTATTCAAAATGTTTGGTTATTCTATTTTTCCTCAGGGTACAGTCACCCATTAAATAGGTCCTTTTGTGGAGAGACTGGGAAATTGTCATAGTACAAACTTGTTATGGTGATGCAGGGTCCTTTCTCTTAGGAACTTGGGTACTTTTTTGTCTTGGTCTCTATGTGGGAACTAAACAAAGGATCGTGACTTTTTATGGGGTGATCTTCTTCACTCACTTTAAGCACTTTGTTAAGTGCTTGTCTATTTTGCTATTAGCTCTACAGTCCTTGCAGTTTCTCCTCCTTGGCTGCTCAGCTAATCTTGCTGGTCTTTATGGTAAGTAAGGTCTCATGAAATCTGAAAGTCAACCCCAGCCCTGGCTTCAGTTATTTCAGACACCGTGATCACCATGAATATTAATTAGCCCAACTCTGTGACTTACCGTTCTAGGTCTTGGAACTCATGCTTGTATAAGATAACTATCATGAAACTTCTTAGTGATGCTATCCTTTCATTTATTTATTCCTGATGATCTTGGTGAATTCATTGTCCTTTGGGTCCTCCTATAGAGCATAATCCTCTGGCTGGTCATGTGGCCTTACTTAGCATATCCACCGCAGCATGCTCCTGGCCCTCAGCCTCCATTCCTTCCTCTACCTCTGCCAGAGCAGCAGAGGAATTTCTATTTTACTCCCCCTCCCCCAGGTCTCTAAGATCCACTCCAGCAGCAATAGTCCTCCACCCTCTTGGGTCCTGTATCTGGAAAAGGACCCTCAAGTTGTAATTCCTGCTATTCAGTCTTCCATTCCCACCTCTTCAACCTGTATATTCAATGTCTAATTCCAGAAGCACAAATTTGGCTCCTACTAGTAGTACATGCAGATAGTTTTTTTGTTTGTTTGTTTGGGTTTTTTTTTTTTTTTTTTTTTTTGCATTTTTTAAAATTACATAGTCTAGAAGGTCCCCAGCAATGTTGGAATTTAATCTTAGTTGTTGACCTGGTGAGCTGTAATAAAGGTGGTAATAGTTCCTCAGAAGCCACCTGTTATTTTGTGGGATAGTGGCTTCTTCAGCATTTTTCAGGATGGCAGAAATGCTAGCGTCTACTGAGGAAGCTTGAGCCACCTCTGAAAGCCCAAGGATTTGGGTATATGGCAGAGCAAACATCCTGAAAGGTTTCTATGTAGATGTTCCTGTCCCATATTTTGGGCCTTCTGATCTCTCACCAAGTCCCTGATCTTCACATATAGACTTGACCTGACCAAACATTCAAATGTCTTTGGAGTGCTGCAACACAAACAGTTAGGTCTTCAGTTTGCTGTGCTCTGTCTATTCTTCCACTGCAGAAGACAAGAACTTCTATGTAAGCTGTGGAGGCTCTCTGGTTCCCACACTTCGCCATTAGTCTTGTCGATAGATTATCAGGCTCTCATAATCGTTCTGTTTGACATGAATACAAGTTTAAAGTAATCAGCCAGCTTTGCTCTTTTTGTAGACATTATTCCTGTAATTTTTAAGTGCCTGCCTCATTGACCTGGAACACAATTTTCTTTCAATTGTATCTTTTCCTAGATAACTGTCAGCAAAATCTTTAACAAATTTGCTGTCATCTTCTGTCAGGAGCTATCTGCACCTCTTACTAACCAGGATGGGGGTCCCTTTCACTGGCCAGTTGGTGGGTGGCCAGTCCTAAATGCCCACCTTACTGCCTGTTTTCTGGAACCACTTCTCATATCACTTGTGTTAGGTCAGGTTCTCTGAGAAGCAGATGCCAAGGTGAGGTTAAATATGCAAAAATTTTGTTAGAGAGAAACTCTGTAAGAAAAAATGGGGAAGGAACAAGAGAAGGTAGAAATAGCCTTGAGAGCACAATGGAAATCTGACCAAGGGCAGGAGAGAAGGAAGGAAAGGTGACAGAAGTACCCTAGTCAGCGTGTGGTCTACTATAGTTTCTGCCGGGTCATCAGACAGTCCTCAAGTCAGAGACCCATGTCTTCCAGTGGGAACCTGCCTTAGTAAACCTGCTGTGATCAGTCATTGGCTGGAAGCAGCTCCTGGGACACACAGTGCCCTGGGCCCAAATGTGGTAATGAGTTTCAGAGAATAGAAGCTGGTCAGTTTTGGTCACTGTTGTTGGAGGTTTGTGACTTTCAATTTCATGGCCACCCCAACTGACAGAGGCAAAGATAAGATACCAAAAAGACTGGGCCCCATTCTGAGGACCACAGGTAATGGAAATCAAAACACAGTGTGCTTTTTTATTATGAGTAATCAAAATAAGGAAGGATTTGGTTCTCAGTGATTTCAGACATTCACTGGAAATTTTGGATCATTAAGACTGAGCCTGTCAACAGAGGATGTTAATTTAACCAGATATGGTATTGAAATAGAAGTGGAGCGAGTCACGTGGTAAAGAACTTGAAACAAAGATGCTTTTACATAAGCAGTAAATTTGTGCTTATTTGAACAGAGTTAAACAGGTTTTATTTTAACCTCAGTAATCCTCTGAGTCCTAAATATTCAAAAGGTATTATGCAAATCAAAACTCTAATATGAAGTATTTAAGTATACAGTATTAGCCAGCATTACAATGATAGAATATTACTTATTGTTGAAGTTTATATTGAGCTTTTCATTCAATATAATAGGTGTTTCCATAAACTCAGTTTGAGAAATGTTAGGATGAGAAAATTACCTCCCTACAGTTAGAAATGCTTAGAAATGCATACATATGTTCAAAGGCAAGGTTTGAAATTAGCATCACCATGCTTCTGTCTTTATAAATTCTACAAGCCGGTTTTAAAGAATTTTTTTAATACATGTCTTAAAGATACACTTTATAATGATAGTCAATGAGTACATCTTAGCCTCCAAACATGCACAGCTGTCAAGTGTCATTTTTACAATTACATCTGGCAAGTTTTCTAATTGTTTTTTCTTCCCCTAAGATAATCAGAAGTTTAAACAGCTCAGAAGGCTTCGTAAATTACTGAGAATATACTAAACTACAAGTAATTGTTTAGTTGCAGTTGACTCTTCAACAACATATGTTCGAACTGTGCATGTTTGCTTATATGCATATTTTTTTCAGTAAATACCCGTATGGTTTTCTATACACGGTTGGGAGTCTGCGGATGAAAATGGCCAACTGGATGCATTGATCTACACCATTTTAAACAGGGGACTTGAGCATCCTTGGATTTTTGTTTCTGCAGAACATCCTGAAACCATTTCCCTACAGATACCTAGGACAACTAAAGTTTTTGGGGAGTCAGAAGGTATATAAGGATTTTCAACTATGCACCTAGACCTAGTGTTGTTCAGGGTCAACTGCATTAGATATTTGAACCAGCAACTGGCTCCTTAGGAATGACCAGTTGAAACTCTAGGAATTGAGAGACAGTTGCAAGAAGGGGTTGGACAGGGAAACAATTTCTGTGTTCGTTGAGATTTATCTTTTAAATTGTTGGGAATAAACAACATATACTATCTATTTAATAGAAAGAAAAAGTAATCTATAATTACCCTGCAGAAATCTTTTATTGCTTTAAGAGCCTGTAGAATTATGGTGTCTCTAAAGTGATTTATTATTAGATGTACTGAACCATGTAAGTCAATGTTATCTTGAAGTTCAAACACATCAGATAAGAGGAACCACTAAATAACATCAAAGTAGTGGTAAGGAACAACTCAGGAGAATTATAAAAGGAGTCCTTAGATTTGATCCATGTATATACACAACACTGTGCCTGTCCATTCTAATTATAATCACTGTAATATACAAAAGCTGATTAATCATAAAGTAAAATTGACGTCAAGGGAAAACTCATATTCAGCTACATGATTCTAGCTATTTTAACACGACAGAGAGTATGTGCGGATCTCAGAATGAATAACTTTCATGTATACAAAACTGAAAAAGCCACATCAAGACTGCATGGTATACTGAGTGGTTTTAAAATGCTCCATAAAGTAGCTTTGAAGGATTTAGTGTTTTGCAAGAAAATACTGTTTAACCATTAAAAAGAAAGTTGATGGAAATAACACACAAATATGAATGAACTAAGTTCTGGTTCAGCTCAACTTATTTATTAGAAAAGATTTCAGGCCTACTAGGACCATGTTTGGCAAACTCATTAGTCAGCAGAGTCAAATATCAACAGTACAACGATTGAAATTTCTTTTGAGAGCTAAATGTTTTAAACTTAAACTATATAGGTAAGTACATTGTTATTAACTTAATTAGGACACTCCTAAGTTGACCAAAGAGCCGCACTCAAGGGGCCAAAAAGCCGCATGGGGCGCGTGAGCCACAGTTTGCCAACCACTGTCTAGGACATTCATTTCTTATTCATGTCTCAGATTAAGATATTGAATAATCTTTATTGGGGGTCAAATCTGGGCTCTAGTGTTAGAGAGGTTAGTTACATTTTCTGATGGCCTCTCTCTCATATTTTTCATAGACTCAGGACTTTACTATTGGCTTTGAAGAAAATGGATAGCTAAAAAGACATTGATGAAAAACTATCTTCAAAGTGCTTAACCATAAGTATTGCTTACAGTCATTCATACAGTCCTCAAACAGTGCATAATGTCTAGTGGTATTTTTCTCCATCTTATTCATTGTTGACCTACAAACATTTTACAGCACAGAGATCATAGACTAAGTAGTAGCTTTCATGTCTTTCTCAGGCTACAAAAATATTAACTCCTCCCCATAAGAAATTGTGGTTCCTGGTAGGCTTTAAAAGTCCTATTTATTTATTTATTTATTTATTTATTTATCTATCTATCTATCTATCTATCTATCTATCTATCTATCTATCTATCTATTTATTTAATTCAGTGAGAGGAGGGTTGGCAGAGACAGACTACAGCGTGCGCCCATACTGCGATCCACCCGGCAAACACAGTAGGGAATGATGCTCTGTCCATCTGGGACATTGCTCCATTGCTCAGCAACTGAGCTCTTCTTAGCTCCTGAGAGAGAGGCTATGAAGCCATCCTCAAAGCCTGGGGCCAACTTGTTCCAATCAAGCCATGGCTGCAGGAGGGAAAGAGAGAGAAAAGCAAGAGGTGGAGGTGTAGAGAAGCAGATGGACATTTCTGTGTGCCGTGATCAGGAATCAAACCCAAGACATTCACATGCTAGACTGATATGCTCTACCACTGAGCCAACCATCCAGAGCTTTTTAAAAAAATCTATTATTTTTAATTGGAAATTATTTCAGATACAAAGAGGTGCATAAATAAGACTAGCACAAAAGACACTTACATACCTCTTATCCCAATTAATTTATTAACATTTTACCATCTGCTTTATAACATGTTCTTTCTCTGTCTCCATATACATAATATTGGTATTATATTTATATATTCATGTATATAATTTGGTTACTTCTTTGCTTTCTGTTATAACAAGATGTTTCAAGCTTGTGCTTATCTTAAACTTAACCTGCTCCAGCCTGAAAACAGCCTCTCTGAGAAGACCTGGTTCCTTTTAATGGAAAGTGATACTAGAGACCAAGACCTGAGTAAAAGATATGCTCCTTTCTATTAGGGTATCATTGCTTTTGTACCTTGCTTCGAATATAACTAGGAAATACGTGCATATGTATAAAAACACATATGTACAGACATTTAAAACATACATACCCCCAACCTTGCTTTCCTCTTAGAAGATATAGAGTACTCATGAATAAATGATATATTCATGGAAGTATGAAATATTCATGAAATAATTATCACTAATTGCTTTATCATTTTTTCAATTATATTTGGTTGGAGGGATCTCATCCTTAAATAAATTACTATGTTTATCTTTCATTTCTATAAGATCCTTATTTTTGCCCTCTTGTTATCTATTTTCCTTTTACTCTTTCATTTAGAAAGGCAACACCTTCTTTAACTATTTGATTATTCCAGAAGCAATATATCTTTGAGCTTGCCACATTAAACACTTTTTTTAATTTATAGATTTTAGAGAGAGAGAGATTGATTTGTTATTCTACTCATTTATACATTCATTGGCTGATTCTTATATGTGCCCTGACTAAGGGATTGAACCACAGCCTTGGTGTATTGGGATGATGCTCTAACCAACTGAGCTACCCGGCCAAGGGAAAGTTGGCACTTCTTGTCCTGTATACTTTCAAGTTCCTTTCCTGTGGTCAATTCTGTGAAATCCCATGTGTTCAGTATTTTATAATTCATTTTGAGTATTTTCATTCTGAGCATGATTTTGTGTGTGCTGCATGTCAGTTCTTTGCTTGGCTCTGCTCTTAGTCATGGGGAATTCTTAGTCATCTGTCCTCTGCTCTCAGCACCCAAAGGCTTTGTAGCACAGAGCTGATAGAGAGAAAGCCACTGGGATTTTTTGTTTGTTTCTATACTTACAGGTGATTTGAAAGCTGACTTTTCCTGCCTCCCAATAATGCTTAAAGTATTGGCTCTGTGTGGTATATTTGCTCTCCCTGTTGATTTTCATATAGTGCTGATAAATAAAAATAATTTCATGTTTTTTGAAAGACCTTAAAAATATTACAATAGAATATTTTAATAGAAATGACCATTTAAATATAAATATTTAGAAGTTAGAGAAAAATGTGACCCAGACACAAAGGTCTTCAGTTAATATGGTGGAGTGCCCAGAAAGTCAGAAAGTAAAAGGGACCAGATGAGACAGATGGGTAATATAACCAGAAGCCTGAGGGGCAGAGGCGTGGGGGTGATTCAGGAGAGAAGAGGCACGATGAACTAGAAAAACATGGGGAAGCAAGGAGGTTTTTTATCATCTCTCAAACCAGAGATTTTGGAAAATCAGCATAGCTTAACAGAGCTTCTGGGAAAATGGTAGCCTTAAACAAGAGCTAGAGGAAGGAAATATTCTGTGAACAGTTGAGAAGTAGGTGAGTAGTGTCACATTCAGATAGGAGAAGCTAAGCAGGGCAGCATCAGGATGAAAGTACAATATGGAGGTTGGCTAAGGATGGCTAGGATAGTGGCATTGTGGGATGAACTATTTTTAAATTTCAAGCAGAAATCGTGTACAAAATAGGTTCAGTGCAGGCACAGGTTGGTTGGTCTCCAGTTGAAGGGAGAAGTTTAGAGAGTGGTCCAGGCCACTCTTCTCTTTCTTCTAAGAGAAACAGATCTCTCATCTGCAGGCATGAGGCAGACATAGCAGAAGTCCCTGGTTGAGTCTATAGGGGAGGAAAAATCTTTTTCCATTGTCCTTCTAGCTTTTCGACTGGGTTTCTATGAAACAAGACAGCTTGGTGCCAGGTGTTGAGGAGGTTCAGAGAACCATATCACTCAATCCCGCTTTTGAGGAGCTATAGTATAGTTGGAGAGATGAGGCAAGTGCAC
The DNA here is from genome assembly GCF_036850995.1 of Saccopteryx leptura. Taxonomy (NCBI): domain Eukaryota; kingdom Metazoa; phylum Chordata; class Mammalia; order Chiroptera; family Emballonuridae; genus Saccopteryx; species Saccopteryx leptura. The sequence goes on along the minus strand of NC_089505.1, from coordinate 282,035,213 downwards.
TTCAACTACTGAACATGTAGAATAAACCAATGCACGTGCTGCCTTAAGCCAGGACATAGATAAGGCACACATGCAGTCTAAGTAATAGGACAGCTATTAGTGTTCATAGGAGGGAGAATTTACCATAGGTAGGAGTCAGCAGGAGCAAATTCAGTGAGACTATTAGGATAAGAGCTAGGTTTCTGAAATATGTGGTTGGGTGATAGAGAGGCACAAGGTGTGTAAGGCTAAACGAATATTCTTCTGAAAAAGCAACCTAACGCTCCCTAGAAAGGAATGAAAAAACATCACAAAGAAAAACACAGCATAACTTCTTTCAATAAAAAAGTCAGAGCATTAAGTTTTAATGAAAATGTTTATCTTTCAAAGAATGACTCTTTGCTCAACAAACCTACATCCTATTGTTTACCATATTGAGATAAAAACAACAACAACAATACAGGTCTACTCACTGCTAGAATTCCCTTAGCAGAATAACAGCTAATACTTTGTGGATAGTTACTATGTTCCAGGCATAGTTGTAAGTACTTCATAACCCCTCCAATACTCCTGTAGGATTAGTACTATTATTATCTATATTTAGATGATGGTAGTGAGGGGTAGAGCTGGAATCGGACCACTGTGCTGACTGCCACATTATCAGTGACCACAGTGCGAGACAGTGGCAGAGTGGCTATTAAATTGGATTTAGAAACAGCTTCAATACAAAAAAGTGCACATTTAATAATATTTATAAAAATGAGATTCTAGCCATAGAAATCAACTTTTTATTGCATCAGGGATATTCCTTTAGGACCAATGGTAATTAGAAAAAAGAGTCGTTAGATGTCTTCACTAAGCAGTGTGGTGGAAATTGTGCAGGGTACACATGTCATATTTTAATATTTGCTGTAGAACTTAGACAACTGTCAGCCCATGGGGAGCTCTTGTTTAAACTAATTTAAAATAAATGAGTAATTAACATTTCATGAACTAATGAGTCAAATATTTTGCTAAATGGGAGATAAATCATGTTTGTAGCTCAACCTTCAATTTGGGCTATAAATCCTATAATTCAATTAAAAATAAGCCTTTGACCTTTGTTTGATTAAAAAAGCAATGTTGTGTTTTTCCTCTGGAAATACCTATTTTTCCATCATTCAGCACCCACCTTAATACACAGTTACTATAATAATGCATTTTGACTTGATCTATAATTTTTTTCAGTAAATGAAATATGCTAAATGATCTTTGCAAGATATCTTAAAATATCACCCATACTATAAATAGATCTCTTGTTTGAAAAGGTGGAGACAGTAAAGTGGGTAGAGTCTAAGATAGGAAATTTCAAAGTCTTTCAACCTCATTCTTTTATTCATTGTTTTGCTGCAAAGATGTATATCTTTTACTGAGAGTTTCATATGTTTTAGCCCTTATTCTGAGTTCTTTACGGGCAATATCCAAAATGGGCTTTATACCAGTATTAGGTGGTAGTATTTATTACCATCCCTAACACAAATGGACTCATTCATGAATTCAACATTTATTGATTATCTATTGTGTGTCAGACATTGTGTTACCTAGGAACCATCCCTTTGAAATCGAGTTGTCAAGAGAGACACTGGCCCTATCTCCTAGTCTCTGTGGCAGGAAATAACTTCCTTAAGTGCCAATAAGCAAACACACATGGCCTCATTGCATTACCGACCTCCCGCCTCTTCTAATGCCTGCCAGTAATTTTTTAGTAGCTTACCCTAGTGGTTAAAAACTCTCCTGCTTTTTGTTTCCTATAGATTATTTTAATCTTTTTTCCTTATTGAAATTGTCTTGAATAAAGTCTTTCTTGCCTGTTTGACTGGTAGGGTGCAATTTTTCTATTACAGATTCATTTACATGGAATACAGGTGAACGGCTGGTGGACCCCTGGAGTATCACACTGCGTGGCTCTGGCTACCTCTTAGAAAGGGAGAAAGGGGAACATTACACGGTTTCATAACTACATAGCTACAATTACCATAAGTGCTATGTCAAAGAATTACAAAGTGCCGTGAGTTAATAGTTATCTTTTAATGGTTAACTCTAGCTGAAGCCTCTAGGAATAATTTTGGTGAAAAAATTACATTTAGATTCCATTTGCCGTCCAACTGGAGTTAATTAGAATGGTGAGGTGAAGACAGGGTATATTAATTCCAGATGGAAAGAACAAAGTACAACTATCAAATAGCTTTGACCACATAAGTGTTATAGAGATAAAAAAGTAGAGATGAAAAGATGAGAAATCACAGACTTTTCCCATGTTAACAAGAGACAGGGCTCAAAGGGAAATGGGCTGTGCTAGCTGAGTTTCATGGCTACTATTAGGCAGCAACAGTGAATGAATGTAGTAAGAACAGACCTTCCTAGTTTATTTTCCATTGTAAAAGGTAAGTCATTGACAAAGAGGAAAACAATTCATAGATCAGTGTGAGGGAAAAGGAGCAGTAAGACAGATTACGGATAGGTTGAGAGGGACATGAAATGGAGTTGTGAGTTAATGGAAAAGAGAAATTTGCAGACAAACATCTCCTTAGGGGGCTGTGGATACATATTTGCATTTGTATATACAGAGATGGAGAAAATTATTTCTAAGCTTTGCCATGAATTGTCAAAAGAATAATCCTCTGGTGTTCTAATAAATACAATAGACACTAGTAATTTTTACATTACTTTTGTTGTTGGATATGCTTACTTAGAGTGGTACACTGCACAGGGAAAATGGTTAGTGCTGTGTGACTCAAGCACAGTAAGGGAGGAGAAAAATGGCATAAAATGAAATTGGTAAGGTAAGAAAGGCTGGATAAAGAACAACCTTGACGCAGCAGAAGTGGAATTAATATTCTGGCATGAGTAATACAAACACATGTAGCTCCTATTGCAGAACTTTAATAAATGAAAGCAAACCATTCCACTAACCTGAAGCTGAGAGCTTCTCTCAATTTTGTGCCAACGTAATCCAAGAATAGTAATAGAAGGCCTTAGAATTTAATTTGAAGAAAATATTATTAGTGGCCATTCCACAAATGCCTTATCAATAACTGTAAGAGTAAAGTGCTATTTTTTTTTTTTATTAATATCACTGGGGAACAAATTTTTTTTTTTCATTTTCTGTTGCATGAGGTTTTAGAACTGTTTCTATATATTTCTGCATAGCTGATTCGAAATCTGAAATCTGTTTTTTTGGTGCATGCTCTAGTTTTTATGCAATTTTAATTTCTTTTTGTTACTGTTAATGGTGTTGGTTTTTAAATTGGAGTTAAAGGGCAACAAACAACTTTTGGATTGAACATAACCACAAGGCAATTAATGCTTTACAAACATCACTTTTACATAATTGTAGTTGTTTTTAAATGTAAAAAAATTATTATCTGATAAAAACAACCTCTTATTTTGTTTTAAGATTGAATCATGGCTTCTTTGAGTAGGCATAAATGTAAGAATAGTCCTGACACCTTCTGTTATATATGTGGCTGTTACACACTTCAACGTCAAAAGCACAATATTTCATCATTTGTGACACATGCATATATTGCCTATTTCCAGCGGTTCCAATTGGTTATTCAACTCATCTGCAAGAAAATTATAATGACATAAAAATTTTCCTTGACTTTCTGAAGTATGAGGAGCATAACTGGATCATTTGTGTGGATCTTAAAATGGTAAGTTTCCTGCTAGGACAACAGAGAGGTTTCACAAGGTATCCTTGCTTCCTGTGTTTGTGGGACAGCCAAGTTCAGGAGAAACACTGTACACAGAAGGAGTAGCAGAAACATGAAGCTCTGGAAGTAGGGATGTAAAATATTGTGAATGAACCTGCAGTTAATTGAGACAGAATCATTTTTCCCCCACTTCACATCAAACTTGGCTTAATGAAGCAGTTTGTTCAGGCTTTGAATAAAGAAAGTGAATGCTTTCAGCATATTATTTCTGCTTTTCCTGCATTGTCTTTTGAGAAGATAAAAGCAGGTGTATTCGATGGACCTCAAATTCGAACCCTCATACATGACGAAGAATTTGCCAGGAAGATGAATAAGGAGGAGAAAGCAGCACAGCAGTCTTTTGTGGCAGTTACAAAGAACTTCGTTGGCAACAAAAAAGCAGAAAATTATGAACTTCTGGTTCAAAGAATGTTGTTGGCTTTCCACGACATTGGATGTAACATGAGCATTAAGATTCACTTCCTGAACAGTCACCTTGATAAGTTTCCCAAAAATCTTGGAGCTGTTAGTGATGAGCAGACTACTGCTGGAGCATCAAACGAGATTGTCTTCAACAAGTACACAAACACAAGAGCTACAAATGCAAATTTTTGCCTGAATAGAATTTAAATAAGTTTTAGGAAAATTTTATAATTAAAATAAGTGTTTTAATATGTTCTATTTCAAAATTGTAGACAAATTCTGATGCAATCGTATCTTTTAGTGTATTAGTGTATTTACTGCATTATATAAATTATTATATTTTCATAAAGATGATGCCCAAGAAGACATTCTACTTTATTATGTTAAACTAAATGTTAAAAATTTTACAATAAGATGAAAACCTAAAAACTTGAATTGCAAAAAAAACTGTAATTACAGAGAAAAACTAATGTCAGATTTGAGATCAACACACTCGAATTAGGTAAAAACAAGTGTTTTTGTGGATGCAACAAAAATTTTGTTTTGCAGTGTATTGTGCACCTGGAAGAAAGAGCCGTCTTCTGTTCTGCATTGTGTTTCCAATGACTTGCATGGTGCTTGGTCTAGGGTAGGCACTTAATATTTGTATGACTAAATGAGGAAGTGGATAAAATGCTAATAACTCTACTCTTCCTCTAAAATAAACTTTTCCCCTCTCATATCCAATTAATCTTATAAATGAAATTAAAATATACATTAGTATTAAAAATAAAGAATTTTCTGATATGGATACTTGTAACCTAAATCAGAAATGTCAGTAGAGTAAAGCATATTAAAGGGCAGCAGAACTTGCCCCCAAAATGTTTGTTTGGCATAAGAACAACTTTAGGATGATTATTTTTAAGAAAGAGCTATAGGAGAGAAGCTCTGAAAACCCAATAGAAGTTACCATTTCATAAGAAATATTTGTGCTTATAAGAGAAATTTCCATTTGCATCTCTATTATCAGGAAAACAATGTTGATAGAATCTCCAAACACACTTATCAATAAAAGAAAGCAACTTAAATCTGCATGGCCATACTTTTCTTTGAGGTGCTCTGTTTGATAAACTTTCATAACTGGCTTTCCTCCCCACACCCAACACATTCTTTTGGTTTTAAACAGAAGATGATATGTAAGGTGGTGGCTTGGAACATTTCAGGGAGTTAGTTTTCCTGGATATATCACATGTATACAGGAAGTATACATTTTATGAAACTTCTGTTGTTTTTCTCTTGTTTTTTTGTATTTTATTATAGTCAAGAACCTAGAAAGGTAGAGGGATAATTATATTCCCTCCCTTACAATTCCTTTTCCCATTTGTCTATTTCAAAAGCTTCATAAGTATCTTACTAAATTGTTAACAAGATATACATTTCACTTTTGCCAAGCCTGAGCACACATCTTATACTAATCCTAAATCACAAAATGTTAAGTAGAGCAATAATATAAAACTTTGTTCAGTTGAATACACCTCTTGTAATAGGTGAAATATTTGTACCAGTCTAGAAAAAACTCCAAAGACATGTTGTATACTTATTAAAACATGCAAAAAAATATCCAATTGGTGTGTAAACATTTACTATAAAGGTGATAAATTGTTCTGATAAAATTTTGACCAATGCTAAGTATTGACCAAGTAAGTACTGAAGAGAAATCTTTTCTTCCTTTTTCTTTTTTTTGTAACAGAGACAGAGAGAGGGACAGATAGGGATGGACAGACAAGAAGGGAGAGAGATGAGAAGCATCAACCCTTCGTTGTGGCACTGTTGGTCAAATAAATTTGTAAATATGATGTATTGGATATATGTTTATTCACTTTGGGTATGGGAGATAGGCTATAAGCTGGCAAAGTCATTATAGTTTAGTTTTAAGACTAAGCCTTTCCCTCCCTTCTAAAACTAAGGTCTTCTCAAAACTAAGCTTTTCCCCACACCCTTAACTATTGCATAATAGGGGATGGTGCACTCTTATTAAGAATCCCATTTATGCCTCAGATAGTGGCTTTGTATCAGAGACTTCCTTATTTGTGTATAGGCTTGACAGCTTTAATTTTCTACACTATAAAATGAGGCAGACTAGGGGTTTTTGCTCTCTGGGTTCCTGCTATCAGCATTGCAGAGGTCTCCCTGATCCTTTGCCCTCTATGGCAGAAAACCTGCTTTTCCCTTGGCTTTTCTTATGGCTTGCCTGCCTTGGTGAGACACCAATAAACAGAATGGCCCACCATCCTCCTACTCTGCCATTTCTTTACCATCTGCCTGAATTTAATGAGAACCTGCATGTGAATGGCCACGATGGCAGCCCCTGGCCATACAGGCACCTTAGTTGTTCATTGATTGCTTTCTCATATGTGCCTTGACTAGGGGGATATAGCAGAATGAGTGACCCCTTGCTCAAGCCAGTGACCTTAGGCTCAAGCTGGTTAGCCTTGCTCAAACCAGATGAGCCTACACTCAAGCTGGCAACCTTAGGGTTTTGAACTCGGGTTCTCTGCATACCAGACCGATGCTCTATCAGCTGCATCACTGCCTGGTCAGGCTGAAATCTTATCTTCCAACTGGTCCAATAATCAAATCGATATGAGACAGATTTACAGGAGTAAAGAAAATGTAATTTTATATGTATGAAAACCCCTCATACATACAAGGCTCTAAGATAGAAAGGTAAAATGAGGTATGTATGACCCGTAACCATGGCCACCATCACAGCTGACTGGCCTGTGCAAGTTCACATTTGATTCGGGCAGATCATAATACATCAATGGAGCCAAGAACTGGTGGGCCATTTTCCTTTATTCTAGACTCGTACTGACCAACGAGTAAGAAACAAACACACTGGGTACCAAAACCCACTCACATGTTCTCCTGTTCCACAACCAGGAGGATCTTTCTGGTTTTTCCTAGAATCAAAGCCTCCCACCTCTGTTGCCCATCTCCTTCTCTCTGCAGGCCTCCATCTTGGCTGCCTGCCTCCCCTCCAAACACATGGCCTCTCTCTCCTGGAACAGCATGGTCTCCTCCTCTTCAAAATGACCTCCTAGCTCCTTCTTTTAAAACCTTTCAGTGGGACAATCCCTCCCCCATCACACATTAACATAATCAAGCCCCTTCCCAAGCAGGAAGGCAATTATAATATCACCTGGCAATGGCCATTTACGTGGGCAATGCTATTTTTAAAACTCAAAGTGAGCAAAATCAAATAACACAAATTTTACAACTTATTTGCCCAACAAGGTATTTATATATATGCCATTTTGAGCCAACTAATGGGATAAGGGCTTGGGGCATCAGAGTAGTAGAGGACAATTCAAAGGACAGTAAGAAGAGCAGATGTTCAGTAACTAGATGTTTGCCCTGCTATACAGATTGCCCATAAAAACTTATTTCCAGAAATCACTCTTATAAGCAAGGTCCCTGTAAGGCCAGTGGCCACTGCCATGACCATGCAGATTCTCAGTGGATTAGGGAAAGTGGTAAAAGAACTGTGGAGCCAGAAAATGGTGGACCATTCTGTTTATTAAATTCTCATAATGGCAGACGAGCAAACAGGCAGGGAATACCACTTCCCTTTCTCCCATCTCAGGACTCCTCCAGCCTCAGCACTCCCCAGCCAAACAGGCCGGGTGGACATCAGGGCTCCCAAGCCCCAACTTGGTCTCTGGTTCCACAACCCGGACTCATTCTCTGGACTACCCTTCAGAATCATAGACCCTCACTCAGCACTCCCTCCCCCCTTAAAGTCTAAGGAGCCTGGATTCAGGGTCTGTGTGACTGGTGTTAAAAGGAGATCTCTTCTCAGTGGACCTGACAATAAGGGTATTCTTTGAATAGGGGCTGGACACCCAAGGAACCACAGTTCTTTAAACTAAGCCAACACTCACTTTAGTAAAAGCTTAATGTGTATATCCAGATAGACAATGATAAAGTGAAAAAAATATATGTATTTCTTAGGAAGTATGTCTCCAGTATAGGCAAATTCACATTCATGAGAAAGGACAAATTATTTATTTTTGGGACAAAAGGCATCTCATCTATTAATACTGTGTTTCTTCAGTTTTCTCCTTTAGTCAAACTAATTGAAATTAATCTCCAAACAACTAAAAAAAAAAAAGTGAAGTTTCTCACCTCTATTGTAAAGGTGAGAGAACTTGAAAGTGAACTGTTATTCTTTAATTAATGCATTGGCATTGCTCTAGATACTGTGGGTACAAAATAAATAGGTCATCTAAAGTCCTAGACTCCCTGGGACAAGTTGCTGTTCCTATATCATCCAACTCAGGACATTTTTCCAGAACCGGCCTCTGACTTTCTTTCCAAACACAGTTCCTTTTTGGTTTTCTTCAGTTTATGTCCCTGTCCCTCAATGCTCTTTTCTACTTGGTCAGGAGTCAGGAAAGGCTTCATATTTAGGAAAGACTTTCAGCTGAGTTGCAATGAGTGGATATTACTACGCAAGCAGGGAAGGAAGGGCACAGCAGGTTTAGGTAGAGAAACCCCAGTAAACAGACAAAGGTGCCAAACAATATGATTAATTTGGGGAATTTTTAAGCAGTTCAATGTTACTAAAGTGAAATATTTGAGAAGTGATATTATAAGAATGAGAAGTGTGGAGAAAAAAAGCAGGGGCTAAATGATTATTTTATGATATGACGCTGTGTGGACTTTATGAGAAATTAAAGCTGGAGAATGAATCTTAAATCAGTGAGTTTGGTCATGCCCATATGTTTCAGGAAGGAAAATAAAATAAAGATTAAATGGAAGCATTCTGTACCATCATATATCACTTTTGATCATAGAACCCTGTCATCTCCTTTTTCCGTCATGACCTAGTATCAGCCAGCTTCTGCTTGAACGTGTGCCATAAACAGCCCAAGCCATTGTTAGCCAGCTCTGGTTGTCAGATTCTTCTTCATTTGGTTGCGGAAGAATCATACTATGTGAAACTTTCCTAACTCTTTCTAGTTCTGCTCTCTGAAGCAAAACAGAATAAACATTCTCCTGCTACATGACAATTTCTCTTAAAATATTTATTCCCTTCGAAGCATGCTGTGGAAGAAATTCCTACATTGGTCCCGAGATTAGTTTGGGGACTTCTACCATTCTATTATTCTCTGAAGCAAGTGTCATAATAGAAATCTGCAAATACAATAATTAAAATAACAACTGTTCTTTCTGGATTGATGGGCAAGTACCCAATGCTTAGTGTTAATCTTTACAATAACCTTGTAAAGTTGGTATCATTGTTCTACTTCTGTAGATTAGGAAAACAAGGTGAGTTTATGAGAAATTAAACTTAATTAAAATTAAATTAATGCCATATGTGTATAGCTAATAAGTGATGAAGCTAAAATTTAGGTGTAGTGCTATACTCCTATTTCTAAAAGAGAAAGGAAGATCTCTTAAAAAGATAGAAATACCTATAACGTAAAACTCCAAATCACTTAGTATAGTACTGCATCTTGCGTTCAACCTTCTGTAGATTAATTTTACTATACTATTTTAAATAAATTTTAAGAACACATTTTGCACATTGGGTTGGAAAATATTGTGATTTCGTGACTCAATTTTATTTTACCATTTTGATCCCAAACCCAGACCCATAGATTGCACACATTTAGGCATACATTTCTTTACAGATAGTATTGAACTCCTACATTGCTTTAACTTTCTCAGAAAAAAATTTTAAACTTTGTTAGAGTAATTATTTAATATTGTCAGACAAGTCTTGAACATTTGGTCTTTTAACTTTTAATTAATACAGCACAGTAACTTTAATTTCATTTGCCAACAGTTACTTATCTTAGAGCTCTTATATAATTATTATAATTAATGGCTTGTTGATTATTTTGTTACCAAAACAATAATTGATTTTAAACTCTGATAGTGCCTAGTACTTTCTATAGTTTTAGTCCTCTTTGGTGTTCTAGAAACACCAAAATAGTTATATAAAACTATTACAAATAGTTATATAAAATAGTTCCAAATAGTTTTATAAAAAGTTTGAGATTTGTTAGGCCAATTAAAAATGTATGAAAGTTTTGAGAATATCCTCCTATGGGTCATAATACATTTAAATGAAAATTGTTTTAAAAAGTATTGTAGGCCCTGACTGATAGGCTCAGTGGTAGAGCGTCAGCCCAGCATTTGAATGTCCCAGTTCAATTCCAGGTCAGGGCACACAGGAGAAATGCCAATATGCTTCTCCACCCCTCCCCCTTTTGCTTCTCTCTCTGTCTCTCTCTCTTTTTCTGATTGCTCTCCTCCTCCTGCAGCAATGGCTTGATTGGAGTGAGTAGGCCCTGGGCGCTGAGGATGGCTCCATGGCCTCTGCCTGAAGCACTAAGAAGAGCTTGGTTACTGAGCAATGGAGCAATGCCCCAGATGGGCAGAGCATTGTCCTCTAGTGGGCTTGCCAGGTGGATCCCCTTTGGGGCACATGCGGGAGTCTGATTCTGCCTCCCCTCGTCTCACTGAATTAAAAAGAATATTTTAATTTTGAATATCAATTTATTACTATGATATCAAAAGGTCTTTGAAAGATGATTTTAGTAAATGGTAAAAAAATTCTATTCTTAACAAATGCCTAAAAGCCTGGGTTATAAAATCAGTTACATTGAGCTGCTAACTAGTAATGTGATCTCAGGTCATTACCTACCTGCTTTGCAGTATCCTTATTATAAAATAATAATGACAATATGCTACTGACAGATATAATAAACTGAGGTACAAGGTTTAGAGTGGTTAATATTGTCTGTGATTGTGATATGATCATATGTATTAAACTGGAATACTTTTGAGAGTAAAGCAATATTGAAATAATAAAGTATAAAATTTTTGAAATATTTATAAGCCAAAATCATTATATGAGTGAACTTAGTCAAAAACACTTTCAAAATTATAATTACTTCTAAAATATATTTTTAAACATTAAAGTAATATTTTAAAATTTACATAAATGAAGTTATTCTTGATGAATATTCAAATACTTTAGTTCCTTAGGTTTGTATATTTCTAATAGTATTTCACTTGTATTTTTCTGAAAAAAGTTTTTTGCAACATGGTGTTATATTTTTTCACAAAATTGCTGCAGTCTTCTGCAAAGTTACACTTTGTGTTTTAATACATGTTTATAATTTTAATTAATTTTTTCCTTTTCTATTAATTTTAGTGGAGAATGCATTCATTAGAGAGAGCAAAATTCCCACTACCTGCAGAGTAAATCATGCCAAATGAAGGAGAGTCTCAATTTTTATTTTTCTATTACAATATATAAATATTTCAGCACAAATATTTTCATAGTTTATCCTTTTTTTGCCTCTTTTAATTGTTTTTTCTTTTATAATTTTTCAACAAAACAAAACTTGTCAAATTATCTATATTTATAATATTTTTGAATCCTAAAGTTAGATGGTCCTAAACCATAGATGAGTTAATTTTATTGAATTTCACCACAAAAGATTAAGTTTATTCAGTTTATAAAAGGTATTCCAAGAATCTTCCAGGTCAGTATATCACATGAAAAATTATAGAATTTCAAGATTATATTTTACACATTGTTTGAGCTAGTTCCTCACTGATTTTATAAGAATATATTTCAATGTTGCTCTACTTCTGAACTTTTTAATTCAATATTTACAATTACTGAGCTTCAAACATTGAAGATTTTTGATGCTCTAGTCATGAGTGCTTTTACTAAATGTTTCAACTAATTTTCAATTGTAATACAATATACTGTTTTCGAAACACTTCCTACAACATGGTAAGATTGTTGTGTTCTTTACAGAATAGTTCTTCAAGGGCTCAAGTGTTCTCTCTATTCTAACATTCTGTGAATGACAGGAAGCAGAGAGAGAAAGTGCTTACTTCTGCTGCAGATTTTTTATTCAACATCTGCTTTGTCCAAAAAATATATATATATACAGTTTTCTTCATTATAATGGTGTATGTGCATCTTTATAGCCTCTGATTCTTTTTTGATTGATAGAATATTACAAATTATGTAGACACAATTATAATTTTGTGTTGTGTTAAAAGCAGTTTCAAATAAATTTCTGACTTAAGGATTTCTTAATGTGACAAACTTGTTTTGCCATGACAATCTGATCCACCAAAATATTTATTCATGCTATTATTACAAAATTAATTTATCTTTAATGTTGAACTTTTAAACTGAAACAGAGCATCTACAATGATTACAGATGTTTCACCTTTAAGAAAATTAATGTATAAAACTTTTTAGTTCATAAATTAGATAAAAATTAACATTTAATTAATTTTCTTTTTTTTAATTTTTAAAAATGTGTTTTTTATTATTCATTTTAGAGAGGAGAGGGAGAGACAGAGGGAGAGAGAGAGAGGAGAGACAGAGAGAGAGAAGCGGGGGAGGAACTGGAAGAATCAACTCCTATATGTGCCTTGACCAGGCAAGCCCAGGGTTTTGAACCGGCGACCTCAGCATTTCCAGGTCGACACTTTATCCACTGCGCCACCACAGGTCAGGCCCTAATTTTCTATCTTAAGTATGTGAAGACCCTGATACGAAACAGCATGATTTAATTTGAAATTGTTCTTTGCAATGTAACCAACATATTAAAAACATTATTTTACTTTTTTGGCATGTCCACAGAATAACTTGAAACTGGAAGAATATTATTTGATATAAAAACTCATATTTTCTCTACTGTTATGTAAACACTCCTGTGGTCATGTGTCCTTGTCAACTTTGGGCAGTGTCCTCTGAAAATATCTACTAAGCCTTGAAGTACGTGTTGATGCTTCTTAAGCAGATTAATGTTTTCTAACTTTCAGGTGGTCAGTAATATTGCTACAGCCCCCATCGGGATCTATAGTGGAAAGTAAATGTCCACACACATTTTACACATATTTCATGGTCATCAGTTTTCATAAGAAACGGAATCCAGTATCTAAATTTTTACTGTGTCTGTAGTTTTCAAAGTAACTCTTTATTGATGAAAGGGTTTGTTGAAAAATAAAAATCATCTCCGAACTATAAAATTAATGGTTGGAGATTTATGCATTACAATACCATAAAGTAGTGAGAACATTTAGGCCATTTTCTCTAAGCGCTACTGTAGGACTGCTCTGCTTCCACTTCCCACGCATATTTTACAGGCACTTAATCTCTTATTACCCACGGTTCCTCCTGGCTTTGCCAGTTGGTGGCCAATTAGCTTTGTGTATTTTAGAAGCCATAGAACAGCCCATGGTATAACTGGCTGGTGGATCAAGGAGCTAGCAGGGACAGTAGTGACAAGTACTTATCCCACCACAATTGAGACTTAAAAGAGTTACTTGTCCCTAAACTCTCTTGTCCCAGTGCATTTAATTTTATTAACATTCTATCTGCATTCACAATTTGAAAGGGGGTATAAGTTATTTTGCATCTGAAAGTCAGGGAAAGAAGGATAATTTAATGCTCTTTATAGTTAAATTTCCACAACACATTAAGATAAAAATTATATTTCACACATTACCAAACCTATCTCGTCATGTTTTAAAGCAATTAACAATTAATACTTATTCTAAGTCCCTTATATTTCCATATCAATTTTAGACTCAACTTGCATACACACACACACACATGCACACACACACACATACACACATACACACACACACACCTGCTAAAATTTTGATTGAGAGGATGAATTTATACACCAATGTGAAGTCAATTGATACTTTAACAATATTAAGTCTTCTGATCCATGAGCAAGAAAAATTTCTCTATGTACTTAAGGCTTTAATTTTTTCACCAGTTTTGTAGTTTTATTTATTTATTTTTTTTATTTTAGTGAGAGAAGGGGAGGCAGAGAAACAGATTCCCATATGGTTCCCCACCGAGATCCACCCCGCAAGCCCACTAAGGGTGACGCTCTGCCCATCTGGGTCTATTACTCCATTGCTCAGCAATGGAGCCATATTTTAGCACCTGAGTCAGAGGACAATTCACTTGAACTAATTAAGCCATGGCTGCAGGAGGGAAAGAGAGAGAGATAGAGAGAGAGAAAGAAAGAAGAAGGATGGATAGAGAAACAGATGGTCACGTTTCCATTCCCTGACCGGGAATGGAACCCAGGACATTCACACACTGGGCCGATGCTCTACCACTGAGCCAACCAGCCAGAGCCTGTAGCTTTCTTTACACAGGTGTTCTTGCACATCTATAAAATCTATAGTGATGTCCCCTCTCTAATTTCTACTATTGGTAATTTGTGTCTCTTGTTTTTTAATATAATTAGTCTGCCAAGAAGCTTATGAATTTTATTGATTTTCTCAAAGAACTAGTTTTTGATATAATTAATTTTTAATACTATTTTCCTATTTTCTGTTTCATTAATTTATGGTCTTTATGCATTGACTTACATTTTTTAACTATTTCCTTTCTTCTGCTTGCTCTGAATTTTATTTGTTCTCTCAAGTTTCTTAAAGTAAATGCTAAAGTCACTGATAGAAAACTTTTCCACTTAAGCATTTGATACTATGTATGTCCCCTATTTACTAATCTAGTAAGATCACACACATTCTGATATGTTTCAAAAGTGTTTTTTAATTTCTGTTTTATTCTCTTCTCATGACATTACCAAAATTCATGTATTATAACTGTTCTTATAACTCTGTGTGGGTGGACGTGTGTGTGTGTGTGTTTTATTCAATTGTTCAAGGAGACCTGAAATTGGAACTAATACCGTATTAAATAAAGTAAGGATAGAGAAATTTGCCTTTAATCTGACATGAGTTTTAAAGAAGGAGATGCTGTAATCTTTTTTATAACCCCTCGAGTGGCAGAAATGATTGATAGGGCTAAACTCTAATCATAGGTTTCCTACTGCAATTGCGGAGGGTTAGTAATCAGATACAGTACTTTAAATAACAGCATTAAATAGCCAGGGGGCACAAATCCTAACACTACAAAGTTTTGCAAACTTTATAATCTAGGCTAATATGTAAAATTTATTTCTTTAAAAAGTCCATACAGATTTTAGTGGAACTAGTTTTAATAAACTTACTTTTTCTCATGAGAAAGAAAGTCATCAAAATACAGGCTGTAACTTTCAAGGTATAAAGAGGATAAACTGATCAAAGTGATCCAACAACAAAATGTCCACTTCTGATTACGCAACATTGGATAACTGTGTTTGATTTATTTTAATAGTTTATTTACTTAGATTTATTTACTTTGTAGGAAGAGAAGTGGGTGTGCCATCATTACATTTGGCTTTAAACTCAAGCTTACATTTATATTTTTCATGGAAAATTAATGTGCTTAAATGGAAATTTTCTTTATAGAAAACACCAGTGAAACTATATCCATTTCTTGAGGGGAAAAAATGACAAAAGTCTGTATTTGAACATGAGTATGTTACAGGAAGTCAAGCATCGCTTGTAGGGATATTAAGTCAATCATCCAATTCTCTTGTCTTCTGATGGCCCCACAACAGTGACCTTGGAATGAGAGTAAACTTGAAATCCTTTAGCTTTCTCCGGATGGTCCAAAGTGGTCCAGGCCTGAGATTTCCCTTTGTTATGCCAATAAACATGCTGAGCAGTTCTGGAAAATTAACTCTCATATCATCCCTGTCCTGGCCTTGCATATTTGGGGACCAGTGAAAACATAAAATTAATTTATTAGATACTTCTCTGAACCACAAAAGTTGAAAAGCCAAGAGAACCAGCTCTGAGGTAGTTCTGCAAATTCTGAATGAGGAGAGACCACCATAAGCCACATAAGTGAACAGTCTCTCAGGACAACTTTTCATTCACCAGCTGGTCTGAAAATAATTAGTCTCAAGTGCTGTATGCACAAAAGCCATAAAAATGTTCATTCTGCAGTGCGCTTACTGTATTCTTCATTAACTTCCAGGTGTCTCAGCACTTTTAATTAGAAGATCTCAATACCTGTATATTATATTTAAAAACAAGTTCAGAAAGACTTTCCTGAGTATAGTAGGGAAGTTGAATTCACTTAAAAATAAATTCTACCCCTCCAAAATTTTTAGCTATAGTGTTGTTAAGGACTTAAAATGCTGCCATATTGTAAAACTGGCTGCCACAAGCCAATTCTCTAAACTAAAATGCCAGCAGTGTTTATAGTTGGTAACTATGTGTCTGACATCACCTCTTCTAATCTGTGTGGGCCACACTGCCACACTGTTCAAAGGGCACATAGACATGCTCAAGTAGTCCCAACCCTCTGTGATGCCGGAATGAAGAGATGATTACATTGTACACTTTATTTTTTCATGTAGCATACTTTTTTAAACAATTATAAAAGTGCGTCATAGTTTTACAAAATTTAAAGAATCTTAAAAAACAGAAACAGGAACAAAGAGCTCCTCATGGCTCCCACAATTTAGGGCCAAAAGAATCACTGAAATTACTTTTTTGTGTATTCAATTATAAAATGAACAGAACATATTTATGTATATCAGCGGTGTTTTTTTTTTTTTTTAAAGAAATTAGAATGAACTGTATTTAACCATAATTTATATGGGCTGAGGAGATAAACTGAAGGCATTTTCTCAGGTTTTACTTAATCTCAAAAGCTCAGAAAAATATCAGAAAGTCTTAACAAAGTTTTATAAAATGTTTCATATGACCTGAAACATCATGGGATTATACATTTACTCTCGGTTATTTATGCAAAACAAACAAACCCCACCCCCCAAAAAAATCTAATGGAAAGTTGTTCTCTAATGAAAAAGTAGTTTTACTGTATTTTATATGGGTTTATTTTTGGCAAGTCATCCCATTACTAGAAATTACCCTCAACAGTCTGTTATTTTGTTAAAGATTTTATTTATTGATTTTACAGAACAAGGAGGGGGTGGAGAGTGAGAAGTATCAACTCATATGTGCTTCACTTTAGTTGTTCATTGATTGCGTAGTGTATGTGCCTTGACCGGGCAAGCCACAGGTTTTGAATGGGCAACTTCAGCATTCCAGGTCGATGCCCTATCTGCTGCGCCACCATGGGTCAGGCTACCCTCAACAATCTTTTAAAATGGTTTTATTATCTTCACTTATATGTTTTAACTTGGTACACACACAATATGGTCCTAGCACCAATTTGTTTTTCATGCATTTGTTTAACTGGGCTCCCCTCTCTCCCCAATTATATAATGAGTATCTTCTCACAGCGAAAAGAGAAAACAGTTGCATGACTATTTACATATGTGGGTTTGGTTTTGTTCCTAGCTCTAAAGTTCAGACAGCTGCTGGCATGGCCTGAATAGCAAAGGACTCCTAACATTTGGGGAACGGAGGTGGGAATTTTAATTTTAAAACTGAGTTTTTTCCACTCCAAAAAACCCCCCAAAAACGATACCACTGAAACTATCACTTGATGCCTTACTCTATTATCCTATTAACTCCTCTCCCCATAGAAGAAAGCAGTAGAAGGTTTATAAGGAGTTAACAGCCATATTATTTTGGATACCACTTTTCATTAGTTAAATATATGAGAGTTCTGTCTAGATACCTACATTCTAGTTATCTATCTATTATTTGGACTGATAGGACAAGTAACTTCTCTTGGTTACTCTTAGGATAACAATATTGCTTAATCTCTTGTAGCCAGACACTCTTGATTGTTAATGTTCCTCTTTTCCAAATTAATAGAGAGCTGACTTTGCTCAGACTGTCATCCTGAGTAATTACCAGAATTCTGGTAGGAACAAGAATTGGTTCAGAATTTCAGAAGCAAAGGATAATAAAATGATGCTGAGATACTGACCTCATCAGAGAGGACTTTGATGTTGTGTTTATAATTTAGGATTTCATCCTAAAGGCAATGGAGTATCTCTGCAGAATTTTATACCAGGAAACATGATCATTGGCATGTTAGCGGGCCACTGGTAGAAGTATGGAGAATACTGTTTAACGAGGACAAGGCCAGATGAGAAAGCTGAATTAGAAAACAATAGTGGTAGTCCCACTAAGAGGTGGGGAAGAGGGCATGACTGAGAAACAAAGGAGATAAGAAGGAAAGATTTATTTGCCAGTTGTGAGTGTGGGAGAGTTTGGTAGAGGTTGGCAGTGTGGCAGAAACAGAGTATAACATCATCTCTCACTATTTAAGTTTCAGGCGTGTATTCCGGACCATTAAAATTCCTTATACATGGCAGCCAGCAAAAATGATATTCAAGAAAAAAAATGCCCCAAAAGTTCAGGACATGAGATGATTTCTTGAGATCTGATTTTAAAAGAAATCACCATCATTTTGTAGTTGAAAAATAACTCTTAAGCAACCAAGATGTCCTTCAATAGGTAAATTGATAAGCAAATTGTGGTACATTCAGACAATGAAATATTATTCAGTTAATAAAAAATGAGCTGATGAGCCATGGAAGGTCATAGAGAAACTTTAAATGTATATAGCTATGTGAAAGAAGGCAATCTGAAGAGGCTGTGTAATTTATGATTCCAACTATAGAACATTCTGAAAAAGGCAGAACTAGAGAGACAGTAGAAAGCTCAGTGGTTGCCAGAGTTCAGAGGGAGAGGGACTGAGATGCATAGATGGAGCACAGGACATTTTGGGGCAGTAAAACTACTCTGTTTGATACAGTAATGGTGGATATGTGGCATTATTCATTTGTCAAAACCCATAGAACTGTGCAAGATAAAGAGAGAACCTTAATGTAAACTATGGACTTGAGTTAATAATGTTTCACAATTGATTCATCAGTCTTAACAAATGTGTCACACCAATACCAGATGTTAATGACAGGGGGAATTGTGTGTGTGTGTGTGTGTGTGTGTGTGTGTGTGTGTGTGTGTGTGTGTGTATGTGCTGGGGGGGCCTATTGGAACTCTGTAGTTTCTGTGTAATTTTTCTGTAAGCATAAACCTGCTCTGAAAAGAAAGTAAATTGAAGAAGAAAACCTCTCCTTCAAATAAATCAATTCAGAGTAATATTAGTTAATCAAATATTTTTATTCAAAGCAGGCAAGTTTGGTCACAAGATTCTTGGCCCACAAAGCATCCTTCAACAATAGATATTCTAACTTTACTGTTTCATTTCTTTTTCTTAATAAGGAACAGAAACTCCCCTGAGCTTCATATGTAGTCTAATATTGCTCACGAGGTCAAGCCCAGTATCTGTAGAGAGTTCAATTGATAAACTTCCATCTGACACCGGGATTCTCCTTCTGACCTATTACAAAACAATATTTAGTTTTCTCTTCTTCATATCCTGCATTCAAAATCCTGAAAACATTTGTAACCCCCATCATGTGCAGTATTCACTTCTAGATGTTACCATCGTATCTAGTATTAGTCAAATTCTAAAGACTAGAAAACCATCCCATTGAGAAGGTGACATTTCCTTTACAAAGAACTGCTTCTACACAAGTATGTGAACTACGTTATTGATTGCTTCTCACTGTGGCCCTCCACTTGATGATTTTAAAGGTTCCCAAGTATTTCTAAAAAATGTTTATTTTGGTGATAGCCACAATAAATCTATGTATAGGCCTATAGACTAATATATATGAGATACTCTGACAGTCAAACATGTACATTCCTTCAAAGTTAGTTACTGATCAGTATCACATTTAAAATAATGATCTAATACACATATCTTGAAATTGTTATTTAAAGTCAGATTTCTAGCCAGTATCATTTCTTTTTATCTAAATACTTTCAGCCAAACATAGTATTACTCAGTTGGATTAAACACTTTATTTTCCAGGCATAATTATAAATGACATAGCCATTGCTTAAATGTAATGTACTCTTATATGGAGAAAATGCTAAGACTGATCAAAAAACTTTAGATGGGTATTCCTGTGGAGATTCTACAGAAATGCTTTGAATAATGGAAGCATGTTAAAACACATTATAGTCTATTTTATTGTAAGGAAATGATACTTATTTATATTATACTGGGTTGGCTTGTTAAAATCTTGTTCTTTTCTTTATAGTTGTGTCATAATAAAAATGTTATAGAAATAAAAAACTCATAAGGGGGAAAAATAATGTTTTTCTCACCTTATAAATGACGCTAGAAACAATAAAATGTTAAAAATAAGGCGTGAATTTAAATGTTTAAACTTAACAGATACTGATGTTAATATGCCTACATTATTGAGGTATTTCTTAGTGCCTCTCAAACATTTTATTTAATTCTGAAGGCCCACATACTAATTCAATTAGACCTCATTTATTTATTTGTTTTTAGTAATCTTAAAGTTACCAGATATTTATCAGTATCAGAAATATTGCCAATATTTTATCACAATACTATGACAATGCTTGATCTGTTTTGCCAATTTATGCCTGAGGAAAGATGAAGCCTCAATTGACAATTTAGCTTTTCCCCTCTCTCCGGTTTTCCATCAAATAATGAATGCACATGAGAAAGATGTTTTAACAAATCAGCAAATCACATGCACATAGGAAGAGTTTAGCTTTACATTTTGCTTCTACTTGCAGCTGCTAGAGAAGGGACATACATGTTGGCTAGGTCTCCTGTGCCTTCCCTTAATTCTCTAATCTGGTTGGCTGGTTCAGCTCTCAGGTATGGATTTTCCAGAACTCTTCTCAACAGAAGTTGACAGATTTAGTAAATAAAAATACAGGACAACCAGTTAGATTTGAATTGATTTTTTTCAGTATAATTGTGCCCCAAATACTGCACAAAACACATCTAAAAATTATTGGTCTGCACTTCAGATTGAACTGGGCATCCTGTATATATATCTGGCAGCCCTCCTTAGCACAGCTAAGTTAGAAACCTTTGCCTGCTTCCCCCACATTGAAAAAGGTCATACATGTTGTGGGATCTTATGTAGCCTTGGGAGGGTCGGTCACTTGCTGGCATGCAGAGATGTAGTTTCTTTGGCCTTCAAGGGTCTGTGGTCTTCTAGCAATAACTGAGATACGAGAAGTCATGTAGATGTTTAGTGTGAACAGGATAGTAAATGTACATATTTGGTTAGTAAAATTTGGATAGTATTACAATGTAATATTTATGTTCTTCTATTTTCATGAGTGTGCTTTGCTTGAGGGAGGGATGTGTGTGTGATGTATCAGTAATGACACTGAACTCTGGGTAGCTTGTTTTGTTTACAGGCACACTTTATGGTCAAAGGCAACAAAGAACAGTGCTTTCTCCCCTAAAAAGTCTTTTCATCTTGGTTTTGTCTTGCTATAACCTGGCTGCCTTGTAAGAAAGGAAATCCCAAAGAGTATTTGCCTGCATCAATTGGTTAAAAATGGCTTCAATAATGTGAGCACTTACAAGTTTGCTCCAATCCTATAATTCATGTTAGTTTTTCTTTAAAGGTCCTTTAGTTCACCAGGCATTTTCTAAAGTGCAATCAGTGAGCCAGAGGCATTTACGGAGGGTGCCTGATCAGTAGTGTCCATCTCACAGATTAGCAGTCTTTTACTGGCCTCCTGATCTAGGGGCCCTCTTAATCTGACTATTCCTTTATAAATGAGTCCTTTTATCAGGTAGATCAGAAAGTACATGTTCTATAAACTGATGGATATATCCTCTGCTTTTCAGTAAACCAGTTCTCCTTCATCCATATGCTCACCGCTGTTCGGGCCAGCATTTCCTGGCAAATTGTTTTTTGTTTTTTTGTTTTTTTTTTTTAAATTTGATAATATTGCTGCCAGGTTATTAAATGTGTAAGTTAGTTTGTTTCGGTGTTTTCAGTTACAAAGAATTGTTTACTACAATTTCGATTCAGCACATTTAGAAAATATTTGATTCAACCAAGTTTTTTATTTTTATCTTGGTGGCAGGATCTACTCTTGTTGGTTCATGGAATCTGGTTTCCCCACCCTCTGTGTCCGTGGGGGTTTCTCTAAAACAGTTAGTGGGGCTACATCCGAACATGCCGAAACTTTTCTACTGGGGCAGGCTGATGTCTACTAATTTAATCATACTCTTTTTATTTTTAGGACTCTTACTGAAGCCTAATATGCACACACAAAAGCACATACAGTTCTAAGTGTACAGTTTTCTTTTCACAAAAATATCCCACAATATAAATAAATTTTCACAAAGTAAGCATTACCAGCTCCTCAGAAGTTCCTCGCTCCTGTGCTCCCTTTAAGTCACTACTGTAACTGCTGAAACTCCATTTTTTAAACATGACCTTTTCTTTTTACTGTCCATCCGCTCCCTTCTTTAATCTTCAAGCCAGTGGTTCTCAAAGTGTGAGCCAGGGCGCACTGGTGTGCCCTAGATTTCCAGGTGCGCCCTATGGTATTCCAGAGAAATTAGTGCCTGTTGGGGACCAAAAACTCAACAGGGTTTTTAGAGTTTAGATTTTGGGGGGACAGAGGCATGGGGATTTGGCTGTAAGCTGCCAGTCTGCCCAACCCCCCACCTCACTCGCCTGATTAGGTTGCAAAAGGCTGATAAGCTGTGGTGTTAGATTGTTTACACTACCCCCATGTTCCCTGGAAAGACTGAAGGCAAGTTTCTTCTGTCCTTTGTTTGGTGTAAAGTTAAGATGATATGTATGGTGGAGGTTTTGGATTGATGATTAAACATAAAGAATTATCTCTTGAAGCCTTTTGGATTTCTTTAAAAGAAGAATATGTGGCAATATCTAAAAAAGCTTTGAACATTTTACTACAATTTTCAACATCCTATTTATGTGAATTAGGATATTCTACCCTCAACACAATTAAGAATAAAAAGAGAGGAATTCTTCAATGTATTGATGAGGAAATGAGAGTTTGCCTTTCAAATATATGCCCAAACATTGAAGAAATCACTAAGACACCTCAGGCTCATGTTAATCATAAACACAGGAATGAAAAAACTTAACGCGGACCTGGCCAGTTGGCTCAGTGGTAGAGCGTCGGCCTGGTGTGCGGAAGTCCCGGGTTTGATTTCAGGCCAGGGCACAAGGAGAAGCGCCCATCTGCTTCTCCACCCCTCCCTCTCTCCTTCCTCTCTGTCTCTTTCTTCCCTTCCTGCAGCCAAGGCTCCATTGGAGCAAAGATGGCCCGGGTGCTGGGGATGGCTCCATGGCCTCTGCCTCAGGCACTAGAGTGGCTCTGGTCACAACAGAGTGACGCCCCAGATGGGCAGAGCATCGCTCCCTGGTGGGTGTGCCAGGTGGATCCCCGTCAGGCGCATGTAGGAGTCTGTCTGACTGCCTCCCTGTTTCTAGCTTCAGAAAAATACAAAACAAAACAAAACAAAACAAAAAAACAACTTAACGCATTTGTGCCAGAACCTGCTGAATTTACTAAATCTTACTAAGAATGTATCTATATATATAAAAAGATAACATTTTTGTTGTTTTTAAAATTTTTTAACCCTCTTTTTTACAAATTGTAAAAAGCATAACTCAAAAACTGTAACATAAAAATGTTTGGGTTTTTTTGTATTTTTTCCAAAGTTAGAAGCAGGGAGGCAGACAGACAGATTCCCTCCCACATGCATACGCCTGACCGGGATCCACCGGGCATGCCCAACAGGGGGTGATGCTCTGCCCATCTGGGGCATTGCTTTCTTGTGGTTGGAGCTACTCTAGTGCCTGAGGCAGAGGTCATGGATGTGTCCTCAGCCCAGGGTCACTTTGCTTCAATGGAGCCTTGGCTGTGGGAGGGGAAGAGAGAGAGAGAGAGAGAGAGGGAGAGGGAGAAGAGTGGAGAAGCAGATGGGCGCCTCCTGTGTGCCCTGACTGGGAATTGAACCCAGGACTTCCACAAGCCGGGCTGATACTCTACCACTAAGCAAACCGGCCAGGGCAAAAATGCTTTTTAATGTGAGAATAAATATAATTTTGTTGTATTTATTTCATTTAATTACTATAAAAGTACTCTTGGACTTTATATATTTTTTCTTTAATATTTGACTTAATTATTATAACATATTTCTCAGAAATTTGTATATACTGTGCCTACAATTATTTGTAGAATTTTACATGCACTCTGACTTCAAAAAGTTTGAGAACCTCTGCATTAAGCACTTGGGACATTAGATTCTGGTCAGAATCAAACTGACATTAGAACAAAGCCTCAGGTCTGTTGACACAGAAACAGTTTCCATCAAGCTAAAGATAACATCTTGATTTCAGTTGTGTTTCAGGCCCAACCAATCAGAAGAGCCCATGATCCCAACTCCTTCAGCCACCATGTTTAATGATTTGTCTCTTCTATAACCCATCCCCTGGAAGCCATTGGGGTCTTTTAGCATTAGCTTATCTCTGGCTCTGGTCTTGGCACTATTTCTTCAATTAATAAACCTTGACTTTCTTTGATGCAAACTCCTGTTTGCATCTGATTGAGCTTTGATGCGTACTGGTAAGTGGACTCCTTTGGTCAAGTAATACTATGCCCCACCAAGGGTAGCTAATGTTCTTATTTGTAGGAGCATAGAATAGTTTTGCCTAATTTTGAAGTTTATATAAATGGACATACTTTTTGTGTCTAGTGTCTTTTGCTTAACATTATTTTTATGAAATTAATCCACACTGTTGCATAAATTATAGTTTATTCACTCTCATCGCTGTATAATGTTGTATTTTGTGACTATATCACAATTTATACATTCAACAGTTGACAAACATTTGGATTATAATGCTATGAAAATTATTTTGCACATCTATTTTGAATATTACACATTTCTTTTAGTATAAACTGAGAAGAAAAATTTTTGAACTCTGATTTAATTTTAAAATACTCATTAGGATTAAGATTATTGAGGTTCCCAAAGCTTATAATATGATTGGAATTTTGGAGCATTATAAACCTTAAAAATCTGGCTGTAACTTTAGAGCTGGCAACAGAAAACCATGCAGGTGAATTAGACAAACATGATGCTTAAAAAAATGTCTTAACCTGATTCACGTCACCTAAACTCTCTATTAAAAAATCATAACAACATAATTGCTATTATTTTGCAAGGTTGGCATGGTGATCAAAAATTTATTTTTGTTTATGTATGTAAGTAAAAACTTTATCAGTTATAATGTATATCAAGTGTGTACAGCATTATCTTTGGCTTTCTAAGCATCTTACAAAAAATAAATGATAAGTAGATAGATGGATTGATAGATCTGAATACTCACCTTGTGAGTTTATTTAATTCAAGAACTATTTATAATCAACACTAAAAATCCACATGTTAATCCTGAGATGTCAACAGAAAATACTTCTATATACTCATGTCCAGGTTTGGTAATTTCCATTCAAATAGCCCATTTATCCTGCTTAGAGCCAACCTCCGTCTGACATACTTGAATCATTTCTAGATATATAATTTACATAACTTACTTCTTGAACACAGTCTACCCAGCTAATCTCTTAAACACAGATCAATAAATCCTGCTTAGTATATGTCCTTGAGCTTCTTTTCTGCCTCATACTCTACCAATCCAACACATCTTGTCCTTCACATTATTGCTCATAATGTTTGTTTTAATTTACCTCTTCCAGTGACTTACCAAAGAATGATTTAATTGCAATTTTATTTATAGTTCTAATATAACCTTAAATTCTCAAGGACTTAAAAGTCATTGTCCCCAGTTGTACCAGTTCATGCTCCAATTTCAGGCTCCATAATTCTTTCTTGTAGTCCAGTAGGGATGTTTTATTTATGCTCACTTTTCTAGGTGCCGTTTATTCCCTGGTATTCACTGGGGACATAAGTACTGCCAAAACCCTTTAGGGACATGGTGGTGGGGAGAGGGTGACAGATGAATGCAAAGCTAAGGTCAGGCTTGTCAATCTCGGCAAAGGCTCCAGAGCTAATAGATTCTAAATTGGCTGGTTTAACATGGGTACAAAAAGAGAAAATTGGTGTAGGTATACAGCTTTAAATAGGAAAGAGACATACGCAGAATAAAGGAGGGGAGAGTATCAGATTTCTTATTAAAGAAATTCACCAACATGTCAGAACCTTAGAAATAGTAGGACAGCAGGAGGTGGCATGTAAGAATGGGATGAATGGGATGTTAAGGCAATGTAAGAATATAACAACTGGGTAACTAAGAACGTAGCAAGTCTGACTTGACACCGAACTGGATAAATACTCCAGTAACGCTTTTAATATTTCCTGCTTCCCAACTAGTATCATTCAGTACATATAATAGAGGTTAAATATACAAAAGAAGAGTTTAGTGGCCATTTTTGCCAAGTTTAAAAGGATCAAGAGACAAGGAGCCAGGTAGACAGACCCTTAGTCAGCTTAATATGTCATTAGAACCAGTCTTAGCTCTCTGGCCTATGTCACTTAAGTTAACAAATACATCATTAAAAGGGTCACGATTCAGCCTGGAAATGACAGATTATTGCCTTCCTAGTCCTACCTCCCTACTCTGTGTTCTCTCACGTGCTTCTAAAAATTTAGTGCTGGCAGCAAAAGTGGATATACAATTCTTTTTTATTTTATTTTTTTGCCTCTGAACTAGACTGTGGCTCAAGATCCTTTTTTAAATAAGAGTATTCAAAATCATAATTACTATATTTATGCTGCCAAAAAAAATCATAGGAATGCTTTATTTAGAATAATTTAATCTGGGTAATAACAAATTTTATTATTATTTTATAGGCCAAATATTTGAAAAGAAAATAAATACTGGCCTAAATGAATGTCTTTTATAATACACACTATTTATGTTTACTATTTTAATGAAATATGAAGTAAAAGAAACTTAAGACTTTATATAACAAGTTTACATAGTCCCTGAAGAAAATGTAATAAAGGGAAAAGCAAGTTCAAGTTTACAAAGGAGTAAAATAATTAGAAGCTAATAGAAGGAAGTGAATTTCATTGATGACTACCTCACTGAACGGAGTCTTCACAAATTCACTATCCTTTTTTTTAAGATTTTACTTATTCACTTTTCAGAGAGAGAGGAGAGAGAGATAAAGAGAGAGAGAGAGAAAGCAAGAAAGAGAAAGAGAAAGAAAAGGGGGGAGGAGCAGAAAGCATCAACTCCCATATGTGCCTTGATTAGGCAAGCCCAGGGTTTCGAACCAGCAACCTCAGCATTCCAGGTCAATGCTTTATCCACTGCACCACCACAGGTTAGGCTCACTATCCCTTCTCACTGTGTGTGCTGCTCTGTGTGTATACGCATTGGGTGCCCAGTACACACTTATGCAACATAGTAAAAGAATGGTAATAGCAAACATGATAAAATTTTAGAGCTGAAGGAGATATTAGAGATTATCTACTCCTCCTAGTGTTTCATTTTAGGACAATGTGACCCAGAGTGTTTGAATGACATGTCTAAAATTAGACAATTTGGAAGTAGCAAAATGAATCCATTTTGACAAAAAGTTACAGAAGTTTCAAGGGAGAAATGAATAGAAACTAAGGAGTTTGAGTGGTGGTTTTTAGGCTTTTTGAGAGGCAAATGTTATTGTTTATTTAGCATGAAATCTATTTGTTCTAACTTCAAAATGATCCTTTTCCTCATTAAGAGGAGGGAAAAAGGAAGTGAGAATTGGAGTTAGGGGTGAAGGGAGAGTGATGAGAACAGAAAGGGGAAGATTTTATGGTCAACCTGAGAGTAGCAGATGGGCCACGTTTGCAGTGATTCTTTCATGGATCTTGGACTTCAGACGTGGAAATGTTATGGGCAATGTGTTGTTTATACAGGGATACGTCCCACGATCTTAATGGAAATTAGCTAGTTTTGATTATGGCATGTCTTCCTCGTTTAAAAGGATATTTAGCATATAAGACAGTTTCTAGCAAGATTGCTTTTTGGTTAAAAAACCTATATTAAAAAAAGAGCTACTTGTAACAAAAACATAACACTAACAATTCTTCCTTTAGTTTCTCATTCTTTTTATAATCTCCAATTATATCACAATTCAGGATATCACACACACACTTTAATCATTACCTTTGTCACTTGGACAAGCTTTAAGAAGATTTTTTTTTATAAAGATAGAGTGACAGTCAGAGAGAGGAATAGATAGGGACAGACAGACAATAACAGAGAGAGATGAGAAGCATTAATCATCAGTTTCTTGTTGCGACACCTTAGTTGTTCACTGATTGCTTTCTCATGTGCCTTGACTGAAGGCCTTTAGCAGACTGAGTAACCCCTTGCTCAAGCCAGCGACCTTGGGTCCAAGCTGGTGAGCTTTGCTCAAGCCAGATAAGCCCGCGCTCAAGCTGGTGACCTCGGGGTCTTGAACCTGGGTTCTCCACATCCCAGTCCGACGCTCTATCCACTATGCCACCGCCTGGTCAGGCACACAAGCTTTAATATAAAAACAAAAAAGACTTAGTTTTCTTCATTTTCCTGCTAGAAATGTCAGAGGGCTAATTCTTTAGTTTCACATAAGAAGAGTCAGCTATCAAATAGTTAATATTAAGCACTTTTTTTTTTTTTGTCCAGAAAGTGGGAAAACAGTCTGAAACATGTATGGCAAAACCTCAAAGACACTGCTAAAATAGCAGTGGTTTAAAGAAAAGTCAATAAATCCATTCATCAATTCCACTGGCACCTAAATACCACTGTTCACAAACATAATTGGACACAGGGAATGTAGTTTCCAGACTAACTCAGAAGTTACTTGAAAAATAGCCTTTCATCATTTCATAGTTAACAGCAAACGTTTGATAGTACAACTCTGGAAAATGAGCAAGTGAGAAAAAGAGAATCTAATAGTTTAAACAGTTTAAACTGCACTGAGGTGCACAGTAAAGGGCTATAAAAAACTGAGAAGAAATATTTAGGTATAGAGTATCAGGACATCAGAGGAGGATGTGAAGACAGTAGACAACTTTTACACAAGGCAGTCCCATGTTGTCCTTCCTATTTAGGGCAACCGAACACAGCAAGGAGTGAGTAGCTCAGAGCAGCCTTGCTTTTCAGAGAAGGGGTTTGGGCATCACTCTGGCCTCTTAATTTAGTAGGCTGTCAGCCTAAGAGGATCAGAATGCAAAATTCCAATGGAAAAGAGGTTTTTCAAGGCTAAACTATTTATGCTTTCAAGCTGCGACCCATTTCCCTACAAAGAAGCAACTAAAACATGCTTGGATCTGTTTTCACACCAAATACAGTTTAACTTAGAAATCTTGATTCATTTACTAAAACGTTAAGTAAGCCTCTTCTATTTGCAAGCAGTTTCCTACATAATAGGGGCATATATGTGAAAATCATCTGATTTGTGTCCTCAAGGCACGTACTTTCTGATAGCAAAGAAGACATATGCATAAGTAATTAAAAAATTAAAAGACTAAGTCAAAAGTGATGGACACATGAAAGTGACAGACACATGCTCTTCAAGTTCATTTATTCAACCATTCAACAGTGTTTACTGCACATTTTTTACATAGCATCTGGGAAGGTGTTGGGGATATAGTGGGGAGAAATGTCCACAGTCATGGAGTACGTACTGAGGAAACACAGACAACAAAGAAATAAACATAATGTGATAGTTCGTGCATGGTAAATACTTCCCAACAAAATAAAAGCAGCGAAGGCTGATGGGGGTGTTGGCAAGAATGCTGGGGGTGAGATTTGCTATTTTCAGGATGGTGGTTCAGGAGAGAGAGACAGAGAGGAAGAGAGAAAGGGAAAAAGAGACTGAGAGTGAGCAAAGAAAGAAGGTACTCAGGAAGGGAACACATATTGGTTGGGCACAGAGGTTGAACTTGAACTCAGATTCAGGTTGCATTGAGAGGTCAGGAAGTCTAGGTGGTACCCGTGGTGCATTGAAGGGATCTTGCCCCCTGCCTAAATGCTTCCAAAGACCAGCAAAACACATATGTACATACATACATATGTACATTCTTATTTACAAAATAAAAATGCAAAATATAAATTTAGGATAGTTCGAATAGAAAACAGCTAACGGGCTGCTGGAATAGAATGTGGATTCTGTCCCGTCTGACCTCCACCATGGGAACCATTACTATTTTGTAGCACCGGAAAACCTTGATGAGAGTGTTGTAGGCGAAAGGGAACTTCATCTCCTGCCTGCTCTGCTCTGTTTCTTTGGGAAAAGTACGGAAATAGTTGTGGTGTCCTATGTTAGAGTGCCTGAGGGGGGCACTTTTACTGTGCAGAAACAGCTTTGAAGAACATGGAACCTATGATAATAACCTTCGGGGCAGAGAGGTGCAAATCCTGGGTAAGACACAACACTGTACTTTCAGCCCTTTGGCTGCAAACAACAGCCAAGTACACTGAACACTCTTCCCCCAGTATTTTGTTGGTGGTGGCTTCTGGGGCTTTGCATTGGTGTCCTAGCTCTTCTTTTCTTTGACAAAAATGGTTTCATGGTGAGAACAGGGTGGTGACTGCTGGCACCTTAGCAAAGCAGTCCCAGGAACAGAGACTGTTTCACTGAGGAAGTAAGTGGTGTGGACTGGCCCAGACGGTGGCCTGGGGCAAAGTGCCGGAGGCCAGCCCTCTAGGGTATCCGTCCAGAGCCTCCCAGCACATTCTTGCTGTAAAGGGCCAAATAATAAAAATTTTAGGGTTTGCAGCCCATAGGTTTTGTGTCTAACTCCGTGATTCTGCCATTGCAGGATGATGGCCTTTAGAAACAATGAATAAGTACATAAGTGTGGCTGCCTTCCGATACAACTTTATTTTCAAAAACAGTTGATGGGCTGGATTTGGCTTGTGAGCCATCTTTTTATGACCTCTGATCTAGAACGCACTGCTCTGTCCCTGTCCTGGTCTTCAGTGTGTTCTATAGCCGGTCTCTATCTAGCCTTCTAGCCTATCTGTCTCCCCCCCCCCCCCCCCACGCCATTCTCCAGTTGACCTCTCCCAATCTCTTCTCTACGTGGTGCCACAGGAATCGTCCTAAATCTCTCACGAGATCATGTCATTTATCTGCTTCACTTCCGTAGTTCCTACATCATATTTTCCATATCTGTCACTTGGCCAGGCCTGCTGACCCACTATCTGGTTCATCTGCTGCCCAGCTTAGCCCAAGCTCTGAATCACGCGCTGATGAAGACGGACCCCCCTGCCAGAGCGCCTGCCGTCAGGGCCCTGGGCCCGCTTCCGCTTCCGATCACTGCATTCACAGTACAACCTCCGTGCCACACCTCGTCGGCACTGGGGCTTCTGGGGCGGTTGAGAATGAAAACTGCATATCCACTGGGAACCTCCTCCACAGGGGTAGATCTAGCGAGGCCCGATTTCAGCTGTTTCAGATTTTCTAAGATCTTATTTATTTTAACCCACAATTTCGCTGAACTTATCATGGTGTTCTTCCTAAATCCCAGACCTGAAACAGTTTTACTCTGTGACCCTTTCTCATTGCATGTGTTATACCTTCAGGCTGCAACATTTTCTAAACCCACTATCCCATCCTGCCCACACCTTGCATTGAACAGGAACATGAGACCTGCACTTGATCAGTGCTCGGGCCACTGTCCTCCCATCTGTCTGCATTGTTACGATCTCAAAACTTCCTACGCTTCTCAAAGAATTGGCTTTGCCACACTTGAATGGCTTAACATAGATTAATACATTTAATTCACAGAAAACATTTAAAGTAAGTACCATTACTATTGTGTTTCTTTTTCTTTCTAGATGAGGAAACTAGAGGAAAAAGAGCTGAGGTACCTTATTTACAGTACACTCTGAGAAACTAGATCCTTGGCCCCTTCTCTTGACCATTTTGTGTTTTCATTTACTTTTTCTGGCTCATATTCTGGTCAAAGTTATTCCTACTCACTTTCTCTCTAGAGATGAAACACTTCAACATTATTAAAATTTTTCTCAATATATATATATATTTCCACACAAGGATGTCAAATGGACATATATTATACATCTATAGCTTAATTGATAGTTGGATCTTAAATGCACTTAATAGTAACCAGGGGTTTTAAAGAATTTTACAAATCTTAAATATCTATATGAATGTTAGCATAAATTTATTGTTTTTCAATGCTATTTCTTATATGGAACAACACACAAACTACATATATATATGTATATATATGTGTGTGTGTGTATATATATATATATATATATATATATAGTATCACATAATAGAAAAGTAAAAATTATCAAACTATTACCAAGAAAAAGACATGATATACATAATCATTTGTTCAACACAATTTCCTCATTGCCCTGAAGTTTTAACAGGAAATTTGGCTTTTATATGCACAGCCTTATTGATTTCCTGTCTACAGCAGCATAGTTAAGTGGACAGTTAATTATTGGGTTTTCTGATGTTGTCCTTTGTGTTGCTCAGCAGATACTGCTATATTCTGCAGACTCAGGTATCAGCCTTGCACCACCCCACCCCCAATAGAAGGATAAACTAGAAAAGGAATTGTTAATGACCATTTTACCTAAGTAATGATAGTGGCTTACATTTAAAAACCTTTTTATTGCCCCCAAACACCCACACTTGCATTGTTTTATTTGCCCCTCACAATGGTGCTGTAATGAGTGTAGAGACACTCTTATTGTCCGCATTTATCTGAGAGGACTGACACTTAAAGAGTGGAGGTAACTAGCATGCACACCCTGAGAAGGAGCTGAGTGATGACTTGGGCCCATGTATTATGACTCATAGCCTGAGAAAAGTTTCAACTGGGGCCTGGATTATCTTTGCTTCTTGAAAAACCCAGCCAGCCCATGCTCTGCAGAGCCTGTGAGTACATTTCCCAAAGGGACTCCTGCATGTTCAGAGGTGTTGCCTAACCTGCGCTCCTCACCCCATACCTTATTTCATACCTTGTTCTCCCCCTCAGTGGCCAACACTTACCCGTGTGCTGTGTTTGCAGCTTTGAAGCCTATTGAGTATGTCCTGCCAAGCTTTACTTATTTCTGAGTTGTAGTTCTTCCCATCTAGAACATTAGTCCCAGACATCAATTTATTGGCAATGATCCCTTTATCAATCATTGTTGGGAATCATTCCCTTTGTGCTGTCAGAGGGAGCCCAGACTGACACATTCTGATCCTACAGGTAGGCATGGGTATCCAGCCTTCCCTGTATAATGAGCATGAAAACATTGCTCAAAGATTACTAGTTGATTTTAGCCTAGAAACTTATACTGTAAAGCATGGATTATAAATGTCAAATATATAAATCATTATTTCTAGCCAGAAGTTAGGCCAGGTAGTAAGACCCTGGGAGCATATGGCTGATGTTAGAAGATGCATAAACCATTTAGGAAACACCATATGCTGGGAAGGACCAGTAAGTCTTTTAGTTATAAACATTCGACTTAGGTACAATTCATACTTACGAACAGAGTGTTGCAAGAACTATTGGTAATCAACTGCAGTTGGACATCGGTGAAAATGATACCATAGTTACCCGACTCCCGTGGCAAAGAACTAACCAATAAAGACCTTATAAAACTTAAGCAGCAGATAGTAGCATTTAGGGAAGAAAACAGGGACCTCGAAACTCCAGAACTGAAAAAGTTTTCTTTATTTCATTGAAGTAGGAATAGCAATTTTTAAAAGATTTTATTTATTCATTTTTAGAGAGAGAGAGAGTAGAGAGAAAGAGAGAGAGAGAGAGAAGAGGGGGAGGAGCAAGAGGCATCAACTCCCGTATGTGCCTTGACCAGGCAAGCCCAGGGTTTTGAACTGGCGACCTCAGCATTCCAGGTCGATGCTTTATTCACTGTGCCACCACAGGTCAGGCAGGAATAGCAATGTTAAAGGAGCAAAATCCTGATAGAGAGAGGTTTACCAAAGTTTACCATATAATAAACGAAGGCCTGAACAGCAAACCCAAACTCCAACTATCTAATACCAGTCCCATCCTCTACAAGTCGATCATCTTCTGCGTCATATAAGTTTGTTTAAGGTTGTGTTTGAAAATGTTTAAGTATTTATATGCTCAGGAAGGTAAAAATAAATACTATGATAAGACAAATATCTGTTCCAACTTACATACATATTCAACTTAAGAACAAACCAATAGAACCTATCTCATTCATAACCAGAAGACTGTTTATATATCAAAAATAAAGAGGATTGTAAGCCCCAAATTAGGGGGCTTATAGAAGAAGCAGAAGTCAGAGAAATTGAGAGTAAGACAGCCCAGAAGAGCAAAACCATCATGGGAAGTCAAGGGTATAGAGAAAGATCTTTTGGGAAATTGCAGTTGGTTTTTTTTTTTTTTTAAATTTATTTATTAAATTTAATGCAGTGACATTGATAAATCAGGGTACATATGTTGAGAGAAAACATCTCTAGATTATTTTGACATTTGATTGTGCTGAATACCCCTCCCCCAAAGTTAAATTGTCTTCTGTCACTTTCTATCTGGTTTTCTTTGTGCTCCTCCCCTCCCCTAACCCCTCTCTCCTTCTTCACCCCATCCCCCCTCCCCCCACCCCTCACCCCTGTTGCCGTCACATTCTTGTTCATGTCTCTGAGTCTCATTTTTATGTCCCTTCTATGTATGGATTCATGTCGTTCTTAGTTTTTTTTTCTGATTTACTTATTTCATTCCGTATAATGTTATCAAGGTCCATCCATGTTATTGTAAAGGATCCAATGTCATCATTTCTTATGGCTGAGTAGTACTCCATAGTATATATGTACCAAAGCTTTTTAATCCACTCGTCCTCTGACGGACACTTGGGTTGTTTCCAGATCTTTGCTATTGTGAACAATGCTGCCACAAACATGGGGGTGCATTTCTCCTTTTTGAGCCGTTCTACGGTGTCCTTGGGGTATATTCCTAAAAGTGGGATAGCTGGGTCAAAAGGCAGTTTGATTTTCAGTTTTTTGAGGAATCTCCATACTGTTTTCCACAGAGGCTGCACCAGTCTGCATTCCCACCAGCAGTGCAGGAGGGTTCCCTTTTCTCCACATCCTTGCCAGCACTTATTCTGTGTTGTTTTGTTGATAAGCGCCATTCTGACTGGTGTGAGGTGATATCTCATTGTGGTTTTAATTTGCATTTCTCTAATGATTAGTGATGTTGAGCATTTTTTCATATGCCTGTTGGTCATCTGTATGTCCTCTTTGGAGAAGTGTCTATTCATCTCTTTTGCCCATTTTTGGATTGGATTGTTTGTCTTCTTGGTGTTGAGATTTACGAGTTCTTTATAAATTTTGGTTATTAACCCCTTATCAGACATATTGTCAAATATGTTCTCCCATTGTGTAGTTTGTCTTTTTATTCTGTTCTTGTTGTCTTTAGCTGTGCAAAAGCTTTTTAGTTTGATATAGTCCCATTTGTTTATCCTGTCTTTTATTTCACTTCCCCATGGAGATAAATCCTCAAATATATTGCTCCGAGAGATGTCGGAGAGCTTACTGCCTATGTTTTCTTCTAAGATGCTTATGGTTTCATGGCCTACATTTAAGTCTTTTATCCATTTTGGGTTTATTTTTGTGAGTGGTGTGAGCTGGTGATCTAGTTTCATTTTTTTGCAGGTAGCTGTCCAATTTTCCCAACACCATTTGTTAAAGAGGCTGTCTTTACTCCATTGTATTTCCTTGCCTCCTTTGTCAAATATCAGTTGTCCATAGAACTGTGGGTTTATTTCTGGGTTCTCTGTTGTGTTCCACTGATCTATATGCTTGTTCTTATGCCAGTACCAGGCTGTTTTGAATACAATGGCCTTGTAGTATAACTTGATATCAGGAAGTGTGATACCTCCCACTTTATTCTTCTTTTTTAAGATTGCTGAGGCTATTCGTGTTCTCTTTTGGTTCCATATAAATTTTTGGAATATGTGTACTATATCTTTGAAGTATGTCATTGGTATTTTAATTGGTATTGCATTGAACTTATAGATTGCTTTGGGTAATATAGACATTTTAATGATGTTTATTCTTCCTAACCATGAGCACGGTATATGCTTCCACTTGTTTGTATCTTCCTTGATTTCTTTTATCAATGCTTTGTAATTTTCTGAGTACAAGTCTTTAGTCTCCTTGGTTAAGTTTATTCCTAGGTACTTTATTTTTTTGGTTGTAATTGTGAAGGGGATTGTTTCCTTAATTTCTCTTTCTGACTGTTCATTGTTGGTGTATAAAAATGCTTCTGATTTCTGAGTATTGATTTTATATCCTGCCACTTTGCTGAATTCATTTATCAGGTACAGTAGCTTTTTGACTGAGACTTTAGGGTTTTCTATATACAATATCATATCATCTGCAAATAATGATAGTTTTACTTCTTCTTATCCCACTTGAATTCCTTTTATTTCTTCTTCTTGTCTGATAGCTGTGGCTAAAACTTCCAGGACCATGTTAAATAAGAGTGGTGAAAGGGGGCACCCCTGCCTTGTTCCTGATCTTAAGGGTATTGCTTTTAATTTTTGCCCATTGAGTATGATGTTGGCTGTGGGTTTCTCATAGATGGCTTTTATCATGTTGAAGTATGTTCCCTGTATTCCCACTTTGCTGAGAGTTTTGATCATGAATGGGTGCTGGATTTTATCAAATGCTTTTTCTGCATCTATTGAAATTATCATATGGTTTTTCTCCTTCTTTTTGTTTATGTGATGAAACACATTGATTGATTTACGAATATTGTACCATCCTTGCCTCCCCAGAATAAATCCCACTTGATCATGGTGTATGATTTTTTCCATATATTGTTGGATCCGGTTTGCTAATATTTTGTTGAAGATTTTAGCATCTATATTCATCAGAGATATTGGCCTATAATTTTCTTTCTTTGTGTTGTCTTTGCCTGGTTTTGGAATCAGAATTATGCTCACCTCATAAAAGGAGCTTGGAAGTCTTCCTTCCTCTTGAATTTTTTGAAATAGTTTGAGAAGGATAGGAGTTAGTTCTTCTTTGAATATTTGGTAGAATTCTGTTGTGAAGCCATCGGGCCCTGGACTTTTCTTCGTTGGGAGTTTTTTGATAACTGTTTTGATCTCCTTTGTTGTAATCGGTCTGTTTAGGTTTTCTGATTCTTCCAGATTGATTTTTGGAAGATTGTATGTTTCAAGGAATTTGTCCATTTCATCTAGGTTGTCTAGTTTTTTGGCATACAGTTCTTCATAGTATTTTCTTACAATATTTTGTATTTCTGTCATGTCAGTTGTTATTTCTCCTCTCTCATTTCTAATTTTATTTATTTGAGTCCTCTCTCTCTTTTTCTTGGTGAGTCTAGTTAAAGGTTCATCAATCTTGTTTACCTTTTCAAAGAACCAGCTCCTAGTTTCATTGATCTTCTGTATTGCTTCTTTAGCCTCTATGTCATTTATTTCTGCTCTGATCTTTATTATTTCCTTCCTTCTACTACATTTGGGCTTTACTTGCTGTTTTTTTTCTAATTCTTTTAGATGCAGGGTTAAGTTGTTTATTTGAGCTTTTTCTAGCTTCTGAAAGTGTGCCTGTAGTGCTATGAACTTCCCTCTCAGCACTGCTTTCGCTGTGTCCCATAAATTTTGAGTTGTTGTATGCTCATTGTCATTCGTTTCTAGGAATTTTTAAATTTCTTCTTTGATCTCATTCTTAATCCGTTCATTATTTAACAACCTGCTATTTAGTTTCCATGTGTTTGAGAATTTTTGAGCTTTTCTGTTGTGATTCATTTCTAGTTTCATGCCGTTGTGATCAGAGAAAGTGCTTGATATGATTTCAGTCTTCTTAAATTTGTTGAGAGCACTTTTGTGCCCTAACATGTGGTCTATCCTAGAGAATGTACCATGAGCACTTGAAAAGAATGTATATTCTGCTGCTTTAGGGTGAAAGGTTCTGAAGATATCTATTAAATTGAGTTGATCTAGTGTTTCCAATAAGTCTGCTGTTCCTTTGTTAATTTTCTTTCTTGAGGCTCTATCTAGTGATGTTATTGGGGTATTGAAATCCCCTACTATTATAGTATTGCTGTTGATCTCGTCCTTTAAATCCATCAAAGTCTGCTTTATATATTTAGGTGCTCCTATATTAGGTGCATAGATATTTAGAATAGTTATATCTTCCTTTTGGATTACTCCCTTTATCATTATGTAGTGGCCTTCTTTATCTCTTACTATATCCTTTGTTTTAAAGTCCAATTTGTCTGAAATAAGTATTGCTACCCCAGCTTTTTTTTCATTTCCGTTTGCATGAAACATTTTTTTCCATCCTTTTACCTTCAATCTATGTGTGTCTTTTGTTCTAAGGTGTGTCTCTTGTAGACAACATATGTATGGGTCCAGTATTCTTATCCACGCAGCTACCCTATGTCTTTTGATTGGATCATTTAATCCATTTACATTTAAGGTTATTATTGATATGTAGTTGTTTATTGCCATTTTCTTCTTTAAAGGTGTATTCCTTTTTTTTTTTTCTGTATTCTTTTCCCAGTTTGATCTGTTTACACCAGGCCCCTTAATATTTCCTGCAGCATTGGTTTGGTTGTAATGAATTCCTTGAGTTTTTTTTTTGTCTGGGAAGCTTTTTATTTCTCCTTCGATTTTAAACGATAGCCTTGCTGGATAAAGTAGTCTTGGTTGTAGGTTCTTGTTCTGCATTACTTTGAATATTTCTTGCCATTCCCTTCTGGCCTCAAGTGTTTCTGTTGAGAAGTCAGATGTCATCCTTATGGGGGCTCCTTTGTAGGTGATAACTTTTTTTTCTCTTGCAGCTTTTAATATTTTCTCTTTATCGCTTAGCTTTGGTATTTTAATTATGATGTGTCTTGGTGTAGGTTTCTTTGGGTTTCTCTTTAATGGAGTCCTCTGTGCTTCTTGGATTTGTGAGAGTTTCTCTTGCATTAATTTAGGGAAGTTTTCAGCTATGATATGATTGAACAAAGTCTCTATCCCTTGTTCTTTTTCTTCTTCTTCAGGAACCCCTATGATGCGGATGTTATTTCTCTTCATGTTGTCACAGAGCTCTCTAAGAGTTTCCTCTGACTTTTTGAGTCTTTTTTCTCTTTTCTTCTCTGCTTTCATGCCTTCATTCCGGTTGTCCTCTAACTCGCTGATTCGATCCTCTGCTCTATCTATCCTGTTTTTAATTCATTCCATTGTGGTCTTTATTTCTGATATT
Organism: Saccopteryx leptura; assembly: GCF_036850995.1. Taxonomy (NCBI): domain Eukaryota; kingdom Metazoa; phylum Chordata; class Mammalia; order Chiroptera; family Emballonuridae; genus Saccopteryx; species Saccopteryx leptura. The sequence goes on along the minus strand of NC_089505.1, from coordinate 281,996,124 downwards.
GTATTTGTCATCTCCAACTGATTCTTTTTTTATACTTGCTATTTCTTTATTTAGGTTTTCAAACTGCCCCTCCATTGTTGTTCTAAGATCCCTAAGCATCCTTACAATCATTATTTTGAACTCCGCATCTGGAAGTTTGATTATTTCCATATCACTCAGTTCATCTCTCGAAGGTGTCTCTTGTGGTTTCATTTGGATTGCACTCCTTTGTCTTCTCATCCTCTTTTTTTGTTGTTTTATTTGTAGAGTTGGTTGAGTCTAGGCTTGGTGTTGTCTGCCTCCAGTTTTCAGTTGTGTTATTTCTAGGTCTTCTTGGGTTGGTATCAGCTGTTATCTGTAATCCACTTTCGGATTTGGGCAGCTTTGAAGTCTTGATTTGTTTGTTTTCTTAACAGGTGATAGTCTTGTTTACTGATCTCAGCAGAGGGCTTCCTTGAAACTGTATCCAGGAATGCGGTGGGTGTAACCTGAGACTCTGAAGGCCTCTTTAGCCAGCTAGACTCACTGGGGGCAGGGTGTTTTCTCAGCTTCAGTAGGGAGAGGTGTATCTCCGATCTCCATGGAGACCTGAGTTACTGCCCCTCCTCCCCACTTCTTGTTTTCAGCTGTGTCTTGTTGCGCTGATTGGAGCTGGAGAGATGTCTGGAGATCTCTGATCCGGAAGCACTTCAGCTCTGTTTTGTGAAAGGTTCAGTCCCTCCCCCAGCTATGGTCGCTGCCAGCACGATGAGTCAACCCTTTTAGCTTGTCTCCTGCATTCCTTATCCCCTCACAGTCTGTCCCTCTCCCTGTCCTCTCCACCTGGGAGATAAGCTGGTCCTTTCAATGCACCTCACTCCCTGGTCACCAAGCAAGTGGCTGTGAGCAGTAGTTTCTGCTCCCCTCCCTCCGAGATCCTCTCTGGGCTCTCAGCCTCACCCCCCTCCGTTCCGGCAAGCAGAGGAGGTTTCAGGCACTCCCTACCAGGACTCCTGTGATTTCCTCTTTGCTCTTTGGTTTTTGAGAGCCATTCTTGCAGTTCAGAGTTGGTTTTTCATGCTGATTTTTCCTAAATTGATTTGTATTCCAGTTTGGTGGTGAGAGCTGGGCATCTGTGCATCCGCCTACTCCGCTGCCATCTTTTTTCCCCTGCAGTTGGTTTTGTGTTGTAAAGGACTAAGAGTCAAATGAGAACTAAGAATTGTCACATGTCCCCCTTGTTATATAATGTGGCACATTATACCTCATAAACACCACATTCCTAGGGTTATTATAAGGTTATTAATTAAAAATAAAAGACAGATTTTTATGAACTAAAATATATTGAATGCATATAAGATCTCAAAATGTAAGCTTAGAAGGAAGAAAATTAAAAATAAAATCCCATTTTTGACATTCACATGAGAGTAAGTCAATATACGTTACATTTAAAGTATAAAATAGTTCACTCTAGAAATAAATGCAGCCTGACCTGTGGTGACGCAGTGGATAAAGCGTTGACCTGGAAATGCTGAGGTTGCCGGTTTGAAACCCTGGGCTTGCCTGTTCAAGGCACATATGGGAGTTGATGCTTCCAGCTCCTCCCCCCTTCTCTCTCCCTCTCTCTCTCTCTCTCTCTCTCTGTCTCCCCCTCTCCTCTCTAAAATGAATAAATAAATAAATAAAAATTAAAAAAATAGAAATAAATGCATACCCTATTTCTTAATATCAAGTCAACTATTTTTTTCTATTAGAAAAAATTTGTTAGGTCACAAGAAGTGTATTGTGTGTGAATCATGTATCATATTCTCAATGTTTCCATCATTTAAAAATGTGTTCTTATAATGCATGTAAATGGCTTAAACATGAAAACCAACAGACACAGTGGTGATATACAGTTGTGTCCGCACTGTATACATCTTTTGTGACACATTTCACTTGCTTTAACTTTCTATGGCAGTAAACATCAAGGAATAACTCTTTACTATTTCAACTGAATACAAACCAATAGCAGAGAAACCATTTTTAAATAATGTCACCTGTAATATGGTGCCAATACATTATAATGGAAATTATACATTACATGTTCAGGCATTCATTATAGAGGGTTTACAGCAAGAGAAAATAAATACAAGCTATATCACATTATATCTATTTAATTTATGCCCTGTTTTGGTTTGTGTATTGGTTATAAGAAATCATTCTTGCCTGACAACCATTACTTTTTCCTGTCAGATTTCAGAAAAGCGAAGGCATTTGAAGAAGTGCCCATTACATTACAAATAGGATACCAAAAAGTACCTACACTTTGCCTAGACCATGGAGATTTACTCAGGTTAGAACTATGACTGAGTCTACTTTGAAATTCTCTTAACTGGAACAAAAAGTCAAACAGACAAATAAGAAGTAAAGCAATTGCTTATATACAAGGTGGGACAAAAGTAGGTTTACAGTTGTTCACATGGAAATTAATACAATAGTTTATAAGTAATAATAGAAGAATAAACTCTGAGTTTTGCATACTCACAACTGTAAATCTATTTTTGCCCCATCCTGTAGATAATAAATGTTTGCAGAGGAACCGAAAAGAAGGTTTCAGAGGCCAAGAATATACTAACTTCTCCATTCCAGATTGACAAGAACAATCCAGTAAAAAGAGCAGCTAAAATAAAATGTCAACTAAGGCTTCTAAAGACAGCCATGGAGCCCATAATGCTATTAGCAAGTACAGGCAGAGATGCCCAGCCAAGGGGCGAACGGAAAGGTCTGTCCTATAGAAAGCTATTTTTGGTAATGAACTATTGAGAAAATACGTTCACATAGAATGCTTAGACAGGTTAATAGTTTTGTTGTTTTTTACTTTTAGAAATGTTATTTATTTTAGATTCCTTTTATTAATTACTAGTTATTAAGCCACATTTTATAAATATACTTAAATAGATTGAGACAACAATTGGATTTGCATTCCTGGACAAAGCATGTTTCTAAAAGCAAAATGCCCAAGGGACATGAACTGTAGTTACTGGAATACACAGCTCTCCCTGGTGCTGGAGCCCTGTTGCAGGGGTTATGGGCAATGCATCTCGATGTTTGGTGTGCTCAGAACTACAGATGGAAGGTCATGGGAACATGCCAGAAACATTTCAGCCTATATCCTAGGAGTCTGTATAAGGAGAACATTTACCTTAAGTTTCTAACTCATTAAAAAAATAGGACATCTAAAGATCAGATTATTCATAACAAGCTGGGAACTATTCAGATCATGTCTGATATTCAGGCGAGAATATGGGCTGTTGTTATCTCACCAGGGAAAGCAACACTGAATTGATGAAAGCAGAGTAATGCTGATGACATGAATTTATAAAGAATAGGCACTGTTTACAGCACTCGGTAAGGGGTGTGCTTACACTGCTTACCCAATCTCGGCACAGAGGTCTTCACTATGCTTTTATAGAGGTTTCCATCCTTACATTGTCCCTTGTCCCCATTCCACTTCCCAATAAATGGAAATATCTGCATTATCTTTCTGATTAAGATTTTAGACCTATTCATCGACTGCTACCATGATTGACAGTGCATTTTAGTATCAATTCTTTAGCTATTGATCTATATTTTTCTCATTTTAGAATTTAGTATAAGGCCTTAGGCCCAAGTGCTTAACATTGTTTTCTCAGTTAAAACCATGGTTTACCACCCAGACCTTAGCTGAGTGTTTCCTCCCATGGCTATGTTGTTTCAGATGAGCAGACAGCCTGTTCCCCAATCACCGCTCACATACATACCCAGCTTTGGGTACTTTTCATGTCCCTGAGAATGAGTACCAGACAAGTTGGGTCCATAAAGTCCAGATGCTCATTAACATTTATACTTAGGATACTAATTTAACTATGTTTTTCAAAGGTAAAACAAATACTGAGTACCTGTGATGTATCAAGTGTATAGAAAACTTTATTTAATTAATCTAATCACATCCATGAGAGAGTAGTATTGTCCTATGCTTATTTTTAGCTGAGGAAACTGACTTTCAGGTGAAAGAGGTTTAACTTAAGTGAGACTGCTTATTAATAAATGTTGGAAGTGAAACAATTAGTATCTGAAAATTGACTGAATTTATACAAGTTAATGAACTATCAACACTTTATCAATGATAAAAACACAGACAGACACATATACACAGTTATATCATATATATAAATGGAGAAGGGATATACATACAGTTATCCCTCCAAGATGGGGGTAATTCTGGTCGTTAGCTAGGAGGAAGTAGGACAGTGGGGTACAGGATTTGATCCAAATGCTCTCCTGCTCCGTGTGTCCATTCTCTGAGTGTCATGATTTGCCATGTGATATTATGGTTCAGTGGCTTTATTAAAATAGACTAAGAGTGTACTAGTTAGGCATACAGCTCCAGAGTCTTATAGACCTACTGTTCATGAGCTATGGGATTTTGAGCAAGTGAGTTGATATTCATAAATTTTATCATTGTTATTTCTAAGATTAAAACAATAACAGCTACTATATAGATTTATTATAAAGTTTAAGTGGGGTTATTGCTCATAAACTCTTAGAATTTCTGACTTCCAGGAAGCACTCAATAAATGTGTGTATTATTGTACTATTTCTTGTTGCTATTATTTATCTGCAGTAGTTCAGAAACTGTTATTTTCTTTGTTAGCTACTCAAAGATGAGTACTCCTGGCAAAGTTTTAACCTATTTAACATTTTGCCTCAGCTAAGTCTGTTTTTGTTTGCTGGATTACAGATGCACAAGCACACTGAAAGCCTGGCTTTCCTCCAGGACACAGATGCTCTGTGAACACCTTCTACAAAGTATTTGTTGCTGAAAATATTCCTGTGATTGTCCCCCAAAACATTTGCAATTGTAGAAAGTTTATCAACTATTTTGGCGTAGGTTAAAGAATAACTTTTCAGACTGTGGGCTATTCAGATGTTTTATAGCAGCATACCCTTACTTAGAAATTTATCTGGGAGCAGTTACTTGCTGTATGTTGTGTAGCTTCATAAAACTGGGCTCTGGCCTGACCTGTGGGGGCACAGTGGATAAAGCATTGACCTGGAATGCTGAGGTTGCCAGTTCGAAACCCTGGGCTTGCCTGGTCAAGGCACATATGGAGTTGATGCTTCCTGTTCCTCCCCCCTTCTCTCTCTCTGTCTCTCTCTCTCCTCTCTCTCTATCTGTCTCTCTCTCCTTTTTAAAATTAATAAATACAATAAAAAAACAAAAATGAAAAAAACTGGGCTCTGGTCACTGAAAACTGAAGTTTTCTGTTTTACCACCAGAGAACTTAGCTACACTATTCTAAGTCAGTTACACATTCATAATTATACAGCTGAAAGAGATGATTTTACCCAAACCTGTCATTAATATAAAACAAAAGAAAACAGGGACTCTGCTTCTGGCAATGATAAAATAGGAAATTCTAGACCACATCTTCTACTGAGAACAACTTAATAAGCTAGTTTCAATATAAACAAGTTTTTTGAGGAAATCATTGAACTACTAAGGTAGCATCTGACCAGGTGGTGGCACAGTGGATAAAGCGTTGGCCTGGGATGCTGAGGACCCAGGTTCAAAACCCCAAGGTTGCTGGCTTGAGTGCAGGGTTACCGGTTACCAGCTTGAGCATAGGATCATAGACATGACCCCATGGTCACGAGCTTGAGCCCAAAGGTCATTGTCTTGAGGCTCAAGATTGATGGCTTGAGCCTGAGGTCACTGACTTTGAGCAAAGGGTCACTGGCTCAGCTGCAGCTCCCTGGTCAAGGCACATACGAGAGAACATTTAATGAACAACTAAGGTGCTGCAACTATGAGTTGATACTTCTCATCTCTCTCCCTTTCTGTCTATCTGTCTCTCTCTTGCTAAAAAAAATAAAAAGAAAGAAAAAAGAAAAAAAGAATATAGCAAGCATGTGTTTGGATAATAGAGAAATGATGACCAGAAGTTAAACCAAATATTTTGTATAATTCTTTCCCTGGAGCTGACTCTGGATAGTTAAACCTGAAGAACTAAGTAGAACTTTCTGTAGATGCACAGGAATAGGAGAATAAAAATCGAAGTTTATGAATTACTGAAGAGGAGGGCACTGTTACGGGTAATGCAGATAAAGATCATCCTTTAAAAGGACTGAATCTAAATTTAGTTTTGTCAGTCCCTAGATTGTGATCATTTTCCCTAATATAGTTGTATATCAGAGATAAAAGTAAATTCTCCCTATAAAAGATAATATTCTAGAGAGCTTCAAATTTCTAACAATGCTTAGTCAGCACTTAGTTAAAAATAGGCATATACTTGAAGATCAGACTCAATTTAAACTGGAAAGTTTTTAAAAAGACAATAGAAATGGACTCATAGGAAGCTAGATAATGGAGTTATTTATATAATTACAAAAATAATGAAAATCAGAATATCATTGTACAACTGGACACTATTAAAAGTCAAATAAAATTATACAATTTAATGTTATACAATATTAGATGTGAATTATATCTCAATAAAGGAGGGAAAATCAAATAAAAAATCAAGAACTGAATAATAGAATAACTGAAATAAACAACTAATGGGTAGGATTAACATTGTATTAGCCACTTCTGATGTGATGGTTAGGGGACCAGAGATGTTCTAGAAATATAATGTTAAAAACATGACTAGAATAAAACAAATGGAATAAACAGATACAAAAAAAGAAAAATATGATATTTGGAATATAGTGGAAATACCAGTCTATGATGAAAAAATGAGAGTGGAGCTGAAGAAATATTGAAGAGATAATTACTAACAAAATTTAAAAGAGAATGACTGTAAAACAGTAACAGAAATCCTAGATATAGTTATAGTAAAGTTGCTTAAATAAAAGAGAATATCTCAAAAACAGTTCATCAACAAACATCATTTAAAGTCTATAAATGTAAATCACAAAATGGAGAATTTTTTTTAACATTTTTTCAAGTTGTTTATTTTTTTCTTCTTTTTTTTAAAATTAATTTTAATGGGGTGACATTGATAAATCAGGGTACATATGTTCAGAGAAAACATCTCTAGGATATTTCGACATTTGATTATGCTTCATTACCATCACCCAAAGTCCAATTGTCTTCCATCACCTTCTAACTGGTTTTCTTTGTGAGAATTTACCAGACATACATGACTGACAAGAGTTTTTATCTGTTATTTAACCTTCAATAAAAAAGAGAATTTGAATCCAATAAAAAATAGTGAGAAAATTGAACAGGCATTTCATAAACAACACAAAAATATATTCAAATGACTAAAAAGCATATTTAGATGACTGATCGCATTTGTTATCAGGCAATTACAGTGGTACCTTGAGATATGCTTTTAATTCATTCTATAACCGAGCTTGTAAGTCAGTCAACTTATATATCAAACTGCCGATACAGGACCCATGCACCAATGTGCCAACTAGCAGCAGCTTCCCAAATCATGACTCGTATCTCGGAATTTCGCTCAGATCTCGAACAAAAATATGGACCAAGTTGCAGCTCGTATCTTAAAAAAGTATGTTTGTCTGTTCGTATTTCAAGGTACCACTCTAAAACCAAGATATAAAACCATGGCATACAGCCAGGCTGGTGAAAATTAAAGACTGATATATTTCTGTTTAAAGTGTCAGTTGCTACAAACACTTTGGAAAACGTTGTCATTATCTACTAAATTTGGAAAAATAAGTAGCTGGGTGAGTAGTTAGGTAAGTAGACAGGTAGGTAGAGATACAAACAGATATCTTACTGTCTTGCATTTCCACTCAAGTATATGCCACACACACACACACACACACACACACACACACATTTGTGAACAAAAGAAAATGTATAACAATGTTTATAAAATTAACCAAATTAGTAGAAACAACTAAATTCTTAATCAACTGTAGAATGAAATGAAATTATAGAATATTTATGCTTTAAAACAGAAAGAACAAAAACCACAAATACAACAACATGAATTAATATGCCAAAGAAAACGTTGTTTAGTAGAAGCCGATGAAATAAGGTGTATAATGCTAAAAAGATCAAAAAAGTGTCAAAACTAAACCATGGTGTTAGCAGTAGAAATAATGGTTACCTCTGAGAAAAAGAGAGTATACAGTGATGAAAGAATGGATAAACGGATCTTCTGGAGAGCTTGTAATATTCCAGTTCTTAACTTAGGTGATGGTTACATGAGCTTATTCTTATTATGATCATTCAAATAGCTCTATGAGTATAAATTTTGGCTTATCTTGTTTTATTTTTGGGTTATACTTACAAAAAAAAGCTTATTTGAAAATAATAGTCCTGAGCGAATACAGATTTTTCAGAATAATTAAGCCACAAGAAGTATGTACTTGATCTTTTCCCAAGCCCTCTTCCTAATTATTTTCCTCTTTTTTTCATAGAAAATGAAGTTAATAGACAGAGAGTGACCTTGTCTGCTTCATACTATACATATTGTGTTAAAAATATATAGTGTCTGAAAATGCTTTATGGCTATGAAGCTTTTACTTCAACCCAATTATGTATTCCCTTCTTCACCCTTGACCTTCTGTTCAACAGCTAATATGTTTTATTTAATATTTGCATCTTTGCCCTGGCCAGTTGGAGCATTGGCCTGGTGTGTGGAAGTCCTGGTTCAATTTCTGGCCAGGGCACACAGGAGACATGCCCATCCGCTTCTTCACCCTTCCCCCTCACCTTTCTCTCTTATCTCTCTCCTCCCTTCCCACAGCCAAGGATCCACTGGAGCAAATTGGCTTGGGCGCTAAGGATGGCCCCATGGCCCCCTCTCAGGCTAGAATGGCTCTGATTGCAGCAGAACAATGGCCCAGATAGGCAGAGCATCACCCCCTTGTGGGCATGCCAGGTGGATCCCGGTTGGGCACATGCAGGAGTTTCTCTGCCTCCCTGCTTCTCACTTCAGAAAAATACAAATATATATATTTGCATCCTTAATCTTTAGCAAAGTATCTCACATTTCCTAATATAGTCAAGAACTATTAAGAATTTCTTCATTCATTTAACAGATTTATTGAAAATCTCTATTTATTGTGTGCCATCCGTTATTCTTGATATTGAGATCAATGATCAGGATAAAATGAGCTGTTGCTCACATGGGCTGATTGTGGATAGCTATACTTCTCTGAGTTCACTATGGAAAGGCAACTTTTTTTTTTAATATTGCATCATTGACACCCTAAACTTCAAATAAAAATTGTGGAATTTCCCAAAGGATTCCTAGTAAATATGTCTCATTTAAGGCCATCCTGAGGTGGACAGTATTACCTAGAGCAGGGGTCCCCAAACTACGGCCCGCGGGCCACATGCGTCCCCCTGAGGCCATTTATCCGGCTCCCGCTGCACTTCCGGAAGGGGCACCTCTTTTTTTTTTTTTCTCCTTTTCTGCATTCTTCTGAAGCTGGAAACGGGGAGGCAGTCAGACAGACTCCCACATGTGCCCAACCCGGATCCACCTGGCATGCCCACTAGGGGACGATGCTCTGCCCATCTGGGGCGTCGCTCTGTCACGACCAGAGCCATTCTAGCGCCTGAGGCGGAGGCCATGGAGCCATCCTCAGCGCCCGGGCCATCTTTTGCTCCAATGGAGCCTTGGCTGCGGGAGTGGAAGAGAGAGACAGAGAGGAAGGAGAGGGGGAGGGGTGGAGAAGCAGATGGGTGCTTCTCCTGTGTGCCCTGGCCAGGAATCGAACCGGGGACTTCCACAAACCAGGCCGATGCTCTACCACTGAGCCAACCGGCCAGGGCCAAGGGGCACCTCTTTCATTGGTGGTCAATGAGAGGAGCATAGTTCCCATTGAAATACTGGTCAGTTTGTTGATTTAAATTTACTTGTTCTTTATTTTAAATAGTGTATTTGTTCCCATTTTGTTTTTTACTTTAAAATAAGATATGTACAGTGTGCATAGGGATTTGTTCATAGTTTTTTTATAGTCTGGCCCTCCAACGGTCTGAGGGACAGTGAACTGGCCCCCTGTGTAAAAAGTTTGGGGACCCCTGACCTAGAGGGTCTATGAGGCACATTATCTGATTTAGAAATGTTTGGCTGGAGGCCTGATGTGGAAAAGAAATTTTTACAGTGAATGGGAGTTTCTTCCAGGTCCAAATTATTAAAACCATCTTCTTAGTCTTGAACTTCTTGTCGTTCCCGGAAAACAACTTAGTATATTGGTAATACAGAACTTCTCAAGCCGTGTGTGTTACAGTGTGTACAAGGGGATGGGACTGTGACCACTGCAGGGGGCACTCACATTTCAGCATTAATAACATGATGAAAAACTCACTTGCATCCTCTTCAGGAAAGTAAAAATGTTACATTGCTGGGCAAAACAAAATGTTCAGTCTCTGGCAACTCTTAGTGATAAAACAACTCAATTAGTTCTATAGGGAATATTGAGAGCTGCCTATTAAATTTTGAATGTCCCAAAGATGTCTTTATCCAAAAGCTACTGTGTCAGCCTATAGCAATGCCTGCAAAGCTGTCTTGGATTCTTTCTTTGAGTTATTTTTTAAGACCGCTTCTAAAATGTAAATAGACTTGGAAGAGTTAATAATATATTCACACTAAACAGTGAATGACTCATTTGTCCATATTCTTGTAAGCACTGTCATATTGGCTCCCCATGGAGAACAAAGGAGAGAGACCCGAGTTTAAATCTTGGCTCTAAAGCAATTTGGTTTTGAGATTTGGGACATATTGCATGATCCCTTTGAACCATAAGGTTGTATAAAATGTGTGACAAAACAGTTTCTACGAGAGGGTTCTCTGAGGGGCAAGTGCACAAATGAAATGTACATAGTATATCTACTAAAATGCTTGGCACCAAATAGTTGCCAATATAAGTAATTTTCTATCTTGAAGAGAGAAGAAAGGTAGAAAATGAAATGGTATATTTCTGGAGAAAAAATTTAACCATTTAAAAAGGGACTTTCTGTGCACTGGGTAAAATCTAGAAGATGGAAGAAGTTGTATGTCAATAAAATTTTAAGGGAATATGGCCCCAGCAGATATTGTAAATATCAAAAAAAGGCAAAACAACCAAAAAGAATGGAGAAAGGTTAACTATCTGTTGGTAAATTACTGTTAGATTGGTAGCAACAGAATGAGCTAACAGACTGGGGAAACATGTGTTGACATGATGGGTGTGAAAAGCCAGGAAATAAAAAATGTTGGAAAAGACTTGAGGGACTGGTTGTCATCCAATTAATTAGATGCAACACATGCCTGTGGGGCCTTAAACCACACACAGGATTTCTCACACAGCAATGATGCTGAAGACATGGCATACCACATTTACCAGAGTCTTTTCCATCCCTCAACATTAAAAGCAAATCAGAGTCATCAAGACCAATGATTAAGGGTTTTCATAGGCTATTCTCTGATGAAAACAGTAAGTGAAAGAGTGTGTAGAACTTGATGGGGATGGCCAAATGCAAATCAATGCAAACTCGTTATAACATGGCCCATCATTACATAGTCAGAAAATCACTAGACCAATAATATTCATCAATCTTGATTCTTAAAAGTAAATACTGGGATAAGACTGTTGGATTATAACATAAAAATCATCCTATCCTATTTTGTTAGGATTTCCTGATGTGAGCCTCTGGACCAGGATCCTCTCCATTTCTTCCTCCTCTTCCTTCCTGAACCAGGTCTGCTTCATCTCAAGCCACCACCCAAGGTGCTCATATTCCAACACAATAGACTATTGACTATTGTTCAAACAGCTTCTGAAAATTCCTATTTAGCTTAAGATATTTTTCTTCAATTTCCATCCCATTAATTCTCCAATTTACTTCTTCAAATCCACTCTTCATGATGCTTAGTAACCTGAGAAAGTAGCCACTTTGGGAAGTATCACCTGGACTTCCTGGCCTCTGACTTCTTGTTGGGCTTGGTCAATGAGAAGTATAAGCAAGAGATTTCAGAGTATGGGGGAGAAAGATAGATTTTTGTTGTTGGGGGTTCTGGGGGAGGCAATGTATATGATCATCTGTCCAAAGCCTTGACTCACATACTGTAATAATCCATTTTTTGAGTTACATTTGTGACTCTCTCACTTGGACTTTACCAGCCTAAGAAAGGTAGTGACATTGTGTTCTTGTTGGCCCCAGGATGCTTTACATATCTCAGGTGTCTTATTAACCTTAACCCTGTCTGCACATTTGTACTAGTCTCTTTATTCTGTTTTCTTTAACCTCTCTTTATGAGAGTGTCATCAGTTCCTTCTCACACACGAACTCTTTTTCAGTTTCCCTGCTGGGAACTGATATCTCCATCCTTTTTGCTCCTGATGCACTTAAAATAGCTAGTGCAGCAGCTGTGGAGCTCCAGTCTGCGAGCTTGGGCATGCAGGGAATATAACTTTTTTATAACAAGCTAATTCTGATATTGATTTTTCTATTATAACCTGGTGACAGGGTGTTGATCATCAGTTTAAGATCATGCCATTCTCAAGGAAGTGTCAGATTAATAGAAAGCCTATGTAGCCCAGGAAATGTAATATAAAAATGTGTGCTTCAGTTATCAGGCGATTCAAGTGCATATCTGTAACAGACATGGTGATTCCAGGCCCAGATTTCTCTTTAAAGAAAAGCAGGTAGCCCAAGTTGCCAAGGCCACTGCCAGAAGAAAGCTGTGAGCTGATGACACATGACCCAGGTTTCTGGTTTTCCTGAGGCTGCATACATTCAGCGACAATTCACTGTGGTGATATAAAGGCTCAGCTATTCTGGTCTAGTGAATGAAATCTTTGAACAGCCTTACTAGTTCTAGAGTCGATGGGGTTGGCTGATGCCTTTATTGATCTTGTACCACAACTGCACTTTTCCCTCCATCCTGATCAATTTTTTTATGTCCCTACTACAGCTGTTGATACCAAGAGTACTACCTAATAAAATTTCATTTCTGAGTCTGCTTTCCAGGGATCACATCAGTAAAAATATCTTTGGCCCTACCTACTTCTCAATAACCAGTTGCCACTGAAAGTGTTCCTCCTACTTATCCTTTGCGACCCATCTCTCAGGTTTGCTTCCCTTCTTCCATTTATGTTCTCTCTGTTAGTTTATCTAGTGCTGCATAACAGTGTTGCCACAATACCTGTTTATTTTGTCATGTTTTTTTGTAGACCAGGAGTTTTGCACAGCTTAGTTGGGTTCTCGGATTAAAAATCTCATGAGGTTGCAATCAAGGTGTCAGCCAGAGTTGCAACCTCATTTGAAGCTCAGCTATAGAAGGAGCCACTTCTAAATTCATGGGGTTGAGAACAGCATTGATTTCCTTGTGGCTGTCAAACAGTTTTACTGATTGTAAAACTGGAAGCCACTCTCAGATCCTTACCATGTAGATCTTCCCAACATGGTCTCTTGCTTTTTCCAAGGCAGCAAGGAAAAGAGTCTCCTAGCAAGATGTGTGTCAATCTTGCATTTTCACAAAAGTGATGTTCCATCACCTTCACTATATTCAATTGATCAGAAGCAAGTCACAGTTCCTGCCCTCAGTCAAAGGGAGAGGGTTAGAGGGCACGAACAGTAGAAGGTCAGGATTCTAGAGGCCTCCCTAAAGTGTCCAGCACACTCCAAAGTCTGTGAAGTTATCTATGACCTTGTCTCCATGCATCAAGCAGCTATTCTCTTCCTTGAGCTTACTGTGTCTGGGAATTTCCTGGAAAGTAGGGGTCAGGATAAATCTCTCTTGGGTAAAGCAAACTCTTATTTCATTGATGCTCCCTCCATATCAGAGAAAAATAAAGACACAAAAGGGAAAGTGAGGAGAACTGAGGCCCTAGCCATGCTGCTGAAGTGGAGGTGGAGGTGGGGGGCATGTGTGAACTATTGCCTAGTTACAGACATCCACCCAGTGATTTCCCCTCATGGTTTGGGGGGAAAAGGCAAAGCAGGGGAGGTGAAGAGCATTGGGAAGGAGGGAGAAGGCTAAAGCATGAGGTGATTTAGGATGTGCATTCTCCACCTCAGAGACACTTAGAGTACCAAGCTATTTCACTTAACATTAGCTGGCATTTAAACAAGTATTGAATCTTGAATTTTCACCATTACCATCTAAATTATTCAGCTTGCTACTAATTCTCATACCTAAAGAGTAGAACAGCAAATTCTCAGGAGTTGTTGAAGGAAGAGAAATCTTGCACACTCTTACTAGGCTGAGAAATAGCAGATTGTCACACCAGCTCACCAGCTCAGAAACATAAGGCAGTAGCATCTCCCCTTGCCTCTGCCTATCAAACCTTAAAGACAATCTGCCTTCTGAAGGATTATGTTAACATTTAGCAGTTCAGCTCACTCCTACCTGTCCTTTGATCTTCATTGATCTTTCTTTCTGGAACTGCCCCTCAGCATGAATGAGTTAGGCCTGTAGTCGGCAAACCACGGCTTGCAAGCCACACGCGGCTCTTTGGCCCCTTGAGTGCGACTCTTCCACAAAATACCATGTGTGGGTGCAAAGACCAGCTTAGGAGTACCCTAATTAAGTTAATAACAATGTACCTACCTATACAGGTATTAATCCACTTACGACCTATGCAACTTACAACCGTTTGACTTTAGGACCACAATCGCTAGCCACGACTGCTCCATGTCTGGCAGTGCAAGCATTGCCCAGCTGGGCATACGACAGTGCTCGCCAAAAAGATGTTTTGTACACGTTTAGATATTTTGATATGTTTTGCAATTGGGAAAATGTTTCCTATGGTATTTTTTACACTGGTATTTTGTATTTTTGTATGCACCTGTATTTTGTAATTTTGTATGTTTTGCAAATATTAAACCAGTTGTACTGGTAATGCAGTGTTTTACTTAAACCTGACAAATGTAAAAATAAGAAACAAAATGGTGTAGAGATGATACAAATGGCATAAAATGAACAAATAAAATTATAATATATATAACAATAATGAAAGAAAATTATGATAAAATATGACTTAAAGATTTTTATAACACCATTTCACAGTACTGTACATATAGCCTACTCAACTTACGACCAAATCATGTTACAACCGGTCTGTCAGAACCAATTGTGGTCGTTAAGTTGAGCACTATCCGTATAGTTTAAGTTTAAAAAATTTGGTTCTCAAAAGAAATTTCAATCGTTATACTGTTGATATTTGGCTCTGTTGACTAATGAGTTTGCCAACCACTGAGTTAGGCCTTCACCTGCTTTCAGGGAGCTGCCTGAGCCTTTGAGCCCCCAACAGCTTCAGCCACTGCCCTGCCCATGAGCTCACCTTTCACGTCCATGAGTGCTCTCTAAGTATATAGTTTAAAGTTATGAACTGCCATGGACAGCATGTCAATGGCACACTGTAAACTCTGTATATAATATGAAAAGAATTCCTGGTGTATCCACAAAGAATAATCTAACCGAGCCCAGTGAAAGCCCTGAAGGTTTTCTGTGATATTCTTGGGTTGCATGACAATAAAGCATCACGTATAAAATGATTGAGTAGGAATGGGGAACTGAACCTATTTTGAGCATCTTTTATGTTCTGAAAACTATATTATGTTCCTCACTTATGTCATTTCACTATATTTTCATAATCGCCTTGCAAGATATGCATTAAAATCTCATGTATATAGATGAGAAATCAGGTGCTTAGAGAGGTTAATAAATTGTCAATGTCACAGAAGTGTCAGGGCTTTACACAGGATTCAAACCTAAATCTGTATCCTGTAGTTCTGATTTTCTCACCTGCCAAGTTGCCTCTTGGAATTAGTGAAACGTTTGCATAGTGCCAAGCACCGTATTAGGGACAGCTGGGAAGAGCAAAAAAATGCAGGAAACAGGAGAGGGAAATATGTGCTCCCAAACTTTCTCTTCTCCCAGCAGAAGAAATTTAGAGGAGGTCATCTAATTCCCTTCCCAGCAGTTTTCTGTCCAGAATCTGAGGCACAGTATATTCTCCACAACAAACACAGCAAAACCCATTACCTCCCTCCCGTTTCTTCTCAAATGAGAATGAAACCCACCAGTTGCAGGTCTCCAGCTCATCACAAACAATAACTGCCTGATAGCCATCTCATCCCAGATATAATCATTTCTTTTTAACAGAAAGCACATGCTAGAGAGTTAACAGAAGGGACATAGGGCTGAGCAGGTAGAACCATTAGTAAAATCTCACCCCCCCCACCCCAGAATAGACTATCCTTGTCATTCATTCACAAAAGAGAGTTATAGTAACTAGGAAGGGAACAAAGTCCAATTGCATGAGAATAAAAAGCCAAAACCTGTGAAATGGATTGGGGAAAATTAGGTATAATTAATAACTAATTTATATAGAAAGAGTAGGTTAATCCCATTCAGGTGAAAGTGATTACAGAATGCAATGCCTGGATCCAAATGCAAAGAGGTATTTGGTCAATCCTAACTGTGATAATTCCTATATCATTCCTGGACACTTCTTCAAATTTGTCTTCATATAGAGTATGAGTTAGCTAGCCATAGCGAGCTGGTTCTGCACTAATAAATTCTAGGGAAAACCTCTCATGAACACAATATATATAGATACACGTAGCTTTTCCTCTGACTTTGACAAAGGAAACAGTTTATTTTCAAAAATTCATTAACTTGAAATGCATAGAACTTCAACTATAGAAAAGAGAAAGTTTTAAAAGTTACTGTCTTATTCTCAATGGCACTTTCCCTCTCATTAGCAGTTCAGACCTTAGGGGCTCTCCTATTGGAATCTGTAGAGATGAGGGAGATCACCTCACTTGGGGGACATTTTGACTTGGGCACAGAAAAGTTACTTTCTTCAGGCTTTGTCTGAAAGGGAAGAGGACCTGGTGCTTGCTGTGCAAGGTTGAATGTCTCAAGGGGAAAAAGTGGACAACAGTGTCTGTGAACTAGAAGGGTATGTTGATTGGAGGTGTGGAAGCTGGACAGAGTACAGATAAGGTGTTCTCAAAAGGGAGGTACAAGGCAGAAGAGGAAGTGTCTTCATTCCATTTGCATGTTCATATCTTTTCTCATTGAATCCTAGTTGCTGGTTTTTGTTTGTTTTTATCAACTAAGTGCCTTCCCCATCTCTTTTTTTCCTACAGGTGAGTTATTTTATTTTTTGATTGGTTTCCTTAAAATACTTGATATGTTCAAAATCTTCAGAAAATCAAAGACAATTTGACAGCTGACTTCTCTTTACAGGGCTTATCTTCAAGTTTGAACCATTCTGAGCTCCCTTCATTGTTTGATACAACGGTTACATGAAAAAATAAATGGTTTCTAATACCTGGCATTTATCATTTCTTCACTACAGAAATACTGCAATATGGATTTTAATTTTAACATGCCCACAACTTTCATAAAACTCTGAAGTATCTTACTATTGATCCATATGTTGTCACTGAGCATTCATATCTATGATTTATTCTATCACATGTGTATAGTGCTATATTTATTATATCTACATTTTGGATTGACTTTTCTTTTAGGAACATATACTCAGGAGTTCACTAAGTAATTGAATGTTCCCAGTCTTTCTATTCATCTCCTTTAACTGAACATTATCATTGCTAGAGGGCTTTTTGGTAAACATAACGGCATTTCCCTAGTTAAATATGTCACTGTGAGCCATGCAGCATAAAATGCGAAGTATGGCATGCTCCAGCAACAACAGCAGTTGAATTTTTCTTGATGATGTAGATAATAGCACAAGCCTTCGTCTGGTGACAATAGGTAAGCAAAGTAACTGAGTGCTGGCTTGGCAAAAATGACAGGAGAATGAGAGTTTTGATATAGCCTGATGGGAGAGCTACACTATGTTTTCTAATTATACAAACTTAATCTCTTCCTTACACATTTCCAAGACTGCAATCTTTCTTTTCTGACTCTTTAAGTAATAGACAATTACAAAAGAGCCATGCAAGCAAAATACTCTGAAAAAATACAGTAAGGGCATAGAGACTGAAGGTCAGAATCTAGTTTTGATATAAGGATTGTATTTTTCTATGATGCTATATTAATCTACAGAATATATTGAGTCAAAGCATGAAAGCCCTCAATTAAATGCTTACGTAAAAATTTAACTAAATAGAAAATACTCAATACATAATTTCAACTGGAATCATGCTTTTAGAGAATTGTGATATAATAGAAAAGGAGACACTCATCTTCTTCCCTCCTATATTGTCATGGTTAATGTCAATAGTCACCATCTTGTGGGAATTAGCTATATCCCTGTTGAGGCTTTGGAACAATAGAGAGATAGATCTATGGAAAGGAATGAGGAAATATATGGGGTTAAATGGAGTTTTTATAGGGAGCCCTGAGAAAGGGAGTATAGGCAACTAGGCAAATCTTTTGCCTCACTAGAAAAGGGGAAAAGCTGTGAGCCAGGCTTTAGTGATCAACTAATTTGGGTTTTCTGATTAATTGTATTTGATACCCTATTCTCAGGACTTTCATGATGCAGGTGCTTTACAAGAGACGAATGCAGTATATCCAGTGTGAAATTGATATGATCATTGCTGCTATGATAAAGACAAGTCCAGAACCACACAAGAAGGGACCGCTAATCCTGACTCAGCAAAGAAACTCTGTTTCTATAGGAGTTTATCTCTTGCTGGGGTGCATCATTTCTTTGCCACATTGTGTTGGCTGCAAGAATTAAATTGGGTTACTGCTTAGACTCAAGCCTGTGACCCCTGCGCTCAAGCTGGTGAGCCTGTGCTCAAGCTGGATGAGCCCATGCTCAAACCAGCAATCTCAGGGTTTCAAACCTGGGACCTCAGTATCCCAGGTCATTGCTTCATCCACTGCACTACCACTGGTCAGGCAGACCTTATATTTAAAACTGGATCCTTATATTTGAGGAGAAGCCTAAGGTCAGAATGGTCAAAAGGAGATGATCACATTTGCATTTTTCTGCATTTAAGAAGTGATTGGCCCGGCTAGGGCACACAGGAGAAGCGCCCATCTGCTTCTCCACCCTCCCCTCTCCTTCCTCACTCTCTCTCTCTTCCCCTCCTGCAGCCAAGGCTCCATTGGAGCAAAGATGGCCTGGGCGCTGGGGATGGCTCTGTGGCCTCTGCCTCAGGCGCTAGAGTGGCTCTGGTCGCAACAGAGCGAACACCCGGATGGGCAGAGCATCGCCCTCTGGTGGGCAGAGCATCGCCCCCTGGTGGGTGTGCCGGGTGGATCCTGGTCAGGTGCATGCGGGAGTCTGTCTGACTGTCTCCCCGTTTCCAGCTTCAGAAACACACACACACACAAAAAAAAGAAGAAGTGATTGGCTATGTTACCCACTTCCAGTTACAGGGTTGGAGATGCAGTGAAAGCACTTATATTTAAGACTCCAGTGGAATCAGGTGTCGAGACAAGCTGTCCTCCTTTCCTTTACAGGGAACACCACCGGACAGTGTCTTGAATAACCCTCCACTGTCCTTTCCCATGTGTTCTTCCATTCTCTTCTCTTTGCTTTTCTAGGGGATATCATCCCCTCGTTTACAGAATAGAAAACTAAACCCAAGAGGGAAAATGATATTAATATCAAAAAGTAGTACAAAACCAAGCTATTCCTCCTTATCTTAAAATATAACCCGACTTTTTGACAAAACATTACATTTTCCAAACATTTTTAAGTGGAATCAATAGTTCTGACTTGTGTATTTGAATAGTCCCAGGGAAGACCTGTAGTTCCATGATTTTAGGATAGGCTCTGTGCTCTGGAAACTAGATAGGTGTGATACAAACCTACACTTGCGAATCAGTTTTTAGTGTTCAATGCCAGACTACTATCTGGAGATATTGCATGGTTATGTACAGACCAGAAGTTGAAGGGGATTTAAGAAAAAGTATTCCGAGCACTGTAAGTATTAATTAGGGAGGTAAAGACTGATATCATTGATTGTGTGTGCTGTTTCCAAAGTCTCTTTCAAAATGTCATCAGCAAATTACAGTCAGATTGATTCAGAATCCACAGTTAATCACTGTGTCTTTCAGTTAGCTAAAAGAAAAAAAAGAAATAAATCTATAGTTCTCTTAATAATAACAAAACATACCACACTTCCCTTAAATTTTATCCCTTGTCAAAGATTGTTTATTGCTTTTTTCTTTAATATCCTATTTTGAAAATGTATTTTCCCCCTTCCTTTAACTAATTGCATTGTCTTTGCCTCACACATTTTTAGTTCTCCAAGGGCATAACCATCAGTTTCAGGAAGGGCTGTTTAATCTTTCCAGCCAATTACCTACATTTCCAGGAATAAAAGAAATTTTATTTAGATTTCCAAACAGAAAAATATAAAAATTACAATAGTTTAAAATGAAAAAAAAAAAATCTTATATTTGACATACCTAAAATCTTCTCAATCTGTTGTCAGAAGCAACCTAGACTACACAGGTAAATAAGATATCCTCAGAATTCTTTAAATTGTCCTTCACTAAGAGTGACACAAATTTCACTATAGCAATCAATTAGCATTTATGAAGGCTAAGAGGTATTCTGGTATTTTCTCAGTTTATCTCTTTAATTAGACATATTGTACAATAAGGCATAATTTTACTTGTGGGGACAAATATTATTTTCTCCATTTTATTGCTGAAAAGCCTGAGGTCAGACAGATACTGTGTAATCAATGGCCAGGTTTCTGCATAAAGTCAGGTGTGGCCAGGTGTGGTCTGGCCTTCTGCCCCATAACCCCTGTTTCTCCAGAGGCTGAACTGGGTTAAGGAGGTATTGACTTTTTAAGAATCCTCAAGTCCTTCTGGCCTCCATACTTTTAAAATGCCTGCAGGCTGTCATGTAGGCACTATGTAAGTATCAATATATTTCTTTTTCACCTGTTACATGGCAGTAAATGAGAAGCAGTGCAACTATTTTACTTGTCACACTCCCACCATGATTCTTACAGAAAAAATAATAGTTGCCGGGATGGGAGATGATTCCCAAGGGCCCTACCAACTCCAACCTTCTGTGATTCTACTGTGCTGCGAGCAGAACACATGCTCACAAAATGCACTCCGAATGAGTTCTTCCACTTCAGAAAAATGTGAGTGACAGAGTTGTCATCTTTGAGAAACGATAGGACTGACAGCATCATATTGCTGACAGCATTCCTCACAGTAGTTTTCAGCTTGGTAAAATGCTGAAAAAATGAAAGATTTGGGGTTTTTTTCTCTGCTAATAATTTTAGACAATGAATGAATGTGGCAGACTTGACAAAGCGTGACTACTGACAAGATTTCAGGTATCTATTTATCCGCTCAAGTCTCATTCCAATTTCTTCTCCTGCCATCTATCCAGAAACAACTCCCCAGCTCTCCCCAGAGATTCATACAAATGATGCTTTAAGGGCAAGAACAGACAAGATGATATTTACATTTGAAAGACCCTTTCAAGGTTCACATTTTACAAATTAGAGGAAGAGTGGTTAATTTGATTTGGAGGGGTTTTTTTTTGTTTGTTTGTTTTTGCATTTTTCTGAAGCTGGAAACGGGGAGAGACAGTCAGACAGACTCCCGCATGCGCCCCACCGGGATCCACCCGGCACGCCCACCAGGGGGCGACGCTCTGCCCACCAGGGGGCGATGCTCTGCCCATCCTGGGCGTCGCCATGTTGCGACCAGAGCCACTCTAGCGCCTGGGGCAGAGGCCAAGGAGCCATCCCCAGCGCCCGGGCCATCTTTGCTCCAATGGAGCCTTGGCTGCGGGAGGGGAAGAGAGAGACAGAGAGGAAAGCGCGGCGGAGGGGTGGAGAAGCAAATGGGAGCTTCTCTTCTCCTATGTGCCCTGGCCGGGAATCGAACCTGGGTCCTCCGCACGCTAGGCCGACGCTCTACCGCTGAGCCAACCGGCCAGGGCCTGATTTGGAGTTTTAATGAAGTTTGAGAAGAAGCAGGGTCAAGGTCCAAGATGCTGAAAGAGGAGGTGAAGACATTCCATGGAGGGTGAGGAGATTGCCCAAGAGGTGTGCAGACAACACTGTGATGGGGACCAGGGAGAGAACTGGACTGAAATTGAAAGGAAAAAGAAAAAGCATGAATATTATGAGGAAGCCAGTTAGTGAGAGATATTTAAATGCTAGGCTGATTCTTTTTCTGGAGCCTCCAGGCGGTTAGCCTTTCCAGCACTTCCTGGAACAGACGAGACTTTCAGGAATCCAAGTTCAGATTATTTATTGTCCCCTTAAAAGCCTGCTCTCACTTTTGCCCCATGAAAATGGAGACTGGCTGAAGCTGGGTTCCTGTCCTGGAGGTTAGCCCCGGGGTGTATCTATCCTGGTATGCCCTGACTCTAGGGGTGTCTCTTTAAAGCAGGGGTCCCCAAACTACGGAAGCTTTCATTGGTGGTCAGTGAGAGGAGCATAGTTCCCATTGAAATACTGGTCAGTTTGTTGATTTAAATTTACTTGTTCTTTATTTTAAATATTGTATTTGTTACCGTTCTGTTTTTTTTTACTTTAAAATAAGATATGTGCAGTGTGCATAGAGATTTGTTCATAGTTTTCTTTATAGTCCGGCCCTCCAATGGTCTGAGCGACAGTGAACTGGCCCCCTGTGTAAAAAGTTTGGGGACCTCTGCTTTAAAGGATGTAGGGGGTGAGGGGACTCATGCATCTGCTGACCCTGCCCGTAACTTCTGGCCTGAACTAAGTGACAGTGGGAAGGGGATCCAGAGCCCCTTACATGCTAGCCTTGATCCTGTAAACCTGGGAAAGTCTTTCAGCTTCATCCTGCCAATTCTTTGTTAATTCTTTATTAATGGTAAAATAAAGGACTGTTATCTCCAAGGTACAGTTCTTTTCATCTTAAAGGAGAGGTGATGTGCCTTCTTTAGCCCAAATAAAATAGTGTTTAATAAAATACTCTTTTATTGAAATTACTCAAAACTCTAGAACTCACAATATTATGCTTTCTTTCACATTTTCTAGTGACTAAAATAAAATAATCTAAAAAATTGGTGGTAGCTCATTAATGGAGTAGTAAAGATTCATGTTCACTTAAATATTATTGTATCAACACTATATCTTCAACTTATCCTGATTATCTTAAAAATGTTTTATTTGCACTTATTTTGAATGTTACAAAAGTTATAAAATATTACGAATACTACAAATTATTATTGTTTATATTTTACATATTATAAAAATTAACTTTTCTAATGAAATTAGGTAGTTTACTTTTTTTTTTATACATCACATTATTTTATCAGTTTCGTGTGGGTAACCAGTGATAATGATTTTTACAGTGCCTTAAAATGTTTGACTTTCTGTAGCTACAACCAAGAAGTAAAGTTAGAAGGACTAAGAAGTTACACATATTGAGTTTATGGGTTGATAAATAATTACACTCATCCTAAAATAGTAGAAATAATTTCTGTGTGCCAGAATTTTACAGTTTGATCCTACAGTTATTTTGTGAACCTCTTCCCGGTTAAGAACAAATAGATCTGCTCCTCTAAAAATAGAAGTTCAGTGTAACACATCCCATGGCTACGAGACCAAAGTGATTGCTTTATTGAGTTGCCCTTTCTTCTTTCTTTTCTCTTTTTATTTCTTTCTTCTTTATTAGGAATGTTCCTTTTAGTCACATCACCCTAGTCAGTAGACCAACTGCCTCTTGATTACTTTGCTCTAGGCTCTCTTAATATGTGACATGCTTCTTGTGATAAACAGAAGAAGGTGGCAAAAATCACTTGGGTGGCTACTGGAATACTCCTCCACTTTCAACAGGAAGGCTGTACCCTGGGAATAGTGACACATTTCCAATTGTCCCAAGGCATACTGGACATCTCACATTCTTGAATGATAGTCTTCTCCCCAAAGTATTATTAAACGCTCAGGGAAGGATTCAGTCTCTTCCTAAATGCAATTCCCTGGTAAGCTTTCCAAATCAGCCCTCCAATGCTATTGTTCTCTGTTCATCTCATAACTTTCAGACAATATTTACGTGTTCAACATGTTCCCTTATTTCTGTCACCAGCTTTTTTCTTTATTCCCATCTTCTTGTTTTTGCCTTAATATCTGAATTCTCTTTGTAACATCATTCCAAAGGGGTGAGCATTATTCCTAATTTATGTTTCTATTTCTAGGCCAATAGGTCATCACCTTTGCTCAATATTACATTGTTTATTGAAACACAGGAACAATCAAAAGAGTGTAATATAGTGGTTTTTGGAGTCAGATAGACCTCATTATGAATCCTAACTCACTAACTTTGACAACTTGAACATCTGAAAAACTTCTTTAAGTATAAATTCCTTTCTTTGAGTTCTCATGAATGTTAAATTTTAAAAATATGTAAAATAATTAGCACTGTCTATGGCTCTAGTAATAGTTCAGTGAATGCTACCATATTTCTGCAATCATCTTGCTATGTTTTCAGTACTTTTCTGTGTGTGTGTGGTGATGATTTAGAAAGATTATGGGCTTTTAAGAAACAGACATCTGTGTTTGTGTTCTGCCTCCATCACTATGTAGATGGGAGATCTTGGATAATATATTAATCTTGGCATCTCATAATCTGAAGTTAATATCTACTTAACACCATAATGAAGATAAAATGTCATAATGAAGGTATAATGGCTGGCATACAATAATTACTTGGCAAATGACAGACATGGCCTAGAAACAGAATGTCCTTCCCATCTTTGGACAAATCAGAGGACAGCCTTCTTTATTTCATTCTAATTTAGCACTGTCACTCTAGGTTTTTTTTTATATATTTTTTTCCATCATTATTTTAGGTAACTTCAAAAATTACCCTAACATTCATGTATGTCAGATTAGTAATCAAGATTTGGACTATATATACTATTAAGAACTAAGGTTGTAACATTTGAAATGACTCTTTCTGACTACCACGAATTTGCCTCATACTCTTATCCCTTTGGAGCTTTTTTTTTTTTAATAATTTTATTTTTTTAATGGGGCAACATCAATAAATCAGGATACATATATTCAAAGATAACATGTCCAGGTTATCATATTGTTCAATTATGTTGCATACCCATCACCCAAAGTCAGATTGTCCTCTGTCACCTTAAGGCTGGAAAACAATACTCCAAGCAAATAACATCCAAAAAAAAAAAAGCAGGCGTAGCAATACTCATATCTGATAATGCTGACTACAAGACTGCAAAAGTACTCAGAGACAAAAATGGCCATTTCATAATGGCTAAGGGGACACTGGATCAAGAAGACATAACAATTCTTAATATATATGCACCAAACCAAGGAGCATCAAAATATATAAGACAGCTACTTATTGACCTTAAAACAAAACTGACAAAAATACAATCATACTTGGAGATCTCAATACACCGCTGACAGTTCTAGATCGGTCATCCAAACAGAGAATCAACAAAGATATAGTGGCCTTAAACAAAACACTAGAGCACCTGGATATGATAGACATCTACAGGACATTTCATCCCAAAGTGACTGAGTATACATTTTTCTCCAGTGTACATGGATCATTCTCAAGAATTGACCATATGTTGGGCCACAAAAACAACATCAGCAAATTCAGAAAAATCGAAGTTGTACCAAGCATATTTTCTGATCATAAAGCCTTGAAACTAGAATTCAACTGCAAAAAAGAGGGAAAAAATCCCACAAAAATGTGGAAACTAAACAACATACTTTTAAAAAATGAAAGGGTCAAAAAAGAAATAAGTGCAGAGATCAAAAGATATATACTGACAAATGAAAATGACAATATGACATATCAGAATCTAGGGGATGCAGCAAAAACAGTGATAAGAGGGAAGTTCATATCACTTCAGGCATATATGAACAAACAAGAGAGAGCCCAAGAAACCACTTAACTTCACACCTTAAGGAACTAGAAAAAGAAGAACAAAGACAACCCAAAACCAGCCTGAAGAAAGGAGATAATAAAAATCAGAGCAGAAATAAATGAAATAGAGAGCAGAAAAACTATAGAAAAAATTAATAGAACAAGGAGCTGGTTCTTTGAAAAGATCAACAAAATTGACAAACCCTTGGCAAGACTTACCAAGGAAAAAAGAGAAAGAACTCATATAAAAAAAATCCAAAATGAAAGAGGAGAAATCACCACGGACACCGTAGATATACAAATAATTATTGTAGAATACTATGAAAAACTTTATGCCACTAAATTCAACAACCTAGAGGAAATGGATAAATTCCTAGAACAATACAACCTTCCTAGACTGAGTCAAGAAGAAGGAGAAAGCCTAAACAGACCTATTAATAGAGAAGAAATAGAAAAAAACATTAAAATCCTCCCTAAAAATAAAAGTCCAGGCCCAGATGGCTATACCAGTGAATTTTATCAAACATTCAAAAAAGACTTGGTTCCTATTCTACTGAAAGTCTTCCAAAAAATTGAAGAAGAAGCAATACTTCCAAACACATTTTATGAGGCCAACATAACCCTCATACCAAAACCAGGCAAGGATGGCACAAAAAAAGAAAACTACAGACCAATATCTCTAATGAATACAGATGCTAAAATACTAAACAAAATACTAGCAAATCGAATATAACAACATATTAAAAAAAATAATACATCATGATCAAGTGGGATTCATCCCAGAATCTCAAGGATGGTTCAACATACGTAAAACGGTTAACGTAATACACCATATCAACAAAACAAAGAACAAAAACCACATGATCTTATCAATAGACGCAGAAAAGGTTTTCAATAAAATACAACACAATTCTATGTTTAAGACTCTCAACAAAATGGGTATAGAAGGAAAATATCTCAACATGATAAAGGCCATATATGATAAACCATCAGCTAACATCATATTAAATGGCACAAAACTGAAGGCTTTCCCCCTTAAATCAGGAGCTTATTTGATAAAAAGATGTGGTACATATATACAATGGGATACCACTTAGCCATAAGAAATGATGACATAGTGACATTTACGACAACATGGATGGATCTTGAGAACATTATATTGAATGTAATAAGTAAATCAGAAAAAAGCAAAGAACTGTATGATTTCACACATAGGTGGGATATAAAATGGAGACTTATGGACATAGATAAAAGTGAAGTGGTTACCAGGGGGAAGGGGATGTGGAGGGGGATGTGAGAGGGAGTGAAGGGAAGAGTGTAAAGAGCGACAAATATAATGTGATGGAAAATGATTTGACTTTAGGTGGTGGGTATATAACATGATCAACAGTTCTAATGCTATAGAAATGTTTATTTAAAACCTATGTACTCTTAGTGATCAATGTCACCATGATAAAGTTAATTTTCTAAATAAAATAAAAGAAATAAACTGCCTTGTGTTTGACATCATCATTGCACTACCTTTCTAAAGGGTGACATGTTGTGCTATACCTTCTCAATGATTTAAAGCCAAACCTGTGAGAAATTTTGTTGCAAAACAAAAAAAAGGAGTGATTTTCCTGGGATTGAAATATAATTCAAAATGGAACAAATCCATTCGAACCTGGGAGAGCAATAAAACATGATCATTTATGATATTACTCATAATCCAGAATGCTGTTAGGGGAGAAAAAGCTTCTCTCTTTCATCTCGATAGCATGTGTGACTGAGAGGATGGATGCAAATGATGTTAATAATACAGTTGTGGACAGTGATTGAACTTTGATTTGTCCACGTTTTTCTTGAGAACAATCGGTCGTTCGGCCTATGGATAGAAAGCAGCTTGGATGGGATCCCAGAAGGTTCTTGGTTCACTCCCGCTAACCCTCTGGGAGAATAAAATAAACAGCCTTGGTAGGTCTTCAAATGGCGATAGTCCTCTCTGCAGACCCACTGTCCCCTCCATCTAGGCTGAGATCTGCTGCACACAGAGATGTTCCATGCCCCTCCTTCTCATTGGGGAAACTAGAACACCTGACTACCACTGGCCCATGGAGTTGGCACAGTTTCAGGTACCATGAAGACAGCTTTCCAAGTCTCTTTTGTCCAATGCCACCTGTCCCAGAAGATGTCTTAGATAAAACGTCAAGCTGTCAATGTGACTGTCTCCCATCACGCATGGGGAATGATGCCTTGGGAGAGAGTTCCCTGAAATGAATGTATCTGGGCATCCCACATGCCTTTCCTGACTTTTTAAGAACAAAATCTCCTTCTTGACCAATTGCTCGTCTCAGCATATTTTGGACTTGGCTTTAGAGACCTGGCTCATTCTCTGCCTGACCCAGTTTGGGTCTTCATTCTACCAGTGGGCCCCTATACCTAGAGGACATGAATGATATTATAGGACATCCTTTGGTATCTTTCTAGAGAATACTGGCTGATGTGAGAGGCGAGACTAGGCCTGGCTATTATTTATGTCAGGAAGGAGGCATCCTACCCATCAGTTCTTTAGCTATACCCTCTTCCCAATTAATTCAATTGCCCATCATGCCAACAGTTCTGTTTTTAATATGCACAATAATGCTAGACCTTGTGGGAGTGAGGGTCAAATAAAAATCTATTATAAGGAAATAAATCACTAGTTAATGTCAAAGCAGCCATTATTTGATAATCAGCTGAGAGCAATGTTGAGATAGAAGTCACTGAAAATGGCATCACTAAGAGGTCTGTTTGAGGATGTTTGGGAGCTGGGAGGGCGGGAAAACAGGTCTTCCATTATGTTGTTGTGTTTGGCATTCTTGTTTTATTTCCTAGATTATCCCTTCTTCCTTTTCCCAACTGGTCATTCACCCACCGATCCCCATTTATAACTGTTAATATGTGAGGAGCCCTGGTGAAATAATTTAAATACTATAGACTGTTACTTTTATTCTGAGGTCAAATTTATTTGGACTTGCCTCAGGTATCTTAATAGAGTACAGCCATGAATTCCAGTGAAAAACAGACCTTCCTTGCAATACTTTAGTGTGCAATTCTTTGCTTCCACATTGTGTGGTTTTGCCTTCCTATCTTTACAGGTAGGCTATTTTCTGTCCCTCATTCTCAGCCTTTTGTTGCATTTTTATGAACTGCATTCTGTGGGTGTTATCAGTTCCTTTGGCTGTATTTTTCAGGTTTACTAATAAACAATCTGTAGTTTGAGATACGGCGAGACAGGCTGTTTGACACGAAGTAAAAGCATGGTGGAGCCTGAGCTGTCTCTCTCCTCAGAAAACTTTCAGCATTCCGGACAGATGTTGGCTGCTTCAGAGTCATCATCATGGCAACAGATCAGCATTTTTGGGAGTGCTGAGCCCACCTTTGTATTCAGAATCTTTGATTCTGTGGTTTCTTATATATTTTACTGGTACTTTTATACACAACCATTTCCATGATTAAACTTCTCAGGGAGTGATTGAATTGAACAAATAGTTATTGATTTCTTACTTTACACCAGGCACTATGGTAAGTACTATAGTTTTGTAGGAACAACATAGGTCCCCTCTGCCTCTCTGACACTATAGTCTAGAATAGGGGTAGTCAACCTTTTTATACCTACTGCCCACTTTTGTATCTGTTAGTAGTAAAATTTTCTAACCACCCACCAGTTCCACAGTAATGGTGATTTATAAAGTAGAGAAGTAACTTTACTTTATAAAGTTTATAAAGCAGAGTTACAGCTAGTTAAAACATATAATAATAATTAATTACCAAGTACTTTATGTCAGATATTTGCTAAGTTTGGCAGAATAAATCTTTATAAAACAACTTACTATTGTTAAATTTATCTTTTTATTTATACTTTGGTTGCTCTGCTACTGCCCAGCATGAAAGCTGGAATGCCCACTAGTGGGTGATAGGGACCCGGTTGACTACCACTGGTCTAGAAGAATTCATAATAATGACATGCATGTGACATTTCACAGTTATCCAAAGACTTTGACTTCTATTAACTCATCTGATGCTTAGCACCGGTAGCAACAAGAGTGGGTACTACATTCCCATTTCACAGAGAAGGAAAATGGGCTAATAGGTGTAGTGAGTTTCTCAAGGTAATGGCTAATATGAGGCAGACTCAGGGTAGTGAGCAGAAGAAACTTTCATTTAAACTTGTTTTACAAAAAATAGTAGCCTTTAAATATCCAATAATAATAACATGTAACTAAAGATATACTTTTTCACAACCCCAAATTAGTAGTATCTTTCTGATTAGAGCAATATCTCCATTGTCCATCCTACCTAAAATAATTAATTAATTAATTAATAAAGATACAGAGAAAATAAATTCTTTAAAGGCAAGCTACTTGACACTCTCCATAAAATGATAAATGTTGTTTATCAGTCTTATCACACAGGGACAGTTAAATCTAAGAAATAGTAATTTATATGTCAGACTAGTCATACAGTCCAACAGAAGATCAATTTAAATGGTCATTTATTTGTTGATTTTTATTTTTAAAGAGACATCACTAGAATAAAAGAACATATCATAGAGGAAATAGTAATTTATTTATTTTTTTGCCCCTTCTGGTTTCTGCTACAATTCTGTCTGACTCTTTCATGCTTAATACAAAGGGCAAAGAACAGTCAACGTATCTCCTTATCATTAGTAGCAAGTTTTGCCTTTCTTCTTCCTTTTAAAATATTGATACATGATTATTTAAACTATTACATTTATTCACATGTAATTCAAAGCTTTTTTTTCTTCTTGGGTTTTGGAGCAGATCCTCAAATATATCTATACATATTTCCACAGTACTTTATATGAGAAAGGGTGCTAGCACTTTCCAAAGTTTTTTCTACTGTCTGCAGCATTTGATGCTCTTGAACACTTCCTGTCTCTTGAAGTTCTCTAATCCCTTACATTCTATAACTGCATGTTGTCTAATTTTCTTCCTATCTCTAATTCTGTGCTTTTTATTCCCTCATTCTTCCAGATCTAGCAATACCCTGAAGTTCTGTGCTTAGCCCTTTTTGAATAATCTCATTTTATATAGTATCTATTTTCATAATTTTTTCAGTGACCTAATAAGAATGGGTCTCTAAATTATATCATTGACAATGAATTCTCTCTTAAACCCAATTCACCAAATATCTGTTTGATAATATCATCTTGCATGCTATTACTAATAATTCAGTATTTTCAAAACGATCTCATTTCACTCTCAATTTTATTTCACTAAGCATGATGGTCTCCATTTGTTTCTTAGAGCAATACCCTTAATCTCACAGTTTGTTTGTTTTTTTTTGTATTTTTCCGAAGTTAGAAACGAGGAGGCAGTCAGACAGACTCTCGCATGCGCCCAGCTGGGATCCACCCAGCACGCCCACCAGGGAGCGATGCTCTGCCCATCTTGGGGCGTCGCTCTGCCACAATCAGAGCCATTCTAGTGCCTGAGGCGGAGGCCACAGACCCATCCTCAGCGCCCGGGCAAACTTTGCTCCAATGGAGCCTTGGCTGCAGGAAGGGAAGAGAGAGACAGAGAGGAAGGAGAGGGGGAGGGGTGGAGAAGCAGATGGGCGCTTCTCCTGTGTGCCCTGGCCAGTAATCGAATCCGGGACTCCTGCAGGCCAGGTTGACACTCTACCACTGAGCCAACCAGCCAGAGCCCTAATCTCACAGTCTTAACACTAAAGTTCCAACCTATATTCATCCCCCATTTATTAACCTGTTTCATCAGTTTCTAAGACTTGCCGATTTAATTTTTAAATTACAGTTACTTTTGTTTGTTTGTTTTATTTTCATTGCCGCCATCAGGTGCTCCATTTGCACAGTCATCAGATTTCTTTTCTAAAGCATAACATCATCATTCTGTGACTATGATCAAAAACTGTCAATATCTCCCAATATGTCAAGAGACTGACAGGCAAGTCTTCCTGCAATGTTCCTTTCTGACACCTACTTCAACTAACATCCAGCTCAAGTATTATAGTCTGTCTAGGTAGATGTTTTGTCCAATCTTGGCTTTATGATTTTATCCTGATGGGAGATTTCTCATCTCCTTACCTTATAATAGGAACTCTACGAATCCTTTACAACTTTTTTTATTTCCCATATTGTAGATAAGTTATTACTGACCATCCAGAATGAAAATCTTTCTTGCCTCTCTTTTTCTACAATAGATCATTTGGCCTTTTTGCACTTACTGATTTAAAATTTTAATTGTGCCTGACCTGTGGTGGCGCAGTGGATAAAGCGTCAACCTGGAAATCCTAAGGTCACCGGTTCAAAACCCTGGGCTTGCCTGGTCAAGGCACATATGGAAATTGATGCTTCCAGCTCCTCCTCCCCTTCTCTCTCTCTGTCTCTCCTCTCTCTCTCTCTCTCTGTCCTCTCTAAAATTAATAAATAAATAAAAATATTTTAAAAAATAAAAATTTAATTGTCTTTTATGTGTATATATTTCTTGTCTTCTCAACTAATTTATAAAATGCTTATTATCAGACATTATGTCTTATCTCTTTTTGCCATTGCCACAATAACTACTCCAAGTCACCAGAAGCACTCAATAAATAGCTAATTGGTTGTATATAAACAAAATAAATTCTTAACACAAATTATTTATATCGATAAACAATGTTTACATGCTTTTAAAAATCATTAACAAAACTATGCATGGTGATAATCCCTCCTCAATCACTTGTAACTGTTTTATATACTCTATAAACTAAAAACAAATAAAAATCCACTAATAGGCTTCAATTAGTTTGACCATCGATCCAAGCCCGAAATAGGTGAGGGACACACATAAACTCTGTTTCAGTGTGTGTCTTTTCATCCTAGGCACAGCCTTCTCTAGGTTTCATCCATCCCCTCTCTTCCTTCTAAATGGGACAGTTATCAAGGCTTTTCTTACCTGATTATGTCCAGAGGAGTTACATTGACTTACTGAGAGTCAAAAAAATGAAAAACCAAAGAGGTCGCCTTATTTGAAAGTTGAGCAACAATGACCTGGTTGCATTAGGGATGCACTGAATCCAGTATACTTTAATCAGATTAGTTACATAGTCACAAATAAGGTGTGACATTATCTATTAATTTATTTCCAGGAGCAACACATCATTGTATGTTCCCGTTTATCTCTCTTTGTAAAACTGCGGTGATCAGGAGATGTGTTTTATTCACTTCTGAATCTTCAGTGCCTAGCCGTTGTATGTATATACATAATTCAGGTGCAAAATTTATTCACACATTCTTTTCTCAGTGTACCAGAGAATAGTGTCTTGACCTGTCCTTAACTGCACAATAAGTAGATCACTTGTTTGTTAACTCATGTAGCTGGCATTGGGTAACATTCAGGGCTTATACAAATTGATAAACATATACAAGGAAGAGGGGAGAGAACACTATCCCACAACACATACATGTACTTTCCTTCCTCCGTGCTGCACACACACATTAATTTATTAGAGAGGAAGTAACCAAAAAGTAGGTGAAATAATCTTGCATGGGTGCCCTTGCTCATGACCTAGTCCTGCCATTCCACACTTTATCAACTATGAAGGAGAATGGCAGATTCCCAGGCCCATCTTTCTAAGTCAGTGGTTCTCAACAGGGGTGATTTTACCCTAGAGGGGACATTTGGCTATGTATAAAGATATTTTGATTGTCACAACTCTGTGTCAGTGTGTATGTGTGTGCATGTGTGTGCTGGTTCCTAGTATGTACCATGTACAGGCTAGGGATGCTGCTAAACATCCTATACAATATACAGCATGGTCCCACAACATGGAATTGTCCAGCTACAAGTAAAAATAGAGCCAAGATTGAGAAACTTTGTTTTAGACCCTAATTCAGTGGGTAAACTGGGACCTTGGATTTCGTATTTTCAATAAGTATTCTCTATGATCTGATAAGATGATTTCATGGACTCCCCAAATGCCAACTTTTTCTTTCAATAATTATTTTATTTGTTTGTGATTCAATCACATGAGAGAAGTATTAGCTATCCAGAGCATTGCATGAAAATGCTCAGTATTTTGCACTGATATGTCTGATTCTTGTTGATATTACAATAAATACTTAAAATGAGCTGCACAGAGCACCAGCATGACATCATTACCCGTGGGAAGCGAGCCCAGGTTAAGACCCTCACGGGTTAGTAGTCTGCCAGACTGGTTGGTTCCATTGTCAAGGCGTATGCTTACACAATGACAGCATGTTGTCTGCTTTAGAGTCCCACAAAAGAAAAGTATTGTAGCAGATAACTACTTCCAGGATACCTGCTGTCAGAGAAAATAAGCAAGTTATAACTTCTCCACAGTCCTGCTACAGAGCATATCCATGCCACCTCTTGCTGCTTCCCTCGGGCTCTACATGTTATTTCTCTCTGGCAAATGGTTCAGCTAACTTTTGACCTTATCTTAGGTCATGTCTTATTGATTCCAGCAAGAAGTTATTGTTGGAAGATAAAACTTTTTTCTCCCCACTACTGAACTTAATGCTGCTCTAGATTTGCTGGCAGCTTCTAAATCACTGGGTGGAGGGAAATACCATTTTGTTCTCCGTTATGCAGAACGTCAGTCACTGAAGAAGAGATCTTCAGCAAGACTCCTACTAGGCTTTTCTTAGTTTCCTTCCTTCCCTAAAGCCACAGTCTCAACCACACACCCAGCATCTGTCATTCTACCTATCTGTCATTTAAAACCGCAGCCATCTTCATGGACCCAAGCAAGGGAACTCTGTCTGCTTCGTCTTTATTTCTGACATCTAAGTACCTAATAAAGTTGTTTCTACCTCCATTCCACTGCCCATATCCCTTCCCTATTTTCATCTCAGAGTCAGTTTAACTCTTGAAAACCTTTGTTTCCAAAATTATAGCTGCCTTTGATTTAGTTTCCCGTCTATTTTGCATCTCAGCTCCCTTCTAACCTACCTTCTCTATTACATCTGGTATTCTTTTGGAAATAACTCTCATTTTGTCATCTTGTCCATGCAATCCGCCAATGATTCCCTGTTATCTGTGGAAAAACATCCGAATTCCTGAGAGACCACCAAGACCCTTTATAACCTGGGCTCTACCTCCCCCAGCTATGTCATGAATTGCTTCTCTGATACTCTAACAAAACTGTACCACTGACCTGAAAAGGAATATTCTTTCATAACTCTGCCCTGTCTTATATTGTTCCTTTGCAGGTAATGCATTATTTTCTCTTTTTTATTTGACAAAATATTTTATTAATATTGAGAGGTAAATCTCAGATTGGAATACATCTAAAAAGTTGTCCTTGACCTCCCTGGACTAGATATAATGGGTCAGTTTTCCTAAGAAGCAGAGTTTAAGACAGAGATTTGTATGCAGATAGGTATTGGGACTATGGTCTTAGGGTCAACATATCCTAAGTTAAGTGGGAGGGTAGGAAAGATGCAGACTTGCCCAGAGAAGTTGAACTACGATGCAGTTACAACAAAGGCCTCAGCCAATTTTATGAGGAGCTCATAGCTAACATGATTTTTACAAGTTGTCCTGACTTGAGGCAAGTAGGCTGGGCCTTTACATCTCAATGTTCAGGCAAATTACTGAATGTGGATTGTCCCAGGAAGGGGTATGATGTGAGGCAAGGCTCAGGACAAGCTTCAGAGAGGCACTCTGATGAGAGCTATGGATAGCTCATACTTCATCTGCTGGGAGACTGAGTACATCATTCCCTAAAGAGGTGCTAATTTCCCTAAAATAATGTGTTTAAAACTCCACAAAGCTTTCAACAGGCAATGGTTATTTTTCTCATTCATAAAGGACTGAATATCAATAGCATATCACTGGGAACTTACAAGAAAGAGAAACCATGTCATACAAAACTGTGAACCAAAAAAAAAAAAAAAAAGGAAAATAATATTACATGAAAATTGTTTATTTCCAGAAAACTTACCAATGCTCTGCAATGAGAATTCTCAAGCTTCATATTCTCTTCAGTGTCTGGCAATGCAGGCTCCTTGTACTTGTAGAAGAAAACATTATTATAAGATCAAAGATATATTGAAACAAGAACTCGAACTCTGTGGTCTTTGTAGCTCATTTAGTTCTGTTCATTAAATGCTAGAGTATAATTAGTTCATCATTATGACTGAAACTATACAGGAAATGTAATGGAGAGAGTTTTCATAACAATATATTTAGCATAACACAAAGTCAATCATTTACTGTTTATACTCTTCATCATGAGTCAGTTGATGTCAAATTACAATTTTATCTTGAACATTGCCTGACTTCTTTTTTTAACTTGCAACTTGAAAGTTAAATTCTAGATGTTTTATTCCTAATTATTACTTGTTTTGTTCCTTTGAATGCAAAAACATAATTGCAAAAATAAACTTTTTTCTCTTATTAAAAACACTTGCATTTTCATTGGTACCAGACACCATTCTTTATGTAAATTATTCAGTTTTAGGCAAAAATTATCGTGTAATTGTTAGTTACCATTTCTGAGCCTGAAATTCAGAAAGAATTCTACAAACCGAACAATATCTGGGGCCACCAGAAGCTGCAAGAGGCAAGAAGGTTTCTTTACCCAGCACATTCAGAGTCAATCTGGCCCTGATGACCCCTTGACATCTTGATTTTAGACTTCTGGGCTGCAGAAATGTGAGAGAATATATTTCTGTTGTTTTAAACTCAAGTCAACGAATGCGAATTTGATGCCTCTTGAAATGTTATTTTTTTAAAACACACTAATTCTCATTTATACAACCTCTCCAACTATATTTTACTTGTTTAAAGTTTAGAGACTAACCAGCTCAATGTTGGCAATAGTTGAGGCTGCTAAATCCCAAAGAACCCACATGTACCTGCTGGCACCCTCCAGCATCCAGAAAAGCTGGGGCAGGTCAGCAGAGATTGATGCATGAAAAGAGCAGAGTTCAGCGGTGTGTAAATCTCCCCACACTACCGTAAAACTGCGACTCTGCACCTTACTCATTAAACTGGAAGAAGGTGTTCACACTTCAGTTAAGAACACTTAGCGCCCTGGCTGGCTGGCTCAGTGGTAGAGTGTCCACCCAGCATGTGGATGTCCTGGGTTCAATTCCTGGTCAGGGCACACAGGAGAAGTGTCCATCTACTTCTCCACCACCTCCCCCTCTCATTTCTCTCTCTCTCGCTTTCCCTTTTCTCCTCCCCTCCTACAGCCATGGCTCTATTAAAGTGAGTTGGCCCTGGGTGCTTTAGATGGCTCCATGGCCTCCGCCTCAGGCATTATAATATAGCTCCAGTTAAATGAAGCAAGGGCCCTAGATGGGCAGAGTATCACCCCCTAGTGGGCTTTCCCAGTGGATCCCAGTTGGGACACATGCAGGAGTCTGTCTCTGCCTCCCCTCCTCTCACTTATAAAATAGAGGGAGACAGAGAGAGAGAACGTTTATCTCACCATTTTACTTTAGATGAGAAAATTGAAACTCTAAGGTGAGACTTACCCATGATGACACACTGACTTAATTTTGAACCCAGATGCTGTGATTCTTACTATTCTTTCTCCTCCTCCTCCTCCTCCTCCTCCTCTTCCTCTTCCTCCTCCTCCTCCTCCACTTCCTCCACTTCCTCCTCCTCCTCCTCCTCCTCCTCCTTCTTCTTCTTCTTCTTCTTCTTCTTCTTCTTCTTCTTCTTCTTCTTCTTCTTCTTCTTCTTCTTCTTCTTCTTCTTCTGTGTGTGTGACAGAGACAGAGAGAAGGACAGATAGGGAAAGACGAACAGGAAAGGAGAGAGATGAGAACCATCAATTCTTTGTTGCGGCACCTTAGTTCATTGATTGCTTTCTCATATGTGCTTTGACTCGGGAGCTACAGTAGACCCTTTGCTCAAGCCAACAACCCTGTGCTCAAGCCTGTAAGCCCACACTCAAGCTGGCGACCTTGAGGTTTCAAACCTGGGTTCTCCGCATCACAGTCCGATACTCTATCCACTGTGCCACCACCTGTCAGGTGATTCTTATTATTCTTTACTTTCTGTTGAATAGAACAGCTGACCTGACACTGAAACATAAACACTGGCATCTCAATCGAGTATAATCAGTTGTATTAGGAAGGCAATGTTTGTAAAAGAATATTTACATTTGTCTTAAAATATTTTCTACTTCCAACCCTTGTAATACTAATTGCATATGACATTATTCAGAGTAACCAAACACTTGTAGATCATCTTTTATGCACTCTACATTTTCACTGCTATTATCATATTTCATCACCATCCTAACTTCAGGTAAATTTTGTTGTCTGAAGTAAGTGATACTTGTTTCTAGCTCTGATCAATTTTTCACTGGAATAGTAACAAAAGGTAGTACAATCAAGGGACTATGTAATTAATTG
This sequence comes from Saccopteryx leptura, assembly GCF_036850995.1. Taxonomy (NCBI): domain Eukaryota; kingdom Metazoa; phylum Chordata; class Mammalia; order Chiroptera; family Emballonuridae; genus Saccopteryx; species Saccopteryx leptura. The sequence goes on along the minus strand of NC_089505.1, from coordinate 281,958,000 downwards.
TTAAACTTTAGGCCATTTTAAGAGAGAAATAAAGTACTCTTCACAAATACAGTGAACAATAGGTATAAACCAAGACTGTGGTGGTATGACAGGACATCAGGTATAAGTAAGAAGGGATGAGGAAATTACCACCATATTTCTTTCAAGTTGAATTTTGAACATTACAGTTAAATGTGCTAACTCCCCTGTGTGTAATGCAGCTGTTATTTAAGTAAAAAGTATTTGTCTAAGAAGTGCACTATAGCAGTCAAAATCAAAACTAAGATACAATGTAGTCCAAGATTGAATCTGGTGCAAAAGCTTGTAAGAATATCTTGAGTGCTCCCCAGAAGTCAGACTCAGTGGGAGTCACCTATAATTTTGTTTAGGTTGATTCAAGATGTGGTCTTATCTTAGCAGCTCTTCATTTTGTGAAGTTCTCTTCCTCCTATGCCATTAGGCTCGTTGTTCTTTGTGCTTTTTAAATTTTTATTCACATCTCTTCTAGATCACTTAATTATTACACCATATTTTTTCATGAGTGTGTCCCTCTCCCCTAGTATAATGTGTCTTATCACCTGTACCATCCTTGGTACACAGTAACAGTTGCTCACCATGGATAAACTGGATGGGGGAAAATTACTATGGGCACCAGATGGACACAAAGGAAAAGAGGCTTATCATTCTTAAGTCTAAAAGAAATAACCCATTATAACTTAAAGCAGGGAAAAATTGGCCATGTTAGTAGTTTGAAAGAGCTTATTCAAAATTTGACTTACTTGATTTTAATAATAATTGCAGCAAACCAGCGCGACTAGTTATTCCAGATCCTGAGGGAGAATGATGTGGAATGAAGAAAATAAACTTAAGGAGAAAAAGATGGGATCTGGAGGCCTCTGCAAGCTGATGGCAAGAACAGAGTGTGCTCTCCACCCCTAACCCTGCTTTATTTATAGAGCGGAGAGAGTCCTTAGCAAATCAGTGATGTTTCTGATCACATTTCCAAGGCAACCCAAGAATTCTACCAAGTGCAGAAAACCCCCACCATAGATAACATCTTAACTTCATAAAACAAAGGATAAAAAGAAATCAGCCTCAAGTCATTCCAAGGGACATGGGAGATAGGAAGGGACATGGGGGATAGGATGAGTATAAACAATCCAGCACCAGAGCTAACATGGAAGTGTGGAAAAAAAACAGCCTTTAGCAACTTCACTAAGCAAGTGAGGTGGGGGATTGGGCAGACTGTCAGCTTACTGCCAGTTCCCCACACCTCTGTTACCCCAAAATCTAAACCACAAAGACCCTGTTGGCTTGCGGTCCCCAACAAATAATTGTATCAATAAACCTGAAAACCACAAATACACATGTAGTATTTAGTGCCAGGTACTATTTTGATAAACTGCACACCACTTGGACAGTAAGAACTAAAATGCTCTTAATATAATTATACTATTACATTTTTTTGGTGACAGGGACAGAGAGAGGGACAAACAGACAGGAAAGGAGAGATATGAGAAGCATCATTTCTTTGTTGCAGCTCCTTAGTTGTTCATTGATTGCTTTCTCATATGTGCCTTGACCAGGGAGCTACAGCAGAGAGCAAGTGACTCCTTGCTCAAGCCAGCAACCTTGGGCTCAAGCCAGTGACCTTGGGCTCAAGCCAGTGACCTTGGGCTTTAAGCCAGCAACCTTTGGGCACAAGCCAGTGATCATGGGGTTATGTCTATGATCCCACACTCAATCCAGTGACCCCACACTCAAGCTGGTGAGCCCACACTCCAGCCATATGAGCCCACACTCAAGTCAGTGACCTCAGGATTTTGAGTCTGGGTCCTCTGCATTCCAGTCCCACACTCTATCTACTGTGCCACTGCCTAGTTGGGCTACATAGTTTTGTTTTGTTTTTTTGTCTGGGTAGCTTTTATTTCTCCTTCCATTTTAAATGATAGCTTGCTGGATAAAGAAGTCTTCATTGTAGGTTCTTGTTCTGCATTACTTTGAATATTTCTTGACATTTCCTTCTGGCCTCAAGTGTTTCTGTTGAGAAGTCAGATGTCATCCTTATGGGGCTCCTTTGTAGGTGATTGACTACTTTTCTCTTACAGCTTTTAGTATTTTTTCTTTATCTCTTAGCTTTGGTATTTTAATTATTATGTGTCTTGGTGTAGGTCTCTTTGGATTCCATTTTATTGGGATTCTCTGTGCTTCTTGAACTTGTGTGACTTTTTTCTGCATCAATTTAGGGAAGTTTTCAGCTATGATTTCTTCAATGAGTTTCTCTATCCCTTGTTCATTCTCTTCTCCTTTAGGAACCCCTATGATGCGGATGTTGTTTCTCTTCCTGTTGTCACAGAGCCCTCTTAGAATTTCCTCAGACTTTTTGATCCTCTTTTCTTTTTGCTGTTCTGCTTCCATGCTTTTGCTTACCTTGTCCTCTAAATCACTGATTCAATCCTCTGCTTCGTCTAGCCTGCTTTTAATTGCTTCTAGTGTATTCTTCATTTCTGATATTGTGTTTGTCATTTCTGTCTGATTCTTTTTTATGATTTTAATGTCCTTTTGGATGCCAGCTATCTCTTTGTTTAGGTGCTTGTTTTGTCCATCTATTGTTGTTATAAGATCCTTGAGCATCCTAACTATCATTATTCTAAACTCTGCATCTAGTATCTTGTTTATTTCCATTTCATTCAGTTCTTTTTCTGGGGACTTCTCTTGTTGATTCATTTGAATTGCACTTCTCTGTCTTCCCATTTTGTCTCTATATAGACTAGATATCACTCTAACTATGGTTGTTAGGTCCTGAGCTGATGCTCTTCATATCTGGCTGCTGGATGTACCAGCCTTGGACCTCCCTGGCAGGAACCTGGTGCAGACCAGTGGGGGTCACTGCTTTTGACTGGCCCTTAGCAACCTTCTTGGGGCTACAGGTGATCCAGAATTTTTGGCTGCCTCTGCTGGGCCCTGATGCCATTGTAACTATCAGCTGTACTCCTAGGCTGGCTTTTATCTACTCTTTCCCAGTGTTTGTGGCCTCTCTATTCCTGATGTGAGGTCTTTCCACTGACCCCCCTCTGCCTCCACTTCCTCAGGCACTCAGGCACCAGCACAGGCTCACAAGCTGTAGCTCGGGCTGCACTGCGGGTGCAGGGGACTCCTTTCCTCACTTGTCTCTGCCCACGTCCTGCAGGGTTTTGCCCTCATGGGCATGCATGAGGCCTCTCCATGCTCTGCCTCCCACTGCCACAGTGCAGGCTGCCTTGCTGTACTTCACACCCAACCACTGCATGGGCCAAGCACTGTGGCCATTGTTGCAGCTGGGCCCTCCCACCCGGGCCCTCCCACCCGGGCCCTCTCACCCTTTGGAGGGTACTCAGCAAGTTAGGGGGGACTGTGTAGCCCAGACCTCAGAGCTCAAATCCTGTGTCCCTGATGCGCCCCCCTGCTTCTAAGTGTCTCTATGCACTGACTAGAGCAGGCAAGCCTCTTTTAGGTGAAGTAATTGCTTCCCTTTGCTGGTTTGGTTCTCCCAGGAAGAATGGGCACTTTAGGTTTGGGGAGTGACCCAGTACAGGGGTCAGGGTAGCTGTCCGCACAGTCTTTCTCTGTGTCCCCAAGACTACACTCTCTTCTCACAACTCCAGTCCTCTCAGCGCTCCCCACTCCCGGAGTCCTGGGTAAGTGACTGTGAACAAGTTTTTCTGCATGGTCCCTTTAAGATGGAGCCTGGGTCTGAGAGTTCTGTCTCCCTCTCACAAACAGTAACCTGGCTGTTCTCTCAGCTAACTACTGTCCATATGCCTCCTCTAGTCTCTGGGTCTCCAGGGTGGGGCTCCAATCCTAGGGCTGAGGGTCCTCAACTCTCCTGGAATCCCGCCCAATGAGAGAGACCCTCTGGGCCACCGCTCACTCCTGGGAGCAGGAAGCCCTTTCTGTGTCTCTGCTTTTCCTACCAGCTCAGTGTGGTTTTTTCGGTGATACTTGGTTATAGATTCCTCTTAGTTTAGGCCAAAGTTGGTTTTTCAAGATGATTGTTCTTAAGTTAAATTGTATTCTACTTTGGTTCTGGGAGGTGGGAATTGTAACGTCTCTACATAGTTTTAATTAGCATAATTTTCCAGAAGAATATTGCTCAGGAAGATAGAAGTTGCAAATAACTGCATTGCTTATTAAAAGACCTACTACCTCTTCAATAGGAATGATCAACTGTGCATTGGCTAAGGCTCCTTGACTCTCTCTTCACAATATTCTTTTTGCTCTTTCTGCCAGTCCCAAACTATCATGATTCTTAACTAATTCTCATCAAGATCTTAATTAAAAACTTTTTTCAACCAGACTTCAAAATTTCAGTAAGGCCAACCTTGTTCTTTTCCACTTCAACACACTATCAGACACTATAGAGGTTTTGTTCCCCTGGGTAAACCATAAACTCAGTTTCATCTTGTCAAAAGCTTCAAAACACTTTTGCTGTTCTGGGAAGCTCTCAGCAAGCACTTTACATATACCTAACTTAATTCTCACAGCAACTCCATAATAGTTAGTATATTGTTGTTCCCATTTTGTAGAGGAGAAACTAAGCCCAAGTTTACACTGAGAGTAGATGGTAGAGCTGCGATTTGAATCTAGGCTGCCTGACCCTACAGCCAGTGAGTGTGCGCACTATATTCCTAGGAATCACTAAAAAGTCACGTTAATTGGCCTCATTTAGAAGTAATTTCAAAGCACCAGAATAAATGAAAGCCCTTAAGTCAAAGAAAGCACAATTAGAAATGCAACATTTGAAATATATCATTTACATAAATTAATCAATTGTCTTCTATTCATTTATTCTGTAGTTTTCCTCTATTTAAAGGAGCTATGATAAGCATTCTGACGTTTTTAATGGTCATGATGCATAATGGTCTTAATACCTGAAAATGTTATGGCCTTTGAAAAATAACCATTGCATTTATTACTACTGATCATCCAGTGTGCTTCTCTGTGAATTTCAGTTTGAATGTACTATTCTAGACAAAGAAATTTATCTGCTCCTAATTTACTAATGGTACCTCTTTGGAAGTAAAAGGCAGTAGGTAATAAATGGGTGTAAAGAAAATAATCCTCTGAATGACTTTTGATGGAGACTTTATCTTAGGTAGGAAGAAATGGGAATGTGGATTTTGGTTAGAGAGAGTACCCAAGGCTGGCTACATTCTTGTCCCAATGATTGTTATAACTGAATTGAATAAAAGGGTTTATCCTCATGCAGTGGAATACTCTTGAATGGTTTACTTATATTATATATGATTGAATCAGGATCCCATATACAAATAAATAAGAAGAATATGGCAAAACCAACAAAAATTTATACAGATCACTGTAAATGTGGTGTTTAGATCTGAAAAGTCAATTATGTTTAATGCTTGATAACAATGAAAGCTGACTCACAGTGAATTAGTCAGCCTTGTAATATAGTGAGCCCACCAATACACCAGGTATTTAATCAGAACATTGATGACCCCTTTTCAGAAATATTCTATGTGACTGTTAAATATAATAATGCCTAAGATTCTTTCCAATGAGTAAATCCATGCTACTGATACATGGTATGGTTTGACAGATCTGAGGCTTGCATTTATGTTTTAGTAATGTTGAGTTTATCAACCCTCAGTTGATGTATCTATCAGTATATATAGTTTAAACATTGTAGAGAAGGTTTAGGCAAAGCTCTTTAAGCTACTTATATATCATACATGTACCACATAGCTTTGGCTATGATTAGATGTCAAAAAAGGAGGGAGTCCTGGAGAGAAACTATATCATCAAGTCTGGCAGAGGAAAGAGAATGTTTGGTTTAATTCTCTGATGTGTCTGAGATTAGTTCCTGTCCCTCCCTAGTTATCATGTTAGAATTGGCTTGTCTAATTGAATCCAGGACTTCAACCACTCAGAGTATAGCTATTTTTATGTACCAGTCTCAAGTAAATTTGCTTCTGAGGGTAGGATACTTTAATTTGACCTTGAGGAACCACATTATTCTGAGCAGTGACTACAATAGCAATAGTGCCAGGGTGTCAGTGACTAGAATAGGTAACTCAACCAGGGGAAGCTGACCATGCCCTAAACCTGACAATTTTAAGAACCCAGCACATAGAATTTCAACTCAGCATTAAGCAATGGCAACATCGTTGAAGTATGTTATCAAAAGAAGACTCAGAGGTCATATGCCATAATGGCCAGGGCAAGGGTTCTTTTACTACAGGGTAACACCATTTGGTGCACACAGAAGTCTGAAACAAAGAAATTTTGTCTTGGCTCCTTAAGAAAAAAGCATATGTTGGTACAGTACTTCTCGGCATGTGTTTTTTAAAACAGTTCTTAATTATTATTAGCAATATTTCCATTATTATTTATATTGGTATACAGTACTATGAGTTGAATAGACTGAGGTGAATAATTACCACAATCAGCAGTCTGAGCAGTTTCATTCCCCCCAAACTCCTTCAACCTGCCTGTTTGTAGTCAAATTCATCCCCCATTACTAACCTCTGATTTCCACTGACCTGTTCTCCATCCCTATTGTTTGCCTTTCCAGAAAGTCATATAAATAGAATTACAGTTTATAATCTTTTGAGACTTTTTTTCACTCAGCATAAAGCTTCTGACATGAATCCATGTTATTGTGTGTTAATGTTACTGTTCTTTTTATTGCTGGGTGTTATTCCATGATATAAATACATCACATTTTGTTTATTCATTCACCCATTAAAGATCATTTGAATTATATTCAGTTTAAAGCTATTATGAATAATGCTGCTATAAACACATATATAGAGGTTTTGTGTAAACATAGTTTTTATTTTCTAGAGCAAATATTTAGGAGAAAAATTTCTAGGTCTTAAAATATCTTGAAATTTATACAAAATTTATATATTATATATATGTAGATAATAATTATATATAATATGTCATAATTATATATATTTTATATATTTAATGATAATTAAGATGTACATTTCTTATAAAAAGTATATATTATGATATAGATCTTTATAAAAATACACAAATGTGCATTTCTATCAGAAGTATATAAGAATTCCAGTTGTCCTGCACTGAAGTCAGCACTTGAAATTGTCAATGTTTTCCTTTCTGTTCTAAACAGGTATACAGGAGACTCTCATTGTCATTATGATTTGCATGTTTCTTTCTTTTATTTTTATTTTATTCAGTGAGAGTAGGGGAGGCAGAGAGAGACAGACTTCCATATGCGCCCTCACCAGGATCCACCTGGCAAGCTCACTAAGGGGCGATACTCTGCCCATCTGAGGTGTTGATTCATTCTCAGGAACTGAGCTCTTCTTAGCACCTGAGGCTGAGGCCATAAAGCCATCCTCAGTACCTGGGGCCAACTCACTCTAATTGAGCTATGGCTGCAGGAAGGGGAGAGAGAGAGAGAGAGAAGTGAGAGGGGGCAGGTGTGGAGAAGCAGATTGGCGCCTCTCCTGTGTGCCTCGACCAGGAATTGAACCCGGGACATCCACACACCAGGCTAATGCTCTACCACTGAGACAATTGACCAGGGCCTGAATGTTTCTTTCTAATAGCTAATGATGATAAACATTTTTTAATGTGCTCATTTGCCATATGTGTGGTTTTTGGGGTTTTTTTTGTTAAGTAACTGCTCAACTCTTTTGTTCATTTTTAATTGGGTTGTTTATTTACTGTTGAGTTATGAGAATTAGTTATATACTTTGTATAAAAGTCCTTCATAAATATGTGATTTGCAAATATTTTTTTTCTACTTGGTAGCTTGTCTTTAAGTTCTCTTAAAACATTCATACAGCAAACATTTGTTTTCTTAAATTTTGATGAAGTTGAATTTTTCGCTATTCCTTCATAGATCTTATTTTTTGTGTCACATGTAAGAACTTTTGCCAAAGCTTAGGTTACATAAATTTTCTCCTATTACTATCTTTATTTTACAGTTTTATCATTTATATGTAGAGCTGTGATTGCCTTGATTATTTTTGACTTTTCTGTAAAGTGTAAAGTTTAGGTTAAGTTTTCCTTTTTTATTATTATTACAGATGCCTAATTGTTCCAACATTATTTGTTAGAAAACAAAATTTTTCTTCTGTTGAATTACCTTTGAATTTTTGTGAACATCACTTTATTATATTTGTGTGGGCCTATTTCTGGACTCTATTCTGTTCTACTGATTTCTATGTCTTTCTCTTTTCCAGTGTCTTGACTACTGAAGCTGTACAATAAATGTCAAAACAAGATATTCTGAGTCTTCCAAGTTTATTATTTTTGAAATTATTTTAATGCTTTACTGTCGGTGCTTTTCCATATAATCTTAGAAGGAAATTGATTAAATATGTCAAAAATACTCCAGGGATTTTGTTTGAATTAAATTAAATGTATAGGCCTGGCCGGTTGGCTCAGCGGTAGAGCATCGGCCTGGCGTGCAGGGGACCCTGGTTCGATTCCCGGCCAGGGCACATAGGAGAAGCGCCCATTTGCTTCTCCACCCCAATCCCCTCCTTCCTCTCTGTCTCTCTCTTCCCCTCCCGCAGCCAAGGCTCCATTGGAACAAAGATGGCCCGGGCGCTGGGGATGGCTCCTTGGCCTCTGCCCCAGGCGCTAGAATGGCTCTGGTCGCAGCAAAGCGACGCCCCCTGGTGGGCAGAGCGTCGCCCCTGGTGGCCGTGCCGGGTGGATCCCGGTCCGTCGGGCGCATGCAGGAGCTGTCTCTCCCCGTTTCCAGCTTCAGAAATTAAAAAAATAAAAAAAATTAAAAAAATTAAATGTATAGATTAATTTGAAGAGAATTAAGATGTTAACTACATTGTATCTTTCATTTCAGAAACACAGTATGTCTTTTCATTTGTTTAGGTATTCAATTTCTTTTATCAGTGTCTGTAGTTTATAGCACGTTTAGCTCATGTATTTTCAGATTCACACTTGTTTTCTTCTCTTTTGTCAGTATTATATATAGATCTATATCTATATCTATATCTATCAATATAGGTATCCATACATATTTTGTTTTAATCAAACTTGGAAACTCACTTATTTGTTTTCTTGGGATTTTTAAAGATTCCTTATCATTTTTGCGTATGCAATCATGACACTGAGAATTAAGAGTTTCTTTTATGCTTTCCCATCTGAATGCTGTTTATTTTTTCTTCTTTGATTGCACTGACTAGCACTGCCAGCACAATGCTGAATTGGAGCGATGAGAATGGATATCATTCTTTTATTACTACTTTTAGAAGAGAAAATATTTAGTCTTTTATTATTAAGCATGTGGGTTGAAAATGTGTGTGTTTTTTAACAAACTGTCGGATGCCATAGGGGAGGGAGGTAGGGGGCTGGGTGAGAAAGGTGAAGGGGTTAAGAAATACGAATTGGTTACAAAAGAGTCACAGAGAATTAAAATACAGCATAGGGAATATAGTCAATAATATTGTAGTAATTATGTGTATGGTGCTAAGTGGGTACTTGAAATATCAGGGGGACCACTTTGTAAAATATATGATTGTCTAACTACTATTCTGTATACCTGAAACTGATAGAAAATAATGTTAAATGCAAACTGTAATTGAAAAATATAATTTAATTGAACAAAATAATTATGTTTTCTTTTGAAACACTTTATAATATAAAGTCCTCTTCTAATCTTATTTTCCTGAGAGTTTCTATCATGAAATGACATTCTTAGTTTCCTTTTGCACTGATAAGAATAGTTTTTGCCAAGACTATATACTGAGGAAAGGGAGCATATTAAAAGTGTAGGGAAATAGTTGGATTTATAACTAAACTGTGTAGTAGAAGATAAGAATTGTGGTCTTAAAGCTGTCATTATTGAGTGACACTGTTTTGTATTCCAAACTAGTGGAACCAGATATAGAGCTAATTTATGAAATTTATTGTATAATGTCTTCAGATTGGACAGCCATCAGAAATATGATTTCATGAAACAACTTCATTTCATAACTTGTCTTATCAGGGTTATATTCTTTATCTTATATAAGAAATGGATGATATGATAAATAAGCAATGGGAATTTTCTATACACTGGCCAAGTAGCTTACTTGGTTAGAGTGTTATCCCAATAAGTCAAAGTCAAGGTTGTGGCTTCAATCTCTGGTCAGGACACAAACAAAAATCAATCAATGAATGCATAAATAAGTGAAACAACATATCAACATTTCTTTTTCTCTCCTATCTAAGAAATACTATTTCTTATGAGTGTTTCTCTAAAATCAATCAATAAAATTTTTTTAATTTTTTTTATTTTATTTATTCATTTTTAGAGAGGAGAGGGAGAGAGGGAGAGAGAGAGACAGGGAGGGAGAGAGAGGAGAGAGAGACAGAGAGAGAGAAGGGGGGAGAAGCTGGAAGCATCAACTCCCATATGTGCCTTGACCAGGCAAGCCCAGTGTTTCGAACCGGCACCCTCAGCATTTCCAGGTCGACGCTTTATCCACTGCGCCACCACAGGTCAGGCAATAAAAAAATTTTTAAAAAGAAAATTTTTGTAATTACATCATTTATAATATATCTGACATTCTTCCAAAAATATTTGAATTTTCTAGAGAAAAAAATGTGTATATTATAGCTTGAAATGTTAATTATTTTTCAATTAATGCCTCATTGACTAACAATTTTTAAAAGTTAAATTTCCCTGAGTGTTTGAAGCTTGTTGTCTCATTGCACATCCTCTGTACTTCTTTGTAAGAGATATTTATGTGCTTTTTTTTGTTCTCCAGTGTGTGATATACAGTTTATGTGAATAATCGCCTCACATAATACACAGCAAATCAGATCACATTGGTCACTACCTTGCTCCCTAGTGTAATTTAAGGGGCTGCCATTGCTTTAAAAACCTCTAAGTACTTGCAATTCTCACTATATTAGAGATTATTGCTCCCAACTGCAGTTTCAAAATAAGCGAGATTAGCCAATGTACTCCTACTGATAGTGCCTGAAATTTACCTTTAGGGAGTCAGGGCTTAGACATTTATTTTTGTGACCTCATCTAAGAAAGTTCTTGTCTGCCTCTTCCTGGAAAACCAATATTTGGTCTCTCAGCTTGTGTGAGGCCTACAGTTTTCAGATTATAGGGTGGCATCTTAAAATTTTATAGCTGACTTTGTAAAACATGCAGTATAAATTGCAATGTCATGAGGAATCTCTTTTTAATGCCTTTATTAGCTATTTCTCCCTGAAGCAATTCTTAGAAGAGCACATTTTAAATATTAAACAAATCTGAAGAGGGTTTAAGAAAATGTATGGCTTGGCATAATTACAAGTTTAGAGCAAAGACTCTTCATACACTCATTTTCTTACAAGTGAAATTTATTCAGTGGGTTCTTCAGTTATGTTTTGCATTCTTGGAGTGCACATCTCTGGCTAACTGTTTGCACTTAGTTTACTTCTCTTCCTTGACTATGATAAGGATGTTAGTCTATAGATATTTTAATCATGCAATTTTAATAATAAAGCTATTCAATATAATGTGGTAGAAAGCTTAAATCTAACTTTTTCAAGTTAAGAGTTATAATAATACTGCTTCAACCTTTTTATGTCTCTATCTCTTCGTATGTCAAAAAATAAATAATTAGTTTTTTTATCTCTTAGTTTTTTTGTGTAAGAGAGATTCACATAAACCTACATACACACACATGTAAGAAGAAGTCTAAGTTATACAATTTTCTGTGTGACTAGCAGTATGAAACCGTTAAAAGGAGTCAGGCTTCGGAGACTAATAGAACTGCATTTAAAAACGTGTTTTGCTGGTAGTTGAGTAACCTGGACAAATTAAGATTTTTGGCCTTTGACATGCTTGGTGTCAAATAGGAAGAATAACACCTACCTTTTAGAAATATTGTATTAAGCTAACTGAATAACATTAAGTTATAAAAATGATTGGACACAAGACTTTCAATAAGCGGTAGTTGCCATCACCGCTCTTATTATTGTTGATTTTATTGGCAATCTTCAGTAACAGGGATTTGATTTTCTCTTTCTCATTCAGCCTCTGAGACTCAGCCTGCTCGGATTCAGCCTTTAAGACGCATGTTATTAATGTGCAGCACTTACTGCAAGCTAAGGAATACAAAGACACAAATGAAATTATATCAGCCCATCGGTTACCAGGTTGCTACAGATAAGGCTTCTCTTATTTGTTGCAGTTATTTTTCCTCCATCTGTATTACCCCTTCGTAATCTCTCCCCCCCCCACCGCCCCATTAGCCACAGCTGTAACTGGGTGGCAGAGCTAATCTTCAAAAGCCAGAACAAAGATGATAAGGAGTGGAAAAAAAGCAGGAGAGCCCATGCTGATGAAACGCACTCTGAAGGGGAGCAGAAGTCACACCCTCAAATGTGCATCTTTGGTATTAGATTATTCCAGGCTGGTTATTTTAAAGAAACCACAGACATAGGAAAATCTCATAGGGCTTAAGAATGGGGGCAGGTGTGTCTTATGAATGTAGAGCTATGACACTTAAGATTTTTGTGATTACGGATGGCTGTCCCTTGCTCTGATCACTGTCTCCCACTCCTATAGTTTTCTGTCTGATGACTGTGACTGCTCTCCCTTCCTCATGACCACTGATAACTCGACCTTCTTTCTTTGAACATTTCTCTTCTCATCTTCACTGTGTTCACCTTGCAGTTTTGAAATCTATAACTCATCATTTTATATCTCTCCTGGAAATCTAAATTCCCTTGTTACTCAATATTTTTAGCACTTCCATCTTAAAGTATACCAAAATATACTGCTCACAAAAATTAAGGGATATTTCAAAATGAATATGAAGTGATAAAATATCCCCTAACGTTCGTGAGCAGTATACATCACTTTTCTTAACCTGCATCACTGCAGCTGAGGAGCCCATGCTGACGAAATGCACTCTGAAGGGGAGCAGAAGTCACACCCTCAAATGTGCATCTTTGGTATTAGATTATTCCAGGCTGGTTATTTTAAAGAAACCACAGACATAGGAAAATCTCAGAGAACTGAGTAAAAGTTATTCTTTTGTGAGGGACATTTACAGCTATAAGAAAAATGTTTACTTAAAAGGGTGTCTGCCTCTCTACCAGGACAGCATGACTCTAAATCTACAGAAACTTACCAATGGAAAAAGCAAGGATTTAAATCTGCCCAACAACATTACCTTGGTTACTGCTTTTTCCTTGGCAACCTGCCAGAACTGACTCTCCTTGTCCCCAACATCTTTTGTCCTTAGCTGGAGATGTTATTTAAGGTGGTGGCTTGAGACATTTTGAGGAGTTACTGAGTTTTACCGGGTATCTCCCATGTGTACAGGTGGTATGCTTATTATTAAACTTATGTTTGCTTTACTCCTGTTAATCCTTCTTTTTATTACAGGGGTGTCTTAGCCAAGAACCTAGAAAAGTCGAGGGAGAATTATTTTTTCTCCTCCACAGAGGAAAGTATTCAATATTTCACCACTAAGTATGATATAGATGCCTTTTCTTTGTTTGAGAAAGTACCCTTTATTTTATTGAGTGTTTTTTTTTAAAACCATGAAAGGGCTTTAGACTTTTTCAAATGTTTCTTCTGCATCTATTGAAATAATCATGTGATTTTTGTCCTTTATTACTATCATGCATTATATTAATTGATTTTTACAGGTAAAAAAAAAAACTTAAAGAGAAAAATCACAGGCCCAAAATGGCATCACTTTTGCTAAAGCCCATGATACCAAATATGGATTTAATGCCTGACTTTGCTGTAGTTTCCACCTTCACCAGAAATGTAATCTTAATCAACTAGTTTGGAATTTTCTCTTCATAATCATATCCCATCAGAAGAAAAGGCAATCTGGATGATAAAACCCTTGTTGTTCTCTTCCCTCTAAAAAGATTTCCTGGTCTGAAACAAATCCATTTTTCTCTATTGCTAATAACTCCCTGCTACACCCTTTTTCCTAAAAAAATTTTTCATTTTGTTCAATCTCTCTAAGTGCCTTTCTGCTTGCTAAATGAGATGCTACCTGATTCATGAATCACCTAACAAAGCCAATTAGATCTTCAAATTTATTTCATGGAATTTTGTTCTTAACAATACTTTTTTGGTTTTTTTATTTTTTTGCTGAAATATTTCTAACCCTACTAGTTTCTTCTACTTCATTCACATCATCGGTTGATATTCTATCCTCTAATTCAGCCTCTTTCAAGAATGTCTACTCCATAACAATTTGTCTGATCCATGTAGTCCTTTCATAGTGTCAATTTTATCTTCCTCATTTGTGTGTGCATCACTTTTATATCACTTCACACTACATAATCATGTGTGTGTGTGTGTGTGTGTGTGTGTGTGTGCATGCCTGCACTAAATAATAATTGTTCTTAGGGAAAGGAAACATATCCCATGCTTGTATTATACACAGAAAAGTTGCTTCATAAATGTTGGTTGAATTGCAAGAATTTCCAGCTTTGTTGAGGTCAATCTTCTGATAACTATGGCATTGAAAGAGTTGATGTAATCACATTATTCTCAGTGCATACTAAATTCAAATTAACAACCTGATTTCCATTTTCATTGTCTTGTCATTTACTTGGGTTTTATATCTTCTTGATGTAAAGTTATGGCAGATTTTTCAGTATGTGGATGCATATTTCTAGAACATTGGAAATGAAAATCCATATTTAAAAAAATGTATCCAAGTGGAAAAAAGCATTTTCAGTTTTAACACAAAAGTTGTATGTGTTGAACAATGTTAAAATGACATATATCTGATCTTCTGCTTGGAAACGTTGAAGTCAGTTTTATAATACTAAATATAGAAGCTTAGAAAAAAAACAAATTATCTGTCAAGCTTATGTACTAATTGTACATGTTACAAATCTAGTCATCTTCATATATATATATATATATATATATATATATATATATATATATATATTAAAGAGAGCTCCCTGTAATTCCAAAATTGCTTGGCATCAATAAAAAGTTTCACATCAATTACATTTTGTCTTTCAGGCCAACATGGGAGTGTGTGTTACACACCCAGTGGTGAAAATTTGTGGGAGGGAAGTCCAGCCTCAAGGTTTTAATGCGGAGGCCAGGAGAAATGCTGTGCTGACCCGCTGCGGTCCTAAGGATGAGCTACCCGCACATGACTTCTTCTGCTTTTGAGGCACAGCAAGTGAGGTGATGACAAATGGAACTCAGGGTGTGAGTCTCTGTTATACGAAGAATCATATTATACAGGAGATAACTACTTGATCCATTTTAAATTCTCGGGGTTCAGGAGCTCACCATTTAATTAAGAGATATTTAAAGAGAATATACAGGGTACAGAGAAATTTGCTACATATTGGAATGGTTTGAGGGGAGCAGGTGAGGAAAAAATTAACCGTAACTTATTCATTTTACCTCTTTAGGCTTCTTCAATATAAAGACAAATCATAGATAGTATATTTTCTTTATTTCTTTTCTCCTGAAGAATTGTTTGGGCCTGACCTGTGGTGGCGCAGTGGGTAAAGCGTCGACCTGGAAATGCTGAGGTCGCTGGTTCGAAACCCTGGGCTTGCCTGGTCAAGGCACATATGGGAGTTGATGCTTCCAGCTCCTCCCCCCTGTCTCTCTCTCCTCTCTGTCTCTCTCTGTCTCTCCTCTCTAAAATGAATAAATAAAAATTTTAAAAAAATTTAAAAAAAAAAGAATTGTTTGCATCTTCTCTTGCTCAAGGCATGGACTAGACTGGACTGGGAAAAACGGTTTCCAGCAGTGGACTATGAGACCCAGGAATTCATTTTACTACTTGTACTTAATTTATTCATTTGTAAAATGAGAGTTTGCCTAGAAGACCTTTAAGGTGATTTCTTTTCTACTTTTTTATTGACTTTATTGGAGTGACATTGGTTAGTAAAATTATATAAGCTGATTTCTATCTCTCAAATTCTATAATTCTGCCTGTGCTGTTCATCCACTTGCCCGGACAATATGCCAATATAATATTGTGATTATAATAGCATCAGTAGGGAATAGTCAAACATCATCCAAAGTGTGCTTGTTGCAGTGTTACTGAACATAATCGTTCCCCCTTATCCAAGGGGAGACACTTCCAGGACCCCCCAGTGGATGGCTGAAACTGTGGATAGTACCAGATTCTAAATATACTATGCCCCCCCAGTAAATCTATTCTTTTTCACTTAAAGAAAGCTGTCCATAGCTTGTCTTTGGCATATTCAAATTACCAGCATCACTACTCTTCTGCTTTGAGGCCATTATTAAGTAAAATAACAGTTACTTGAACATCAGCACTGCAATACTGTTGTTTAACCTGGATGGGTACTAACTGACTAAGGGGCAAGTAGATTATATAGTGTAATACAATGGACAAAAGGATGATTCATGGCCCAGGCAGGATGGATGGCACAAGATTTCATCATGCTACTTAAAACAGTGTATATTTTAAAACTTACGAGTTTTTTATTTCTGAAAATTTCCATTTAATATTTTTGGACTGCAGTTGACTGCAGGTAACTAAAACCACGAAGAAGAAACCATGAATAAGGGGGGACTATTATATACCAGGTTACCTAAAACCCTGGAAAAATGGACAGGGGCTAAGGAAAAGTTCTTCTACATTCTTTTTCCAAAAAAGAAAAAAAAGCATATTTAAAGCAAATTATCTGGATATAGAAAAATTCAGGTATGTGATTGATAATTAGCAAATGAGGAGCCTTTTCCCACTAGCTAAGACAGTTGTTATAAATTTGCTGTATTGGTAGGTTTTGGTTTTCATATGTTAAGCGTTGTATTTCCCAAACTATGTTCCAAAGACTGCTACTGTTTCTCCTGATGTTCCTAAATATTCTCTTTGGGATAGGGGGAGCATTTTGTGGTCAGATAATCTTGGGAACTTTTATTACTACCTTCAGTTTATGTAGATTTACAACAATGCATAATAACTAAAGCTTCTCAAAGATGCTACAAATAAGAAAGCACACAATCTCAAGCCTACCAGAGCATAGTAACTTTTTTTTCCCTTGGAGCCACTAAGGATTTTTTGGAATGTAGATTCATCAGTACTAATTTTAAAAATTGTTTTCTTACTGGTTAAATTCTCCAGAGACTTTAATGACTGTTTAAAAACAGTCAGGCTACAATGTTTTCCCATTTTTTTCCTTTGACAGTAATCATATGTCATCGCATTATTAATGACTCAATTTTTATAACACACTTTGTTTATTTTTTCTGATTATGGTCCCTTTGCCATTTATTTCTCAGAATTTTCCCCCTAAGCATCTCAGCACAGCTAACATTTCCTTTTTAGTTATTCGTATTAAATATTTCTGATATTTCTAATATTTTGGGACAAGGTCGGTTTATATCCTCCACATTAGTTTCTGTTTTGATGTTAGTGTTTAGTGGGGAGCAGTTTAGTCATTGGGTTAACTCAAGAAATGCAGCACTGTCATATTTTCCTTTGTATCCAGAAGTCATCACAGGCATGAGTAAAATTAACTATTTATACTCCACAATAGATACAGGAGATGTAATTTAGGTATTCAGTGATTGCTAAGGCAAGGAGGGCTCATCTTCCCTTCTACCTATTGCTTTTCTAATCTCAGGGTTCACCTTCCCCGTGAGCCCCATTGACTGCAGCTCATTCTGACTCCTCTAGTTGTTCTTCCTTGCAAATCAATTCAGTAGATCTTACTTTCTTAGCTGTTTGGTGTGGTTTTGGTTTGTCACCTTGTAAGGTTTTAAACTCCCTGGGAAAAGTTGTGAATATTTTTGCATGTTAGCACATCCACAATATGCACATATTTATTATTTCTTTCTTTAGTATTTTATTTTTTACTTACTTATTTTAGTGAAAGAGGAAGGGATGAGAGAGAGACAGAGACAGGAACATCATTCTGTTCCTGTATGTGATCTGACCGGGAATTGAACCTGTAACTTCTGCATTTTAGGACGATGCTCAAACCAACTGAGCTGTCCAGCCAGGGTCTGATTTTAAATTATTTTTGAATAAAATGTGGGATGATCTAAAGGAATGAAAAGACTGATGTCTTTATTTGAATGTAATCTGTGACTTACACATTGAGGATCTGAGCTAACACTGGAATTTGCGGGCAGGAAAAACTAACCCCTAGAGAAGAGACATTCTGTATGGAGAAGGAAATGACTGATAGAAAAGGTTGTACATGTCTTGATAACAACAATTACTCTAAGTAATTCATATTAACTGGGGCTCAAGAGCTGTGCTTCATAGCGATCAGAAGCAACATTATACCTATCTCATGGTGGTTAGGAGCTTGTTTCAGAACCCAGCAACCTCAATGTAATGGCCCGTCTGTATCCAAAGGCCTTGGCCTGTTGTCATCCTACTATGATTGAAGGGTTGGACACTCTGGCTCAGACAGCACTGCCTTCTATACATGGTGGACTTAACCAGTCTATCTTTTTTGAGTTGGTATTAGTAAGTATTCAAAGTTTCAAATAAGAATAGTATTTAGAATATAGTCAGCAGCAAAAACAATAATAATTTCTGGTTATTCTTATCTTTTTTTTTCTTATATAATAAATAGTTTTATGTAAACCTGACTAGATGCTAATGTATAAATTTGGTGATAAAAAAGTGTTTCTCTCCAAATACATTTTTGGTATATTATAAAATGGTCAATGAAAACTCAAACAGGTTAACTTTTTTCTTGAAATGGATTTTTGCCGAGAGCTTATTATAGTGGATGGAGAAAGTTAAGGAGAGGATAAAGGAAAAAGGGACTAAAATAAGATCAGATGTATGCTCTGAATTCCATGCAGACTAAACAGCAAATATCAGGAAGTAAATTTTAGTAAATTTAGATAATTGTTTTTTTTTATCTGACAGCTCCCTTCAAATTCTGATATTGACTACAGCTGGCCTCTCTGTGCTTGGATGCTTTTATTGACTTTTCAATTCGGTGCCTTGTGATGCAGTACCAAAGTGATTGGATCAGTATATTTCCCCTTTGGGATTATTGTTGGAATCTTGAAAATCTTGCAGATGCATTTATTACATTTTCAAAATTTTAGTGCTTACTTAACCAACCAGGGGTTTCCTGATTTATATAGTGTGGTTCCAGGGAAGGAAATAATTTACTGGAGCTAATACGAGTAGTTTCTAAGTTATCTCATAGTTTCTGTTAATGGAGCTTACAACCCCAGAGAGAAACATACTATGAAAGCAGTTTGGACCAGCTTGCAGGAGTGTGGTAATGAATTCTGTGGCTGTGGTGGTGGTGGTGATTGTCCTCTCGAAACCGCACCATTCCCCATCTCTCCTTTTTTTTCTCTACACTTAATATTGCGAATTCCCACTGGCCCCACACACTTGCTCTTTTCCTTGGGGAAGAAAAGAAAGGATTCTATGTTATTTTTAAATGTATAATAGTGTGAGTTGATTCATTTAATAACACAAATATGAAGTCATATGTCTAACTTACTTAAGGTATATGATGATATGATGATTATTTTTAAGTAAATCTTGAGACAATGTGGGATTTTATTTTTTAGGTTATTATGAGGGTCACTGACTCTGTTTTTGGAAGTCACACAGCTTTCACATCTATCTTTGTCTCTTTATCTCCTTCTACTGTTTTTTTTTTCTTATTTTAATCTGTTCCTAAATATAAGATGTTCCCTGTTTTATGTATTTTTCATATTTTGACCAATTTTTTAGCCAGTTAGTGAACATACAGTGATTGCTTTCCATTGGAAGGTCTCATGTGTACAAGGGAATAAAATACTGTAAGAAGCAGGTAGAATATGAGCTCTGATGATTTTACCTGAAAGAAATTCAAACTCAACTAAAACTATTATGCAGTTATTTTCACTGTGTTTTTCCACCAAATCCTCTGTTTAAAAAACCATTTTATTGAAGTATGATTGGCATACAAAAAGCTATAAATATTTAATGTATACAACTTGGTGAGTGTGAAGGTAAATCTATACTTCTGGGACCATCACCACAATGTATGCCATAAATTTATCCATCATTTCTAAAAGGTTTCTCCTGCCCTGCTTTATTATTATCATTATTATTATTATTTCTAATTATTATTATTATTGTGTATGTGTGTGATAAGAATACCTAATATAAGATCTAACTTCTTATATTTTTAAGTAAACAATACAGTATTAACTATAAGCACTATGCTGTATAGTAGATCTCTAGGGCTGATTCATCTTGTATAACTAAAATTTTATATCCTTAAAGCAGCTTTATGAGATGTTTCAGTACCATTTAACCTAGATTTACAAGTGAGAAAATAGAGACTTAGAAAGATTAAATAACTATCTGAAATTCCTAGGAGCTATTAAGTAATGTGTATTAGTCAGCATAGATTAGTTATGGTAGTAATAGACAATCCCAGAGACCTCAGTGGCTTGGACTAATACACTTAGTTCTCATTCATGTCACAGTTCAAATTAAATGACACTACACAGCACAACACATAGACTCTGTGGACACCATGGCAAAGAAGGGAAAGATGGTAGGGGCACATAGAAGCTTAAGTTCTTGATATCAAAACAAAGCATCTCAGAGTCCTTTGGTCAGAACTACTTCCATAGCTCAAATCTAAGCCAAAGGGAGGCCAGGCATACGGAAGCCTCAATAAGCACTAAATATATGGGAGAGCAAAAATAGATTTCCAGTTATGAGCATGAGAAAAACAGAGCTTATTCTTGTATTGTTATTTAATAATTTTTGTATTATTTATTTGCATTATAACTATAAATCTACTTTTGTCCACCTTTGGTTTTCTGCCACATTGTGGAACAAGTTAAATTCAGATTATTAAAATCCCAAAGCTCTTTCCATAGCATCATGCTATGCTTTCCCCAGTATCTCCATTTTGGTCAATAATACATTTTTTCAGGATTACTTTAACAACTGATAGCTGAGATGCTTTTTCACATGAACAAATAAACAAAAATATACAAAGTATTAAGTGCAGTTTTGTTTTATTAACCTAACATTTTATAATAAATTATTTTCCAGGTATTTTCTACAAATTATTTGAATAGATATACAGTACCAATATTTATTAAAACATTTCTCTATTGCTGATCATTTAAGTTTGCTCAATACTCTGATGGTTATAAGAAACTATGTTATTGTGTTTCATGTACAGTTTCATAATTTTAGAATATTAACTTCAAATAAATTTCTTAAATGGGAATTATTGAGTCAAAGGATATCAACAACTTTAAAGATCCTTATGAATATTATTAAATTGCTTCCAAAAAGTGTAGCATCAGTTGGAACTTCATGAGGTATACATGAGAGTATGCCTATCATTTTGGGGGGGATTTGTATATAATATTTGGGAATTATTTGAAGGTGAACCTCAATTTTCTTTCAAAACTGAGTCATTGTTTTGTATTGATTTGAAAAAAGGTAACACTGCCTTCTTTATCATTGGTTTTTAATAAGTTTCAACTATATTTTAAAATTACAATTGCTCATACAGTTTCCAGGTCTGCCTAAATGACTGACATCTTGGATGTATTTATTCCTCTTATCTGCTTCCTCAATTTTTTCATTAATATTAATTAATTATTCAACAAATGCTTATTTTTTCCCTCATCTCTTGTTAGGTTCTTTTCTCTTCATCTACTTTTGCTTCTGAAAGTCCAGATGGCAGGATATACAGAGATGAAGAAACTCCAGTCATGAAAAGAAAAATGGTATAGGAGGGATACTGTTGCAAAGACAGACATTAGACATTAGGTTTTGTGTTAGGATGCAAGTGCATTGAGAATCTCCCAGATGAATTCCATATAGAGTGGCATTAAATAACGGAGCAAAACACCCATGGTTGGATTATCAATTTGCTTCTCTTTATATCAGTTTAAATAGTACTTTAAAAAATTAGTAGTTCAATCAGGTAAATCATGTTTATAAAACACTGATAGTGGAAAACCTCTCAAGAATGTCAAATTCATAAAGATGGTTCCTAGCTCAGGAAACTGACATCTGCCTTTTGTTCTAGGAGCTACATTACCAAATTCCTACCTTCTATTTTTCCATTTATTTTATTTGCTCAATGTAAATGCCACTTACCATAGCCGTTCTATTGATTTTTTTGTAACAGATTTCAGTAGTACCCACAGACAGAAGCAAAGACAGTTCCCTCTTATGCTCTGATTGATGCATTCTTTTAACACCCATGACAAAGTGATAGATGTACTTAGTTAACTTTCTCCACAATCATTAATGCCACACTCACTGGTTGGCTTCTCAGGGATTGGCTAAATAGCTGTCATGCATTTGCTACCTGAATCACTGAAATACTGAGTTAAGAAGCCCATTAATTTTTTTTCAGGATTAACTCCAAGGGATAGGTATGAAATACATAGCTGGAAAAGAAGTAATAGAATATACCATGGGCTTCAGAGAGATACTGGGTACTGCAAAATTACAACTTAAGCCTGAGATTAGAAAAAGAGAAAGTAAATTGAATTTCTCTGAATTTACACTTGGGAAATTATTTAAAACGCTAACAAGTTTTCTTGCAAGACACAATTTAGACGTTGAGTTCTCAGGTATATGTATGCAGTGTCTAAGTTTTAACCTTGAACGCACAAATGCAGTTAAGCAGGAGATAGCAAATTTTTGTTTTAGAAAATCTTTCTAGAAATGAGATAAAAATGAAGAATATAGAAAATGTACAGATTGAACTAAAAGGTAATAATTTCACAGTTACCAAAAGAACCTAATGAATAAATAAGCAATGCTCTGGGAAAATGGAGGGAAAGTTACTGACCTAGATGAAATCCATCTATTACTAACGCTTTAGTGAAGCAACTTAATAGTTCTTTTCTACATTTTATATCAATATTACTCACAGAGACACTTCCGGCTATAATGAGATTTTCTCTTATGGAGTAAAAGCTATGGTTTATCTTTCACTTTGAACCCAAGATAATTTCTCTTTTATGGTTAATGAGGCAGTAACTAAAGTATAAGAACCAGTTAGTCAGTTGAATATCATGCAGGTCTAAAGCCTTAAAAATGCTGACTTGCTTTTTTTTCCTACTTTCTTGTGGTTTCTATATCCAGTTAGAGAGCAAAGAATCTTTTCCTTGTGTAGAGTATTTTTCTGTTATGGGGGGGGGGGTTACTTTTACATGGTATCTCTGTTCATGAAGCAGCAGGTAGAAAGAGAAACAAATTACTAACATGCTGTATCTCTGTCGTATTATACATACATACATATATGCATAGAGATACAGCCAAACAAACAAACATAAACAACAAACACTTCTAAATAGCAAATCTCTTGCTCCACAAAGAGTTAAAGTTTGTTCAAGGTATAAAAAATGGAGCAGATCTAAGAGGAAGAGTTAGAGTCTCCAGCTTTCTCTGAAGAGAGAGGGAGCAAGGGAAGGGAACATTGTCTTAGCCATGCCATTAAGAAATTTGCAAACTTATGGAGGAGGAGAAATGATTAATGTATACTTGAAAATTAATTATAAGAAGATACTCCTCTATTTATTGAACAAATGTTTACTTTGCATTTATTATGTTCTAACTAAGATTCTAGAGTCTGGGGAAGACAATACTGAACAAGAAAGAAGACAGAGTTTACATTGTTCCAAGGTAAGAGACAAAAAATAAACAAAGAAACAACTACAGAGAGGGGGTACAGGCATGAAGTAAAAGTACGAAGGCACTGGGCTGAACAGTGACACTGATACGGGGTCAAGTGCAGGTTTATTTAGATCAATAGATCCCCTCATAGGAAATGGCTTTTGAGCAGAGATCTGAATGATGAGAAAGAACCGCTGACATTTCAGGAAGAAGAAACAAAAAGACTGAAGGCCCTATGGTGAGAACAAATGCCAGGAATTGCAGCATATAGAGGAATTGAAGGAGGTGTAGCCAGAGCTTATTCCTGTGTGCATGTGAGTGAGGGATGGAGGAGGCGGTGACTTATGTGCTATCAAAAATGACTGAAATCTTGTTGGCCACCATAGTACCTCAGTCAGTCCAGCTAATATATCATGTCACACTCACATGCCTCAGCTTTATGACCTGAGGTATTAGAATAATAACATTGTCTATCTCTTATACAACCATTCCCTTTCTATTGATTCCTGTCCACAGAGCTCATCATAGTGCTGTTATGATTTCCATTTAGTACTTACTCATTCTTACTGGTTTGTTAAACAATCAATATTCTTTGTCTAGAAAGCAGAAGCCATCTTTCTCCCTCTTCTCTCTTTTTGGTATGATGGAAGGGTCACTCTTGCATTGGAAAACAGACAAATTGCTGCGGAAGTATGCATAATAACATCGTGTTTCTCTGGTACTTACTGGCAGACTACATTGTTTATTCGGAGAGAAGCCCTTTTGCTTTCGGCCAGAGCTCTGTAACACACAGGCATTTCAGACTGCACACTCAGCCTGGCTCCCTCCAGGAAGGCAGTGCTGAGTCCTGAGGCTGTCCTGTGTTTGGAGCAGAGACCTGCCTTTTAAATTTAGTAAACCAATCATTATATTTGCCTATTTCTGACTAAATTTTGCTCCAAAATATTCATTTTAAAAGGAGAAGCATTTACCTAAATATTTTCCTATACAAGGATCTGAAATCCTACATTATCATTGTCAACATGAATTATATAACTTGTATGAGTGCACTGTTTAATTAAAAATGAATTATTTCACCTCATTCTATAATTAAGAAATAAGTTCATAGAAGTATTCTTACTCATTTACAAGGGCTCATAAGTATTGTTCTATATGTTCTTGTACATTTGCTTGTCTTGACTGGATACTAAATAACTTAGTTAAGATGCTTTCTCTACTCCCAATAAAAAACTTAAATTTTTACAATTACTAAAAATACAAATATAATTTAAAATCTATGTTCACAGCTAAAACTTGGAAAAGATAGACACGTGGCTCAGGGCAAGTGATGTAATATTAAAAGAAGTCAGAAAATAAGGACTACTCAGCCCAATTAGATTCTATCTGCATTATTTTTTGAGAATCATTCAGTTTTTTTTATAACTGATATTCACTGAGTATTAATTATATGCTAAGACAGATTTTTAGATACTTGTTATGCAAATAGCTACTGTAGTAGGGGGGTCAATAAACAACTAAATAATTATACTACAATATTATAATTGCTACAGTGAAGTGATGTAAAAAGATGAATACATGGTAAAAACAGCTTAAATCTGATGGTAGAGGTCAAAGATCATTTTCAGAGGTGACAGCCCTTAAGAAAATGCTTGTAGCAGGAGTTATAATACCAGGTAGTTTATTCCAGGGAGGGGGAACAAAATATGCAAAGATATGTCATTATTACTGAGCATGATATATGAGGTATCGCAAAAGAGCTTCCCTTTTCTGTATATAAGCTTGGAGAATTGGGAAAGATCAATGTGAAATTTTTTTTACATACTATACAAAGTAATTAAGATTAAATTTATAAACAATGGTGAATTATGAACAACTTTTGCATAATATAATTGCATAAAAAGATTTAGAATAATTACCAGGACACCTGCGATGAGAAAGCATTAAAAATGACCAAAATGGAGAGATCTTCATGAGAAATGAGACCTTGGGAAGAGATGATAACATGAAATCAGGAAATGTCAGTAAAAATGGAGAATGGAAATATAAATAATGATTTAGGAGGAAAATTGTCAGAATTTAGTAGTTAATTGCATAAGCTCAAGAAAAAAAGTATTTTAAAGTGAATTATTGATTTTTGGCTTGTAAAATAAATGTATCTATTAGCATTCAAGGTAAAAAATAAGACAGATATTTGATGAAAGAAAGATTATACATTATTTCTATAGTTGTTAAATTTTAGGTGCCTATACGACACCTAGGTTTTTGATTGAACCAAGTTAAATTGGCATGTTTTGCTAAAAAAAAAAAAAAATTCAAATAAATTATATATTGTTCAAACTAATAGAACTTTATCCATGAATCTGAAGCTCAGAAGAGATACTGCCTGTGAGAATACACATTTTGGACTTTAGAAATATGGCTGAAAAAAATCTATACTTACGATTTTGATGTAGAAAAAAAATCCTGAGAATAGAACCCACTGGAATACTTAATTTTTCCAATGCTTTAGTATCAAGAGAGAAAGAAGAATTTTGAAAGGCAATAAAAGTGAGTGACTAGAGTTATAAAAAGAAAACATGGAAAACAATAGAATTAGCAAAATCTGAGCAGTAGCAGCTTCTGGAAGGAGATGCATAGCTCCCTTTGTCAAGTTCCTGAGCTTGTCTGGGATGGTGTGAACTAAAAGGAAATCCTATCCCATAGCACCTTCAGCTTTTCTGATTTTAATCTTTAGTATTGTTTATTTTACCATTTCTAAGACCCTCCTGTCACCCTTCTTTCTTTATAGTCTAACAAGCTATTTCTGAACATCTTCAGCTTTATAACTTTTTTTGGTCACCATTCAATATGTTCAAAATCAATGTATATATTTCTTGCTTGATGGTGAAAAGAGGTACTCCCACTCCATCTGTAAATTTTATGTCTACTTCTGACCTCAGACCACCTCCTCCTGCTTTTCATGGAAATGTTCCTTTTGAAGTAACCTCTAATTTACTGTTACTTTTTCTCCCATATTGTCTCATATTCTGAATCTGATAATCATGTTTATGTTTACCACATCTGATTGCCTCATCTCAAATTATTATGAGCAATCTTTATTACTTCTTCTTTCTTTGCCTTTTTTTTCCCCCAGAAAAATATATATGTTCTTTATATACAAGAAATATAAGCAGCCATCATACTGGCAGTATGTGCTACCCATTTAAACAGTCAAAATATACTATCCCCAAAACAACAAACAGTTTTTTACTTTGTACAATTACATTTTAATATCCATTGAATAGCCAGTCAGAAAGTAGGGAAAGAGACAGAATCAATCAGTGACACAATGCATCTTGGGAAATGTAGTCTTCACAATCAGGTATTGAAGATGGAAGTGGAAGGAGAAAGAGCTCTGGTATCAGTATGTACAGGGCATTTAGGTTTTTGTCATCACCATCAGTTCAGAGTTTCACTTAACATATCCATGCTAGAGAAAGCTTGAGTGAGATGTGGACAAGGAGTTATACACATTAACCCACTATCCAACTAATAAACTCAGTGGGAGCAGAGAAAAACCCATATATCTACTTTACTGATGCGGGTAAACAATGAGTATAACTAAATCTCTCCCTAACTTAAGAATGAGTAAACATCCATATACACATATATCACAAAAATATTGTACAACAAGCTGACATTATCTTAAAGATTTTAAAAAATAGTGCTTCTGTTCCATTCCCGGCCAGGGCACACAGGAGAAGCGCCCATCTGCTTCTCCACCCCTCCCCCTCTCCTTCCTCTCTGTCTCTCTCTTCCCCTCCTGCAGCCGAGGCTTCATTGGAGCAAAGATGGCCGGGGCGCTGGGGATGGCTCCTTGGCCTCTGCCCCAGGTGCTAGAGTGGCTCTTGTCACAACAGAGCAACGCCCCGGAGGGGCAGAGCATCGCCCCCTGGTGGGCAGAGCGTCGCCCCCTGGTGGGCGTGCCTGGTGGATCCCGGTCGGGCGCATGCGGGAGTCTGTCTGACTGTCTCTCCCCGTTTCCAGCTTCAGAAAAATACAAAAACTAGTGCTTCTTTGGTATTCAAACAAAGTAATTTGGCATTCTCAGTAATAAAACATAATTGATAATCTGGATGAAAGAGGAATAGAAACAAATATTGAGAATAAGCTGAAATTAAACTCAACAAGACAAAGGGAAAAGGAGGAGGGGTGAGAAAAATAAATATTAGGATGAAGGGAGCCTGCAAATAAAATAGCAAGATTATAATCTACATAGGAGGTAGGAAAGATAAAACTTGACATTATAGACAGGGACATTACAGAAGACAAAATTGTCCCTCAGAGAAAGAAAACAAAGTCAGGAGGTAAAATGTTGATGTCTTAGCTCAGAAATGTGGAGGTCAGGGAAGATATTTAGATAAATTTTGTCAATAAAATAACATTGCAATGTAAAAAAAAAATATTCATCCATGTATTTAAATTTATTTATAGAGTACTCTCCTGGATTTGGGGGCTACAGAAGTAAAGAATATGGAAATATTTTGGCTTTTATGATAAGATAAACAGAAAATAAATGAAGAGATAAAGTAAATAAGAAATCATCAGTATTAATAAGTAGTGTGCTGCCCTGGCCGGTTGGCTCAGCGGTAGAGCGTCGGCCTAGCGTGCGGAGGACCCGGGTTCGATTCCCGGCCAGGGCACACAGGAGAAGCGCCCATTTGCTTCTCCACCCCTCCGCCACGCTTTCCTCTCTGTCTCTCTCTTCCCCTCCCGCAGCCAAGGCTCCATTGGAGCAGAGATGGCCCGGGCGCTGAGGATGGCTCTGTGGCCTCTGCCTCAGGCGCTAGAGTGGCTCTGGTCGCAACATGGCGACGCCCAGGATGGGCAGAGCATCGCCCCCTGGTGGGCAGAGCTTCGCCCCTGGTGGGCATGCCGGGTGGATCCTGGTCGCGCGCATGCGGGAGTCTGACTGTCTCTCCCTGTTTCCAGCTTCAGAAAAATGAAAAAATAAATAAATAAGTACTGTGCTGAGAAAAATACAAATGATGCAAACGAAGGTGATTAGAGGTTGTTTAAATTTGAGTGTTCAGGGAATGACCCTTTGAGGACATAGTCTTTAAACCAAGTTAAGAATAATAAGCAAAAAATAAAGTCTGGGACAAGAATAGTCAGAAACATTCTGGGAAGGAATAATAGCTGTTAAAATGATTATAAGATTGTAACACAGTGGCATTTCTGGACGGGAAAGAAGACATATATTTTGACTATACTAAGCAAGTGAAAGAATGTCACTGAGCAGAGAGGAAAACAGGCAGATTACCCTGGACTTGATAAATTAGGGCGAGGATATGGGGTTTGTCATTACTCTCGCCATTGCTTTTGGAAGCTATTGGAAAATTAAGATTGAGAGTGACAAAAACAAGGCTTTTTTTTTTTTTTTTTTCTGAGAGACAGAGAGAGAAGCATCAACTCATTGTTCTACTTAGTTGTGCCATTGATTGCCAAGGTGAAAATAAGACTTTTTAACAAAATATCACCTTAGCTTCTGTGGAAGAATGGAACATAGGGAATATCAAGGAGGTCTTTTAAGAAGTTGCTGAGTGTTCTTGGTATAGATATAATAGACCAGTGTGTTAGCAGTGGAGATGGAAAAAAGTAAAAACATTAGGTTTTGCTTTGAGAGGACAGTTCATACATTTATTGAGATATTAGATGTAAAATATCAGAAAAAGTAAGAAACCGAGGATCCAGGTTTTTGTTTAAACTTTTCGATGCATGGTCAAATGTGTGTTCTGGGGCATTGCAGGTTTGTGTGCATCTCGGTGTAGTGAGGAAGCAGACCAAGACTGCTGTTTCTGAGGTTGGTTAAGTTGGAGATCCATGTTAAAATTGAGATGTTGGTCAGATATCAAAGAGGAAAGGGTAACTTCATACTCATCGCCAGTGTTCAAAGGAATACTCTAGATTAAAGATATAAATTTGTGAGTTATTAACATATAAATATCCAGGCAGAAAGAAATGCATAATCTACAAGACAGTAAACAGGCTGCACTAAAAATCTCTGCATTTTTAAGTGACCAAGCTAATGGGGCAGTATCTGTAGAATATAAAAATTTAAAAATACCATGCGATGATTATTGATAGATAGTAAATCAAATTATTTTATTATATGTAAGGCAAGAGCAAGCAATTTTAGATACACAGAGACAACAAAAGTATACCTACCCCCTCACAATTAAAAGAGACTTAAAGTCATGTTTCCAAGCAATTGAGAATGAATCAAAATTCAGTATTTGGTAATAACAATATTGTGGGTTTATACTCCCCTTCTAGAAGTTTATTCTAAGAAAATAATCTTATGTATGGATGCAAATTTATGCACAAAAATGTTTATTGTAGAGTATGTTAATAACGAAAATTGCAATCAACATTGGGAGAATGTCCATATGGTAGAATATTAGAAAGACATTGAAAATGTTCATGAATAATTGAAATTGCATATACAGTAAAATATTATAAAACATATTAAGTGAAAAAAGACACATGCCAAATTATAAGTGCAGTATCATCTATATTAATATATGTAGAAATACATCCTCGAAGGGAAAACTTTCAGTGTCATTGGTGTTTGCCTCTGGGGGGTGGAATTACTCTTTTCCAGTTTCATTGTTATTTTCTTTTGTACTTTGTAAGGTTTCTAAATCCATATGACTTATATCAATATAAAACAATGTTTAAAAAGTTTGAAAACTTGAAAAGGCAGTTTAAAGTTTAAGGAGAATATGAAAAAATTTATCGGATATACAATCAAGCAAAAAAGCAAAATAAAATTCAATAGACATTACTGTTTCAAATATATAAAAATATAAGTAAACATATACATGTGGAGAAGCTTAATGAGACAATCATGAAAAATAACGTCATCAGCATTAATAAGAGTTAGAGAACACTGTGAATTTTAAGTTTCTTTTATCTAGGGAAATAAACAAAATTCTGTTACTGTTGGGACTTCCTTTAGGGCTGAAAGTTTATGAATGCAGATTAGTGCAGAGAAAGAAAAGTATAGACAGAGGACAGATTGTGTAGAGAAAAGGGAAATGAGAACATAGACAAACCTGAGGGAAAAATATCAATTCCAGAAAGAGAAAGTCCCACACGAAATGACAAAGTACTGAACACAGATCAGAGACCTGGTAGTTCATTGAACTAGCTATAACCCCTTTTAGAGCCAAGGACTTAAAAAAGAGTGGCATTGAAAATGGCAGCCTTGAAAGTATTGTTGCTGGGAGAGAAGAGGTGCCTTAGAGATGTGGCAATAATGGGGAATAAAATAAGAAAGGAAATGTAAGGTCCGACATTGAACCACAAAATAAGACAATCCACTCTTCTTTTTCATTGTCATTGTCAATCATAAATGAAAATACATTCACTCTACTGGCAAAAGGCAGCACTCTTGAGATAAGAACCCTGCCCACAAATGCCCCCTCCAAAAAAAAATCAGAGCAATTCTATACCAGACTATTTAAAACAACAACAGTGACAAGATCAATAAAAGCATTTTATCTGTCAGAAATTTTCCTAAATATCCATTCAAAAGGAGAACAAAACTATCACAAACCAATCTCAAATGAACTAAATAGTCTTATATAATCAGTTTGGTATATTAAAACAATAGACTTTAAATTTAAGAATTAAGAACAAGAGTACATGAACAAATACAAAAAGTGTAGAGTTCAGTGAATTAATAGAACTGAGGAAAGAAATAATAAAAAAAAACAGAAGTGAAGAATAAATTTCAAGATGCTTAAAGGAGAACAAAACTGAATGAAAATGTAATAAAGGATATTTAAAGAAAGCAGAAAAATACCCATAATAAACACATGATGAAAAAGAAAATTAATAATGGCCAGAGAAACAGTGGTTGAAATGGAGAACATGCAGGCCCTGGCTGGTTGGCTCAGCGGTAGAGCGTCGGCCTGGCGTGCGGGGGACCCGGGTTTGATTCCCGGCCAGGGCACATAGGAGAAGCGTCCATTTGCTTCTCCACCCCTCCCCTCCTTCCTCTCTGTCTCTCTCTTCCCCTCCCGCAGCCAAGGCTTCATTGGAGGAAAGATGGTCCGGGCGCTGGGGATGGCTCCTTGGCCTCTGCCCCAGGCGCTAGAGTGGCTCTGGTCGTGGCAGAGCGATGCCCCGGAGGGGCAGAGCATCGCCCCCTGGTGGGCAGAGCTTCGCCCCTGGTGGGCGTGCCGGGTGGATCCCGGTCGGGCGCATGCGGGAGTCTGTCTGACTGTCTCTCCCTGTTTCCAGCTTCAGAAAAATACAAAAAAAAAAAAAAAGAAAAAAGAAAAAAGAAATGGAGAACATGCAAAGCAAATCTACATACATGTACCTGCAATCCCTTAGAATAAGAAAATGGAACTAAACTAATATTTATAACAATAATTCAGAAACAATTTTCTAGCAAAAATTAAATTCCTATATCAATATGTTGAAAGAACTCACTGTACCCCTGGAAATATTCAGCCACAACACTCATTCTGACATATCAAAGTAAAATTATTAGACTTTAAAAGCAATTAAAAATTCTTAGAGCCTACTGGCAAACTAATCAAATTTTTTATTAAAATAAGAAAACAACATGGGCACAAGATATATCTATATATTTTTTTATTAAGTGAGAGGCAGGGAGGCAGAGACAGACTCCCACATGCTCCCTGACTGGGATCCACTCAGCAAGCCCCCTATCATACTCTGCCCCTGTGGGCCATTGCTTTGTTGCTTGGTAACTGAGCTATTTTAGTGCCTGAGGTGAGGCCATGGAGCCATCCTCAGTGTCCAGGGCCAACTTTGCTCAACTCATTCAAGCCATGGCTGTGGGAGGGAAGAAAGGGAGAGAGATGGAAGGAGGAGAAAAGGAGGGGTAGAGAAGCAGACGGCCATTTCTCCTGTGTGCCCTGACCGGGAATCGAACCAGGACTTCCACACACTGGGCTGACACTCTACTGCTGAGCCAACCAGCACAAGATATTTTAAGAGCACATCAGCCAAAACAAGGTGACAGTGGTGAAGGATATTTAAGAAACTCACGAAAATATATTGTGAACCAAGGATTGATTTTACATCTTAGCCAGTCTATTCTTGAAGTATCCAAAGTATGAAATCCTCCAAAGAGATCTATTAAAGGGTTAGCTCCATCATGGAAAAACTCAACAGCAGTAAATATTTAATATATTTAATTTAATCTATTTTAGTTCTAAGACTAAAAGAAGACTGAAGACATGGTGGAAGAATGATATATAAATATATTTCTGACAAAGTGGAAAGAATGCAACTAAAAATGGCAGGGAAAGAGAGAAAGGAAAATTAAAATAGAAACATTGTATAAGTAATGGGTGAATATCAAAGAATGCTATTGAAACTTGGCAATGAAGATAGAAAAGAGATTAATATAAAAAGTGGGCAATAAGGGTACTATTAAAGGTATAAATACAAAGATAATTACTATTTTAAATATATGCTGTCCTAAATACCAAAGCAAAGAGAAACACATAACAATGAGAGGAAACACAATAAATATGACAGAATACACACTGTGATTGTGACATAAAATGATAAGCAGAATTGAGGCAAAGCATATCAGTCCATTAATAATTATGCATTGAGTTAACTCCTAGCACACACACACAAAAAAGATTTTCAAACTGTCTCATAAAGGAAAACCTAATTCAATGTGTAAATGACACACCAGAAACCAAATGATTCAAAAAAGCTAACAATAAAGAAATAAAAATATACTGGGTAAATGAAAGCAAAAAGAAAGCAGATATTAGACTAAGGAGGAATAAGCCAAAAATATTTTTTATAAGGGCACTCAGTGAGAGAAAGTAAGACCCTTTGATTGCTAAAAAACACAGTATATAATGAATATTTAACAACTATGAGTATCTATGCAAGAAGTAAGAATCCATGAATTTACACTGACAGATATTGAGATGGCTAGCATGTGTCTTGGAATGTGATACCTCTGGACGTAATAAGCCTAAGGTCATATTCAAACCAAAATCTATAACCCAATTCAAAATGTGAAGATATCAGATAATCATTATATAAAATAAATACCCTATATTCTTCTAATATATCTATAAATATATCATGAAAAAATAGAAGCTAAAAATAACTGTTTTAGGTTAAAGGAGGCTAAAAAGGTGCATCCAACTAAATTCATTATGAGATCCTGGACCTCTCTTGAACTAGAAGACAAATTCTATAAAGATCTTATTGGGATTAGTAGGATATGGCCTGTAGTTAGATAGAAGTATGATATAAAGTTAAGTTTCCTGAATCTAAAAAATAAATGTCATATTGTCTCTTTGAAGATAAGAAAAGCTATGGAAAACAGTAAAACAAAAACAGGGTGGAGATGATGGGTGTTGGTTGGCTTGAGTAAGTTCTCACTCTTTAATAGATACCCTAAGGGTTCTTGGGAGTTCTGGTTTACTCGTTTCTTGATACTCTCTTGTTTGGAAACATGGGGTAGCTGTGAAGTAGAGCCAGTTTTCTGTCCCCATCGTGAACCAAATCTGTAAAGCAGAAATGTTTTTGGAACTTCACTGAATTGGAATGTTTGGGCGCATCAGCAAAAGGGAAGGTATAAATGCCCATTAATAGGCTGGGCAGTGTGATCTTAGGCTATCCTGAGGAACAGCTCCCTATTACAATAGTGATGTTAGAAAACAGGAAACACACCAAATTGTCATAAATTTACATGAATAAATGGTTTGTATTTGAAATATTCCAGTTTTTAATATAAGGCGAAAGAGAGAAAATATATATATGTGTGTATACACATATACACACACACATATATGCAAACACATATATGCAAACATAAAATATGACTTCATTATCTTCAAAGCTCTGGTAATTTCCCACTTGAAATCTATTTTTAATCTATTATTTTTGTTCTTTCATTCAAGTGGCATTTATTGAGACTTTAAGATGTTGAACTTAAATAGCTCTGACTGAATACAGCAGTCCTCATCCCTTACCTGTGGGCGATACATTCCAAGATCCACAGTAGATATGTGAAATTGCAAGTACTATCTACCACTAATATGCTATGTGTTTTTTTTTTTTCTATACATACATACCTTTTCACTTAAAGAAAGCACATAACAGCTTTTCCGGGACATATCTGAATTACCAGCATTACTACTCTTGTGCTTTGGGGCCATTATTAAATAAAATAAGAGTTACTTGAACACAAGTACTGAAATACCAGGACAGTCAATCTAATAACCCAGACAGGTAGCATATGCAGGGTCAATGTGCTGAAAAAAGAGTTGCTTCATCCCAGGCAAACAGAGTGGGATGATATGAGATTTCATCACAGTCCTCAAAATGGCATTCAATTTTAAATTAATGAACTGTTTATTTCTGGCATTTTTCATTTAATCTTTTCAGACTGTAGTTGAACATAGGTAAATGAAACCATAAAAAGTGAAACCATTGATAATGGGAGACTACTGTATTCTATTTGCAAGTTACTTCTCTTGCCTCCATTACTGGTACAGTACTAGCTCAATCCCTCAGGTGTAGTGACTCAAGTCCTTCCTAACTGATACAGCTACTTAAGCTTATCTTTCATACAATCTATCCAGTATGATCTTTAGATTTATGTTTGTCAACTTGTAAATTGGACCATGCTATACCCTGTTTTAAATCTGGATAGTTTTCTTGTTCTGTGGGATAAAGCCAGCTCTCTCTTGGGAGAGGTGGTACCCGTTGTTCTTTTCCAAACTGCCTTCAGGATTACTTTCTACTTTTGGAACAAACTGTGTGCTTTGCTGAAGAGCACTCTCTTTTTTTTAGGTTATTTTCCTTGTGCTTCTAGGAAACTGAGGCCTTGATCAAGATACTTTTTCTCCTGTTCAGTAATATTTAGAGTTCCCAGGTCTGGGCTTTTTACAATACATTGTATCTGGCCTTCTTTGTATCAGAATTTATTTCTATAATGGCCCCTTTTCTCCTAAAGAGACCATAGCTCTTGTGATGCAGGTATCATCTCTTACCTCAGTGGTTTATGTGATGTTTGGATCCTGTTATAATTTTAACAAATGTTTGTCAAATTGAAAGATAATATTTGTCATGACTACATAATTAAATCACCTGGAGAAGAAAGTAAGAGATTAGGAGAACCGTACATAAAAGGAAATTTCCCAAAGACTTCAAAAGCAAGAGCTTGTGTTGCACAAATAGACTGAATGCATGCACTGTCCATTAAAAAGTTTCAAATTGTACCTAATGATGCTCCATTAACAATATCCCAGATGATTTTGAAACATTAAAGATGTTGGACTGAATCAGACAACTGGTTTGATCCAGTTGGATATGAACAAGCAATCTCTTTGAAGTAAAAATGTTTATGCAACACACAAGAATCATCAAATATCCTACCTACTGCCAAAAAGCAGCTGCAGCCCCCAAATTAAATAATGTGAATGAGAAAATGAGACCACAATTCTCTCACTGGGATATTAATCAAGAATAGGCCTTATTTCAGACATGTATTTGGACACAAGAAATGCATCCATTCAATATTATTATCTTTGACACAAAACAAGAGAGAAAAATTAACAGAAAATACCATTTTATATTTCAAAAGTTTAACATATACTATTACTCCTAATCATTTTTTTTATTTTTATTTATTTATTTTTTTAATTAAGTGAGAGACAGGGAGGTGGATAGACAGACTCCTGCATGAGCCCCAACCAGGATTCACCTGGCAACCCCTGGCTGTGGTTGATGTTCTTTCTGCCCACCCGGAACCATAGGTCAGTTGCTCACAACTGAGCTATATTTGTGCCCGAGGTATGGCCATGAAGCCATCCTCAACAACCGGGGCCAATTTGCTCATTTGAACCCTGGCTGTGGGAGGAAAAGAAAAAAGAGAGAGAGAGAAGAGGGAAGGAGGGATAGAGAAGCAGATGGTCGCTTCTTCTGTGTGCCTTGACCTGGAATCAAACCAGGGACTTCCAAACACCAGGCTGACACTCTACCACTGAGCCAACTGGCCAGGGATCCTTATCATTCTCAAGTAATGCTTTGATTTCAATCAAGGGAAATACAAAAAAGGTTGTTACCTTTTTAGTTACTAAGTGTGTAACTTTTTCTGCTTATATTGTTTTCAGATTTTTTATTTTTAAGTAAGCCTATGTCCTATGTGAATACTTCAAATGATTCAATTATTAAAATATTTAAGACTATAAGCAGCATAAGAAGTATTTTTCATGGCACAGTTTCTCTTATTTGCATACATAATAATACTTATCTTTAGCAAAGAGACTTTTGAGAGGTAAGTAAGACGTGGATAATGCATAGAATTTATAAACATTACAAGGACATTTTTATACCCCTTTATCCTCTTCTCTCTACATTGCAGAATTTGAGTCATGCTTCCTTTCAAAGTACATTATTTAAAAATAAATCTTAAATTTATCTTATTATATATATATAATAAGATATTAAAAAAATATATATATATATATTTTTTTTTTCTGAAGCTGGAAATGGGGAGAAACAGTCAGAAAGACTCCTGCATGTGCCCGATCGGGATCCACCCAGCATGCCCACCAGGGGGCAACCAGGGGGCGATGCTCTGCCCCTCCTGGGCATCGCTCTGTTGTGACCAGAGCCACTCTAGTGCCTGGGGCAGAGGCCAAGGAGCCATCCCCAGCGCTCGGGCCATCTTTGCTCCAATGGAGCCTCGCTGTGGGAGGGGAAGAGAGAGAGAGGAAGGAGAGGGGGAGGGGTAGAGAAGCAAATGGGTGCCTATCCTGTGTGCCCTGGCCGGGAATCGAACCCGGGACTTCTGCATGCCAGGCCGACGCTCTACCACTGAGCCAACCGGCCAGGGCTCTTATTATATTTTAATATTATTTTCTTCTCTTTCTATCTTGAGGAGAGATGATTACCATTTGCAATGATGGGGATATTTATGAAACTATCTTCCCTTTTTACTTTCCTAGAAAATTATTTCATTTCTGTCTTTTTGAGATGGTTCAGCCATCACTGTTTTGGGTCCCTTTCCAAATTCTTTCCAGCAGCTATTTCTCAGAAAAGCATGTGCCCCATAAAAAGGGAGAGAGAATGAAGCAGGACTACACATGCATTCCACAGGTTCTGCTGGATCGGGCTCATGAATAGAATCCATTTATCAAAAGGAGATTCCAACATCTTTGCAGCAAAAATTTACTTCGATGGCTCAATCAATCTCTGTCTTGAATAGGGTTCCTGGGCATTGAAATTATGGCAAGATTATGACTTGTTTTATTTGATGAATTATGGGAATAGTAACTGACCCACTTCTATGAGTTACAATCCAAGTTCCTTAGGGGAAAATAATAATAATAAGAAGAAGAACAGTAATAAGCAATAATACTTAACATTTATTGAACAATTATCATGTGTTGATAGGTTGTTAAGGGTTTTATATATATTATCTCACAACAGCTCTATGAATTTGGAAATATTATCTCCATTTTATACAGGAGGAAACTCAGTACAGCATGATTACTTCCCTAAGAGTGATATGAGTGGCAGAAACGAGATATGATCCCAAGCACAGGTCATGAACTCTTAGGCACCATTTTAATTTGTTGCTGGAAGGTAAAAGTTTCAGATGGTAGAAAAATAAGGTGGTCACCTATCAGTAGAACCTGGAAAACTTAATTTATTAAGTGATGAGTTTGAACCAGAGTGCAGGTAAGTCTAGAAAGTTCAGAATGAATCCAGAAAAATAACACACTAAGAAGGCATTAGAGGGTAGGATTTCTAGACAAATTTAGGACTATACGTGAGATACTGAAGCATCTTAGGTCACAAGTCTAGGAAGTCTTGGCAGACTAAAAGGATTTGACATGTATCGGACGCTACAGCTGACATCTATTCGGTGGTCAAGAGACCCAGGCAAACTAAAGGCATTTAATAATTCAGAAGGTAGAGGAGTAGAAACTTCTAACATCAGTCTTTAAAGGAGTCTAATTCTGATCAAGGAGTATTTTTCCAGAAAAGATGGTGAGGATGCCTTACCTGTGGTGGCACAGTGGATAAAGCGTTGACCTGGAATGCTGAGGTTGCCGGTTCAAAACCCTGGGCCTGCCCAGTCAAGGCATATATGGGAGTTGATGCTTCCTGCTCCTCCCCCCCTTTCTTTCTCTCTCTCTCTCTTCTCTAAAATGAATAAATAAAAATTAAAAAAAAAAGATGGTGAGGATAAGACTTGGGTAGTAATGGTGAGCTTCATGGGAGTTATGCATATTGGGAGATAGTTCTCCATTGGTCTCATTCATTTGTCATCTCTTTTAAGCATAGGCACTATTTGTATAAACAGCTTTTATTCTGGACTTTCTTTACAAGGGTATTTGTACACTAAACAACCATGGAAGATAGAGTTAGTGCATTCCTTCTTCCTGAATATAAAGCTGACCAATATGATAAAGGTAATGCTTCCCTCTGGGGCAAAGTTTGGGCAGGCTTGCTCACATTCATTATAAATAATTCAGGTTTCTTAATCTTGGAGTTCCTTGACTATGACACAAACTCTTTGTATACATAACATCTACCTGGGTTGCTCCATGTTGCCTCTGTGGGACTTGAGGGCAAAGTGAACCAGAGAAAAATGAAGTTAAGATCCTGTTGTGCCATAAGTAATAAAAGCCTTTGTCTCTGACCCAGGAGTTCTTGTGTCTTCTGACAACATTCATTTCTGTGGTAGCTTAACTTGTTAGCTTTCAAGTAGATAAAATTCTTAGATCCTTTACAATTTTGACAGTGGGCCTTAAGAAAAGATGTATCTTAGAAATTCAGATAGAAAATGAGAAGGAATCTCAAATTAAATCACTAATACCTTAATTAGTCAGGGTTCAAGGAAAATATCAGTTTGATTAGACCTAAATGTTAGAGTAGGACACTAATGGAAACTAATGATGAATAGACAAGTTAGGGTTAGATCAAATGTTAAACAACTTTGAGTAGTGAGTAGTTTTGAACTTAACCCAGGAAATCCAAAGAGCCACAAAAAGTTTTAAAGCAAAGAGATCTTCTCCTTTTCTGTCAGTACTGAAAGGTCTTACTTGTTACCTTAGCTTTGCCAGTTAGGTAGATCCTCCTTATAAAATGGAGAATCTATCTGTGCATGTCCTCAGTAACAATCATCATATTTTCAAGCCATTCTAGGCAAATTATTATTTAAACATAATTAAAATTATATTTGATTCTAATTCCTAATTAGTGATTCCCAACCATTAACTTGCTACCAATATTCAAGTGAGAGAAACATTTCATTTTATTTTGCAAATGATTACAACAGGGATTACTACATTAATTTCAGCTGTAATAAAGTGCTATTTTATTAACTTGGCTTTACAAAGGAACAAAACTATTTGTGTCATTCTTATGGGAAAGCTATTTATATGACTTTTTGGGGATGGTGTTCAATTTTTTGTGTTCTTATGCTCTTCCCAAATACTAAATATACATTCTAGGACTTAATATAAAGAATTCCAACACTTGGACATGCATATGTGTACTTATTATTTATAGTTTTGGTGTCTTATATAAAGTATCTATTGAATGACCAACATTTCAAAATGATCTTTATAAGCTTATAGTAAACCAGGTTTATCTATT
This sequence comes from Saccopteryx leptura, assembly GCF_036850995.1. Lineage (NCBI taxonomy): Eukaryota > Metazoa > Chordata > Mammalia > Chiroptera > Emballonuridae > Saccopteryx > Saccopteryx leptura. The sequence goes on along the minus strand of NC_089505.1, from coordinate 281,917,732 downwards.
CACTATAGAACATGAAAGAAAGAAAAATAAATTGCTCTCATCAAATGTGAAAAATATTACATATTTTTAGTATTGCATTTAGAAAATGGTTAATTGCAGTTATTGAAAAAGAATAATCCTTATCAAAACTTAGCAACTGATATGTTTTTCTTACAATGCTACTGCTTATCATTTTAAGCCATTAAAATTCTTTTACTACTTTAATAAGAGCCATAATCTCCAAGAAGAAAAATAATTCTCATCATCAAGCATTTTGTTAAAGTAGTGGACTCCAGAAAACCCTTTGACCATTCCTCTGTTCAAAAACTCAAATGCTTTTTTTTTAAGTATGATATTTATGTTTGGCTGAGCAGCTAGAAAGAGAGAATTACTTTTTCACTCTACCATAGTATAAGACACTCTTAGTTTCTTTCTAAAGAGAATGTTGTTTCTGTTGAAATGTGAGTGCATCATAAATCATTAGGACTCTCATTAACACATATGTTAACATTAAGGATAATTGTTCTCCAAGACTGTTTCATTACTTACTTTGTAAACGGAACAGAAGTAAGACTTTCTGCATTTCATTAGCACTCACAATATACGACCTGCTATTTATATCACCAAAGCATCAAATATATAAATATATATATATATACACATACATACATATAATGCAGTACTAAATATATATATTATATATATGCATATAAGAAAATAAATATAAGTATAAATAATATATAAATATATTATTTTATACATAGATATAAATCAAGGATAGAGATGGCAAATAAATGACAACGTGCTACTGATCTCACACTCCATGCTTATGAAAATATACTACTTCCCACAAATTCTAGAAGTAACCTAAGATTTTTTCATGAACTATTTTTCTGGCTGTCAAATAATGAGTTAGCTTGGGAATCAAAAAAGTATTCTTGCACTAATAATATAATACATCTGATTTCTAAGCCATTTTGGAAATTCTATCCCAAGCAATGTAAAATCTTTAGTTAAATCCATTGCAAGCCTTGCTCATATATTTGTTCATTTTTCAAACATTTGTTGTACAATAGTTACTACCAGGTGCTGGTTGAAAAATCTACTAATTTTATTTATGTGGAGCTAGAAAGTCCTCAAGACATCATCTATTTTTGTTGTTTCATATTACACATGAGAAAGTTGTGGTTATGTAAGAGAAATGCATTGATCAAGATACTATAGCAAGCATATAATATGGGCAAATTTGAAACCTAGAAGTTTGGAAGAATTAATTTCACTAAAATCTAGTTTAAGTTACATTTTTGTATCTTAACTTGGTGAAGAGATGTCTTCAATAGTCATCCATCATTGGAATTCAATCACCAAGAATTTGAATAATTGGGCTGGTTAATAATATGGACAAAGATAACATAGAAACAGACATACTTAAGTTCTAGGTATAGTAGTTCCTCATCTGTAGAATGGAGTGATGCTCTATCTAGTTAATAAGATTATAGTAGTGATTATTAAATGTTTTACTATATGTAAAGTGTCTAATTGGAATATTGGAAGCAAAAATTTAAAAATTGGCTTATTTTTTATACTGTGTTAACAAAGTTAAGGTAAAAAGAGTTATATGACCATCCTATCAGTTGCAGAGATAATGATGAATTCAAAATCCTTTCTTCATCAAAATACAAACATACAATCTTATGTTAGGAACAGAAAAAATTTTTTTCATAAAGCTCATCTATGAGAAAGCTAAAACAAACATCACTGATATTTTCCCTATTCCTATTAAATCCAGGAGCAATAAATAAGGTGTCTGCTGTCATTGCTGCTATTTGACATTGTACTGAGTGCTCTCACTCTGGATTTCTCATCTTTGACACTGCTGGTTTAGAACAGCTAATTCTTTATTGTGGGGCACTGATCTGTGCATTGTAGGATGTTTAGTGGCTCCTCTTGCTCTAACCACTTGATATGACTAGCAGTCCCCTAGTCATGACTACCAAAAATATTTCTAGATATTGACACATAAGCCCCAAAGAGTACAGACTGTACCCAGTTTATAACTACTGACTTCTCAGTAAAAAAAAAAAAAAAGAAAAGGCATAAAAAATACAGAGTATAAAAATACTGGAAAAGAACAAAATCTATTTTCAGATAATATAATTGATATGGCCAATTAAAATCCATTCAGAAAAAATAAGTCCCAGTATAGTAAGTAAAACTATATTCACTTGAGAAGAAATTTTCACAGTGATGAGAATTATAAATTCTCAAGAGAAATTCTGATTGAAAAGGAATATTTCATGTACATGGATAAGAAGATATCAACCTATTGCAAAGATAAGTTACACTCAAATTAATTTATAAATTCAAAGCAAGTCCAATAAACTTATTGGTACACACATGTAAAAATTAAAATGGTAGGAAAGAAATATACAATTATGGTTAAGGAGATTTTTAAAAAGAATAGTGATGAGTAATTTACCTTGTTAGATGTCAGAATGCTCTGTAAAATCTTAAACAACATCAACATGGAATTGACTTTGGTACCTGCTGCAATGTGGATGAACCTTAAAAACATGCTAAGTGAAGAAGTCAAGCACTAAAGGTCACATGTTATTTTATTCATTTATATGAAGTGTTCAGAATAGGTGAATCAATAGAGATATAAAATACATTGTTTATTGCCAGGGTCTGGAAGTAGGGAAAAATGGGGACTAATTACTAATCGGTTTGGGGTTTCTGATGGGGGTTATGAAGATGTTCTGAAATTAGATGGTGATGATGGATGGATGCAGGACTCTGTGAATACAATCAAACCCACAGAGGTATACACTTTAAAAAGGTAAATTTTATGTTATATATATTATGTCACAATAAAATTATTATTTTTAAAAAGCATGAACTTAGCCCAGAAATGGACAAATTAATTATCAAATAAGTCCAATAATCTATAAATATTATATGTATATATTATGTATATTGCATATATAATATACATATATAATACTATATATGTGATATATATGTATGTATAGTACAATATTACACATGTATTTATATTATAAATGTAATGTGTAAAAGAACATAATATATAATACATATGTATGTATAATAGTCATATTATGTTATATATTTCTTCCCTAGAAATTCTGTATTATAACTTCAGAGATATGAATAATAATATTGGTATTGTCAATCCATGGAGGCAGGTACCAACTGCCATGGAAACCTCTGTAAAATATTCTGGGATAGCTGAGCATCTATCAGAAAACCATTTACCCTCTTCTCACCATTCTCAAGTAAAGCTCATATTAAATGAAAAGACAAACATTTAAAGATAAACAACCTTTTATTCATTAGCAGAAAATAAAGGTAAATAGTATATATGTATAAAGTTTCCTTATGCAAGTCACAAAATACAGAAAAATATAATAGAAATAAGTTGTCAGCCTCATAATTTTAAACTGTAAAAATATAGAAAATTAAAAGATAAAACACAATAGATACTTGTCTGCAATACATAAAATAAATTGTATAATATCAGAAAAAAATCACTGCAAAAACAAATCTTACATATTCATTAGAAAAATTTAGTGAGGTATTTACCTGAAACTTATTTATTCTTATTGACTTATGTCACACCATTAAATTTAATTTTTATATTAAAAAAATTTAGTGAGAAATGTGTATAATATTAAACAGAGCACAGATAGAAAAATTAAAGTTAGTAGTAACTGTGAAAAGTGCTTAACAGTAGTAATGAAAGAAATGTAAACAAAGTTAATAAGATTAGTATATTCTCTCATAAGATTGGCAACAAAAAATAATAATAATAAAAATCTCTATTGTGGGCCCTGGCCGGTTGGCTCAGTGGTAGAGTGTCGGCCTGGCGTGCAAGGGGTCCCGGGTTCGATTCCCGGCCAGGGCACACAGGAGAAGCACCCATCTGCTTCTCCACCCCTCCCCTTCTCCTTCCTCTCTGTCTCTCTCTTCCCCTCCCCTAGCGAGGCTCCATTGGAGCAAAGATGGCCCAGGCACTGGGGATGGCTCCTTGACCTCTGCCCCAGGTGCTAGAGTGGCTCTGGTCGCGGCAGAGCGATGCCCCGGAGGGGCAGAGCGTCGCCCCCCTGGTGGGCGTGCCGGGTGGATCCCGGTCGGGCGCATGCGGGAGTCTGTCTGACTGTCTCTCCCGTTTCTAGCTTCAGAAAAATACAACAACAACAAAAAAAATCTCTATTGTGAATTGAATGTGTTAGAAATTGAATCTCTAATATACTGCGATTGTATATTGCCTTTTGATAGAATATTAGAATGACTAGATAAATAGATATAAATAAATACTGGGAATATTAACATGGCCACTCCAATTCATAGAGAACTATTTAACATGCACCAAGAGGTATGCAATTGCATATACAGGTGGTTCCAGGGTTATGAATTAGCTAGGTTCTATAGGTTTGTTCATAAGTTGAATTTGTATGTAAGTCAGAACAGGCACCTTTACCTATTAAATGCAACTTAGATATTTGTCTTAACATAGTATTTATTTTTACCTTTCTGTTCATATAAGTACTTAAACATTTTGAAACCTCCAAAACCTATCTCATTTGTAACCCGGGAACTGCCTGTATTATAATATCATTTTTAATGCTGAAGGATTTGGAAACAAACTTGGAACATTGTACTTTTTATAGATGACTGTACAAAGCACAGGAATTTCCAGAAACTTAACATGACTTCATTAAGACAGAGCCTATTCCCCTCCCCTTGACCCTGAGCTGGGTTTATGACTTCACTGACCAGTAGTGTCCTGGGAAGCTGAGCTTACTTGACTTCCTGGCTGGTCTTATTTCATGGGACATTTGCCCTTGGAACCCAGCCACCATGCTGTGTGAAAGACCAGACCACATGGAAAGACCCACATGGAAAAGGACTGAAGTCTTAACCAACAGTGGTCACCAGCTTGCCAAACATGTGGATGAGCCATCTTGGAAGCAGATTAAACAGTTATTCTAGTACCCCAGCTGAAACCACATGGTGTATAGAAGACCCTTCCCACCCAGCCCTTTCCAAGTTACAGATCTTTGAGCAAACAAAATCATTACTGTGTTAAACCACTTAATTTTAAGGTAGTTTGTTATATAACAATACCTATCAAGAAGGTAACCTCTAGTTTTATTAAATGAAAAATGATTATCTTATACTATCTAACACTATGAGGCTCCTTAAAAGAGTTAGTGAGTTCTGTGTGTGTGTTTGTGTGTGTGTGTGTGTGTGTGTGTGTGTGTAGACATGGACAGATTTTGAAACAAACTGTTAAGTGATAAAATCCAGTTGCACAATAATACTTTCAATATGGCATTTATGTCCTTCCTCCCCCCAAATACCTATTTCTGTATGTGCTTACATGAATATACATAGAAACCGGTGGGAAACATGTCACGAAGGATATTTTAAAAATCTGATTTTATTAAAAATTTACAGTGAAGTAATTGGTATGTTGATTTTATAATTAAAAATAAATTTAGAACAATAAAAATTCCTGGAAATAAATGGCAAAAAACCTACATAAATATATGGTTTTAGTGTGGATGAAGGGGTGGGGGTGGGGTGAAAACCTTAAATTTTCTAATGATGTTTTAGGGTTTGGGTCCCAAGATTTCTGACTTTTTCCTCAATTTGAAGTCAAAACATCACCAAAATGCTCACAATGCTTTTTGGAAGGGTGTGTTTGGTAAGTCCTAAGGCAATGTATGATCAGATTTTTAAATTTCTCTCATTAATGAAATAAATGGAAACAAGTCTTGAAGTCTTTGATGCATTTTACTACAAGGATCAGAACATGCTTATTACATGAAATTGTTTATTTAATTATTTCTACTAATATCGGCAGTCCCTTTCCTTTTTTAGTTTCACACACCAACAAATTTCTATTCATCTATGTTCTGGGGCATCTTTATTCTAAGCAGAAAAGCTTCTCTTTTTTTTTAATTATAATTTTATTTTTTTAATGGGGCGACATCAATATATCAGGTTACATATTTATCTCAGAGACATTAACTTTGATCACTAACACTAAATCTGTTGATTTATATTTTCCTTATTCTCTTTGGTTGCCTAAAATATAACAACAGCAATAGAGTAATAAAATAGCCATGCCAAAGATTGTTAAAAGTTAAGGGGAGCTTTAGTGATTTGCTCAAATATACAAACTAGAGCATGAAGAGCCAGGGTTTGAACCCAGGTCTTTGACCCCCAAACCCAACAGTCTTAGCCAATATTCTATCTCCCCTGAAGGACTTGCAGTCTTCATGAAAATGTGTCAGCATCTCCTCCAGTGGAATGCTTCCAAACCCTCACGTTTTCTGACCTCTCCTTTTTCTATTACCATAGCAGCTTCTCACCTTCTGGTGTTCTCCACAGGAACCCCGAACCTGAGGCTCCTCCCCACCTCTCTCAATTCTCTACCCCCTGTTCTGATATATCAGATGACAACTAAATTACTTCAGTTTCCGTTTGGACTATTTCAATTTAATCCTATACTCTTTAGAATGTATAAGGCTCAATACTTGATAGAAGAAAGTACCATGCATCCAAATTCTGGACATATGCTTGATGTGTAAGATTATAGCTTATTAAGTTATGTGATCTGGCATTTTCTTTTTTACCTCAAAAATCTATGACCATGCACCCTTAAAGAAAACAAACTTCTGCATACAAAATCATTCTATATCTAAGCTACATTTTAGCTTTCCACCTTTTCCCTAAAACATATGTGACTTAGTGGGTGCTTTCACTACTGCACTTATTAGTTTTTACTGTACTTCATAGTTTTTAAAACCTGTTGATTAATTACTTATTTCAGGAAATGCATTCCCTGGATCCACTCCTAATACCTTAGTTGTTGCTTAGCAACTAGCTCACTTCATTCTTGGTTTTAAATCTACACATGTGGAAGGAGAGAATGAAGCTATGGAATGATCTTATGTTCTAAATATCAAGTGATGATAAAACAGCGTGAGTCTTTGAGCTTGCCATCCACTGTGGATCTGGCATTAGAGTTCCAAATTAATCATGATATAAGTGATTTCTAGAAAAGCACCTTGATTTTATTCCAGTTATATCTTTTATTCTGTTTTATTTTCCTCTTGCAATATATTTTACATTTTGCTTAGCAGGTTCTTAATAAAGATTTAACAATTTTAATTAAAAAATCATCTTTTGGAGATTGTCCTACCATTCAAAGAAAGGAATGAATGATGAGGGGCATGTACTGGCTTTCCTAACATCCTAGAAAGGCAGAAATAGAAATATAAAAGATGCCCTGGCCATTTGGCTCAGCAGTAGAGTGTTGGTCCGACATGTGGATGTCCTGGGTTTGATTCCTGGTCAGGGCACACAGAAGAAGTGATCATCTGCTCCTCCACCCATCCCTGCCCCCTCATCTCTCTCTCTTGTTTCTCTCTCTATCTCTTCTTCCCCCTCCTGAAGCCATGGCTCAGTTGGAACAAGTTGGTCCCAGGCACTGAGGATGACTCACGGCCTCACCTGAGGCACTAAAATAGCTCAGTTGCCAAGCAATGGAGCAACGGTCTCACATGGGCAGAGCATCGCCTGGCAGGGGCTTTGTCAGGTGGATCCCAGTTGGGGCATATGCAAGAGTCTGTCTCTCTCCCTCTCTGCTCCTCACTTATGAAAAAAAAAAGAAATATAAAAGAGATGTATAGAAAGTATTTTTGAAATAAGAAAATTGCAACCAAACTTATTTGCAGATCTTTGTATTTTCATAATTAAACAATAGATATTCTGAAACAATGAATTTCACAATCAGATCTGAGTATTCTGATCATCAGACAAAAGTTCTACAAAAACAACTTAGTTATTCACATCCATCCAATGATTTCCATGATGCCTTTCATGGAAGAATGCTTAATAGAAGTTTATGTAACTTCAGTGAATAAAAGGCTGCTAAGAACAGTAGCTTAGAACCAGAAAGCAAGAATATGAAAGAATTTAAGGTCATTCACTGAAAATTAAAAGGGAATATTTTAACCTCATAAATTTCTTATGAATAATGCCAAACTTTAGCTATACCTATCATAGTGGTTTGCCAAATTTCTAGAAGGTCCAAAGCTAACATGTAAATGTCAGACTTGATGATATTTACAGGCCCTCTTAAATTTAAAACAACTGATACTAAAAACTTTATCAGGGTGCCTGACCAGGCAGTGGCGCAGTGGATAGAGCGTCGGACTGGGATGCGGAAGACCCAGGTTCGAGACCCCGAGGTCACCAGCTTGAGCGCGGGCTCATCTGGTTTGAGCAAAAAGCCCACCAGCTTGAAACCAAGGTCGCTGGCTCCAGCAAGGGGTTACTTGGTCTGCTGAAGGCCCGCAGTCAAGGCACATGAGAAAGCAATCAATGAACAACTAAGGTGTTGCAACGCGCAATGAAAAACTAATGATTGATGCTTCTCATCTCTCTCCATTCCTGTCTATCCCTCTCTCTGACTCACTCTCTGTCTCTGTAAAAAAACAAACAAACAAAAAAACTTTATCAGGGTAATAGGTGAGGATTCATCAGACTGACAACAATATTAAACAATCAATAAAAAATGGACAAATAGATTTGCATAAACCAGAAATAAGATTATATTAATTAGGAGATGATTGTGGTAGAAATGCATAGGGTCTATTCTGGTTTTGTTTTTGGGTTTTTTTTATTTGTTTTTTTTAGAGAGAGATACATATACACACATACCCCAACCCATGTGACTGTGATGTATTTGATAAGATAAGGTCACGTACCCAATAAGATAAGTCTTTATTTTGAAAACATAATGATTATTCTTAATTTTAAGAATACAGTGGAATCTCAGTTCTTTCATGTTGTGATACTTGGGAGATTATAATCTCCCAATTCACCTCTCCTCTCTGTGGTTCAATTACTTCCTATGTAAAAAAAAATAAAAAGGAAGTCACAATCAGTTACTTGACCTAAAGGCTGGTATGTGGTATAAAGCAGTAGCTTTCAAGCCTTTTTAAGGTGATCCATAGTGAGACATATATCTTATATTGACATCCATCACACACATGCACACACATAGGAACATGAGCATGTTTGAAATAGAAGATTTTGGAAAATGCATTTACCTTTCTATTTTACTTTGTTCCATGAAAAGAAAACTTTGGTTTCACCTCACTAAATTAATGTCTACATCTACTAGTGGGTTGAAAACTACAGTTTGAAAAATTAAGTAGGGCGTTAAGGAGACAAGATGCTGTGACTTGAAATGTTTGTACATGAGAGCACTCCTGCATTTGCACCTAAATAAAAAATTTCAGTCATTGGACACACACTTTGCAGAATTCATTAAAGAACTCAGTGCATCAGATAAAATGACAGAGGAAAAATGATAATTACCAACCTATTGTTTTGCTCTTAATGCTAACTGTTTAATGACTAAGGGCTAGCACTCCACCATTTCTTTTATTCTGGGAATTTTAACAGTTTGCAAGGAAATAGGTGGTTTTTTTAACCATAAGTGATATAAGCATTATTCCATATTTTATGAAATTATAGCTTTTGAGTTATTGGTTAGCTATCAGTACATAGTGTATACTTTTTTGTGTAATATTACAGGTTATTTTATTTTTTTTTCTTTGATATCCTATGGAAAATAAATCTTCTGCTTTGTCCTTCCCATGTATCTGGAGATGAAATAAGATTAGCTTTCAAAAAGTACTTTATGTGCTTGAAATGAGCAATTCCATTTCATGGAGTTATATATTTTTAATGCCTTTTCTACTTTCGGATTTACTTTCACATCAGGCAAAGATCCTGAACACAAGTAAGGAAAAGATAAGAAAGGAGAGTTTTATACATACTACCTACCTTCTCCATATTTCTTAAATACCTGGACAACAGCCACTACCCTTCATGCTAAGATGTCTCTGATATGGAACCTCCTAAACCGAGAACATTTGAATCAGTAAAGTTTGTCTCCCCTTAATTAATTGTTTTTTTTCTTTAAATCATGTATGTTTTATGTATATTTGGATTGTGGAAACAAATGAGAGATGTATAAAATGGAAACAAAAATGAAAATTCAAAGAAAAGTACACCCACTCCAAGTGGCTTCGAATGAAAAAATCACATTAAAAATTCGTAGTGTGTATTTTCATCTATGTATCAGAAGAAAGGTTTACCTGGAAACCACTTGCACAGTTTTTGTTTTTTCTTCCTGGATGAAAACTGAATACAGGTGTGATTCTAAAAGCACAAACAAAGGGGGCTCACTGGTGGTCTGAGATGAACCTAGAGTTCAGATTATGAAAATCTAAACCCAAAGCCTGACGTCATCACACTGCATACATAATGTGACCTGGGGAGGGGAGGCGGCTCCTAGGCTGCAGGAGCTGCCAGGGAGATGGTCTCCCATGCATCTCACTTTTAAGAAGCTGCTGTAGGGAAGGAAACGGACAGGTTATAAACTACGTTTCTCCCCCAAAATCATTTCTTATGGTTGCACAACACAAACACCCGTTTTAGGAATCCACATACCCAATCCTCTTTCTTCTTCCTTTTATTCCCTTTTCATTATAAAAACAATTTAAACTCTTTAATTTTCATTGTTTTAAAAATAAAACAAAAACAGAAGTGGGAGGTAGGTAAACAAGGATGAGGAAATGCATAAAAATTTAAGTAGTTCTTAATTCCACATTTCAAGTTTTTATTAATTTTTTCTTTTTACTTTTTAAATTAATTTTTAGAGAGGAGAGAGAGTGAGAGAGAGAGAGAGAGAGAGAGAGAGAGAGAGAAGGGGGAGGGAGGAGCAGGAAGCATCAACTCCCATATGTGCCTTGACCAGGCAAGCCCAGGGTTTTGAACCAGCGACCTCAGCATTCCAGGTTGACGCTTTATCCACTGCGCCACCACAGGTCAGGCCAAGTTTTTATTAATTTTTAAATGTTAAATAATTATTGGGTAGGCCATAGGGGTTTTTTTGTGATTTCTTTTTTTTTTATTCAGTGAGAGGAGGGGAAGACTCCCCATGTGCCCTGACTGGGACCCACTCAACAAGCTCACTAGGGGGTGATGCTCTGCCCATCTGGGGTGTTACTCCGTTGCTCATCAACCGAGATCTGCTTAGCACCTGAGGCAGAGGCCATGGAGCCATCCTCAGCACCAGGGCCAACTTGCTCTAATGGAGCCATGGCTGCAGGAGGAGATGAGAGAGAGAGAGAGAGAGAAAGACATGAGAGGGAAAGAGAATGAAAAGTAGATGGTCACTTCTGTGTGCCCTGACTGGGAATCAAACCCGGACATCCACACGCTGGGCCGACAATCTACCACCAATCCAACCAGTCAGGGTCTGGGCATTAATTCAGCACACATATAGTTATGGTTTTCTCTGTGGGATCAGAATGTTGGACAAATAAAAAAAAAAAGTGTGGAGTCACCACAAGCTGGGAGAATTCACAGCAGAGCCCGTCATAGTTATTTTTACAAATATTTATAAATGAATTTGTACCGTAAAACTTTAGCACATTAGACCAGAATGACTAAGCCACACAGTGGCATATAATACGTATTCAAATTAGCTTTATTGGCCCTGGCCGGTTTGCTCAGCGGTAGAGTGTCGGCCTGGCGTGCAGGAGTACCGGGTTCAATTCCCGGCCAGGGCAAACAGGAGAAGCGCCCATCTGCTTCTCTACCCCTCCCCCTCTCCTTCCTCTCTGTCTCTCTCTTCCCCTCCCACAGCGAGGCTCCATTGGAGCAAAGATGGCCCGGGCACTGAGGATGGCTCTGTGGCCTCTGCCTCAGGTGCTAGAATGGCTCTGGATGCAACAGAGCGACGCCCCAGAGGAGCAGAGCATCGCCCCCTGGTGAACATGCCGGGTGGATCCCGGTCGGGTGCATGCGGGAGTCTGTCTGACTGCCTCCCCGTTTCCAGCTTTGGAAAAATGGGAAAAAAAAATTAGCTTTATTGTTGTCGTTATTGTTATTTTTTTTTTCACCAGAATTTAGAAGATAGAGGCAATGACAAGGGAAAACATTGCATTACTGGCTTTGTGGCAGTATCAGCATAGGTAGCTAGATATTAATAAGGGAAGGGAACAAAGGGAATCAGACATTAAAAAGCCTCCTCACTTCACTAGGAAATTAGAGTTTGTTTTTTTTTCTGTTTTTTTTTTTAATTTTATTTTATTTTATTTATTCATTTTAGAAAGGAGAGAGGGGGAGAGAGAGAGAGAGAGAGAGAGAGAGAGAATGGGGGGAGGAGCAGGAACATCAACTCCCATATGTGCCTTGACCAGGCAAGCCCAGGGTTTTGAACCGGCGACTTCAGCATTTCCAGGTCAATGCTTTATCCACTGCGTCACCACAGGTCAGGTGGAAATGAGAGTTTTTGACACCCCAAGAGATTTCAGCCTTACCCTACTAAGGGGATTAACACTCCTTCCTGGCATAGAGAAGGCATTTCTGTCTCCCCAGGGTACCACAAGCCCTCCACAGACTATGGGGGAGGTGCTCCTACTTTGAGACATACTCAGTAGGAACTGAGGTTGGGCTTTAGAGTGCTCTCAGTCTAGCCTAGGAAAGTTTGAATTGTTTAGGGAGAGGAACCATAAGAAGCCTGTGAAAGATAAAGAAATTGATTGGTTAGTTTAAGGAAGGCCTCCTTCCCAAAGCCCAAGGCAATGTAACTCAAGCCTGACAAAGAAGCCCTCTCTTCTTTCTCTTGCTTGGTAATGCACTTGATACATTCGTTTGTGTGTTCTTTAGCCATGCAGTCCTAGGAGCTGCGGGGGTTAGCAGCTGGGGTCCGGCCGCTGCATAGATTCCAAAGTACAGGCTTTGGTGCAGACCTGGATACAGCAACACAGTGCCTGGACTGGATTAAGCTTTAATATGGGTTGAGCCATGGCACAGAATGTCTGGACACTGATTTTTGTATTGGGCACGATGAAGACTAGGCTGATTTTTTTCCCTGGCAGGATGGATAGAGATTAGACATTGGGAACATGGGGACAGACTTCTATTTCAACTCCATTAAGCTTTACCAAGCCACAATCTCTCATATGTGAGTCCTTTGGAATGCCTTCCCTGCAATTCCATAAAAGAATTTGCACTAGCTGCAAGGTATTTTTCCCCCACCAAGAAGGAAGGAAGGGGCCGGAGCCACAAAGTGTAGAATAACAAAGGCTTTATTAAGTACAGAGCGGGCATCCCGCCCTGCAAGGTTCCCTGGCCCAGAGGAAAGATGGAGGCCAGGGAAGTCACAAGGGGTGACCGTGTGGGAGATATTTAAAGGGGTCGAGCTAATATGACGTGGTGAAATCTCACTGGCTGGCAGACGGTCGCTGTTTTCCAAAGGGTTCTGGGGAAGTTTCTTTCGGTGCCCTTGGTTGTGGGTGGTCCTGGCCAAAGTTTGCGGGTCTGGGTTCCCCATGTGACCATCCCCCATTATCCACTGACCTTACACTAGGAATGGAAGGAGATACAATTTTTTTCTTTTAAATTGAAGATCCAATTTTATTAAGCTTCTTTCTGTGAAATATTTACCACTATGTTTCTTTAGGCAGAGCCATATATTTCCCATCTCTATACCTTCCTAATTATCTAGAATATCTTAAATGAAAAATAAATGTTAGCTAAACCGTTGAATAGATAAATGAATGAATGAAGGAAAAAAGAAGTTAACAAGAAAATAAAATTAATCATATCAGATATTCTTATTAATTTTATTAAATATCATTAATACAAGCATTTCATTTTGGCCCTAAGGAATATATCTATCTATCTATCTATCTATCTATCTATCTATCTATCTATCTATCTATCATCTATCTATTTATCTATCTATCTATCTATCATCTATCTATCTGGTTTTGTTCATGTAAACTTGACCTTAGTGCTAAAGTCTACCACCAAATTCCTTATAATTTTTTAGATTTCATTTTAGTTCAGCCATAAAAAGAAAGGAAAAGTAAGAAAGCAAACCAACAAGAAACATTTAACTTAGGGTTTTATTTAAAGTAATTAATCATCCTTAAGAAATCTTATAATAATTTTTCCAAAATCCAGCTCTCATTTTTTTTTCTCTCGCTGAAGAAATTTGTAACTTCTCATGCAAATAACAGGATATGATTAGGATGCTAAGTAGGGATTAAAAAATTTCTATGTATTGTTAATAATTACATTTCTTTTGGTCTAGCTGTTTTTTCTGGTTATTTATCAGGGAAATAACGGAAGCATATAGGTCATAAAACACAAACTGTAGATTCAGTCCACGTCTATCTATGAGGGGGACACAGAAATCAACCTGGGACCTTCTTGAGGGTTTGGCTCAAGCTCTCCTAGCAAGGATGCCAAGAAGTCCTCTGCAAGAGCTAATCACAGCTGGTCACATTCCCCAGGGTCCAAAATAGATGATTGCTACTGTGTCTCCATTTACATTCCAGCTTATTTGAGAGTTTAGAATGAGCTAAATATAAAGGGCATTAAGTGTTTTAGGAAATGACCCTTATATCTCATGATTGCACATGGGGAACTAAAAATATGGAAAGGATGAGCCATCATGTTGAAAACAAATACTGATGGGTTCTTTGGAAGGAGAGGAAAAATTATTTCTAGAGAAAACTGACAGAGGAATAAAGTGAACTGTTTTGGAAATTGTCAAAATGTTTTTATTTGTTTGTTTTTAATTTTTCTGAAGTTGGAAATGGGGAGGCAGTCAGACAGACTCCCGCATGCGCCCTACGGGATCCACCCAGTACGCCCACCAGAGGGTGATGCTCCACCCATCTGGGGCACTGCTCTGTTGCAACCAGAGCCATTCTAGCGCCTGAGGTAGAGGCCACAGAGCCATCCCAGCGCCCAGGCCAACTTTGCTCCAATGGAGTCTTGGCTGTGGGAGGGGAAGAGAGAGACAGAGAGGAAGGAGAGGGGGAGGAGTGCAGAAGCAGATGGGCGCCTCTCCTGTGTGCCCTGGCCGGGAATTGAACCCGGGACCCCTACACGCCAGGCAGACACTCTACCACAGAGTCAACCGGCCAGGGCCTGTCAAAATGTTTTTAAATTCCAGTGTTGACCAAGATAGGGCAATGCCAATATTAAATACTATGATTCTGTGGTTCATTTTGAGCTTATTAAGATGAAATATCTTTATTGTAAAAAAGTATTACAAACATTTGTAATATATAACAATTGGCTGGGATATTACACTGGAAACACTGTGTTGGCATTTGGAGTAAGTGATTTCTAAATGCCCTTTATTTTTGCAGGATTTGTTTATACATTAATTTGGATGACTATATAAAACTGTATAATTGCTGTTATACCCTCAAAACAGTTCTAATAATTTTAGTATTGATTATTTGTAGGCAACCTTTTTTTTCTTTTTTTTTAACTATACCCTATGCTAATTCAAACAACTTCTGAAACATAAATAAGACCTGTCCTGAAACATAAACATGGCATTATTCTCATATTCCCTTACATATAGTTCCACTTTTATGATTTAGCTGAAACACAACTCTGAGAAGACTCACTAATGGGACGATTTAATGAATTCCATTTAATCCCCACACTCACTGCCCTTTCTGCAGCCTATGAGACATTTGAGGCAGTGGAGTAAGAACACCGTGTCTGGAAGTTTTCTATTGCTTCTGTGCTGTTGTGATGTGTTCTCTCCTGCCTGTCTCCTTCATTTACTCTCCTTTTTCATCCAGCCTTTATATAAACATGCTCTAGAGTTCGTCATTAATATTTGCTTTTTCAGTAGTCACTCACTTGGCCATCACATTTTTCCATCTTCCACAGTAATGAGGCTGACCCTTTAAGTCTCAGTAGTCCCTTAAGTCTTGAGAAAATTCTTTCCTGTCCACCTCAAAGATCTACATGCCCCAAATTCAGGTATTTTGTTTTAACAAGTTTATTGTATCACCACCAGCTTCCAAACTAACTTCTCTGCTGTTTAAATGTTATAACCACTCACTACATCTCCCAGTTCCAAAAGCTTGTGGTCAGTGCTGACTTTGCCTCTTAGCTTATGTGTGAGAGTCAATCACTTGTCAAGTTTTATCAAATTTATGAGCTAACATAGAACATTAATTTGTCACCTACATTGTGACAAAAATGACTTATACCACTTTGCATATATATATTATGATTTAAATCTTCAAATGTGACATGAAAGGTATTACTGTCCACATTATAAAGTTTTGGAAATAAAGGTTTAGTGGGTATAAGTAATCTATGTAAACAAGTCAGAAGATGCACAAAACCTGGGATTCAAACCCATTTTCTACTACATTGAACTATGTCATTTTAAATGCCGTAATATCTTAAAGCCCTCTACATCTTCCCAATCCTATTCATTCCACATAACACTGTACTTCCTCTTGTCTGTACTCTGACTCTCACTTTCTGTTGCTTCAAGTTTTCTTAAATTTCATGTTCATCATTTGACTCTTAAGTAAATTTTAACTGCTTCCTATTGTCTACAGTAGTGGTTCTAAAAGTGTGCGCCAGGGCTCACTGGTGTGCCCTGTGGTATTCCAAAGAAATATGTACCTGTTGGGGACCAAAAAGCCAATAGGGCTTTTGGAGTTTAGATTTTTGGGGGACAGAGGTGTGGGAAATTAGCTGTAAACTGACAGTTCGCTCAACCCCCCAACTTACTTGCCTGATTAGGTTGTAAAAGGCTGTTAAGCTGTGGTGTGGGATTGTTTATACCAGGGGTCCCCAAACTTTTTACACAGGGGGCCAGTTCACTGTCCCTCAGACTGTTGGAGGGCCGGACTATAAAAAAAACTATGAGCAAATCCCTATGCACACTGCACATATCTTATTTTAAAGTAAAAAAACAAAACAGGAACAAATACAATATTTAAAATAAAAAAAAAGTAAATTTAAATCAACAAACTGTTCAGTATTTCAGTGGGAACTATGCTCCTCTCACTGACCACCAATGAAAGAGGTGCCCCTTCCAGAAGTACAGCTGTGGCCGAATAAATGGCCTCAGGGGGCCGCATGCAGCCGGCGGGCCTGGCCGTAGTTTGGGGACCCCTGGTTTACACTACCCCCCATGTTCTTCAGAAAGACTGGAGGCAAGTTTCTTCTATCCTTTGTTTTGTATAAAGTTAAGATTTGCTAATGGCTTCATTTTGCCCAATAAATAAAGCAAGATGCGGTTTGGGGGCGTGCTTTATTCTTGGCAGCAGCAATTACGGTCCTCCCGACTCCGTATTTTCTTAATTCCGCACCATTTCCACTCAGGACCTGGAATTACTAGCTGCACTAGTTCGCAGCACGTGCCCAGATATAAAAATAAATATAGTTACTCTGTTATACCATTTCATTACAGAAATACTGCTCTTTTTGTTAACACATCATTTTTATATTTATTATTAACACATCATTATATTATTTTTAGATAAATACACCCAAATAAAATGGATAGATTTCTCAGAAAGAACAGTAATATTGAAGAACTCGATTCTGGAAGTGAGCAAAAGTTAAGTACAAGTAAGAAAGCAAAATCGCTGCCTACTCATAAATATAATGAAAGTTATTTAAGCTTTGGTTTCACTTGGACCAGAAGTAAAGATCATCCTTTACCACTATATTTAGTATGTGGATGTAAAATGGTGAATGAATCATTGCTTCCTAGTAAATTGAGCATTTTAAAAATATACACTCTAATTTACAAGATAAATCTGTAAGTATTTTTCAAGAGATTGAACAGCAAACAAAAGCGGCAAATTCTTTTAAAAGTATAATGACTGTTTCTGATAAAGCTTAAATCGCTTCTTTTCAAGCCTCAGAACTGATAACAAAAAATATGAAGGCTCATACTTTAGGTGAATCACTTATTTTGCCTGCATGCAAAAAAATGGTTGTGACATTGCTAGGAAATGAAGCAGCAATGAAAATAAGCAAGATTCCTCTGTTCAATGATACAGTTCACAAGCATATTATAGAAATGTCTTCTGATATAAAAAAAAAATGTATGCAGTAATAAGCTTCAGTATTCAAATTTTGCATGTAAGTTGATGAGTCAACGGACATTACCAATACGGCCCAACTCAAAGCATTCGTCCATTTTATTAATGAAGATCAAATTGTAAATCAGTTTCTTTTTTGCAAAGAATTAGGTGTGTCTATAAAAGGTGAAGACATTTTTAACATTTTTGAATAACTATCTTGATAAATGGCAGTAAACATGGAAGATGTGTGTAGGCATTTTTACAGATGGCGCCTCTTCCATGGTAGACTGTGTTAAGGGTCTTACATCTTTTGTAAAAAAACAAAATGAGAATGTTATTGTAATTCACTGCTTTCTTCATAGGGAGGCCTTGATGGCAAAAACATTGGGAGAAAAATTAAGAGAAGTTTTAGATCAAGTGTTTCAGATGGTAAACTTTATTAAAACAATACCTGTCAAATCACTTTTATTCAAAAAACTTTATATTGATATGGATTCACAACAGAGATGGCTGCTTTTACACACTGAGATGAGGTGGTTGTCAAGGGGAAATGTACTTATCCATGTAAATGA
Organism: Saccopteryx leptura; assembly: GCF_036850995.1. Classification (NCBI taxonomy): domain Eukaryota; kingdom Metazoa; phylum Chordata; class Mammalia; order Chiroptera; family Emballonuridae; genus Saccopteryx; species Saccopteryx leptura. The sequence continues at coordinate 281,899,188 of NC_089505.1, read as the reverse complement.
GCTACGACAAGAATTTCTTGTGTTTTTTTGAAGAGATGAAAGTTACATTTTTGTAACCTCCTTCGGTGAGAATTTTGGATTGCCAGGTTATGCTATTTGGCCAATATATTTCAGCAGCTCAATATTTTGAATACTAGCATGCAAGGGAAAAAATAAAATATTCTCACATCCACTGACAAAATGAAAGCATTTCAGAGAAAACTACATATTTGGAAAAGAAAAGTTGTTGAAGGTAATTTGGAAATATTTCCATTGGTAAATAACACTTGCATAAATGAAACACTTCCAATAATAGTTAAACATTTAATAAGTTTAGAAGAAAAATTGGATTCTTATTTTCCATCACTTAACACTGAACAATACAATTGGATTAGAAACCCATTCATGAAAGCTTCAAGTAATTTTGGTTTAACACTAACAGAAGAAGAAGAACTGGCAGCTATATCCACTGATTGTGGATTGATGATTAAACAGAAGGAATTGTCTCTTGAAGCCTTTCGGATTTCTATAAAAGAAGAATATATGGCAATATCTGAAAAAGCTATGAACATTTTACTATAATTTTCAACATTCTATTTATGTGAATTAGGATTTTCTACCCTTAACACAATTAAGAGTTAAAAGAAAAGAATTTTTCAATATATTGATGAGGAAATGAAAGTTTGCCTTTCAAATATATGCCCAAACATTGAAGAAATCACTAGGACATATCAGGCTCATGTTTCTCAAAAACACAAGAATAAAAAAACTTAACACATAAAAATGTGTTTTAATGTAAGAATAAATTTAATTTTGTTGTATTTATTTCATTTAATTACCATAAAAGCATGCTTGGACTTTATATTTTTTCTTTAATATTTGACTTAATTATTATAACATATTTCTCAGAAATTTATATATAGTGTGTCTAAAATTATTTGTAGGTATTTAAAAGTGTCCTGACTTCAGAAAGTTTGAGAACTACTGGTCTACAGTAATGTGCAGATCAGTTAGGTTCAACAATTAGAGCTCTTTGCTTGTTGATAGAAATTAGTTCTGATTAAGTTAAGCAAAGCAAAACGGAAAGACAAAACATCATAACATACCACACACACACACACACACACACACACACACACACACACACACACACACAGAGTTTATTGGCAGGTACGATGAGCTCACTGAAGTAAAAAAGAAGCAGGATCTTGGGAAGAACCAGAAAATAAACAGATTCTGATGTGGGATTTGAGAACCTTTGGATGGAGGTGCTGTAATGACTGACTCAGTTCCAATAGCCTCTCTTTGCCCCCTTGATCATGACTCAAATTACCAAGTAATAGATTGATTGGCCTAGATTGAGTAACATGTTTACCACTTGGTAGGGGGTGGGGGAGGAGATTGATGAAGGGTAATATTACTGATAATTCCTAGTAGACCATAAGAAGATAAATGGAGTACCCTAAAGAAAACTACTCTCCTGTTACTTACAGAAGAGGGTGGAGAAACGTACATGCAAGGCATGGAAGAGCTCCAATACAGCCACAACATTTTCAGTATCATCTCTAGCTTCCTCTTTCTCTTCATGTAACCCTGAAATTCTCACCCTTCTCACGTGTGCTAAAAGTCTTTCACGCCACTGTTTTCTGGTACTTTTGCTTCTCCTGTGTCTTTATCTAACAAAATGCCTTCCTATCTATATAGGCTTTGCACAAAAAATATTCTTATTACCATTTTAAGATACTTCAAACAAGTATTTTCCCGCTTTTCCTTTTCCTCACCATTTTCTTTCACTAATGTTCAATATTATTTTTCAGTCTGCCTTGTATTTCTTTTTACTGAGATGTCAGTGCTTTGATGGTATACAATGAGTCATTTATCTCAGCATTCTCTCTAATGATGAACACAAGCTTCTATGGGTTGCAGTGATTAATAAATATAGATATAGTTATTTTTATTATGCCATTTTTATTTCTTTCAGTGCAAAGTGCTGGATTCAACCTGTAATGTAATTTTATCATTTATCTCCAACCTCATTGTAATGATCTTGTTGGGAAATTACACATAACATTTAAAATAATTAACTTATACTTAATAGGTAATGAATACATGCATTGATTCTACTTTGATTTAATAAAGTTATTAAACTAACATATTATTTCAGAAAGGATAAAGTTATTTAAAGGAGAAGGGAGGGAAAATAGGCCGATAATAGCCAGACATTTTTAGAAAGTGAATGCTCAGGACACAGATATGAGGTGGGCATAATTACTCTTACTTTACAAATGAGGAAACTGAGGCTCAGTGAGGGCTAATGTTTTAGAAGAAGTAAAAGATAGAGCTGGGATTTGTCATATGCATTGCTCTTTCCACAGATTTCAGTGGTTAGATCCATTTCTCTAGATATTATGCATCTACCACTCTCTCTATGGATTAAGACAATAGTTAGCCATTCTTTCTTAAGCAAAGAATAAAAAGAGCTAAGAATAAATTACAGATTACTGAGAAAAAAGGACAAAATAAATATGAAAAAATAGAAAAAAATAATTTTTACAAGAGAAAATACAGTTGTCCACTGAATGAAGAAATGAGTCTAATCACAACTATAGATCTGGAAAATGCAGAATCTATTATCAAGATCCCATATTCAACCACCAGACTAGAAAAAGTCCTGTAAGAATATTAAGATGCAGAGAGATGGATGTACACTGTTGAAAGAAGTGTAAGTTAGCACAGGCACTGTGGAGGGCAATTTGGTAGCATCTACTAACACAAAAACAAAGAAGCAAAGAAGCAAAACCTGTACACACTCTGCTACCAGCTTTCCACTGCATTGGATCCTTAAAAAAGAGCTTATATACTTATGTGACCATGGGAATGTGCACAGTAACAGTGTTTACTGCAGTGTTGTTTGCACTAAGAAAAACAGAAAACTACAACAATACTCGTTTTCACGTTTATAGCCTTTACTCAAATTTTACTGGTTGTTTGCTTTATTTTTTTTGAACTTAGAATAAATTTCAGGTATTAATTCTTTGCTTCATAAATGTTGCAGAAGTTTTCAGCAAAGCTACCACTTATTGTCTGTTTCCATGTTCTTCTTGCAAATTTTTATCTCAATCTAATCTAATTTCATTTTATCAATTTTAGCTTTTGCTTATGTCTCATTTTGAAGACTGTCTTTCTTATCTCAAAGCCCTAAACACATTCTCCTGTTAATTTATCCTATTTGCCTTCATGGTCTTAACTCTTTAAATTCTGTAATCTCCCTGAAATTGTTCTGTTCATGATTTTTTATTTTGAAAGGAAAGGAGCTCTGTTTACAATTCTTTCTCACATCTCAACAATATTTCTAAAGTATGTCTTAATTAGTATACCTCATATACAAACCCCAATTTTTTTTTTTTGGTAGATTTTGTTTGCAATAGGTTGCTGATTTCATTCTTTTCTTTCCTGTAGTGAGGTGGGGGAAAGTAGACTTTACTGGATCACTTGTTTTTAGCCCTATTCATCCTCTCTCTTGATCCTTCTGCCCTGTGCCCCTCCCCCCAGAGCTGGTACAGTTCAGCACTGTTAGCTTACTTTCTCTGCAGGCATTCTGCATGTTCTAGACTGCAGTCTCCTCTGTTCTGCTCTCTCGTCCCCAACGTGCAGAAATTAATTAATGTCTTACTCCTTTTTTTAATGAGGATTTATGATATTTACATTTCTTTATTATTATGGTAATAGACATTATAAAAGAGGGTCAATAAATGCATGTGTGTAGCCCTTTATCTTTAAAAATATATAACTACCACATATTGTTTAAAAATTGTTACTATATTGCTGCTTATGGTCAAGTAGATTTGTCTTTGTTCTCGCTAGAAATAAAATCATAGCAGATTTATTTATACATTTAAATTAAATACCTTCAAGTGTCAACTATTTAAACTCTTATTTTTCCTCATTAGCAAGATGTGATTATTTTTCATCAATTATATTATTATTTATTTTAATTAGGATTCAGCTGAATTATTTTCCTTCCCCAAATTATTTATCCTGAATTTGTCAAATTTCTTAAAATAACCTAAGCCATAAAGCTTTTAATTGGCCATTCACATCAGCAGAGAACAAAGTAAACTCAGTTAATGTAAAGGACTGAAAATTACTCAGGCTGTATTCTCTGAACTTCTCTCTCTTATGTGCTTCCTGCTGTTCCCTTATTCATCTGACTCAGATGCCTCTATCTATACCCTGCTGGCTGTGGTGACACCATGCTGACAGCTAGAACTCTATCACTGTCATCAAGTGGCACGCTATGCCAACCTATGGCTTCTCGGCTGCCAACCGCTTTTCTATTGTCATTCTCTCCCAATGCTCATTGTGATCAAGGACATAAGTGACACTCTGACTAGTACAAGCAGACTGAAGGAGAAACACAGTCCTACACAAACTCCAGCTACCTAGCTTTTAGCAGATTTTTCAGACATTCACATTTAGGCAGAAGACAAATGTCACTAAATGACTCCTGCAGAGCCCAATCTATCATCTTACAAACTTTTACTTTTTCTTCAGAAGCTGAGTACCAGGTTGGTTGTCTTTTCATTTATAGGAATGCATATATGTTATGAGTTTTGATCTAAATGAGAGAATAGGAGATTATATCTAAAATGAGAAGAAGCTTCAGAGAGAATTGTGGGAGAAGCAGTGGGGAGTAGAAAGAAAGAGAGAGAGAGGAAAAGAGAGGACATAGAAACAACTGTGAAATCCTCCATCTGAATGTACCCCATATCTCTTTTCCTTGCTTCTCTATGCATTCCTTACATTGATTCAATAAACAATTGAGTAGAGTATCTTTAGAAAATAAATAAATAAAATTAGAAACAGGAAAGCTGAAAAACCTTAGCAATCTACACTGTTTAGTCAGCCTGGAGCTGTCCTTGGTACCATACTCAGCACAACATTGAGGTAGAATTTGTAATGTGGAGAATATAAGAATATTAACAAATTTTACCTGCCCAAGTCAAGCTACAGATAAATTGTACCCAGTCTAGTAGCAACCCCTTTCTATTTGTGGCTTTTTAATTTAATTTTTTTTTTTTTAACAAATTTTCTTCTTCATCATTCAGGAACTAGATCCAGTGATGTGCTCCTCATTTCTACTGTTTCAGGGATTAGTGAAATAAACACCTTTAGGTAATTTTTTTTTTTTTTGCTTCTTAAGGGAAGATACACTCTAACAACAACAACAAAAACAAGCATGTTTTTGTTAAAAATAAAATAACTCAGAAATAAACTCTTATATATAGTCAAATTGCAGGATGCAAAGATCATTAAATGGGGAAAGGACAGTATTTTCAACAAATACTGTTCACATGCAAACAAATGATAATGGGCACTTACTTTACTTCAAGTTCAAAAATTGATGCAATATGGATCAAATATTTAAAGGTAAGTCCTAAAATTAAAATCTTTAGGAGAAAACATAGGGGAAAATCTTTTTTTTTTTTTTTTTTTTTTAATATATATATTTTCCGAAGCTGGAAACGGGGAGAGACAGTCAGACAGACTCCCGCATGCGCCCGACCGGGATCCACCCAGCTCACCCACCAGGGGCGATGCTCTGCCCACCAGGGGGCGATGCTCTGCCCCTCCGGGGCGTCGCTCTGCCATGACCAGAGCCACTCTAGCGCCTGGGGCAGAGGCCAAGGAGCCATCCCCAGCACCCGGGCCATCTTTGCTCCAATGGAGCCTTGGCTGCGGGAGGGGAAGAGAGAGACAGAGAGGAAGGAGGGGGGGGGTGGAGAAGCAAATGGGCGCTTCTCCTATGTGCCCTGGCCAGGAATTGAACCCGGGTCCCCCGCACACCAGGCCGACGCTCTACCGCTGAGCCAACCGACCAGGGCCGGGGAAAATCTTTATGGCACTGAATTTAGCAATAAGTTCTTAGATATGACACAAAAAACACAGGCAATGAAAGAAAATAAAAAATAGATAAATTGGACTTTATTACTATTAAAAATTTGTGCATTAAAGACATGCTCAAGAAAATAAAAAGGCAACCCCCAGATTGGGAAAATATTTACAAATCATATTCTAATAAGTGATTAATATTCAGAGTACCTGAAGAACTCCCACAACTCAGCAACAACAATTAATAAAAACCAAAAATACCCAATTTAAAAATAGGCAAAGGATTTGAATAGACATTTCTCTAAAGAAAACTACAAAAAATGACAATAAATGCATAAAAAAGATGCGCAATAGCACTGATCATTGTGGAAATGCAAATTAAAAACACATGGAAATACCACTTTATACTTATTTGGATGACTTTTAATTAAAAACACAAAATAACAACACCTGGCCTAACCAGTTGGTGGTGCAGTGGATAGAGCATCAGACTGGGAAGTGGAAGTTCCAGGTTTGAGACCTCAAGGTCGCCAGCTTGAGCATGGTGTGAGCCCAAGGTTGCTGGCTCGAGCAAGGGGTCACTCAGTCTGCTAAGTCCCCCGTCAAGGCACATATGAGAAAGCAATCAACGAACAACCAAGGTGCTGCATTGAAGAATTTGTTTCTCGTCTCTCTCTCTTACTGCCTGTCTGTCTCTATCTGTCCCTCTCTCTGTCTCTGTCACACACACACACACACACACACACACACACACACAAATAATGATGTCTGCAAAGATGTAAAATAGTGAAATTCTGTGGGAATTAGCTATTGCTCAAAAAATTAAAAATAGAATTACCAAAAGATCAAGTAATTCCACCTCTGGGTATTACCCAAAAGAAATGAAAGCAGAGTACAGAAAATCAAACATATTTCTGTACACCCATGTTCATGGCAGCTTTAACTATATAGTCAAAAGGTGAAAGCAACCCATGGATGTAGCCATGAAGTGACACCATAGTTTCCTGGATCCCGAAACAAGCCTCATCATAAAGCAATGTCGCCTAAGCAACTTTGATCGATCTGGGGGGAGGTAGACCTGGATTACATGGATGAATTGATAACCAAAATGTGATAGTTGCATACAATGTGAAGGTACTTAATGCCATTAGATTGTATTTTATGTTTTTATACTCTGCCATAATAAAAATATACATAAAAATACATATTTTTTTGAAATGGCCAATAATTACATTTTAACCTAGACAACTGAAAGAGGATAATTATATTTTACCAACGGCAATTTGGAAATGAAGTACAAGGAGGGATAATTGAGGCTTTCTCGTACAATCATTCAAGAATATGTGTGCAGACCCATTACATGGCAGGGATGATGCAATCAGCAAATCAGATACTATCCCTGCACTGACTGGAAATCCAGGAGGAAAGAAAAACTAATCAAATAGTGACAAAAACATCAACATATAAATATATAAAAGGTCAAGAAATCAGCTATATTCATATTTTACAAGCATTAAAATCTTTTCTCAATACTTCCTTTCAAGACCACTTTCTTGATATTCTTGCTTAACAGCATTTGTAATCCCTGATGGGATTCAGAGGGTTTTTAGACACTTTCCATAAATTAATATATAGGCTCCTTTGTTTTGCTAATAAACACTACAGTCTAGTATACAATCAAAACAAAAGAAATCACATCATTTAATTTTTCCCCCATTTCAGACCTTATTTATTCATATTTTTATATATATTATATATTACATATATAATTATATATCCATAATATATTATATTTATATATTCATATTTATATATGTATATTATATTATATATAATCTCTGTATTTTACTTATTTATTCATCCATTGATAGACACTTAGGTTGTTTCCATGTCTTGGCAATGGAATATTATTGAGCCATGAGAAAGAAGGAAATCCTGTCTTTTGCAATGACATGGATGGATCTTGAGGTTTTACGCTAAGTGAGATAAATCAGACAATGAAACACAAATACTACATGTTCTCTCTTATTTGCAGAAAAAGTAAAAAAAAAAAGCTAAATTCATAGAAATAGAGAAGATAATAGTGGTTGCCAGGGTCTAGGTATGGGGGTATTGATGAAATATTGACCAAAGGAAACCAACTACCAAGAATAAAATTAGTAAGGTAAAGGTCTCTAATGTATGGCATGTTGAATATATGTAATTAACAATACTGTATTATAAAAAGTGAAAGTTGCTAAGAGAGTAGACTTTAAATATTATTACCACACATACACATGCACACACGCACACACAAAGGATAATTATGTAGGGGGATGGAAGTGTTAACTAATTTTGAGGTAATGATTTTATTGTACATAGGTATATGAAATTATCACATTATACACCTTAAACTTATATTTGTTATATGTTAACAATATCTCAGTATAGCTGGAAAAAATCGCTTGAAGAGGATTCTGCCATAATACTGCTGTGGTGCTCCATCATATCCCTAGAAGACCTTTTCGAATCATGGACAGTCTCATGATAAATCACATCCTATTTTCTAACCAAGACCACAGAGAAAATCAAGAGTAGTTTGAAAAAAAATTAATTGAGTATATCTAATTTTATGGTATTTGAATTTTCTATATTATTTATCCAATTGTCTATTATATTAAACACAATGATAGACAAAAGTCCAATAAAAGTGTGATGCATCATAGAGAAGCCGCATGTGGCTATCAATGCTTTGTTGTCACTGTGCTGTCCCTCATCTCCACTAAAAGCAACACCTGGTGCTCTGCCAAATACAGGCATCTCTCAGCTCTTGTAATCACAGCAGCCAACCCTTGTGAGAGGCTGTGGTGAGTTATGGATTCATTTCTCCTGTGATAAGACCAAGATTATGAAAAGCTTTCTTATAGCTTGTCATGCCTGTTACAAATTGTAGCAAGCATTTTGACCATGTTACTAGAGGTTTTCATTACTTTCAATGCCATCTTGCATCACGAGTGCCAGCACAGCTGGTCACCAAGTACTACAGACCCAGATCTGCCTCCCCCCAGATCTATCCTAGTCGCTTAGGTGATTTTGCTTCCTGATAAGGCTTGTTTCAGGCTCCAGAAAACCAGTGGCTTACTCCATAGTTGACAAATCACCTCCTCAGTCAAAGCACACAGTTTCAGGTAGCAGCATTCACTGACTCCTGATGGGGAGAAAGCGTTCAACCTGATGAGCTGAGGATGTTGGTGCAGCGTTACAAAAAAAACAGATGTGCTAAAAATGTCTGTTAACACCTTGCACAGAGATCAATGTATTACTTCTGATAAATGCCATTGTTCAAATAAACGTCCTCAGGTCAAGGGCAAATAGTCATCATCTTTTAAATACCTTATTTTGAATTTATGCTTGCAGTATGAAAGACAACATAAAATAAAGTTCACCAATAAAAGGTATGTCCATAATAAACCACCTAACTTCTATAGCTGTATCCTGACCTATAGTATTCAGTCAAATATGCACACCTCCAAAATGCCTGCTGATCTAATTGCATGCTTTCTTTGTACTTCTCTAAACACTTCAACTCTTTTATGGGTTAGCAAACTAAGACATACACATGTTAAATATCTTCTCATGATTTCTGTGTATTAGAAAAATAGGTACTGGCAAAGAACTTTAATTGCTATCTGCAGAGGTTATGCAAATACAAAAACAAAAATAATTCCTTTATATAGTAATTTGAGTTACTATGGCTTCTAAGCTTTATATAGCAATAATAAAGTCATCCCAAGTTAAGAATATAACTTTTATTTTGTAATGCACTGTTCAAATTTCCTATCACTTTATATTCTTTCATAGTCATGTAATCAGACACTAGCAGTCATTATAAATATTACATAAATGTATATTTATTAATATAAAAAGATGATTATGATATATTGATGTTAAAAGTTACAAAAGAAGTTAGTATAAAGCCATTATATTTATATTTATATATTAACACAATTACATTTGTATACACAAATTTTTGGAAGAGTCTTCTGTCATTATCTATTGGAAGATTATATGTGCTTTTTTACTTTTGACTATTGTTTGAATTGATTATAGCACACATGCATTCCTTTTATAAAAATTAAAACCATATTGATGTTGAAAACAATGTCAACCTTTTAAATCAAAATCCAAATTGATTTCAAAAATGCTTTTTCTAAATCATAGTAATTATTATATTCAAGCTTATAAATATGTAAATTGATTGCAATTATTCTTTCCTATATTTGTGGCACAAACTGGTAATTTTCCATTACATAAGACTATTTTGTGTACAAACTGAGGTATATAAATAATGGGTTGTTTTCCTAAATTTGAGAAGCTATGGAAATTACTCCTGAAAAACCAAATAGAGTAGCTTAATTTTTGTATTTACTTGTGAACTTCTTACCTAACAGTGTTTGCTGCATAAGAGATGACATACATGTTTCGTAATGAGTAATATATTTTAACATATTTTAATTAAAGTAGATAATATAAAGGTAAGGCATCTTTAACCTTCATGGACCATGGAAAGTTAAATGTTAGTCCCTTTTTTTATATAGATAAGGAAAACTGAGACACATTTTTTTTTATTCATTTTTTAGAGAGGAGAGAGAAAGGGAGAGAGAGAGACAGAGAGAGAAGGTAGGGAGGAGCTAGAAGCATCAACTCCCATATGTGCCTTGACCAGGCAAGCCCGGTTTCGAACCGGCGACCTCAGCATTTCCAGGTCGATGCTTTATCCACTGTGCCACCACAGGTCAGGCCTGAGACACATTTTTAAGTCATTAAAAGTCCTTGAATGAATGTCCCCCATTTTTCACATTCATCTGTGATCTGCCTTGGAGTGAAGAATGATCTGTGTTGTTCACAGACTTAACCTATATAATCACTGCAAACAGTCTCAAATAGTTTTACTCTAAATTACATTATTAAAAAAAAAGTTCACATTATGTTACAAAATGCTTACTATGACATGCTTAAATGGATATAAGTTTTTTAAAAATAAAATAAATCCTAGTATCCTATCTAGGAGAATAACACTGATTACATATTGGTTTATATTTATAATCTTTTAGCCTTTTCTTGTGCATGTGTGTCTGTGTGCGCCTATACGTTTTAAATCAAAAAACTTTACTGTAGTGCAGGGGTCCCCAAACTTTTTACACAGGGGGCCAGTTCACTGTCCCTCAGACTGTTGGAGGGCCGGACATTAAAAAAAAACTATGAACAAATCCCTATGCACACTGCATATATCTTATTTTAAAGTAAAAAAAAAAACCAAAACAGGAACAAATACAATATTTAAAATAAAGAACAAGTAAATTTAAATCAATAAACTGACCAGTATTTCAATGGGAACTATGCTCCTCTCACTAACCACCAATGAAAGAGGTGCCCCTTCCAAAAGTGTGGCGGGGACCAGATAAATGGCCTCAGGGGGCCGCGTGTGACCCGTGGGCCATAGTTTGGGGACCCCTGCTGTAGTGACTAGTTTATAATGTATCTATTTTACTTACTGGAAATGTATCAGCATCTTTGAATCATGCTGAATATTTTTCTTCAATTGTAACTTAATAGATGTTTCTTATTTTATTATATGGATATGCTTTTATTTATTTAAACTGCTATGGATTTTTCTCCAAATATTTGGATGCTGATTTTTTTTAATCTATTTTTGAAGCTTTTTAAGATGGTTTGGCAACAAAATTTTCCTGAATTATAAAATGTTTCTAGATCCTATATGTCTTAGATCATTCAAGCTGCTATAACAAAATATCATAGCTTATAAACAATAAATATTTATTTCTCACAGTCTGAAGGCTAGAAAGCCCATAATTATAGCACCAGCATTTGGGGTTTGGTGAGGACTTCCTGGTATATAGACAGCTGTCTTTTCACTGTGTCCTCACATGGCAGAGAAGAGATTCTCTCTGGAACCTCTTTATGAAGGCATGGATCCTGTTTATGAAGCTGTATGGCCTGATTGCCTCCCAAAGCTTCACCTTCTAAACCAGGGTTAGTCAACCTTTTTATACCTATCACCCACTTTTGTATCTCTGTTAGTAGTAAAATTTTCTAACCGCCCACCGGTTCCACAGTAATGGTGATTTATAAAGTAAGGAAATAACTTTACTTTATAAAATTTATAAAGCAGAGTTGCAGCAAGTTAAAGCATATAATAATAATTACTTATCAAGTACTTTATGTCAGATTTTTGCTAAGTTTGGCAGAATAAATCTTTATAAAACAACTTACTATAGTTAAATCTGCCTTTTATTTATACTTTGGTTGCTCTGCTACCGCCCAACATGAAAGCTGGAACGCCCACTAGTAGGTGGCCGTTTTAGTAGGTGGTAGGGACCGGGTTGACTACCACTGTTAAACCATCCCTAAAGGAGTTAAGATTTCAACATATGAATTGGGGGGGGGGGCACAAACATTCATACCATAGCACCATATATTAAAAATATTCTAAATCCAAAAAAATAAAAATAACAAAAAAATAGTACACCTATTAATGAATGTGATAGGTTTTAGTAGATGAAGAAAACTATACGTCTAAATACTTTGCATTATATACCCATCAAGTTTCAATACTGCCCAATCTACTAAGCTGATCTCCCATTGGTACCCAAAGATGCTCCAGCCAAAATGGCAGATTCAATGGTACTCTTTTCTATATCTGGCCATTTTTCTCATATAATTTTCTCTGCTTTGAAGTTTCTATTGAACATCTTCAAAAGCTCTAATGCTTCCCAGGCTTCATGTTTCAAATTAAAAAAAAAAAAAGCCCTGGCCGGTTGGCTTAGTGGTAGAGCGTCGGCCTGGTGTGCAGGAGTCCCGGGTTCTATTCCCGGCCAGGGCACATAGGAGAAGCCTCCATCTGCTTCTCCACCCCTCCCCCTCTCCTTCCTCTCTGTCTCTCTCTTCCCCTCCCGCAGCCAAGGCTCCACTAGAGCAAAGTTTGCCCGGGCACTGAGAATAGCTCTGTGGCCCCTGCCTCAGGCGCTGGAATGGCTCTGATTGCAGCAGAGCGACGCCCCAAGATAGGTAGAGCATCGCCCCCTGGTGGGCATGCCGGGTGGATCCTGGTCGGGCGCATGCGGGAGTTTGTCTGACTGCCTCCCCGTTTCCAGCTTTGGAAAAATACAAAAAGAAAAAATATATATATTCAGCTCTTCTATCCTTTCAACACTGACATTGGTAGTAAAATTTTCTTCCTTAGAACTTTGGTAACACTTATTTTTTGCCTTATTCATGCATCATCTTTCATGTGCTAGTGTATACTGCACTTGTGTTTTGTCTTCTACATTGCAAATGCTGTCATAAACATGTTTTGTATGGCTATAAAATAAAACAATCTGAACTTTGGATTAGCACAAGAATTTTTCTCTAAATCTCTGAGACAATTTTAAAATTTCTCTAATTTATATGGGTCTTTCAGGAGTTTTTACACAATTAAAATATTACTAATTGGGCTTCTAACCTAGTAATAGATTTATATATGAGAATACCTATCACTTTTTTATTTAAAATTTTGGAATCCAGAAACATTTGCTCAGCAGTAAACAGACTACTTAAAATACCTTCTGATAATTTTCATTTCTTAAACTATATTCTTAATAGTGTGGAAATGTTTCTAATTCTACAAATATAATTTATATTCAAGCATGTTGAAGTTTAGTTACCATATTTTCACATGTAAATATATGTTCTTGCTCAATCTCTGAAAAAAACACATGAAACGAAGCTTCCTCATTTCCCCTTTGGTCACATTCCCTTTATCGTCAGCACTTACTTGTTTGCCAGGAAGAACCTGGGAGACTCCAAATAACTCTGAAGCCAGTGATAGATGCTTACATACAAGATTCTGCTTTAAACTGCCATCTTGGTCTTCTAATTTGTTGCATAATCTTAATTCATCCTCTGAAATGACTGTCTCTGCTTTTGGAAAGACAACAGGATATTGGCATCAAGCTACAGTACAGGTGCGAGAGTATTAAGAAAATATACCATCTACAGAAAAATCTTCCTACCCTCAGGTTCAGATATGTATGCCACAATTCATTGACAAGGAAGGTGTGGCCAGAATGGGGGAGGGGCCTGATGCAGCTGACTTTGACATGTGGTTAATTATTTACACGTTAAAGTAGGTAAGAAAAATAAGTTATCTGCCATTTTTTCCTCTCCCTCTTACAACCTTAAGTAACTGAGTCAGAAACTTGGGCACTGTGAAACATCAGGGCTAACTGCCCATCTTGACCTTCTCACTTCCATAGCAGCACCTTTTTAAGCTAAGTGAGTGGTGAGTTAAAAGAAAAATGCCTTAAATGGTGAGATTCCTACAAAGGAAAGCAGAAAATTGAAGCAATTATCCAGACAGTTTAGGGAAAGACAGGTTAGAGTTTCTGGACATATCAGCCAAATAGGAAATTAATGCATGAAAAAGTGAAAGCATCAGTTCTCACCACAGTTCCCCTCTGGTATTGAAAAAGCTGTCCAGATCATGTCCCTGAGAGTAAAAGGCAAAGAGATAAAAAGTAACTAGATGTCACTTATTTACCCTGTTTGATACAAACCTACTAGCCTCAAACTTTTTGCCCAATCTCAACCCCTACCACCCTCTGCGTTGCCTCTGAGAAAGCCTAGATCTACAAAACTCTCAACATCATCTAATCCATCCAGTGTTTTAAAGATCGACTTGTGCAGGAAATTAGCAGATGATTTTTTTTAGTAACATTTCACCTTCCTTTTAATTACCTGCCTTTCCTTCTGATATTCCTCTAGGTTCCTCTCCTCTTCCCCCCTTTCCCACACTTTTCCAAACATCCCATGGTGTATGCCTTTCCCTGGCCTCCCAAGACTTCATGTTTTGCTTGGACATGTAGATCTGTGGATTATCATATGCATTTGCTTTGTCATGATGCACAATTCACTGCCCTGCATATATATGTTTACCCTGTAGCTTGTATTCAATGTGATATGTTAGGACATTAATTGGTTAATTCATTACCCTACAGGTTAGATTTATACATTTTTAATAAAGAATAGGCTGCAACTGGGACTGGTTCCTTTTAAAATATTAGATCACTAGAGTTACAACAATGTGGTACTTTCAGGCACTGTGGATGGATAATGAAGGATGTTGTAGAGCAGGTAGGCTTCTTATTTCTTGTAAAACATGCCCCTTGTGATGCCATGCATAAAGCTGTTAAATCCTACCAGTGTTTTACGTTTTCTATTTTTGGGGGGTTGAAATGGACTATTTTTATTATGTCAAGCACCTTGTTTATACCTTCCTCATCTCTCTCACCTTTATTATTCACTTTAGTATTGCTTCCTTTAAAAGTCTGGAAAGGAAGGCGTTCCTTTTGCTTCTGCTATACTTACAGTTTTAAAATTTCTAGCTCTTCCCTGAATTCTCCTGCTCATTGAGAATAAGAGAAAATTGCACTTCCAATGGCCTACCCTTGCAACATTCATTTGTTTCAACAAACTTCATGAGAGGCAGATTATGAGAGGCAAATAATGACTGATGTTTGCTTTCAAATACACTGAGGTTTGTTTTACTTCTGTTCTTCAACAATCACGAGAGCCTCACCAAGATGCCTGATCTATCCAAACATCAGTTTACATCATCTCTAATGGAGAGGGAATATTACTTAACTTGAAATGTTATTGCTGGAACTGAATGATATGTTTGTGAAGTGCCTAATGGTGTAAATATACTATGCTCCATGAATGGTAGGCTTAGCATTATTTAAAGAGAATTGTTCCAAGGAGTTACAGACATGAATTTGCTAGACTCTCTTTACAAGACTCACAGGCTAGGGGTGAGTTAAACTAGTGCTGCAACAACTATGATTCTGCATATCAAATAAAATCTGTCATGATAGAATAAATTGTGTCTCCCCCAAATTTATTTCTTTGAAGTTCTAACTTCCAATGTGACAGTATTTGGAGATAGGACCTTTAAGGTGATGGCATAGGTTAAATAAGATCATAAGGGTGGGGTCCTAATCCAATAAGACTTGAGTAGTTAGAAGAAAAGCCATTTGAGGACACAGCAAAAAGGCAACCTTCTCAGATAGGCATTAGAAAATACCAACTCTTCCCACACCTTGAACTTGGACTTTCTGCCTACAGAACTATGAGAAAAAAAATTTCTGTGGTTTAAGCCACCCAGTCTGTGGTAGTTTCCAATGGCAGTCCTTGCTGACTAATACGCCTGATATTTTCAGAGAGAAACAGCTGACTTTGGGAGCTTAGAGAAGAGAGAGAGGTTTTCTGTTTATTTCTAGATGAAGGATGCAGAGAAGTCTTTATGGAGGTAAGCCTTGGAGAATAACTGGGTGTCAAACAAAGGGAGTTAAGGGAAGAGTGAAATCCTGGTTAACGCAGATTGGAGACCCAGAGACAGAGCACCAAGGACAGAGCCAGGTGGCTCAGGAGGGTTTCTTAGACATAGTATTATTTCTTCACGTTTGGGAAGTGAAGCACATAAAAATTAAATGTGACTATATATAAACATGACCTTTTTTGGCATTAAAATAATTATAATGTACAGCTTGATAGAAAATCACCTGTTTCTCCAGGAAGTTCTGAAGCAATTATGCTTTATTTCATGAAAATATAATCCAATTCATCCTCAGTGCTAGTATTATATGCATAAAGGACATGTGTTTAAATAAAAGCTGGTATTAATCCAAAATTATTTGTTACTCTTAAAAGAATAATTTTCTGAATATCTCAAATAGTAGTATATTTCCTAAACTCCTCAATCGGTCATAATTTTGTTTTGTTTTTATACAAAATTTAAGTAAGAGTAAAATTTGTTATAAAAAGAATCTCAGCAATATAATAATTTTTAAAAAGATAGAATATCAGATCTTTTATTTTTCTAGAAGTGCTGGAAAGTTTTTAAAAAATAATTCCCCCATCAAATCAAATGTGTGTGTGATATACATATACACATTACACATATACACACAGAACATATATATGTATATACATAGATACTTTATAGGTATATGTAAAGTCTTATTTCTTAAAATTATTCTAAATTATCTTTCTAAAAAACATAATAGACTAAAAAAATCCAGCAATGATCTAAGGTTGTAATAGCACTGCTCCTCCTCTAGAGGGCACCACTGCTCACTTTCTTTCCATTGTGCCTTGCTTTGTTTCATTGACCTTGATTATCTGTGGATTGCATGAGCTTTTTTTTCTGTTAACCTCATGTCTTTGTCTGTTTGAGCTGCTGTAATCCAATATCAACTGGCCAGCATGGTTGCATTCTGGGGACAGTCCTCTTCCTGGTTCATAACCTGAGCCTCCTCCCCGTATCCTTATATGGTAGAAGGGATCAGGAAGTTATTTGGAATCTGTATTACTAAGGCACTAATTCCAGTCGTGGGGACCCTGCCTTAATATCCTATGTATTTCCTAAAGTGTCCACTTCTAATACAATCACATTGGTCATTATAATGTCAACAATTAAATTTTAGGGGGACACAAACATTCAGGTCATGGTACCTGATAACTGATTTATTCAAATGTGGAGAAGGGAGTAAGAAAGTGCATCAAAACCCAGGGCAATAAATAGCCTTGATTTAAGAAATTGTTTATAAAATATTGTTGCCTCGGACTCAGTCTCATTCTGTTCTTGGATCCTGATCACTGGTAAAGTTGTAGAACACTGTGGGTAAGAGAGCAGCACAGGGGCTAGCTGGCCTGGTCTGGGATGAGTCCTTGGGCCAACTTGGCCAAGTGATCCAATCTTTCAGTGCTTCAGTTTTCTCATCTGCAGCAAGCAGTTAATAATAATAATAATAATAATAATAATAATAATAATAATATTTCCATCTCATAGAGTAGAAGTGAAAAATCAAATGAATACATATACATTTATTTACACATGCATCTATAAATTATGCATTAAAATTGTATATAATTTATACTCATTATATAGTCATAGAAATATATATATAGATGTGTGGAGATGTATATATTTTTTAAGACACATGCACGCACACACATATATCTTACAGAATGCCTTACTTACTAAGTAAGTGTCTGCTAATATTATTTGTTCACTATCTTCCACTGTCAGTGAGCTCATGATAGAGACAGGGAAAGATAGTGATTGAATGCACTTTGAAATAAAATTGCTTTGGGCAATTTCTTCAATCTTTAATTGCTACCTCACTTGTAAATCTGAAATGATAACAATATTTACAATGTTATTATAAAGACTAAATCATCTAATACCTATAAAATATATGACAATATACCTAACCTATTCCAAAAGCTTAATAACTATAAGCTTCTTTCATTATTATCATTATTCATTATTATTAGACCTATTTCAATAAATATTTGATCTGCTATTATTAGTATTAGTCTTAATTCTAGTATTAATCAAACACATAGGAACATTTTCTGCTATAGGATATATGTCCCTGTATTTCATGTTCTATGTGGTTTAAAGCTGGCTACTGCAATTTGAAGTATGGCCATAGAATATTTGTTAAGTACCCTGATCATTCAAATTTAAACATTTCTCTAAAAACTTCCTCTTTGGTTATTTTTTTTACAATTTTTTTTTGTTTGTTTTCCTTTGAAAGTCCTAGGCTCTGCCTTGTGTCTTTTATGGAGCTTGTCACACATTATTAGTACAATCAAGTTTCTGGGCAGTAACAGAAGATACCAGTTCTCTCGAGAGGACTTGAAATTAATTTCCAAACAGCAAGGCTGCTGCTCTGTCCATCATTGTCAGACACTCTATTCTTTCTACGTGACCAGCAGTAACAATGAATGCTTCTAGAAAGAAAATCACTTTCCAAATCTCACATCTTTAAAAATGGACTCAAACAGACACCTCATAATGAGCCTACCCTCATCTCTGAGCTCATGAAAGAATCTACTAGCCAAACATGGCGTTCATTAACACTTAGATTGTACATAATATTAAATTTGCTTTCTTTAGTTTACTGTTAGATATAAATCAATTACATTGCTCTGACTTATTCTTTTAAAGGACTATGGTTTTTATCTCTATCAACTTTGGTCCAGTCCAACGAGATGGTGTTGTAACAATACTAAACTTCCCATGTCCTGTATTTAGACACTGACCGGTCTCTACACTTCAGCTTAAATAAGGCATGCATATTCTGCATGTAGCTCATCTTTCCAAGTAGTCACATTTCAAAATCTATTTGGTCTCTAAAAGTTTTGTTGTTATTTTAGGGGAAAAAACTCTGTATGATCTTGATCTGAAAACAATGTGTGGTCTTCATCTCCCACAATCAATGTGGCCTGAATCTTGTTATTTTATCATTTATTCCATTGCTTTCCCCATTTTGAATCTATGAGACCTAAAAGCTAGTTTTTCCAAGAATAACAGAGTGTGAAATTATTTATATTCACATCTCACTTAAAATTAAGCTTCTCTCTTTGCATGACCTTTATTAGGCACACTCACCTCCAGAACCTTATTTTCCTCATTGGTAAAATATATATATATTTTACCAATATAACTATATATATATTAGTTATATATATAACTATATATATATTAGTTACTCCTTTATACAAAGCACAAAAGGAAGGAAAGAAAAAGGGAGGAAAATTAAAAATAAAAAAGGAATGAAAGGAAGAAGAAAGTAAGTAAAGATGAAAAGAAGGTACAAAGGAAAGAAAAAAGGAGGAAAAAAGAGGGATGAAAAGAAGGAAGGAAGAGAGGAGATAATAAAAGGAAGAAAGACAATGTACAAATTCAAAAGACATAGAAAATATGTATGTAAAAAAGATAGCTGATTACTTCAAAAGAAGACAGAAAAAAAAGCATAAAAGAGTTTTGATGTAAACAAAATAAAAATTTATGATAAATCACTCTGGCCAGTTGGCTCAGTGGTAGAGCATCAGCCCAGTGTGGGCAGTCCCAGGTTCAATTCCTGGTCAGGGCACACAGGATAAACAACAATCTGCTTTTCCACCCCTCCCTCATTTTCTCTCTCTTTCTCTCAGCTCTCTCTCTCTCCCTCTCCCACAGTCATGGCTCAAATGGTTTGAGCAAGTTGGCCCTAGGTGCTGAGGATGGCTCCATGGCCTCTGCTTCAGATGCTAAAATATCTTGGTTGCTGAGCAATAGAGTAGCAGCCCAAGATGGGCAAAACATTGTCTCATATGGGGCTTGCCAGGTAGATCTTGGTCAGCATACATGTGGGAGTCTGTCTCTGCTTCTTGCTCCTCACTTAATAAAAAAACATTATGATAAATCTTAATAAGTATATATATAGTGAAAAGAATGTGAGATAAATGACTGATAGTATTAGTTGGATACAAAAACATAGATATAAGACATATCTAAAAGATAAGAACATAAAATATTGAAAGCTAAATGAGAAAAAGAATTATTTTGAGCAAATATTAATCCAAAGAAAAGTTCTGAACCCCTGATAATATATATTACATTAAAATTAACGTTTTAGTTCACCAGATATTACTTTAAAATTCTATGTACCAGCCCTAGCTGGTTGGCTCAGTGGTAGAGCAAGTGGAAGTCCTGGGTTTGATTCCTGGTCAGGGCACACAGGAGAAGAAACCATCTGCTTCTCCACCCTTCCCCCTCTCCCTCCTCTCTATCTCTGTCTCCTCCTCCCACAGCCAAGGCTCCATTGGAACAAAGTTGGCCTGGCACTGAGGACGGCTCCATGGCCTCCACCTCAGGTGCTAGAATGGCTCCGGCTGCAATGGAGCAACACTCCAGATGAGTAGAGCATTGCCCCTGGTGGGCATGTCAGGTGGATCCTGGTCAGGCACATGAGGAAGTCTGTCAGACTGCCTTCCCTCTTCTAACTTTGGAAAAATTAAAAAAAAAGAAAAGAAAAGAAATATTCCATGGACCAAATTGCTTCAATAAACTGTAAGAGAGGAAAACTTTTCTCTCCCTACTTTCTAGGTTATTTGGCTGGTCTAGTAATTAAGCTGACATAGGAAGATTAAGAGGTATAGAAATTAATTTTATACATACCAGAGCTCAGAGAAATAATGAGACTTAAAGAAGTGACCAAGGCAGGCAGCTTATATACATTTAGACAAAGATACAATAAGTTCATGAAGAATTGAAAAAGCAAAGAAATTTGGGCTTGCGGTAGTACATTAGAAGGAAGGAACAAGTTTGGTTAGACAGTTCTCTCAGTCCTAAATTTTTTATCTCTGGTGTTAGGAATGTCTCTCCACCTCCTGTCACCAGGAAGGTACCTTTCAGTCAGGAGATTTACTTCCTGCTCTCAGAAGGACATAGGAGGGTCAGAGTGTTCTTGCACTGGCTGTTTCTTAAGTAACTTTAAATCAAAATAGTCAATATACTGAAGTGATATTTCTGGGTAGCATATTCTGCTCTCCATCAATATGTAAAGCAAATTTGACAACAACAAAAAACACACAAAAGAAATTTACAAATCACCCACCGGAGGGAAATCTTTTAACATATCTGTTTTTGTAAGTGATAATTTAAGCAGATAAAAATAAAAAAGGGAAGATAATATTTGAACAACATATAATAAGCCTGTTTTAATAGACATATATAAAACCTATATCCAGTAATTAAAAGTTGCACATTTTTAAAAAATACTCACTGAACATTTGAGAAAACTGACCACATTCTAAATTATAAAATTATAAAGAGTCTCAACACACTTTAAACAATTGATGCCATTAAAACAAAAGTTGACAAAAGAATATGTGTAATATGACACCATGTATATAAACTTTACAATATGAAAGATATTTATATTCAATATTTAAAGATAACTAGTTATATAACAAATATTTACAAAAATTCAAAGAATTAGCAACAACCAAAATTGATATAATGAGTACATATGGAGGAGAGGTAGGTGGGTGAGGAGGGAAGGTTAGATACTCAGGACTTTCCAAAAGCATTTATAATGTTTTATTTCTAAAACTAAATAATGGATACCTAAGTATTTATTTAAGTATTCTTTATTATAGTATTTTGTAATATTTCACAATGAAATTTAAGACAAGTAACATACACAAGACTTCTACACAAGGCTCTAGTCTCTGATTGACTATTGACCCACTTCTTCCTACTCTGACCAGTGAATTAAAAATATATTTTTTCTTTATTTTACAGAGAAAAGTGGGGGCAAGAAGCATCAACTCATAGTTGCTTCACTTTAGTTGTCCATTAAGATTACCTGTTTAATGTGCTATGACCAGACAAGCCCAGAGTTTCGAACCAGCAATCACAACATTCCAAGTCAACACCTTAGCCACTGTGCCACCACAGGCCAGGCTGATAGTGGGTTTGAATGAGCAAACTTAGACTATTGCTTTTTTTTAAGTTGTGCTAAGGAGAAAATAAAATATTTATTTTAAAAAAAATTTTATTATTTTTTTATAGCAACTTCACTCACTTTACCTGTTAGCATCTTGTAAGAGTTGAGTTTATGGGCACTAATTAACTACACAAAGGAGATAATATAAGACACTTTTTATTATTCTTATTATTACTATTAATACCAGATAATTTCTTGCACCTCAGACTTAGAAAGTTGACTCAAGACTATACAAGACCAATATAAAAATAGAAAATGAATTAAGAGGTGTTTTAAAACCAAAAATCAGACATGCAGTCAGTTTATAATGGTTCCAAACTTCTTTGAACCCCTTAGTAATGAGAACAGAAATTTTGCTGCTCAAGACATGACAATTATTTTTGGATTATAATTAACATTCCTGTGTTCATAATAGTTACACTTAAAATTTATTCTATCTGGTCTGACAAATTGGAACCAGTCTTGAATAAATTAAGATAATGCTAAAAGAAATCATGTTTAAAGCAAACAAAAACTTTGGTGGACAGATATTATTGTATTTATTATATAACATGTTCATTGCATGGGAATTAATTACTTTTGTGTCATCAGAAAATAAATTTGTATCACTAAATGGTTTTTTCAGCCTGAAAAGTATGCACATTAGCTAACTACTTGAACAAATATTTGGGGAGCAGTTATCAAATCAAAGACTAAGATGTGATCCATATACTTATGGATTCACTCGAGTTCAATGAAATATATACATGAATATTTACACAAGAAGGTATTCCAGTACCATGACTTATGTTTATTGTTGACAAAATTATGAGTAGATTTGCTATCAATGCATCATGGTAGTGCCAACCCTTTCCTATTGCAATCTTGGCTAATGAATATTGTTAATGTAGTGTACTGGTGTACCATTCAAAGGGGGTAAGTACGTACATCTATCCCACTTTTTACCTTAAATTTCATGAAATGACCATGAAGCTGTATAAAAGGAAATGAATTTGTAACTGTCTGTGTGATGAGAGAGGTTTATCGGTGAGTCAGAGACTTTGAAACAGAAATTTGGAAGAATCTAGTAGAAACCTAGAAATATAGATAGGAAGAAACTGGCAGAAAGAAAACATACTTCCCAGCAGAACGTTAGGGAGTTTACAAGATTAGAGAAAAGAAATAAACTACAGACCAGAGCTGTTCATTTATGCTTTTGTTCATAATATCAAGGCAAGTGAACATATCCTTCCTGCCATGCACATTTGGAAAGACTAGCCCCAAACTGAAGACTGGAGATCTGTTTTCTAAAGAAATTGAACAATCTGCTATGGTGGGCAATGATTCAAAATAAACATCTTATTTTGGCATAAGACAGGTAGTGTGATGACTACACGATGCCTGTACACTCTCCCACTTATTGCAGGGCAAACTGAAATGTGTTGGTTGACTTGCCCCATCCATGAAATAGAGCTAGTCAGTTCTAATGAGCTTTGGACAGATCATTCCATATGTCAAAATATAAAGCCCTACTTTGTGTATATTAGGAGTGTGTTTCATTACCCTCTTCTTCATTCTTTCAATTATAATAGAAATAGAACTAAACCCAAAGACATACTTTGCTTAGGCTAACAACCTAAAAATGACCTAGTTTTTCTGATAATTATACTTGATAGGCTCAATCATATAGAGACATTTATTTAACTAGTTTCCCTTTATTTGAACAGTCAGATAAAATTCTGGTGCAATGCTATAATTTCAGTATCATAAAACAGATCAAACTCTTAATGGTTTATAGCAGATAAACTTAGTCATCACAATGTTTCTTCTCTAATATATTTTTTAAATGTACTTATATTCTTTATGGAAATAAGCTGAATGCTGTCTTCTGTGTACCTTCTATTTTCCTAAAATGTCAAGAGAATTATTTAAACAAAAATTTTGAGCTTTGAAGTCTCATTCTGATACTTCTGAGCAGTTTAATTCTACAATTTTGGTTAAATCTCTTCATTTTATGTAAAAGAATTCTCTTTTTCTCTTCCTTTCTAACTCCATCCTTATCCCTATCCTTATCTCTATCTCTCTACCTGTCTCTCTCTCTCTAACTCTAGCTCTATATTTATCTGTATCTCTATTTCTCTGTCTCTGTTTTTCTATTGACACTTGGCAAAAGTCACCTTTTTTTCTGTTTGTGTTTTATTTAAGGATTCTATAGATATTACCTTTATGATTGGGGGCTAAGCACTGATTTCTGGCTTTATCTGGATATTAGCTTTATATGTTTATATTTTTACAATATTCATGTATTGCTATTTGGATATATTGAGAGATTAATCCAAAGACCTAAGATCAGTGTGAAGTTGATAAAGCCAGAAGTGAAATGTGGATCAAAAGAATCTAGGACATGTACATCTCACATGGAGCTAGAGGAGAATGTTAGAAGTTTCTGTACCCAGGGTCACATTCAATATGACATACTATGATATACCAGTATATAGTTTTGCTCACTCTGTGATAGCTTCAAAGAACAGAAAGGTTATGGAACAAAACAATATGTCTTTATTTGGAGAGTATGAAGCTCATGTATCATTGACTACTTAATCCAAAATCAATTGATACTTATTATGTTAGGGATATACTAGCATCATTTTATTAATTAGCAATTTGCATTGTATCAAGTGGGTCTAGCTCCTTTAATAGATTCCAAATAAGCAATTAGATTATTCAATTCTAGTTGGTTTTATACTTATTCATGAGAAGAAAATACAATAAGAAGATTTCCTAAAGAAAAAGACTTGTTTGGAATTTAGTGTTTGAATAATAAAAAGGAAAAATATGATAAACATTGCTAACTAACTGTAATGTGTGTATGGGGTGGTTTTCCCATATGAGGCCCACATTTTCAATGGTTCAGTTAGTTCTTTTTTTATTATTCATTTTCTTAGAGAGGAGAGAGAGACAAAGAGAAGGAGGGGGAAGAGCAGAAAGCATCCACTCCCATATGTGCCTTGACCAGGCAAGCCCAGGGTTTTGAACTGGCAACCTCAGCATTCTAGGTCAACACTTTATCCACTGTGCCACCACAGGTCAGGTGGTCCAGTTAGTTCTTTTCACTCCCTGTTGTCTTATAAAACAGGTTCACACAGAGCCAGGACAAAGCTGATCTGGCTTGCTTATTACACCACATTTGCCTTTGCATAAGTTGTTCCTCTTTTTGTTTTAATACACCTTTCCCCACTTTATCTCATAATCTCTATGCCATAGTTCCCAAGGCTAATCCAAACTTCTGTCCATTATCTGTATGAATGACTTTCTCCCTCTTTGAAGTGAACTTGAGTATTGAAAACCAAAACTGTATACTCCAGCACAATGCATGGAGGCTAAAAGTAAAACTACCTCTCTGTCCATCCAACTTACTGTCTGTATTAGGGGTGGGCAAATGTTTTCTGTGGGAGACCAGGTATATCCTTTAATTTGTTTTCTTGTAATCTTTTAAATGTAAAGAATTTTCTAATCTTTGCCCATATGGTTGGATTTAGCATCCAGGTATTGTCTGCCGATCTTTGGTCTACATTAACATTAAGTTACTATCCTGTTGTCTTCATTAGCATGGCTTTCCCATTCCAGGAAAGAATTTTCTTAAAGAACTAACAGTTGTTCAATGGAAAACATTAGTGGACAGTTTTTACCCAAAGAATCTACGAATCCCTTGTGTCAAAATTTTCTAACTGTTTTTTGTACCAATGCTAAATTTATGTTATAATCCCTACCCAAATCTAAATAAGGTCCTATCCTCTCATCCCCACTTTGCTGCTCTCATTAAAAGTCCTCCTTTACTATTTTTTTAAAGTTCTTCTTTAAACCAAACTTTTAAGTTCTCAGTAAATTCCAATCTTGCCTTTCTCACTTTGAGACACTGCAGAGGAATTCAGCCTTGTCTTATCAATAAATTGTTTAGGTGAGTCTTATTTTGAGAGATATCTGGGGATCCAGATTTCAACATTCAATAGAATAGTTTTGATTTTATTATAGAATCTTTCAAGTTTTCTTTTATTATAGTTATAAAAGTATGCTTCTGCCTCTCTACTTGACTTTAAAATTAAGGAAATCACCAATAATACAGGGTGTCTGTAAAGTCATGGTGCACTTTTGACTGGTCATAGGAAACAACAAAAGATGATAGAAATGTGAAATCTGCAGCAAAAGGAAAACCCTCCCAGTTTCTGTAGGATGATGTGACAGCATGTGCGCATGCGCAGATGATGATGTAACTCCATGTATACAGCGGAGCAGCCCACGGCCATGCCAGTCGAGCTGTGGACGGTACAGAGGAAAGTTCAGTGTGTTCTGTGGTTTGCTAAATTTGAATCCATGACCAAAGTGCAACGTGAATATTGGCGCATTTATAACGAAGTGCCACCACATAGGAATAGCATTACTTGGTGGGATAAGCAGTTGAAGGAAACCGGCAGTTTGGTGGAGAAACCCCATTCGGTAGGCCATCAGTCAGTGACGAATCTGTAGAGGCTATACAGGATAGCTACCTAAGGAGCCCTAAAAAATCTGTGCGTGAGTCAACATTGAACTGCACTGAATAGGTATGAAACTGGGAGCGTTTTCCTTTTATTTGGTGCAGATTTCACATTTCTATCATCTTTTGTTGCTTTTCTGTGACTGGTCAAAAGTGCACCATGACTTTACGGACACACTGTATATTGATTATATTTTAATATACATTTTGTACATAGTAGGTAATTAATAAGCATTTTTTGCTATATAGCAATATAGTCAATGATTTTTACTGAGTCACACTTATTTAATTCAGTCCTTTCTGTTTCTTATGCAATTTTTGCTGTGTGAAAGCATTTTTTCATTTTTATTCATGCATGACACAAAATGAAAAGGGAAGATGTTCCAAGACCCATAATTAAGCCTTCTTAAAATGTCCCCAGGAATAATCAATGATATTTCTGCACAAGATATTTTCTGTGAAAGTAGCAGTATTTTATGTCTGGATTTTGTTGTATCTTCAACTATTCCCATGAATGCAGACCAGGGCATTCCCCACAGTGCAGATCCAATCAAGGGAACACTGTGTTTCTTCAATTTGACATGATGTAGAGCAAGAAAAGAAATGGAAAACAAGTCTTGCTAAAAATTAACAAAGTCTTCTTGATGTGGGCTGATGGAGTCCAGTGACACTGGGCTGCTCCATTACCTGAGATTAACGCCTAATTAGCCAGCTGTGTGGTTCCACTGCACCCAGAGATTGCTGAGCAAACAATAGATATTTCCTCAGTGAAATGGAAAAGATGTCTTCTTTTTTAGTAGAAAAGCATGTCAGGAACCAGCATTTGAACTGTTGACCTCTTGAGAAAAATTGTGTTGGTGTGCTGTTATATGTCTGTCAATATTTTTACTTTTTAAAGTTGTGAGCAGGTAAACATGATATGTAAGTTACAGACTAAAAAAGATAATCCTAAATGCGCATAATCAGAGAACAGGTTGAAAGTTAATTAAAACAAAAAAAAAGTTGTGTTGATACATATGAAGCCATTATGCATATTTATTAGGGTATGCTAGTTAATAAGACATAAATAGCATGTTATTTACATGAGTAAATATAGTTAGTCTTTTCTTATCCAAAGCATGATAACTACTAAGGGAAAGTTATACTGAAACATAAGGAACAATGTGTTTTAGAAGCCCTTCTAGCTTTCAGAGAAATAACTCCTCTTTGTTGTCAGAGCAGAGAAGGATTCATTCAGAACTAACTGGTCTCCCCAAAGCGTGCCTCTTTGGCATGTGAATTACTTTGAATTGAAGGCAATCAGGACCCATCAGATTTAAGAAAAAAACTTTTACTTCTCCTTTAACTACCTAAAAAAAATTAGATAGCCTGGCCCCAAAAGAGAGCTGTTACAGAGATTAATTTGTATCTGAATACCTGTCTTTATAGCAGAACAATCATCTAATTACCAAACACCTGCTCTTGTTTTCCTGTGAATTACTTTTTCCCCTTTGATACCCTAGGCACCCCCCCCCCAATTCCATTTCTTAGCTCAGGATATACTTCAACTTCCTGGTTTGACTTTGGGTATCATATCCTTATGGGGCCCCAGAATGTGTGTAATTTGATTACTAGACTAGCCAAAGAACCTAGAAGGGTAGAAGAAAAAATTTGCCTCTCCTACACTAGATTTTAGAGAAAAGCATGGCTCTGTCTCACTGGACTGTAACTTCCAGGTTACCCTACAGCTCTTAGCATTCTTATATATAATTCTTGTGAAGAAAAAATAAATAAACAAAACATATAGCTGCCTTAGATAGAAGGCTATTTAATTCCATGGGTGGTGTAGGTGAGCTGTTATGTTATACTTTTAATAAATAGGCACATCTGCTAAAATTTCTTGAGGTTTAGAGTCAAAGAGATTTCCCATTTTATTACTAGGTTTGTTCTCCTGACCTTTGCCTTGCTTGATCTGACACTTGATCTATAGGTAGGTGAGAAAGAGGGAAGAGGCAGAAGCAAGATGGTTAAGATAGGATATTTTTATGCCCTACCTAACCACCAAAACATAGGTCTTTGCTATGCTAAAAAAATACATGTCTCTAAATGAAACAAAGCAGTCCATTAAAATAAAAGCTGAATTCCTACAATGACTGTTTTTAAAGTAATAATGCTTGACAGGATTTTTAAAGGGAGGGTAGTTTTCCTGTTTGAAGCAATTGTGATGTTTCAGTCTTTACCAGATTGCACAAACTTCTTTTTCCAAAACGTCACCTGATTCATTCACACCCTACTCATGGTTTAAAGAAATTAATTACATAGTCTTATACTGTCCATTCATAAAATACATAGTTCTGTTCTACAACCATATTCATAGGCATCCTCCATATTTGAAAGTATGACATTCTGATGGACATTTTTTTTTCTCTGCACAATTTTTATAAAGGTTATGTTTAGACAAGTTGACAAGATAAATCTTTTACCTGACTGAGAAATTTTGAAACAGTTTAATCATCTGAAATAATAACCTGTACTTTGTAGCTGATTGTCAAATATTTGCCTAAATTTTAAAAATAATGTGGAGGAAAAGAAAATAAATTTCTATTGACAAATGAATGAATACATAGACTATGGTATTCCAGTATAATAAAATATGACTTAGCAATGCAAAAGTTGTTATTGCAAGTTGTTGCATGAACTCTTGATACATGCAATAACATGGCTGAATCTCAAAGCAATTTTACAGAAAGAAAACAGATTTCCCCTAGCAAAAAAAAAAAAAGAGTTTATTATATTATATTATATTATATTATATTATATTATATTATATTATATTATATTATATTATTTCATCTTATCACATCTGAGAAACAAACCAATATACAACTACAGAAAAGCAGATAGTGGTTGACCTAAGAACAGGTAGAGGGACAGAAAGGAGAGACTAAAATGGACACAAAAGTCTGTAAAAATGTAATATCTGAAATATGAACAAATCTTTAATAGGACAAAATAAAGCAGGTGAAGTAGACCCTTTTTTTGGAAGCTGTATAAATTTTGAAATTTTGATACATACGGGATAAGGAGGACCCTGTGGATGGAGTCTTGGCATAGTGCTAAAGGGAAGGAAGTAGGAATGGACTCTTTTTCTTATAGCACAATAATACAAATAAGTGAGGGCCACATAAGTAAAAAACAAATTAAGTTTAAAGAGATGTACAATGGTCCAAAATATAATGCAGGAAGAATAAGAACAATAAATTTTTATTCAATTATAAACATCTTTCTTTTTTTTTTTTTTTTTTTGCTATTCTGATGTCTTATGTTTTTAAAATAAATTTTTATTAATGTTAATAGGATGACATTAATAAATCAGGGTACATATATTCAAAGAAAACATGTCTAGGTTATCTTGTCATTAAATTATTAAACATCTTTCTTATTTATATCATTCTGTAATACATAAAGACACAGAAGAATATAAAAAAAATAAAAAAGAATATGAGGAGAGAGAAGAAATGAAAAAACAAATCTAGTCTATTCATTTCAATGATAGTATCAGGTAAATACACCAAGATAAATAAGAGCAAATTGATAGACTTTCATGCAATAGTTTCATTTTATAAACTCTCAGAAAACTTTCTTTAAAAAAAAAAATACATGATCCCGCTTCAATCAAAGAGAGTTATCTATCCAATAGGGCAAAATCAAGGAAAGGTTAGATTTGGCTCATGGGCTCTAGTCGCCTGAGGTCTATTACTTTGAGGTCAAAAGAAGAATGGATAAAAATTTGAAACGTTGCTCCTTATGAGCCTGAAAGGCCAAAATCCAGTCTGTCCCTTAATTGGATCATATTTAAAAATACTCTTTGATTTTTCAATAAAAATGAGTTGAGAAAGGTCAGTGAACTAAAGCAAAGTAACGAAATTATTAGTTGAGTTATTTTAGGCACTATAAAGGCAAGTGTTTTTAGGATGAATTTTTCTTGACCTCATAAATCGTATCAGGTAGACCTATGTGTTAGGCCAACTGCGTTGGAGACTATCTACTAAGTGGAACATTACTTCTATGTGATAGCAATTTAAAAACAAGAGACCCCCCCATTTGATGCATAGCCAATGAGGAAGTATTTAGGAATAGCTAAACAATTTACCATTTTATTTTAATTTTCCTACCAAAGACATTGAAGTAGAAATTAGGGGAATTGGATTTACTGCTGTTATTGTCATCTTAGTGATTTCAGGAATCAAGCATTGGTTTAACATCCATCTAGTCTTTGTTTGTCTCTATTGACCACAACTCTTGAAAAAAGCTGTTTTGCATATTTTATTTTTTTTTAGTGAATTGTTAAGGACCCTTGCAGGTTTATTCTTTTGTAAAACATGTTTGCTTACCAAGCCACATACACATTAAAAAGAAACACAAATATTTCTGTTACCAGAAGGGTTTTTCTCCCATTATGTTCATCTCAAGTTCCAATATCTTATAGGTTACTTAGACCCTCATTTTAAAAGTCAGCGTATGAAGATTCATTAAATAAAACTCAGAGCAGTCATTTTGGAACTTTTCTGGTAGATTTGGTGGAAGAAAACACAGATGAATTTTGGTGAAGTCTTTAGTGTATACCAGTTGTCATTGCAATACACAATTGAACTGATATGTAGGATTTCATGGCAAGGAATTATGTCTTTGTTTCTACCAAAATGAGGACTTCTCCTCTAATGGGCACAGGCAGGCCAGTCCCTCCATGACCCGGGTGGCTCTAAGCTGAACAGCGCAACTTTCACCCCTGCTTGGAGATTTCCACTCACTGTGCAGAGCACAGAAGGAAGCCCAGCAACCGTGGCCTTGGTGTACTGTGGCTGCCTCTTTGTGTGGCCAGGAGAAGAAGAAATGTATCCAAAACACCCGCAGCAAGATCCACTGCAGATAAAAACTGTCATTAGCAGAGACATTAAATGAGAAAAATCATGCTTCAGCGTTTCCTAACATCTGCTGATTAAGGCTGACAGGCTCCTTTCGGTTAGCTTGTGCTGCAGGCGCCCTGTGGGCCCTGGCGTCTCCTCCCCATGGCTGCATGCCTCTCTCCTTGGCAGCCCAGCCAGTGTGCTGCTTTGGAAATTACTGACTGACCTTCTTAGAGAATGAGAAAAAAATTCATGTCCAGGTTCAGAGTTGGGCCAATGGGTTTGTAAAATCTATTTTCTGGCTTTGCTCATTTTTATTGTTAAAAATGGTTGCTGACCATGTGATTGCGTTACCCAGGTGATACTGTTAATTACCTTTCTGTTTAGGAAGGGGCTTGGTTATGCTAATGTGAGCTGGAGGGGGGGGGTTGTCATGAGAAAGTTTGTGAAGATGGAAGAGCTAGGATGCCATTTTGGGAAGAGGCCACGTGGTTCCAGTGGAGGCAGGCAGCCAAGATGGAGGCGTGCAGATGGAAAAAAGAGGTGACTGAGGCTAGTGGGGCCTTTAATTCTAGGAAAACTTGGATGTATCAGTAGCTTTGTGAGCGCTGAATGAATGGGTTTTGGAGCTGTTGGTCAAATAAGTTTGTAAATATGATATATATGTTTGCTCACTTATAGTCTGCATTGGGTGTGGGGGACAGGCTGTAAGCAGGCAGGGTCGTCATAGCCTAAGGTTTAGTTTTAAGACTAAGCTTTTCCCCACACCCTTGACTGTTGTATGATGTGGGGTGCTGCATTCTCATGTGGAATCCCATTATGCCTCAGATAAGTGACTTTGTATCAGAGACTTCCTTGTTTGTATATTGGATTAAAGGTTTTGATTTCTACACTATATAATGGGGCAGAGGAACCCATGCAGGAGGAGAGCAGAGAAAGCCATGTGGAGGAGAGGAGAAGCAGCCAAGATGGTGGAGTACTGAAGGAGAAGCCAGTTTGTGTAGAGTTTGTGCAGAGAGAAGGAGATGGGGAACAGAGATGAATAAGGCTGGTGAGGTACAAACATTTGATTCTAGGAAACTTGAATAAGTCAGTGGCTTTGTGAGCCCTGAATGGAAATGGAAGTGTTTTCCCACTGTGTGCATTTCTTTCCCTCTGGGTGAAAGTTAGGATTAAAGCTAATGGCCCACCAGTTCTTGGCTCCATTGTTTCATTACCATCTGTCCAAATCAAATGTGAACCTGCATGGACCAGGCAGCTATGATAGTGGCCATGGCTACTGGCTTTACATTTGGCATAGTCTGTGGCAGGATTCGATATAGATGAGTATGGAGCCACCACCACTTTTGAGCGGTGGAGTAGAGGACTGGCTGCTGTTATGGTTCCCCATGGCTGTCCTTTTGCGGGCTGTAGGCTGGCTGACTTTTACAGCCATGTGTGAGGAAACTAAGAGCTCTGTGGAAGAGGCTGCCTGGGACCTGAAAACTGAGCAGTGGAAGGAGCTGGAGTAAATGTGGGGTAAACCCTTGAGCTGGAGCAAGCACTGGAGGAGGCCGACTAGGTTTGTGAGATTCGCTTGGAAATGGAGCAACCACTAGGGAAGGAATCACAGGTTCATGAGTTGCAGATTGCCCTGGACATTGTGGAGAGACCACACTGCTGAGGCTAGGGCTTGAGCTGCAAGGTCCATGGAGCAGAAGGCAGTGGCACCCCAGAGCTCAAGCCTGGCAGCAGGAGCTGGTGTTTCCAGTTCCTCTTTGGAGGATGAGGAGAGTCAGCCTGGAGTTGTGATCCGCAGTCTCCAGAAGATGAGAGCCCAGAAGCAAGGAGTACCTAATATGCCCCTTGTAGGTCTGTGATTTGGGGACATATGGTTGAGTGCCATCATGCTCTCCAGAGCAGAGATGGAAATGCTGACTACCATTGCCATGTGCTCCTCTTTGGGATAGTGTAAGACGTGCCAGGATGGCAGGGATGAGGGGAGTGCCTGAGGCCCCATGTGCATGGACTGATTCTTGAACTATGACCGGAGTGGGCACTGGCTCCTTTGTTGGAAGGACTTATGGATTTTGGACAATGTGAAATAACCTGATGGGGTGGGGGGTGGCTTTGCTAGAGGCCCTTCCCCTGTCCCAGGAAGCTTTTTCCATGGCTAAAAGAAGTCCGAGGACATTTTGTGCTTTTGGCAAAGTGCTCAGAGACTGGTAAAGTGTATTTTAGTAATTGTTGAAATTGTATGATTTGTCATGTTGTTGTAATTTGTGTAATGTGCCTAATTTCCTTGTGTAGGAATACTTGTGCTTTAGATTATGAAGCGAGCAAAGGCGGTGGAATGTTGGTCAAATAAGTTTGTTACTATGATATATATGTTTGCTTGCTTATAATCTGCATTGT
Organism: Saccopteryx leptura; assembly: GCF_036850995.1. Taxonomy (NCBI): domain Eukaryota; kingdom Metazoa; phylum Chordata; class Mammalia; order Chiroptera; family Emballonuridae; genus Saccopteryx; species Saccopteryx leptura. The sequence continues at coordinate 281,865,142 of NC_089505.1, read as the reverse complement.
GTGTGGGGGACAGGCTGTAAGCAGGCAGGGTCATTATAGCCTAAGGTTTAGTTTTAAGACTAAGCTTTTCCCCACACATTTGACTATTGCATTATGTGGGGTGGTGCACTCTCATGTGGAATCCCATTATGCCTCAGATAAGTGACTTAGTATCAGAGACTTCTTTGTATATTGGATTAAAGGTTTTAATTTCTACACTATAAAATGGGGCAGAGGAGCCCATGCAGGAGGAGAGCAGAGAAAGGCCATGTGGAGGAGAGGAGAAGCAGCCAAGATGGTGGAGTATTGAAGGAGAAGCCAGTTTGTGTAGAGTTTGTGCAGAGAGAAGGAGATGGGGAACAGAGGTGAATAAGGCTGGTGAGGTGGGAACCTTTGATTCTAGGAAACTCGGATGAGTCAGTGGCTTTGGAAGCTCTGAATGGAAAGGGAAGTGTTTTCCCACTGTGTGTATTTTTTGCCCTCTGGGTACAAGTTAGAATTAAAGCTAATGGCCCACCAGTTCTTGGCTCCGTTGTTTCATTACCGTCTGTCCGAATCAAATGCGAACCTGCATGGGCCAGGCGGCTGTGATGGTGGCCATGGCTACTGGCTTTACAGGAGCCCAATGTTTTTGTGTTTACTCACCTGCTGGGTGCAAGGCTAGAATAAGAGCTAATGGCCCACCAGTTCTTGGCTCCGCAGTTTTATTACTGTGTGTCCGAATCTAATGCGAACCTGCACCTGCCTGGCGGCTGTGACGGCTGCGGCTGCTGGCCCTACATTCAGTCTTACCAAGGAAGAGAAGAATATGGAAAAGCATTTTTTTCTAATTTTTTATCAAATATGGAAAAAATATCCAAAAAAAATTCATGTCATATAAAAAGAAAATTTATTTCTAAAGAAAAAGAAAGTCCAAGAGAAAAAAAATTAGACTGAAATACCAAATGAAAATCTTTGCTATGATGGTCTGAAAAAACCAGAGTTCTACTATATGCATTTATAAAGTTTTTGTTATGTTTGAGTAAATTTTTTACTTTCTTTCTTTGTTTTTTACTTTCGTTCTTTGTTTTCTTTTCTCTCTTTAGCTCTCTTTCATTTTCTTTTTTAGAATAAAACTTTTAAAAAGAGAATGGTGATGAAGAACAGCCGAAAATAAGCTTTTTTTTACTTCTTTGCCTTTAAGTGAGGTCATTTCAAAGCCCGTCTTTCCAAAATGCCTCCATTGGTCCTATCATGACACCCCAGAGCATTATCTCTATTTGGAAGCTTCAGTTATCATACAATATAAATGTCCTATAAAAAGTGTCTCGGCCCACTCAGGCTTCTGTAACAAAAAGACTGGTGACTTTAATAACTACACATTTATTTCTGACAGTTCTGGAGGCTGAAAGTGTGAGATCGAGGTGTCAGCACAGTCTGGTTCTGTCGGGAGTGCACCTCCTGGTTTGTGTCTGGCTGTATGCTAACCGGACAGGACGGGGATCTCTCATCTCTTGCTCTTTTTACAAAGGCATTAAATCCTATCATGAAAGCTCTATCCTCATTACTAATCTAACCCTAATTACCTTCCAGAAGCCTCACCTCCAAATGCCATTATATTAGAGATTTGAGCTTCAATATATGGATTTTGGGAAGGACACAAAGATTCATTCTAGAGCAGAAGGGTGTAGGGTCTAAGCTTACAATAGTTCCTGCGGTCTTTAGGTAAGTAAATACTGGGCTCTAAAGGAAGGGGAAGAAGGAATTCTCTAAAAAACAAGCAGATATTCTAGGGAATCCACCGAGGTGCTAATAAGGTGCTAAGAATGTCAAGAGTCCAAGAATCTGGTGAAAGGAAAAGAAAAATTTAGAGGAGAAAGGGAAGGGTCATTGATAATAAAATATTTTGTTTACTCACTAGTTTTGCTTAAGGAAAAGTCCTAACACAGGCCAAATTTAGATTTTGTAAAAGTTAGATTTTCTCCTAAAGCTGGACTGCCTTTAGAGTTACTTAGAATCTTGGTATTAGTCCCATTCGTCATGGATGTACAGGTACCATTTGTCCTGGTTCTAGAGAATGAAGCCAGTCCTATCTCTTCTGTGAACTCATATCTTGACTTTTCAAATGTCTAAAGGGCTGGGTACCAACAAAGCTCAGAAAGAATAAATGGATGTGTGTATACATCAATTAATGACTGAAGACACAAACAATAAATACAATTCAAAAATATTTTTCCATACAGTCTGTAAGGACAGTTTGAAGTTGGTCAGCGGAAATTATTTTAGCTTAAGTCATGTTTTATTTGAGAAAAAGTGTGAAACTTCAGAGACAAGAGCTGTCATTTTTGCACATAGAGTGTTAGAAGGGAAGTAGAAATTATCTAAAGTACACAGATGTCTCCAGTCATTTATAATAGATGTTACCAATCATTCTGTTTTATTTGAATTTTGGGCTGAATTTTGTGTGTGGGGTCCAGAGTTGACTTGTAAATAAATAAACAAATCTACGTTGCAGCTAGAAAAGAATTATATTTCTCAAAACTTAAAAGCTGTTACCACAAAGCTGTTTACTTTGTTAAAATACATCTAATATATTTCTTATGCATATTAATATTTTGATAGGCATCAATTAATTTAGACATTTTAAAATATATTTATTAGACTATTAGCTGTTTGAATGTGCTAAAAATTATAATATTAAGATACAACAAATATTGTTTGATCCAAATGAAGAGGTCAATTCTTTTTACCTGAAAGACCCATTTAATATTTATATTAATTTCAAAACTTCTTACCACAATATCCAGCACATACTATTTTCTCAATAAATAAATGTTGAATGAATAAGGTTAGGTCACATGTCACATAAAATATTCTTTTCCATGGATACTAGCGCCATGGATTAAAGATTTGAATTTTCTAACTTTTAAATAACTTGACCTTCTCCAAGACTGTTTTGAAAATTGTGTCATTTTGAAACTTAAAACATAAACCTTATTTGAAATTATTTCCACCTAAACCATCAAGTTGTATTTTTTATAGACATAATATAATAGTCTATATTCAAAGACTCTTCTTTTAAATGGAGATGTGTACTTGTGTGTGTGTGTCCACTGTAATGCCTGTTAAATTAGGAATGACATGTGCTAAAGCTAACATTGGGAGAAATTAACATATAACATATGACATCAATTCTAATTTCTATTGAATAATAATTGTAATATAGAAGAAATTTAAACAACTTTCTTCACTGCTAAATTAAAATCTGACGGCTTATTCAAGAAAATGTTTGAAAGATGGCCTAAAACTTGCAATTCACCAGAAACAGGCATGTTTCTTATTTTCTCTAAATTTACCTTTGAATTAAGTCCTGGATCATTATTATAATTGAAGAAGAAAAGAGTGGAATGGATTAGATCAGTTTTAACATATAATAAAATATAAAGCAAGGCCTTATTTGAGAATCCCTGACCTTGAGAAGTTTATACAACATCAAAGTTGGTTTTGTTAATGTAAATGAAATTAGTGTGATCTTAATTGTGGTTTACTATAATTGAATATTAGACTATCAAAAGCTGGGTAGCCAAAAGTTTTTCTAATCCTCATGACTATTTTCCCCCTAATCCACAAGTTCTTTTTAAAAATTTTTTTTTAATTTTAAAACTCTATCATGTCTATTCTTGGTCTTCTCCTGTTTAGACCAAATAACCAACTCTAATTATTCCTAAATGCTGTGTGAGGCACCCACATCTGACATATATGTGCACTCTTACCCTCTCTATGAGTATTCTCTGGTTCTCATGTCCCTATTCACACGAACCATATTTAAACCTACTTCATTGGATATATTCTGCTCATTGTAGCAACAAGACTTCATTCCCTGTAATTGGAGCATTTTCTCACACGTAAAGTTTGCAATAGAGTTTGTGCTAGTAGCTTCATTATTCTGTTGGCTTACATTGTACCCTGGACCTATATTTGAATCAATGAAGCATAAGGCAGATGCCCCCCACTAGCATAAGCTTGGAAATCTAAGAGAAGACTTTCTTGGTCTCTTCTAATTTCCTCTCTTTAGTTTTGACATAAGTGAAAGAATGTTCATCTTGTTACTATTAAATTAGTTTTTTTCCCCATCTTTTTGTACTTAAAAATTTGACATCTCTGCCTTCAAGTTTTTTAAATTGGAAAAATTACAAAAAGAAACAAAACAAAAGAACATAATGAACAAAAACTCGAAGTGCTATTAGAAAGCCTAAAACAGAGCCACATGGCACTCCACAAGCAATTTCCCCCAGGTTTCAACACAATTTAGTCGACAACAAATAGGCTTCTTAAAATCACCCTATTTTGTGTTTTTACTAAAGAAGTTGCCATTATATTTGTGTGTGCTGATGTGAATACAGTGAATCTACGTCACCCTTAGAGCATTCGAGCGATTTCATTTAAAGCATGGATGAGGCAGTCTTGTCATTATGTGCTGCTTTGAGTTCAGCTAGATCACAGAGATTATCATATATTTTAAAAAAAAAATCTATTCAGACTCTTTGATTATTTAAAATGTTGCTAGTAAAGTTTCTCACCCCTCAGATGGTAATTTCCTCAAACAACATCTTTTCTCTCCTCATTTTGAAAACTTAGAACATTTGCTTAATCTCTGATTTTTTTAGTGTACTCTCTCCTTCTCCTTCATTTTCATAATTGTTCAGACTATAACACCACATTTGTGGTCTCTTTATTGTATTTTTCAGTTGGTAAGTGGAAATCTTAAATTATGTTATCACTTGGTGGGGCCTCCAATACATTTCTATTATAAAAAGTATTTTCCTAGCTCAAGAGGACTGAACTAAAATTGGATGTGTGTAGGAGTGCCTTCTCTCTTAGTCTGCTAGCACTTGTGCATTTTCCTTAAGCATTGAGATTGTGACATTCTATTTCTCTTTCATGTAGGTATTTTCCTCTTTATTGGAACATCTCTAGAGACTTCTACTCATTCTGGCATTTTTCCTGAGCAAATTCACTCTGAAGTATGCCACTGTTTATTAGTCATTTGTGATCAATTATGTGTTTCTCTTTCCATCTTACAAAGATTTTCAAAATCTAAGATTCTGTCTACTGCAGTGGGCACTGGTTATAGTTCTATAATTGGTGGCATTGGTTGCATATTTAGGATTTTTTTTGACACTTCAATCTTTCAAAAGTGTACTCAGGGGAAGTTCCAGGTTTTACGGAGCTTGAAGCTTATACAATTGGAGAGGTAGGGGGATCTCTTCCTTAAGAAAAATAACATAAAACACATTACTTTTAAAATTTTATGGGCCTGTGAAAGTAGCCCATGCAGGGGCTTCTGAAGTATGAAATTTATTAGGTTCATAGTGACAGCAGTTCTGGTTATGCTACTGCACAGTCTTCAGCCCAAGAACAGCAGCTGAATTTTGACTGGCCATTTTCATAGTGACTTGATTTGGAGTGGTGAACACACAGTTCAATGTACAGATGATGTGTTACAGAATCATATACTGAAACCTATATAATTTTATTAACCAATATCACCCAATAAATTCAATCAAAAATAAAATTGTCTAGCCTAGATTGTCAGTTAATATAGCATTCCCAGTTGATTCAAAAGTCACTCTCAACCCATGGACATGGTAGAAAAAATAGAATGAAAGTATTTAGAATAGACCAGCTATCATAAAATTGACAAAAAAATGTCTTATGGTTGAGATGAAAAGGGAAATCAAATGAAGAAAATGTATCAAAAGTCACAAAGGTTGCCACTTGAAAGAAAGGGAGGCTAAAAAACACCCAACTCCAGCACGGAAGATTGTCCCTCACTCAGGGCTCAGGGCGTAAGAGACAGCCAGCAGACATGACTCATCTGGTTTATACCAAGCTTGGGAGTGAAATCTGAATTCATAACAACTATGTGTTTCTGGCATTTTAAGACAAAAAATAAAAATAAAAAAGAAAAGAAAAATCAAAGAAGCTTTCCCTTGTAGCGGTGGTATCTGTTATGTTGGGCAGAAACATCCTGTGCTGATGCTATTAGGATGCTCCCACAAACCTGGATGTGTGAGATCCCCAGCAAACTATCATGGCAATGAGCCAAAGAAAGAAATCAGCCAGTACATGGAACATTTCAGGTATATGAATCTCATAAAGTGATTTGCACAACTTTCACTTTATTGTATTTTCTGGAAAGCTCTAAGGGTGAAGGTTAGAGATAAACTACTTGGAAAAATTTGCTAAAATTTGCCTGTAATAGCTTCTAGACTTCGTGTCATTGGAGAGTGGGGTAAACAAGAAAATTCAAAGTCTATGAACTTGAGACACGAGGATAATCTGAATGAAAAGTAAAATATCCAAACAGAAGGATTAATACTGATCAAATGACAAAAGTAATATATGAATGAAAAACTAAAACAAAAAATAGACCAAATATATATTCTACAAATAAAACAAGTAATATAAAAATATGAATAAATGGGTTGAATAATGGTTGATAAACCATAGGAAAAAATAATTGTGTATAAAGCTAGACATGAGTACTATCGTAGTACAAACAAAAAATTAAAGAGAAGGAAGTTGTGAGAAAAGAAGTAGAAAATATGGGCAAAAAGTGTAAAATTTCAGTCTGTCTATGAGGAATGTCAGAAGAAGAAAGGAGGAAATGTTCGAGAAGCAGCATTTAAAGGCACATAATTACAGCAATAAAAGCAGAATATACTTGCTTTATTCTTGATGTTGATGGGAAAGCTCTAGTCATAAATAACAAATAGTTTCCTCCCTACGACTAATTTCCAAATGCCTTTTTATTTTAATAATGATTGAGAGAAAGATTTATTTTAAGAGCTTTCTATCTCTTTTGAGATGATTATATACATTCTCTAGTCTTTTAATTAATTGTGTAGATAGACTTTTGCATTTCTGATATGTAAATTTTATACATTGTTAACATCAACTTACTAATACAATTTAATGTATCTAAGGTTTTGACTATATGACTGAGATTGGCCTGTAGTGTTATTTTGCTCTGTTCTTGTCTAGTTTTGGCATTTCAGGTATATGAATCTCATAAAGTGAATTGCATAACTTTCTCTTTATTGTATTTTCTGGAAAGTTCGTGAAGGTTAGAGATAAACTACTTGGAAAAATTTGCTAAAATTTGCCTGTAATAGCTTCTAAACTTCATGTCATTGGAGAGTGAGGTAAAGAGGGAGAATTTGGCTACTTATTCCATTTTTTTTAATGTGTATTGATCCATTCAGAGTCCTTATTTCTTAAGATAATTTGATCATATGTTTATCTATTTTTAGAAAAAATTTACCACAAACACAGTTTATAACTTACTGTTTAAATTATTAATTCTATTTGTCTATGATTTCAGAAATAATTACTGTTCTCTTATAGTGTATATTATACATATATACACACATACATTTTAGTATATATATTTATATAAGCATAGTATGTATGTGGGAGATATGTTTCTCTGAGTAGTTGTACTGGAATCTAGTCTATTCCATTTATCTTTGGAATATAGCAGATATTTCACTTTTTTGTGTGTGACAGAGACAGAGAGAGGGACAGATAGGGACAGACAGACAGGAAGGGAGAGAAATAAGAAGCATCAATTCTTTATTGCAGCACCTTAGTTGTTCATTGATTACTTTCTCATATGTGCCTTGACTGGAGGTAGGGGTGGGGCTTCAGCAGACCGAGTGACCCCTTGCCCAAGTCAGCAAGCTTGGGCTCAAGCTGGTGAGCCTTGCTCAAACCAGATGAGCCTGTGCTCAAGCCAGCGACCTCGGATACTCAAATCTGGGTCCTCCGCGTCCCAGTCCGACGCACCACGGCCTGGTCAGGCCAGATATTTCACATTTTAACAAAATTTAATGCCAGGCCTCAAAATCAATTTTCAATTTACTTTAGAAAATCATCATCAATTTCTCTACCCATATGACTAGAAATGTACTTGCATGATAATACCATTCGTGATTTTTTTTTTTGTCCTCAAAATCCCACTCCTTTGGGAAGCCCTTCGAACTCTTTAATTTTATTTTTTACAGTTGACATACAATATTAAATTAATTTTAGGGGTACAAAATAGTGACTAGACATTTATATAACTATGAAGTGATCACTCTGGTAAGTCTAATGCCCATCTGACACCATACTTGGTTGTTACAGTATTATTGACTATATGTTCTATGTTGTATCACCCTGTTTTTATAACTGTCATTTTGTACATCTTAATCCTTTGCTCTATTTTACCCATCCCCCAAACCCACTTTCATCTGGCAACCATCAAAATGTTCTCTGTATTTATCAGTTTGTTTCTGTTTTGCTTGTTCATTTATTTTGTTTTCTTTTTTAATCTACGTATAAGTGAAATCTTATGACATTTGTGTTTCTCTGTGAGACTTACCCTCTTTTTTGAATATATCCAGGAGCTCTACTCACTGTTCTCATTGCCTCCAGTGTTAGATTCCATCCATTCGAACAGATAATGTATTTAACTGTTGCACTTAATAAATACAAGTCTCCTCAGCATATTGTAATGTTCTTAAAAGCAATTGCAGTGACTTTTGTTTGTGGCCTCGAAATTCTCTCAACATGCCTAGTATAAAGTAGGTATACAATGAATTAGTTTAGATTTTTAACACTACTCCTGTTAATTTCTTTTTCCACAAAGAGCATGGCAAAAATTAGTAGTTTGAAATATTTTGACAAGTTAGAAGATGTTGACTTATTCTACCAAGGAGATGGCATAGTTACCAATTTGATATTTCAGGCCCTTTTACTAACTAAATTGATCCTTTTCTAGCAGAAATTTTAGCAGCTGTATCATACCTGTATACTTCTACTTCCACAGACTTCAGGATTTCTCAAATATTATCGCAATGTCTGCCTATGTTGGTGACAGCATTCCTGCTTTTACCTGTGAATACACAGATCTTACTACATTCTCTGAAGCATGAAATAGGGCTTCCTTGTTCATTATTTTAGGCTCATCATCTCTAAGAAGAAGGTTACATCTTTTAGAATTCATCAAATGAAAGTCTTTTACTCATTGTCTCTAGTTAAATCATGTTCCGTTGCTTATACAATTTTTATAACTTTGATTTATTTCAACCATATTAGCACTTTTTCCCTTCTAACAAGTTTTGATTTAACTAACAAAAGGCATACAATTGGAAATGTCTTTTCTCTTAGGCATTTGCTCCAAGCATAGGAATTCAGAAATTCTCCTTGAAGGCTTGCCAGAAATTCAAGTAATAAAACCAATTTCAGTTATTTTAACACATTATTTAAAATGCTTAATTAAATTCACTATTTCAAGAAGAACATATTGTGATTCTGAAAAAAGGAAAAATGTGAATGCATCATGTGGTTGTCTGAGCAGATTTCTATCCTATGTTCCTCTTGGTACTTTTGCTACAGAATTATCAAATTGACTTTGATCTCTAGACTGAATTCAAGCAGCAGACTGGAGAGGTTGTTGGCATTCTGTGATGTGGGGGTGTGCAAATCTGCACCTCTAACCACGACTCCCACAGTGTCTGTGTCTGGGGCAGTTGTACGGTTTTAGAGGCTAATACTCAAGATGTTCCTCAAGGCCAATTACTCCTTGGTACAAGTTGTAAAACTAAGTATAGAAATAAAGCAAGCTATCACCTGAACTCTAAACAAAGAAAGTATGGGATTTGAAGTTACCACTTGTATAATTGCTTACCTTCATGAGTGGACCTAGAGAGCAGAAGATTAAAAATAACAGAAAATATACACCACCTAAAAAGACTGAAAATATTTGCTTTTAAATTTTTCTTTTGTTATTTCATAAATTTATATTTATATTGATAATCACTGATACACTTATGAAAGTTACAATAAGGACATAGACTGACTTACTTATAACATCCCAAGATACCAGAACTAGGGAATAAAGCTAGAAGTTTCTAAGAAGTATATTTTGAAAAGTTAAAAAGATACTCAAAACTGATCTACTGGTATTAAAAAAAATATATCAAGTGATGATTAAAAACAAATAAATTATAATAGACTTTGGAATTATTTAGAACAATAAATAATTATCTATAGATGTTATAGTTTGGGCATCTCCCAAAAGATTTGTTGAAGTCCTAATCTGTGGCATCTGTGGATGTGACCATATTTGGGAACTGGGTCTTTGCAGATGTGAATTAAGATGTAGTCATACTAGACTAGAGTGGACCTATTCCAATGGTTGATAGCCTCATAAGAAGAATAAATATGGACAGATGCATCAAAGAGAGAAGATTGTCCTGTAAAAAAAACCCAGATATGTATGCATAGGGGAAAGTGTCATGAAGAACACAAGAAGAAGGTCATGGGACAAGAGAAATAGAGACTATAGAGATGCCTCTGCAAACCAAAGAATGCCAAGGATTGTCAACAACCATGAGAAGCCAAGAAGAGGCAAGGAAAAATTCACCTTTAGAGCTCTTAGAGAAAATACTAGCACCTTGATTCTGGACTTCTAGCCTCCAGAATTGAGAGAGAATACACATCTATTAAGTTACTCAGTGTGAGATAATTTTGTTACAGCAGCCCTAGGAAAGCAATATGCATTAATTATATTTGGAAAATTCAAGCATGCCTATGACCTAGATGCAATCTCAAAATTGAGATGTTAAAATAGTGACATATTTCTATGCTAAAAAACATGATGTTTCTCTCAAAGATCAAGAGACAAGTCATTGAATGACCTGAGCCACAGGGTATATTTATGGTTTTGCCTTTTGATATACAATAAAAAATGGAATAAATAGAAAAAATGATATGATCCATAATTTTAAAAAGAAGACAGAGGAAGGAGATGGTTTGAGAAGTAGGGAGGCAAAAAAAAAAGAGAGAGATTTAGAGCTTGGTAAAAGAGGATGCAAATGGAAAACCAGATGTTTGGGAGGAAGGTTGAGGGTTTGCAGAGAAAGCTCAAGAAGGTTAAAAGACAAATAAACACTGGGTAGAAGACATGTTTCAACACATGGTCTGATTCCTTATGCAATCAAATGGGATGAACTATGATTTCCTTGTATTGCATTAGTGTTCATTTTACTTGTTTTTTTATATTTTTCATCGTTCATTCATTCATTCATTCATTCATTCCTCATGGAGAGAGACACTATTCCTTTGTCAAGTCTCAATTCCATACTGACTCACCCAGCCAACCTGAAGGAGATAACTAAGGCAAAATCCTTACTCTAGGAAAGGAGACAAAAAGAATGACAAAAGGATATACTTTTCCTAATTAGATTAAAGAAGTAATTTCCTGAAAATTTTTATTACTTTATGGAAGCTTCTTTTCCAGGCACGACAGATAACTTTGCTTAACTAGAAAGTTAAGACCAATTAAAAACAACTTGCTTGCCTGACCAGGCAGTGGTGCAGTGGATAGAGTGTTGTACTGGGTTGTGGAGGACCCAAGTTTGAGACACCGAGATCGCTAGCTTAAGCATGGGCTCATCTGGTTTGAGCAAGGCTCACCAGCTTGAGCCCAAGGTTGCTGGCTTAAGCAAGGGGTTACTCAGTCTGCTGTAGCCCCCAGCCAAGACACATATGAGGAAGCAATCAATGAGCAACTAAGGTACCGCAACAAAGAATTGATGCTTCTCATCTCTCTCCCTTCCTGTCTGTCTGTTCCTATCTGTCCCCCACCTCTCTCTCTCTGAGTCTCTGTCACAAAACAACAACAACAGCAATAAAAAAACCAAGTTGCTTGAATTATTATTATAGTTATTTATTCCTTTGTTCCTTCACAGGATTCTTGGAAGATATTTAGGAACTCACTCTTTGAATTATTTATCTCAAGTAACTATTTACTGCAGCTAATCTGTGGAAAGTAGAAAGAGAAAAACTGTTTGGTGCTAAAAGGCCATTTGATTTAATGCAAATTTGTGAATGTTTTTATTTTTGAGTATTCCTTAAAAGTGCACTGGGTTAGAAAGGGAAATTTTACTTGGGGTGGTGAGACCCCAGTGTGGTGTACAGATGATGTGTTATGAAGCTATACACCTGAAACCTGTATGATTTTATTAACCAATGTCACCCTTATAAAGTCAATAAAAATTTTAAGAGTAAAATAAAATTTCTATCAATTCATAAAAAATGTGTACTAAGCAGAGAAATTCTTCTTTATACAATTAGTCTTCAGTTTTTATTGAGAAGGCTACTCCCTCTCCATAGTCCAAAGACCTTCTGTTCTTTGGTTTGATTTTTTTAGACCTATCTATTCATACATTTTAATGCATTTTTCTCTTTCTCTTTGTACATTATGCGACCTTTCTTCTTTGAAGTTCTCAAACTCCTTCTGTGTCAGGGGCTCACTGACCCTCTATAACACACTCTCCATCTGACCTCCTCACTCTTCAAGTGTCATTCCTATCCTTGTCACTGTCCCCAACCCAATTATAACTTTGATTGTGCAGTGAACCATTTTAAAATGTCATGGGTTAAGAGAGTGAGCACTTATTTGTGTAATTGTTTGTTGAATATATGTCTTTTCCACAAGCACTTAAGTCCATGACAGAGAACTAGGGATCTCTGCTAATTCGGACACTCTGTTCAATGTCAGAATCACCACCGAAGGCAATCAGTGAGGCTGGGGATAGCATGACTTCACCTTATAGTGTCCCCACACTGCCCCTCTTTCCACCCACATAAATCTCTACTTTTTGGGTACATCTGAGGGCCTTTCATTTCAGTGGGTACAGGGATGATTGGCGGCTGCATACAAGGTGAGCTGCAGGTTCTGAACAAGGGCTGGCAAACTTTTTCTGAAAAGGACCAGGTAGTGAATATTTTTGGTTTTGCTGGCCTTCCAGTCTCTGTTGCAACTACTCACTGCCTCTGCAGTGTGAAAGCAGCTGTAGATATACCCTAGAATGAAAAGATGTGGTTGTGCTCTAAGGAAGTGACCTACAGAAACAGGTGCCAGGACAGATTTGATCGGTAAGCCATAGTTTGCCAAAACCTAGACAGTGATTGTTTTCACTAAAGATTTTTAAAAATCTGACCGAGATTGCAGATAGCTACACCTGTTCCAGTCTGGTCCTATTCTCCAGTATCACAGCATTGCACAGCTATACTATTGACAAAGAATACAGATATGTGGTTGTGCGGGAGGAGTGCTGTAATGACTCTCTGTTCACTTTATTCACAATACCTTAACTGTTGTTTTCAGAGAGTCACATAACTCCAGACCAATCTGGTACTTGTTGCTGCAAACCAGCCTTGGAACATTTTTATTAAATCTTGCTTTATGTTACTTTTCATATTAGATCCTACACTTTTCATTGATTTCTTATAAAGATCATCTGTCGTTGCTTATTCCAAGTGGTAGGGAGAATCTGTTGGACTGATAGGAAATACTTTTTTGACAGGTAAGATAGCAAACGGAGTTATTCAAAATTATTTCCTTCACTACATTACAGCCAGGTAGCTACTGTTAAAGACTCATTCCCATTTCCATTAACCACCTCTATCTCCTACTAGGTCAGCTGTATGTGTTGTGGAAGCTCTGAGCCAAGTTCCAACATCACATACAAGGTTGATGTTTCAGAGTAATATGAACACTGACCATTTGCACTCCCAACATGCCTGCAACAAATGCCTTTTCTAGGAGAATTAATTGTTAGCAATGAATTCAACATTCTGCCTTTAACATTTTTATTCTGCCAGTAAGGCCAGAGACTAAATCTATCCTTTCAAGCAGACTATTATTAATCTCTGACTTTCAAAAACAGCAAGCCGCCACTGAATTCAGCTGACAGCACATATTCATTTAAAGGCCAGTAAAGAGAATTACCCTTATTAGTTAAAATGTATTTGTCATCATGTTTAAATATTTCCAGAGCTATTTCAGAACTTGGATAAGAATATGCAGAATTAGAGAGACGGCGGGAAATCACGCCAGCTACTGCAAAAATGCCAGTGGCGTGCAATCCTGATCAGAGTGTGGACATGCCCTCAGTGGTAAGGAGAACACAGGTGACCTCAGCAGTGATTCAAGAGGGCGTGCATAAACCCCCCTCCAGGTGGCCGATGAGATCTGAGCCGACTGAGACAACCCCAGAAGCGGTCCAAACAGGCACCCAGGCACACACAAGCCAGAACAGGGCAGCGGCAGTCACAGAGGCAAACTGGAGCCAGCAGCACCTGAACCCAAAAGCCCAAGGCAGCAACAGCAGCGGTTGCTTGGTAGACAGACCATACAATGGGAGCTAAAGTGTCTGGATAAAATGACACCTGAGGCTAAGTAGTAGAACACATCTAGTACCTTACTTAATCACTGAATTAGAGTACTGAGCCCAAGTAGCCAGCAATAAAAGACAACAGAAAGTGAATTTTAGGGGAATTTGAACTTTTAAAGTAACCTCTCCCAGGCCAAGAGTAGATAAAAGCAAGCCTAGGAGTGCAGCTGATAATTACAATGGCACCTGGACCCAGCAGAGCAGAGGTAGCCACAAGATCTGTATCATCTGTAGCCCCCCCAAAGTGGATAAGAACCAGTCACAGGCAATGACCCTCACTGATCTGCCCCAGGCCCCAGCCAAGGAAGTCCTTGGCAACAAAGTCAAAATGGGAAGACAGAGAAGTGAAATCCAAATGAACCAACAACAGAAACACCCAAAAGATGAGCTGAGTGAGATGGATAAAAGCCAACTAATGAATGCACAGTTCAAAATAATGATTATTAGAATGCTGAAAGATCTTAGAACAACAATGGATGGTCATAGTGAGCACATAAATAAAGAAATAACAAGTATTAAAAAGGATATTGAAACAACAAAGAAGAGTAAGTCAGAAATGACAAATACAATATTTGAAATGAAGACTACACTAGAAGCAATTAAAAACAGGCTGGATGATGCAGAAGATCAAATCAGTGATTTAGAAGACAAGATAAACAAAAACACAGAAGCGGAGCAGCAAACACAAAAGAGAATGAAAAAATCTGATGAAACTCTAAGAGAGCTCTGTGACAGCATAAAGAGAAAAAAAAATCCACATTATAGGAGTTCCTGAAGAAGAAAAGAAAGAGCAAGGTATAGAGACCTTGTTCAATCAAATCATAGCTGAAAACTTCCCTAAATTAATGCAGGAAAAAGTCAAACAAGTTCAAGAAGCACAGAGAACTCCATTAAAGAGAAATCAAAGAAATCTACACCAAGACACATCATAATTAAAATAGCAAAGATAAGAGATAAAGAGAAAATATTAAAAGCTTCTAGAGAAAAAAAAGGCTATAATGTACAAAGGAGCCGCCATAAGGATGACATTCAACTTCTGAACTGAAACACTTGAGGCCAGAAGGAAATGGCAAGAAATATTCAAAGTAATGTAGAACAAGAGCCTACAACCAAGACTACTTTATAAAGCAAGGCTATTGCTTAAAATTGAAGGAGAAATAAAAAGCTCCAAGAGGAAAAAAAAAATGAAGGAATTTATTACAACCAAAACAATGCTTCAAGAAATGCTAAGGGGCCAGATATAAACAGAACAAAGGGGAAAAAGAATATAGAAAAAAACAAATATAGCTTTAAAGAATAAAATGCCAATAAACAACTACATATCAATAATAACCTTAAATGTAAATGGATTAAATGATCCAATCAAAAGACATAGGGTAGCTGCATTGATAAGAAAACAGGACCCATACATATGCTGTCTACAAGAGACATACCTTAAAACAAAAGATACACATAGACAAAAGGTAAAAGGATGAAAAAATATTTCATGCAAATGGAAATAAAAAAAAGCTGGGCTAGCAATACTTATATCAGACAAAATGGACTTTAAATCAAAGGTTATAGTAAAAGATAAAGAAGGTCACTAGATAATGATAAAAGGAGCAATCCAACAGGAAGATATAACCATTATAAATATCTACGCATCTAATATAGGAGCACCTAATATATAAAGCAGACTTGATAGATACAAAGGGTGAGATCAACAGCAATGCTATAATAGTAAGGGATTTCAATAACCCACTAACATCACTACATCACTAGATAGATCTTCAAGAAAGAAAATTAACAAAGAAACAGAAGACTTAAAGGACACACTAGATCAACTCTATTTAATAGATATCTTCAGAACCTTTCATCCTAAAGCAGCATTCTTTTCACGTGCTCATGGTACATTCTCCAGGATAGACCACATGTTAAGGCACAGAAGCGATCTCAATAAATTTAAGATGATTGAAATCATATCAAGCATTTTTTCAGATAACAATGGCATGAAACTAGAAATCAACTACAATAGAAAAACTGAAATATACTCAAACACATGAAAACTAAATAGCATGTTATTAAATAATGAATGGGTTAACAATGAAATTAAAGAAAAAATAAAAAAATTCCTAGAAATGAATGATAATGAACATACAACAACTCAAAATTTATGGGACACAGCAAAAGCAGTCCTGAGAGGGAAGTTCATAACACTATAGGCATTCCTAAAGAAGGTAGAAAAAGCTCAAATAAACAACCTAATCCTGCATCAAATGAAATAGAAAAAGAACAGCAAGTAAAGCCCAGAGGTAATAGAAGGAAGGAAATAATAAAGATCAGAGAGGAAATAAATGACATAGATGCTAAAGAAACAACACAGAGGATCAATGAAACCAGGAGCTAGTTTTTTGAAAGGGTAAACAAGATTGATGATTCTTTAGCAAGACACAGCAAGATTAAAAAAGAGAGAACTCAAATAAAATTAGAAATGAGAGTGGAGAAATAACTGACACAACAGGAATACAAAATATTATAAGAAAATACTATGAAGAACTGTATGCCAAAAAATAAAACAACCAAGTCAAATGGACAAATTCCTTGAAACATATAATCTTCCAAAAATCAATCTGGAAGAATCAGAAAATTAGAATGATCACAACAAATAAGATTGAAACAGTTAACAGAACACTCCCAAAAAACAAAAGCCTGGGCCCCAATTGCTTCACTGGTAAATTCTAACAAATATTCAAAGAAGAATTAGCTCATATATTTCTCAAGCTATTTCAAAAATTTCAAGAAGAACAAACTCTTCCAAGTTCCTTTTATGAGGCAAGCATAATTCTGATTCTAAAACCAGACAAAGACAACACAAAGAAAGGAAATTATAGGCCAATATCCCTGATGAATTTAGATGCTAAAATCCTCAATGAAATATTAGCAAACTGGAACCAGCAATAAATAAAAAAATCATACATCATGATCAATTGGAATTTATTCTAGGGAGGCAAGGATAGTACAACATTTGTAAATCAATCAATGTGATTCACCACATAAACAAAAGGAAGGGCAAAAACCACATGATAATTTCAATAGATGCAGAAAAAGCATTTGATAAAATCTAGCACCCACTTATGATCAAAACTCTCAGCAAAGTGGGAATACAGGGAACACACCTCAACATGATAAAGGCAATCTATGACATACTCACAGCCAACATCATAATAAATGAGCAAAAATTAAAAGCAATCCCCTTAAGATCAGGAACAAGGCAGAGGTGCCCCCTTTCACCACTCTTATTCAACATCATAATGGAAGTCCTAGGTATAGCAATCAGACAAGAAGAAGAAATAAAAGGCATCCAAATTGAAAAAGAAAAAGTATAACTATCATTATTTGCAGATGATATGATACTGTATAAAGAAAACCCTAAAGAATCAGTCAAAAAACTATTCGACCTGATAAATGAATTCAGCAAGGTGGCAGGATATAAAATTAATACAAAGAAATCAGAAGCATATTTATACACCAACAATGGCCTGACCTGTGGTGATGCAGTGGATAAAGTGTTGACCTGGAATGCTGAGGTCGCTGGTTCAAAACCCTGGGCTTGCCTGGTCAAGGCACATATGGGAGTTGATGCTTCCTGCTCCTCCCCCCTTTCTCTCTCTCTCTCTCTCTCTCTCTCTCTCTCCTTCTCTCTCTCCTCTAAAATGAATAAATAAATTTAAAAAATTAAAAAAATATATACACCAACAATGAACTGTCAGAAAAAGAAATTAAGGATACAATCCCCTTCACTATTTCAACAACAAAAAAATAAAGTACCTAGGAGTAAATTTAACCAAGGAGGTTAAAGACTTGTACTCAGAAAATTATAAAGCATTGATAAAAGAAATCAAGGAAGACACAAACAAGTGGAAGCATATACTGTGTTCATAGTTAGGAAGAATATACATCATTAAAATGTCTATATTACCCAAAGCAATTTATAAATTCAATGCAATACCAATTAAAATACCAATGACATACTTCAAAGATATAGAACACATATTCCAAAAATTTATATGGAACCAAAAAAAAAAAAAAAACACAAATTGCCTCAGCAATCTTGAAAAAGAAGTATAAAGTGGGAGGTATCACACTTCTTGATATCAAGTAATACTACAAGGCCATTGTACTCAAAACAGCCGGTACTGGCATAAGAACAGGCACATAGATCAATGGCACAGAACAGAGAACCCAGAAATAAACCCACAGCTCTATGGACAACTGATATTTGACAAAGGAGGTAAGGGCATACAGTGGAGTAAAGACAGCCTCTTCAACAAATGGTGTTGGGAAAATTGGACAGCAACCTGCAAAAAAATGAAACTAGACCACCAACTTACACCATTCACAAAAATAAACTCAAAATAGATAAAGGACTTAAATGTAAGTGGTGAAACCATAAGCATTTTAGAAGAAACCATAGGGAGTAAGCTCACCGACATGTATCGCAGCAATATATTTGCTGATTTATCTCCATGGGCAAGTGAAAGAAAGGACAGGATGAACATATGGGACTATATCAAACTAAAAAGCTTTTGCACAGCTAAAGACAAGATGAACAAAATAAAAAGATAAACCACACAATGGGAGAACATATTCGACAATACATCTGATGAGGGGTTAATAACCAAAATTTATAAAGAACTTGTAAAACTCAACACCAGGAAGACAAACAAGCCAATCAAAAAATGGACAAAAGAAATGAATAGACCCTTCTTCAAAGAGGACATACAGATGGCCAATAGACAGATGAAAAAATATTCAACATCACTAATCATTAGATAAGTGCAAATTAAAACCACAATGAGATATCACCTCACACCAGTCAGAATGATGCTCATTAACAAAACAACACATAATAAATGCTGGTGATTATGGAGAAAAGGGAACCCTCCTTCACTGCTGGTGGGAATGCAGACTGGTGCAGCTACTATGGAAAACACTATGGGGATTCCTCAAAAGATTAAAAAGGGATCTGCCTTTTGACCCAGCCATCCCACTAATAGGAATATATCCCAAGGACACCATATCACTGACTCAAAAAAAAGAAATGAACCACCATGTTTATGGCATCACTGTTCACAATAACAAAGATCTGGAAATATCCCAAGTGTCCGTCAGTGGATGAGTGGATTAAAAAGCAATGGTACATATATAAATGGAATACTATGGGGCCATGAAAAAGAAGGAAATGTTACCTTTGCAACAACATGGATGGACCTGGAAACTATTATGTTGAATGAAATAAGCCAGGCAGAGAAAGAAAAATATCATATGACCTCACTCATTTGAGTAATCCAAGGAACAATGTGAACTGAGGAATGGAATTAAACCTGAAGGGAATTGGGGAGGGAGCTTTTGGGAGGGGTTAAGGGAAATGTTGAGGGGAATATGGGGGAGGGGGGCTGTGTTTGGTGAGACACTAGAACAGGCATGACCTACATATGGCCTATGGGCCAGATCCGGCCCGCGTAATGAATTTATGCAGCCTGCAATTAAATTTTTAATATTCTTTGCTACTTTAAAATCTCAGCTACTAAGAAGCAGAAGCATCTTTGATTATTGGAAATCAAGATATTTAAGAAGATAGTGATATGCAGAAAAGAATTCCACGTGTGACTTATCTAGGGTTAACTACCAATAATGGGTCAAATAGATTTGCAATACTTCTATATTTTTAAAAAAATTCTATTATAAAGATTTACTTCTTTTGTACTTGATATAAATTGTTTGACATTTAGCGGTGATGTGAAACCCACATTCTTTTAGGTGGAGTTTGCCAGTGCACACCCAAGGTCAATTTGTTACTTTTGTGGTCAAGCGTGCTGAATCAAGTGGCATTGTAGCATAGACAATAGCTGCAGTTGATAACTGAAAACATCCAGGCTGTTTGTAAAACGAAGTAATTGTTTTATTTGCAATATAACACTTTCAAGCTCATTCTATTAATTAAATATTGTTTTGATTGATTGCAATACAGTTTGGATATTTATATGGTATGTAATTATATTTTTATTAAAATAATATTATATATTAAAATTTTTTCACTCACTTACATTTATTCATAAACAAATTACATAATAAAATTTTGTTTACTTAAATGAATTGTTTTTGTATTTAAAATTTTTTAATTTTAATATTTTGTCCGGCCCATGAAATAAATTTTCTTTCTAATCTGGTCCAGGGGAATAACTATTGGCCACGCCTGCACTAGAATCTATGTAAACACAATAAATAAATTAATTAATTAAAAAAAGAATATGCAAAATTAATTGGCTTATTCTAATTGTTATGTAAAGTTGAGGAACTGAGAAAATTTCCAAATTCATTCTGACAATTCTTTCAGCTTCCATTGGGAAAGACTATAATTTTGCAATAGGTGTTACTTAACTTCTTTTGCTAAAGAAATAAATTTCATATGGCATAGGAAATAACATTATGATATTATGTCAGTAATGGGTGCTGGGCTTATTTTGTGTGATCACTTCATTAGGCATATAAATATCTGATCACTATATTATATACCTGAAACTAATATAATATTGTATATCAACTGTAATTGAAAAATTAAAAAAGACTCAAGAAAGAAAGAAATTTTAAAATCCTTCAGTCTTTGAGTGACCAGATCCTGAGATGTCCCTTCACTTACTTTGTGTTTGTATTAGAATTTTGATTGTCATGGGCTCAAATACATGAAGTAAGCATAGAAGTAAGAAGCAGGTATCAAAACGCAGAACTTGAGAACAGATGTTGGAGGACTAAGTTTAAGGGCTTGTCCTTCACACTCCAATTTCAACTTCCAAGGAAAATGCTTCCTGGCTCTGTCCCTTTTTAATCCTCCCAAGAATGTTGTCACTATCTGTCAAATTATTGTGCTGAATTTGAAGAATTCATTTAACACTGTAATTTTAAGTCTCCTAAAAGAGAAAAGGGATATTAAAAGAAAGGCACACCATCTCAAATTTTGTTGAGTAACTATTTACACAGCCTTTTTTTTTTATAGAGACAGAGTCAGAAAGACAGATAGAAAGAGACAGACAGGAAGGTAGAGAGATGAGAAGCATCAATTCATCATTGCAGCTCCTTAGTTGTTCATTGATTGCTTTCTCATATGTGCCTCCCCCTTGCTCAAGACAGCAACCTTGGTCTCAAGCCAGAGACCTTGGGCTTCAAACCAGTGATCTTTGGGCTCAAGCCAGTGACAATGAGGTCATGTATATGATCCCATGCTCAAGCCAGTGACCCCTTGCTCAAGCTGGTGAGCCCATGCTCAAGCTGATGAGACTGCGCTCAAACTGGCAACCTTGGGGTTTTGAACCTGGATTCTCCACATCCCAGTCTGAAGCTCTATCCACTGCGCCACTGTCTAGTCAGGCTCTATAAAGTCTTCTTAGGAATCTCACACATTTTTATATTTTTTTTAATTGCTAGATGCTTCATAATGTTTCTTGGTTGACTTGCAAAAATGGTCACAGCTTTATGGTTGTGGCACCTGATTTACCCCATGCCTACCCTAGCATCTTTCCTAGGTTTTAACCTTCCTTTTGCAGCATTGTGGGAAAGTCATCAAAGGAGTTCAGACTTCAGCGGCAATTTTGAAATTGGTTTCACCCTTCTGATGTCTGTGAAGTGGAAGTTACAATTGAAATATGCCTGCAGTTTGCCAGCAGGAGGCATATTTGGCCATTCCTAAAATGCAAACAGCTAAAAATGCATTCATGTGATATAATGTGATTGAAGTCTTCCCCTCAATTCCGACATAGAGTCCTCTGGTTATGTTACTAATTGGCAGAGTCTTCATTTATATACTTGTTGGGAATTCAGTTTTTAGAAGATAAATAATCATTGACTGTTAAGCAATAAGCCACAAATATAATAAAGACAAAGATAAAAAGGAAAAGAGAAAGGAACTAACATCCTTTCAGTTGTCCATATAAAAACCTTAGAGTCAATGCTCGCCACCTTTCCAACTCTTACTTTCCATATACTTTCCCTCAGAGAGTCCTGCCTATTCTGCCTTTGAATTACAGACAAAATTGGACTACTTTCTATTACCTGTATCACTACTACTTTGGGACAAGCGATCCTCATCTTTTACCAGAATTAATAAAAGCTTAAACTGATCTGCCTACTTTTCTGCTTGTCTCCCTTCTATTTATATCCTCAAAATAGCAGCCAGAGAGATCCTTTCAGAAGGTAAATCAGACCATGTCACTTTACTGCTCAGGCATGTGATTTCCATCACAATCAAAGCCAAAGTCCTGACACAGAGCTGCAAGGTCATACATGATAGTTCTAACCCTCATTTCCCACTACTTCTGCCCTCACTCACTCAGAGTAAGTCAAGGCTGCCTTGCTCTTACAGGAATATGTCAGGCCTTAGTGTTTCAGTATTCGCTCTTTCTTATCCTTAGAATGCTTATCTTCAAGAATCCATGTAGCTCCCTCCCTTACTTTACTGCAATGTCACTTTTTCGTGAGATTGTCCTGACACTTTAGGCCATTCTGTCATTCACAACACAACCTTTTCTACCTCTTCTCTACATTAGTTATCTCCTTCCTTTTCACTATCTTCTTTACTTTCTACTATCTAATTACTACACAGTTCACTTAGTTAACTTTTTTTTTTACAGAGACAGAGAGAGAGTCAGAGAGAGAGATAGATAGGGACAGACAGACAGGAACGGAGAGAGACGAGAAGCATCAATCATCTGTTTTTTGTTGCAACACCTTAGTTGTTCATTGATTGCTTTCTCATATGTGCCTTGACCGTGGGCCTTCAACAGACCAAGTAACCCCTTGCTCAAGCCAGCGACCTTGGGTCCAAGCTGGTGAGCTTTGCTCAAACCAGATGAGCCCACGCTCAAGCTGGCGACCTCGGGGTCTCGAACCTGGGTCTTCTGCATCCCAGTCCGACGCTCTATCCACTGCGCCACCGCCTGGTCAGGCCACTTAGTCAATTTCTTTATTCTCAGTTTCTCCCATAGAAAGTATGCCCCATTAGGCAAGAATATTGTCTATGTGCCTAGAACAGGGCTTGGCACATAAAGGTGTTCAATACACATCAGTACTCTTAATGATAGGTACAGAGTTGAACTGTTTGCACATATTTTCCACTTAATCTTCATAATGATGCTATTACATATATTATGCAGATAACGTTTATCTCCTTTATCTTTTAAGATGAAGTCCCTAAAACTGAGAGACATTAATATATGTGAATCTAGGTCTTTCATACTTCAGAGCCATTGTTCTTTATTATATCTCAGTAACTTTACTCAGAAGAAAAAGTGTTACGTGACAGGCCCTTAGGTCTTCATTTTCTTTTTATCTGAGACTCTATTCAGTTTTCCTTCCAGTCTCTGACTTTTGATGTTAACACTGCAAAGACGACCCATTGTGAAGCCTGGCTTAACCCACTGTCACCATCGCCTCTGAAATCTCACTCGCTGGAGTCGAGCTGTTAGCCTTTTGTGAACATGGGAGTTTCTCAGTGAATTAAAAGGCCAATGACATGGTGTACCTTGTAAAAGCTATCACAGTGGAAAAGAACACGCAGCAATGCTCACATCATAAAGAATAATGTCACCAGATGCATAGAATTTTGAAATTCTTGCCTATATTTTTATATATGCTACCTGGGTTAACAGTTCTGAGACAATAAAAGAAAAACACAATCGTTTTGTTCAGCTCAACTGCTTGAAATATAAAAAGGGCTCTCTGTGAAAGTGCATATCAGGTAGTAGTTTCTGAAATACTGCCTATTGATCTAATCAAAAGAGAACATTCAAAATTAATATAGTCCAGGATAATCTAATGTTTAGAATAAGTCCATGCTTAGTACATTTCAGGTAAGAGTTTTATGATACCTGAATACTAATGGCAGAAAAGTCAAGGGCAAAAAAGATAAAATTGGAATAAAAAGTGAAACCAAGTGGAATTTTTAGAAGTTGAGCCATTAGGAATGAAGAAAAATGAGAGCAGAGAGAACAGTCTGATTAAACAGGAAGCTTTATTGTACAAGAGAATTCATTGCGTAAAGGAAAGCATTAAGATGAAAGGAGCTTTTAATCTTTAGTTTGTTGAATTTAGATGGGCTAAATTTCTTATAATGAACAATAAACAATAATAGTAATAATGCCATGAAAAGAATATTTATTGAAGTCATCAAAACATATATGTAAATATGTGTATTACATATTCAAAATATGTATCCTGACCTGTGGTGGTGCAGTGGGATAAAGCATCAACCAGGAACACTGAGGTCGCCGGTTCGAAATCCTGGGCTTGCCTGGTCAGGGCACATATGGGAGTTGATGCATCCTGCTCCTCCCCCTTCTCTCTCTCTCATTCTCCCCCTCCTTTCCTCTCTCTCTCTCCTTCCTCAGAAAAAATGGAATAAAGTACTTTAAAAAAAAAAAATATGTATATGTCCTTTACACACACACATTTCCCAAACAGCGTATGTCAGAGAAAAGTTACTGGAGGTTTTTGACCTCTAAAGGTACTAGGTTAACACTGAATGACAAATGCTTTTATAGATAAAAGCTGATAAACCCTCATGGTTCATGACTTGCACTCTGAAGGTTTATTTCTCACTCATGTAACAGACTAACAGATGCAGGGAGAGGCTCTTAGCCAGCCTTTCTCTAGGCAGAAATTCAAGAATCTATAACCCTAAGATTATCTCCCCTGATTTGATAAACAAGGAAAACACACAAAAACTGGGGGATTTTGCCTGGGGAGGTTTTCATGGGCCAGACTAGAAAGTGCACATTTCTTTTTTGCTCACATTCCATTTGCTAGATTGTCATTACATACTGATACTTACCTGTCCAGATGTGTTCAGGAAGAAGAGGAATGTGGCTTTGAAAACAGGTACAATCTTCCTTATCAGAATAACATACGTTATGTTGAAGCTTCTACTATGGGCAAGATATTGTTCCAGAGACTGATATATATACATTTAAATATTGTGTTTTAAAGGATCCAAAAAAAAAGAAAAAAGGACTTCTATGCTTTTTAATAATACACTGTTTCAGTTGGATTATAAGAATACAGTGTATGTTTGGGTTTCTGTCATTTGTCTTATTAACATATACTTTTTGGTTTATTTCAAATGAAAAGTTAGAATTTTAGTTTCAGAATAGTTTGGATTTAGAAAGCTATTCACTATAGATTATTTGGGACATTAAAGGGAGCCCTGTAATTAAAATGTTGAAAATATAAATTAATTGACTTCTAAATGAAACAGGTGTAACAAGGAAATGAGGCCTGAGGGTCTGTTTTCATTTAGGTATTGAGTTGCAGGAGAAAATGAGAATGTTTACAAAGGTTAATGGAATAATTTATGTGGGATTTATCAATTCTATTAAAATTACATTTAAAATATAAAGCTATAGTGTACACCTGAAATTGTAAAATGGGCTTTCTCAGAGTTCAAAATGTTTAGAATTCAAAACAAGCCATTTTGCATTATTGTGTAAAGGTAACAGTCTTTCTGAAATTAGGAATTTACTTACAGCTTTCTCTTTCAATTTATTTTCTAGTCTTTTATAGAGAAGAGTCATCTGTCTTCAAGGTTAGTCCATTTAAGTCATAAAGGAGAGAGAAGCAAAGTGCAGAATACAAAAAAAACCCAGGCCTGAAATGCAGATTCTTCAGATACCATCACTTAGAGAAGGGATTATATCAGGCAAAGGATATGTTGAATATTAACAATTATAAACTCCTTCTTTCTCTCCTCTTCTTTTCTTTTTCTCTTTCTTTCTCTCTCTCTTTGTTTCTTTTTCTTTCTTTCTTTCTTTCTTTCTTTCTTTCTTTCTTTCTTTCTTTCTTTCTTTCTTTCTTTCTTTCTTCTTTCTTTCTTTCTTTCTTTCTTTCTTTCTTTCTTTCTTTCTTTCTTTCTTTCTCTCTTCTTTCTTTCTTTCTTTTTTCTCCTTCCTTCCTTCCTTCCTTCCTTCCTTTCTTCCTTGTATTTTTCTTTTCTTTCATCTTCCTTTTATAATGTTATCAAGTCTTTACATTGCTTTTTTCAGTGGATTCTTAAATTACTGGTTGAAATGATGGGAGGTGAACCCATGCACATGCTCTCAACTAGGTGAGAATCTCTGTCTCTAGGGCAGTGGTTCTCAAAGTATGTGCCAGGGTGCACTGGTGCACCCTAGAAGATTTCCAGGTGTGCCCTATGGTATTCCAGAGGAATATGTGCCTGTTGGGGACCAAAAAAACCAACAGGATTTTTGGAGTTTAGATTTTTGGGGGACAGAGGTGTGGGGAATTGGCTGTAAGCTGACAGTCTGCCCAACCCCCATCTCACTTGCCTGATTAGGTTTCAAAAGGCTGTTAAGCTGTGGTGCTGGGTTGTTTACACTATCCCACATGTTCCCCGGAAAGACTAAAGGCAAGTTTCTTCTATCCTTTGTTTGGTGTAAAGTTAAGATGAGATGTATGGTGGGGGTTTTCTGTACTCCACATAATTAAGAGTAAAAAGAGAGGAATTCTTTAATGTATTGATGAGGAAATAAGAGTTTGCCTTTCAAACATATGCCCAAACATTGAAGAAATTGCTAGGACACATCAGGCTCATGTTTCTCATAAACACAAGAATAAAAAAATTTAACACATTCGTGCTAGGACCTGCCAAATTTATTAAATCTTACTAAGCATGCATCTATATATATAAAAAGTTAACTTTTTTGTCATTTTTAAAAATTGTAACCCCTATTTTTTACAAATTCTAAAAAGCATAACTCAAAAAAGGTAACATAAAAATGTTTTTTAATGTCAGAATAAATTTAATTTTGTTGTATTTATTTTGTTGAATTACTTGAAAAGCAGCATGCTTGGACTTTATATTTTTTTCTTTAATATTTGACTTAATTATTATAACATATTTCTCAGAAATCTCTATATAGTGCACCTACAATTATTTGTAGGATTTTAAATGTGCCCTGACTTCAAAATTTTGAGAACAACCGCTCTAGGGGGTAGCAATGTCTCCACAGTACTGCTAAGACCATCACTTTTATTGTTCCTTATTAGAAGTAGGTGTTTCTATATATCACTTTACATTAAACCACTTTACAAAGTATATCAAATTAATCTTTTAGTTAATCTTCTGCCTAAAAGTTCAACTAGGAAAGCTTCAGATCTAAATAGCACTCATCTCTGTTTACCTAAACTGCTGGGTCTTTTTTAAAGCACCTTTTGGAACTTCACTGGATCAATAGGTAGTTTGTGTTTTAATGAACATTGTTATTCAAACTTATTATTGTAAATTTTCTTAAATAAAAAATAAAATGTTTTCTAAAAATTGAACATATGAGGAATAACTATACTAATTGTTTACAATTCTTTAGGAAAAAAATGTTTTTTAACAGCAATATATATATATATATTGCAGAGTTTTTCAACATTGGTATTATTAACATTTTGGACCAAATTATTCTTTGTTGTGAGAGGCTGTGCTTACATTGTGAGATATTTAGCAGGACTCTTACTCTCTACCACCCAGATGCCACTAGTTGGGACAACATAATAAATCTCCAGATATTGCCAAATGTCTTCTGGGGAGAGGCAAATTGTTCTAGTTGAGGACCACTGGGTGTTTTAGTTAACTTTTGTTATTAATCACAAACAGGGAAAATATTCACATGTATGTTCTTAACTCTTGATGAAATCTCATATTTCTGCTTTGAGTGACTCACTATTCAGAAGACAGAATGGTTTATATGTTAATACACCTGTTAGTCAATATGAGGCTTTAGGCAGTGTATACTGAATGGGACTGTGGGCTCATTCGTCAGTTTTAGCTTTCATAATGAAGGAGAAACTATTATATTTTTAGTGTAGTTGAGTCAATTTAATTGACAAAGTCTCCATAAATATCATGAAAGGACAAATTGGACCAATGGTTTCCCAGTGTTTCGCTTTTAGAATGGGCATAGGAGAAGGAGGGGAACACACTGAATAAGAAAGTTAAGAGTCATGTAGCTTAGTTATACCTGAATAATAAATATCGGAATATTTAAGATTATTCTTTAGATATTTCAATTGTGCTTTCAATTCTCTTTTTAAGAATGAACAATTATCTGATCAATTTCAATCAAGCAAAAACTAGTTAGGATAAATTTTGCCTAAAAAGGCATTACACAGTTTGTATAGATTTTAGCTTTGTGTTTGTGATATTTTTGAGAAATACCTAAATTGTGAAACTCTTACAGTTTGTGTTCTGACTAGCCTGAAGAGCACTTCACTGCTTGGAAGATTTCAGTTGTGAATTAACATCTTGGAAATTTAAGGCTATTTAAAATAATGACTCTGGCTTGGTAGTCAAAAGGTAATTCTCCTAGAGGCATTCACACTGAGACCAGCAATTGAAAAGCACTTACCTGGAAGATTGAAAAGAGAAGAATGAAATCTATATTTCTAATTCTCAACAGCTTTGACTTCTCCCCTTTCTTACATACTCAGCTCAGAAATTCCTTTGATAAGGAGGATATTTCATACATGTGGGTTAAATCTTCACGTTATAGCTGCAGTGTTAAGTCATCTTGGCGTTTGTAATAAACAGACAGTTGGGCAGCTAATTTTTCTAATCTGACTTTTATCCAATTATATATGCACACTCAGGTGCCTCAAAGTCTCCTAAGCCCTGGTGAAAGATATGAAGCAAATGCATCTTATTTCTTTGTTATAGTCTAGAGATCTTACCATAGAACTCACATATTAAGAGACTTTCATGCCACACTTTTTAATATGCACATATAGTCATAGTATGGAGAAAAGGAACAAAACCTTTTTTGTCTGCATTTGCGAGAATTCTGCTACAATGCTAAAGAAATGAAATTAACATCAAAGTATAAATTTTGTATAAAACTAAAACCACATAATTTTCCTGGAAATAAAAGGAACAAAACATATCTCAAATGCCACCTTTTCCATGAAATTAGCATCAAAGTAAAAATTTTGTATAAAACTAAAACCACATAATTTTCCTGGAAATAAAAGGACCAAAATACATCTCAAATGCCACCTTTTCCATGAAGTATTCCCTTTCTGAATCTAAAATTGGTGCCTTTCCTGAACTATCTTAGCAGCCATCATGACTATAGTGCCTTTATGATTACACATTTTAAAAAATATTATGCTACTACAGAGATCCACATACTAATTTTATATTGTTTTACTAATCTGCAAGCTTTTTCAAGAGATTATTTCAAAGTTTCATTTCAGAGTTACTCTGCTCCTCATGGTCATGTGGATCATTCTAGTTATTATAGCCAAGTTAAAAAATCTACCTAGAACTTGGTGGCTTACCACAACAAAATTTATTATACTCATCAATTTGTAGTTGGGCAGGGCTCCAAGCTTCAATGGGAGTAGCTTATTACCGTTGTACCAAGTATCAACTGGGGCAGCTGGAAGTCTGGGCTCTGGAACCACCTGAATATTTGCTCTTCACGTATCTGGTAGTTGATTCTGGTAGTTAGCTGAGACCTTTGCTGAAATTGTTAGCCAGAATCTCTCTCAGTGACCTCTCCATGTGGTCTGTGCTTCCTTACAATATGGTGGCTGGGTACTCATGATGACAAATGGATTTTAATGGTATGTAAAGGATTGTAGTCAGACTGTCATGCAAAGCAAATTCATCTCTTTGGGCATAAGGGCCAAGTGGCATCTAAAATATACCATATGCATCTCTATATAACAGTGGTTATTCCCTAAGAGGTCATTATCAACTTGCGGAAAGAGCCACTTTCCAGCAAGTTTATCACTTCAATAAAAATTTCCCAGATCTCTTTTCCCAAGACTGCCGTCCCCTTGCCTCTGCCATCAGCACTTATTCATCCCTGTAAGAGCCTCTGTATGTACATAACTTAGCTTTAGCTCCTATCACTTTCTTTGGAAAGTAGTTTCTTGTTTGTTTCCCCTCTATCTTTTCCAGTGTCTGGCATGTCACTAAAAACTGCAATGAGGTCAGGTGTTTGTTAAACTAATGGAGAAAATAAATTTTAGATTTTGTGTTGGCAACTTTACCAGGTAAAGAAAGCAGCATAAATTTAGCTGTGGACTTCTTCAGGGGGAAGCAAAATGTTCTAGGAGCTGACCTTGCAGGTAGAAGACAACCTGTCACTGAAAGATGAATGAATGAATTAATAACAGAGTAGAAAATGATAATCACTAATTTAGCTAAAATTTTTAAATTAAATCTGATAAAGATAACTATTACTAACTCAGAAAGGTTTAACAGTACATGCCCAGAAACTCTTTAAACTTCTAGTTCACACTTCTAGTAAGACAACCGAGACAAAGTATAATTTTTGCTATATGTAAGTTCCATTAGATAATGAACTGTTTGAGAGTTGGGTACAATTATTTGGTTGATTTAAGTAGTTTGTCTATAAATGTTGAATAAATGGATCAATTAATCAAAAATAGAGTTTAATTAAGTATAACTATATTTTATGTTTTGGGTAAACATACAGTAAATTATGGTAAACCAAGTTTCAATATCAATATGACCTTGATATTAACATGAAAAAAACATCTTTTATTGTCCACTACTGTTACCTCTTCCCCATTATTACAACCATTCAAATCTCTTTCAAGGCATAATATTAGTTAATATAAAGTTTATCATCTGATATTAAGGTATTACAATAGGAATATTTTTCTTACTGAACTATAAGACAAAAGTCAAAAGAAGAAAGAATATAATGAGAATGTAAGTATCCAAGAAATATTGTCTGTTATGATTTATGTAATGGAATGAAAAAGTTGAAAGCCAATTTTGGAGCATTTCAAAGTAATATTAGGAAAATTAATTTGGAGGATACATTTAATGTTTTAAATCAGAATCTGTCAAGCTTGTCATGAGTTTTAACTGAGTTAAAAAGTATTCCATTGCATATTGTATGAATGTTGGAGTTTCAAATACCACAAAACTACCTAAGAAATGAAATCAATTACCTGAAAGTAATAAAATATTTCAGTTGAAATCATGATAAATGTCAAAGGAAATATTTTGATGTATTTAAGTAAGAGGCTCTACTGTTTGTAAAATCTGGTTAACTTCCAGAACATTTCTTATTTTAACTTTATCTATTTTTCCTAAACTTTCTATTAATACGTACAACACACACATATACACAAGAACACATATCATTAAGTGTAAGGCTCATTAAATTTTCAAACTGAACATTCCTGTACAACCAATACCTAGGTCAAAAATAGAACAATGTCAATACACCAAAACCTACATTATGCCTTTCTCTTATTTCCATCTGCCTTTTAAAGTTATTACTATTCAGACTCCTAACAGCAAAGATTGTATTGCCTACTTTGTATTTAATGTTAGTAGAACAAAAATACAGTATATTTTTTGTGACTTCTTTCACTCAGTGTTATATTTAGGGGGATAATCAACACTGTTGCTAATAGTTGTACATTGTTAATTTTATTGCCACATAGTATTCTATTTTGATAATTATTCTATAATTTATTTAGCCAATCAACTCTTGATGGGTTGAGTATTTTCACTTTGGTGCTATTATAAGTAACACTGCTATAAACATTCAGAGACATGTCTTCTAGTGAATATTTTTTAATACCAACTATTTTTTATTTTTGTATACACTGTGAAAATTATCATGTAAAACTATATAATTAATGTTAACTATATGAATTCTTTTTTTTTTCTGAAGTGAAAAGTGGGGAGGCAGAGAGACAGACTTCTGCATACATAGGATCCACTCGGCAAGCCTCCTATGGGGCAAAATTCTGCCATCTGGAGTGATTGCTCCATTGCTCAACAACAGAGCTATTTTAATGCCAGAGGCAGAGGCCATGGAGTTATCCCCAGTGACAACTTTGTCCAACTGAGCCATGGCTGTAGGAGAAGGGGAAAAGATAAAGTGAGAGAAGGGAGAAGAGGAGTGGTGGAGAAGCAGATGATTACTTCTCTTATGTGTCTTGACCAGGAATTGAACCCAGGACCTCTACATGCTGGGCCAACTCTCTACTGCTGAGCCAACCAGCCAGGGCTAACTGTATGTATTCTTTAGGTATGATTATGAAATACATTTCTTTAAACTTCAATTTATTACATCAAGATATTTCTCATTAAGTAAATATAGACTCTTTAAAGTGACTCCAGTATGTGTCAAATATAGAACTAGATGCTTTATCTACTTATTACTGATATTCTTAAAATGAATATTATTACATTATTTTACAGATGAAGAAATTGAGTATATTGAAAACTAAGTAACAAATTAAAATTATTTAGCCAACGTTGCAAAGGATTTATCACTATCAAGTTGCAAAAATAAATTATGTTCTAACATAAATTTGGTTTGCAAAATAAAGGAAGGGAAAATTGAGAAGGAAGAAAAGAGGAGAAAGGAATTACAGAGATGTTTCCAAATGAAATTTAGAACCCCAGTCATTTTTATTTCAAAGCTTTTCTGTTTTAATCCCAGAGGCAGACCTTGAGACAAGTATTCAATCAAACAAGTTTCCACTGTCAAAAATGAGGAGTCCGGGAAACATCATAGATTATGGGGCTCAGAAATGTGTTCTAGGACCAAGGGAGCTGGGGTAATTTTTAATTAACTTTCAGGGTCAGTGGTTGAGAACTAATCCTAGAAGTGTTATTTTTCTGTAACTTCCTTCCTGCCATGTACCTGGGCAGGAAAGTTTCCACATAAGCCCTATAGGGAAGAGATACTCATGACTGCAATTGGAAATCAATTAGTATGCCCAGAAATGATAAAGCATGTAGGTTTATCGGTAAGGAACCAAGAAGAGTATCACTTCACTTGGCCATATACTCCTGCATTCTACATTATATCCACTTACTAGCTCAGTGTTATCACTGTGTTTTCATGTGGTGGTCAGTCACATTTCCTCAAAAAAAAAAATATAATGGAAGGAAGGAAAAGTGGGACAAACTGACCCTGCCCCATAACCCCTCAACCACGATTGTTCCCTCTACTATCAGCCAGCCTTTTTCACTGATCTGGGTTGCTTGCTCAAAAAGTAAACATACACCTTACCCCTCAGATCTGTGTCCTGTATAACATACCTAATTGTTAGAATTACCTACCCATTAATAAATATAATTCAGCATAGAGGTGCCAAAATATTACTCAGAGAATATCTTGAATTCTAGGTATCATTCTCTCTACCTCTGTTACATAGCAGCAATCCTATCACCTCATGATACCAGATGCCATTATACCCGCTAGCCTAGTAATATTTTGTTTTTATTTCTGGTGTTGTCAGGAAAAGTGCAAAATGATCAGGTAGCAGTTCTCCAATTAGGTTTTCTGGAATCTCTATTGTTTTACCCTACTATAAGAATCCCTGTCCTGGGACGCAGGGCCTCAGATTTAGTAGGGTTTCAAATTATAGGCACAGTATGTACAAAATCCTAATATGGGCACCTGGCTGAGAACCACTGTTTCTATCCTCAGTTTTGTACATTTATTTATTTTATATGATCTATAACACCACTCAGTGTGCCTTGGTTCAACTATATTCTACAATTTGAAGGACAGCACTCAACCATTGGTAGCATCACCCCTAAGCTGTTGTGTCAGCTCCTCATTTAAAAGGCCATATTAATATCTATGAAACTGTCAGTTTATAAGTAATGAGGTATAGTTGGGACTAGAGGATCCTGTGCTTGTATGCCCATGGTTTGCCTCATTTTCTGTGAAATGAGTTCCTTGATCCAAGGTGATATTACGTGGGCTCCATTGATAATAAATCCATCACTCTGTGAAGCCCTGAAGATGAAGACCAGCGTTAACAGTCTTCTCAGCCTGACAACCCTTCTGACCAGGTTTCTTCCTGAGCATGGGCCCCTGACCTTCCTTTTCTTAGAACATTTCCCTTAGAAAACTGTAATTGTAGATTCTTTCTCTGCATCTTTGACATGTAAATCTTCTCTAAACTCTTGCCAGTGTTACAAGCCAGGGCTGTGTTACTAAAGGTTCTGGGAGCTGTTACTTTGTGTTGAAATCACAAGGGAAATAGTGCCTTTATGTCCTAGTCTCTGTGGGAAGGTAGGAGCCCAACTTCCAGAAGCTCAGCATCAATTAGCAAACATTGATAACCTGATTGCATTCACCAACCTCCCCCATAAGATCCTCCAGTATTTTCCACTAGCTCATCCCAGCATTTAATAATTCTTCTCTCTTCTGCTTTTTGTTTTGTTGGTGTTGAGTTTGATCTCTTTCACTTACTGCGATAGTCTTAAATGAATGAAGTCTTCCTGACTTGTTTAACTTGTGAGATTTATTTTTTGAGTAGTGTGGTCTAAGGCATTGAAAAGAGGAGAAACAAACCTAAATCTGAAAATGTAAGAATCTCAGTAAAGATAAACTACTGATCTTCTACCATGGAAAGATAGAACATTCAATTCCATTAGTGTTCTAACTTACCACAGGTAAATCTTGGTTATTGCAATGCTAAAGCATCTTTGGGGTTATCATTACCCTACTTACTACCAGTATATGATCCAATTTCATCCTAGGTGTCTGCTTTCTAAAGCCATTTCTAGTACCAGTTGTTTTAATTTAGGTTTCCCTAGAGACTGACATCAAGGAATGATTCAAATGTCAGTAGTCTATTTGTGAGGTATTTCCATTAATGAAAGTCATCAAGACAGGAAGGAGAATGAGCCAATAGGTAGTACATTATCAAAGAGGTTGTCTTTGTGGGCAAAGGGAGCTTAAAACACCTGGTGAAGTCTCAAAGTCATCACCCCTGGTGAGTGAGGGACTTGGGGTATTTATACACTAACTCAGATCAATTATTGGTAGAGGGTTGTCGGTGAGCCATTACTTCTGTGACACGAAGTTTGCAGCATACTGAAGCAATTTAAATTTTAACAGTTGGAGATTCCCCTTCAGACAAAGATGCTAGCCATTGGAAGGCTGTGGAAATACATTGGAATGGTGAGGTAGTGAAGGCACAGGCTGAGCTACAGCAGCATCTGCCACACGATACCATTGCTTTTCCTCACAAATAATGTTTCATTAAAATAACCTATGTCCTCAACTGTACACCAGAGTACATGGTAATATTTCTGGGAATTTCCTATTATCAGCCTGGTAGTTGAAAGTTATGGGTTAATAACCA
Source organism: Saccopteryx leptura (assembly GCF_036850995.1). NCBI lineage: Eukaryota > Metazoa > Chordata > Mammalia > Chiroptera > Emballonuridae > Saccopteryx > Saccopteryx leptura. The sequence goes on along the minus strand of NC_089505.1, from coordinate 281,829,710 downwards.
AATTCTTATGAGTCAAAAATTGTTTCTTTTTAAACTAGGAACACTTCTAAAAGTTATGCTTTATAATCAGATAAAAATAGTTTTTATCATAATTTTACAAATTATACTTATAATAATTTTGATTGAATTTTAAATATCATTGGGATTGCATTTTGTTATTTACCTTGAAACTCTTAACTCTTAACAGGATACTGAAAATTCATGTGAAAACTGAAATTATGTTTTAAATATTTGACAGTTATTAAATAGAGCTTATAATGCCCTACTGAGTGACAAATTAAAGGTAGTTTTAATCCTGGCTTTCACAACAATTTATATATTTTTAATTTATTATCAAATATAGATCTCTTATGCTCAACCAAAATTATCTTAGCACTCAAAGATTTTATACTAAAATGATAACTGTGTTACCCATTAACATGGAATGCCCAAACAATTTACTAAAAGGTAGCTGAAACATAGTAAAATGCATATATTTGTAATAAACTATTGTATTAGGATGTTAAATGCATTTTAAAAATTATGTCACAATCACTAAACAACTGAAGTATGAATTTGTATAAGAACTCGATAAGTCAAAATTTGTAATGTTATTTTATGATAACTATAAAACAAAAGTAATACAATGAATAACCATCAAGCACAGAAAAAGAAAATGAGATAATAAAATTTAATTAGCCTGACCAGGCAGTGGCACGGTGGATAGAGCATTGGACTGGGACACGGAGGATCAAGATTTGAAAACACGAGGTCGCTAGCTTGAGCGCGGGCTTACCTGGTTTGAACAAGGCTCACTAGCTTGAGCCCAAGGTCACTGGCTTGAGCAAGGGGTCACTCGGTCGACTGAAGTCCCCAGGTCAAGGCACATATGAAAAAGCAATCAATGAGAAACTAAAGTGACTCAATGAAGAATTGATGCTACTCATCTCTCTCCCTTCCTGTCTGTCTGTCCTTATCTGTCCCTCTCTCTGTCTCTGTCACAAAAAAATTAATTAATATAAAAGAATACAAGAAAAGAAAGAAAAAAATGTAACTCAAGGCAAGATAGCAAATTATAAAATGGTAGATTTAGGCCCAATACAATGGAAGTTGCACAAAATGCTAATGGGCTAATCAATGAAAGAGAAGAGGGGTTGAAATTTAACCAAAATCCAACTATATTTTGCATATAAGAGACACACTTGAACTAGAGGGCACAGAAAAGTTATACAACACAAAAGTTAACATGTACCACTACTAAAAGAAAACTGGTTTGACCCTATTAATATACTGATATCAGGTTAAGTAGACCATTTTTCACCTCATTGTGCTATAACTGTGTTAATATCACAGGACTTTCTATTTTGTTAACAGCATTGACAAGAAAGTTATAGAAGTTATCAAAGTTAAATTTATTGAAAATATTGAGTTGCCTATCTTTCACTGTTTCCTAAAGAGTTAATAGATAGAAAGTTCCTTTATAAATCCAGGATATACCATCATCAATGTAGTTATAATGATATCAACTTGCTTATTAAGGTAAATTTAATAAATTGAATCAAGACATTATTATTACAATTCAATACTTTTAGCACCAACCTCTGTCATAAATAGTATTTCTAGCTCTAGAAAGGCCTTCTTTAGCCAACGTGTCTCATGAGAGCAAAACTTGGCAAGGAAACTAGTTGGACTATTCTGAGTGCTTAATAAACCACATAGTTTAAAATGATGGTTCAAAGGTGAGAGAAGAAAGTTCCCAAACAAAATAGAATTTTTAATCTAAAAAAATAAGGGATGTTTCATAATAATAAAAGGTTAAATTCACTGAGGTATAATAATTCTAAATTTGTATAGACCTAATAACAGAGTGTCAAATTGAATAAAGATAAAAGATAGAAACACAAGAAGAAATTCACAATAATGGGACTGGGGAGTTAGTATGCCTTCCATAATAACTGACCAAACAAGTATAAAAAAATAAAAACAGTAAAAGATAAAGAAAATTTGAAAAACAATATTAATATAAGAAATATATTTAACATTGCTCAATAAACTTGCATAATAAAAGATTATTCTTAAGTGTACATGGGATAGTTACCAAAGTGCCATATTCTTAGTAAATCAATCTTAAAAACATTAAAATCAGTGAGGGTAGATCTTCTGACCACAATGAAATTAAGTAAGTAAGAAATCATTAACAGAGAAATGACTAGACAATTCTCATATATGTATATGTATTTGAAGATTTAGAAATAAACTTCAAAATAAACTCTAGGTCAAAGAAAAAGTCATATGAATATTAGACAATAAATTGAATGATTATGAAGACAAGCTTCTTAAAGAGAACTGTTAGGTGGTTATCCTATTTCACTGTAGAAAGAGGTGGGGAAAAGAGAAGAAGAGGAAATAGAGGTGGAGAAGGAGTGGGGGGTAGTTGAAAAAACAGATACTGTCTGTTTTTGTTATTTTGTTTTGTTTTGTTTTAGGGTTGGCTGAGACTTTATTCTGGAAAAAAAAACACACACACACTTTATTTGGCTGTTAGTTAGGGGCATGTGTAAGAGGTAGTCTGCCAGGCAGTTGACTGCCCCATCCCAAGGGTGAGCTGAGAACTGGGGCTGAGCTTCAGGTGGGTCTCCTATGTGACTGCCCTTCCCCTACACAGCCCCTTTCCCATAGGCTCTGGGTACAGATGGGACTGCAGTAGTCATTCCCTTGGACAGGACACCAGATGACTCAGATACCAGCTTCACATGATGGGTCTCCATCTTCTTCATAACCACCATCTTGGAGGAGCTGATGTTAGTGCATCTGAAGGAGCCAGTGTCCCCGCTGGAGCCCAAATTGGCCTGGATGCCCAGGCCATAGTAGAGGTTCGGGCTAAGCCCACCTGAGTAGCTGCTGGTGGTCTTGGTATGGTCATTCATGTTCTGCATCCTAGCCTCCAGCCAGCTCTCCTTGCCCTCCATTAGTTTGAGATAGGTGGCAATCTCCAAGTCCAGGGCCAGCTTGACATGCATGAGCTCCTTGTAGTTATGCAGCTGCCAGCCCATGTCCTGCTTGGCAGTTCTCAGAATAGCATCCAGTTCAGCTACCTTGGCCAGAGCATCCTAGATGACTAGCTCCCCACGCTGTTTGGCATCAGCAATGGCAGCCTCCAAGGATGCCCTCTGGCTTTTGAGTACCTTGATCTCAGCCTGGAGTCAGCTGATGTTCCTGATAACCTCAGAAATCTGTCTTCATGTGATGCAGATCATCTCTGTGCTTCCCAGCCAACGTCTGTAGCTCCTCATACTTGATTTGATACATGGTCTCAGCCTTGGGTGGCTGCTGTTGGCAATCTCCTCATACTAGGCCTTGACTATTTGATGATGTCATCAAGGTCCAGGGAGTGGCCATGGTCCATGAACAGCACCACAGATGTGTTGGAGAACTGGGACGGCAGTTCACAAATCTCCTCTTTATATAGCTTCCTGTAGAAGTTGATCTTTTTTGTCAGCCCTTCCACATGGACTTTGGCTCTATCTTGTTCATGTGCTTCATCCACATCTTTCTTGATGAAAACAAAATCATTCTCCATCTCTGTGCGCCTGTTGATCTCATCCTTGTACTTATTCTTCAGGTCCTCCACCAGCCCCTGCATGTTGCCAAACTCCACCTCCAGCCTCAGTTTCTCCCTGGCCAGAATGTCCAGCTCTCGAACATGTGGTCCATGTTACTGTGAGTCATCTTCTGCTCCTGTGGGAGGTTCCACTTGGTCTGCAGAATCTTATGCTGCTGCTCCAGGTTCTGCACCTTATCAATGGAGGAAGCAAACTTGCTGTTGAGGCTCTTGATCTACTCGTTCTCTTGGTTGCACACAGCCTGGGTGTTGGGGTCCATCTTTAGCTTCACGGAGCGCATCAGGCTCTGGTTCACTTGAACCACTGTGATGTTGTGTTCCATACTCTCAGCCCCACTGACTAACTCAGTAGCTACCATCTACCAGGCAAAGGAGCTGATTTAGGTGTTGGGCCCATTTGAGTACCAGCGGCTGCTGAAGGCCCAGGGGCCAGAGGTGGGCACATTGTAGCTCTCCTGGGTCACCTTGTGGACATGATAAAGGCTGGAGTGGAGGGGAGGAGGCCGAACCAGATAAGTAGACTCAAGAAGAAGCCAAAAAGAAACTACTATCTTTTTATAATTGAAACAGACTCCTACCTGCATTGTGTAGAATGTTCAAAGAGTGTTGCCAAACACAGTTAATGTGGGAGAAGGATAAGTTAGCTTATTTCATCTTGGTGTGACTTTTTTATGAGCCACCTTGTTGTTTATTAGAATACTGAATATTTCTTTTGTCTTATATTTATATATGCCAATCCAGAAGTTCTTGTGAATCATAAAATGACTACTACTATTATAGAATAATTTTCAGAATCCATAGCTTCTCATTTTAGTAAAGATATTCTATTAAATGTTACCAATTAAAGAATCAATTGTTATTTTTCACCTAAATTCATCTAATTAGCATGAAGGTTTACAACATTCTAATGACACATTCATAATCTGTGACTATGTAAAGGTGGGTCTTGGAGATAAAAAGCCAATATCCTTTCCATTTCGCTGTGAAACTGCTTTACAAGATTTCAATTAGATCCTTCTTTTCATCCCCAAGAGATGCTAATGGATGTATCCCATTAATTATGGTTCCTAGAGACAGGCTCAGGGAAGCCAAAATGATAAAATTACAATCAATGCAATTTTGCAGGCTTTACTTTTCTCTCATCCCATGCACTTGCAGAGTTGAAATATGACTTTACAAGTAATGGCTTCAGAGGAAGTGTGATGTAAGACTAGCACCAGAGATTCTGTAGAGTAGGAGATGAGAAAGTGAGGCCATAAAATATTATCTGCTTAACCAAATACATGATTAGGATGTGGTCTTTATTTAAAATGCAAGATTATTTAACTTACTGAATACCATTTAATGAATAAATATGATTCTATTAAAATTAGTTTAACTGTTTAAATATATACATGTGCTTATATACACACATGCCTATACAAAGTGGAAAAGAGCTATCAATGAATATGAATAAAGTGTTATTTGTATGTGTTTGTCCGTGTGTGTGTGTGTGTGTGTGTGTGTGTGTAATGGCATGTGGGTATAGAGAGAAAGGAATGAGAATATTTCACTTTCAGCACCTGTGTGATAGTGGACTGCCCCAAATCACAATGCAGCAATTTGAAAATAGAATGGATTACCCCAATCATTAACAATTTTTTAAATATTTTTAAAATAAAAAATGAATCAAATAGCTCCCCTGAAAAATATATTATGCCAATAATACACCTCTTGATTAAGGCAATCAGCAGTATAAACTTTTACATCATGTTGAAAGCTACAGTGTATAGAAGAGAAAAGCCAGGGATAATAATATTCTCTTTCTTTAGAAGGGTAGCATTTTGAAGAGAGCTGTCACAACATTTTCTCAACCCAAAGAATAAAATCTGCTAGAAATTCCTATATTTCAAAATATTATATAAAAGAATGATTAATTTTTTTAAATGGAATTTATTAAGTGATCCAGATCCAGTTTGGTAACTAAGGTCACAACTCGCAAGCACTTACATGTGGAGGTAACAGGTACTGGCTGATTTTATACGTTCAAAAAGGAAATTTTTATTTTTGATAAAATAAAATTTTAAAAAATAATGAGAAATTAAAAGTCATAAAATACAAGAGACAGATTAAGTAGTATTAAGTGTAATTTAATAAAGCAAAGTTGAAATAGTAGGTTAATTGGCCCTGGCCGGTTGGCTCAGCGGTAGAGCGTCGGCCTGGCGTGCGGGGGACCCAGGTTCGATTCCCGGCCAGGACACATAGGAGAAGCACCCATTTGCTTCTCCACCCCACCCTCCTTCCCCTCCTTCCTCTCTGTCTCTCTCTTCCCCTCCCGCAGCCAAGACTCCATTGGAGCAAAGATGGCCCGGGCGCTGGGGATGGCTCCTTGGCCTCTACCCCAGGCGCTAGAGTGGCTCTGGTCGCAGCAGAGCATGCCCCGGAGGGGCAGAGCATCGCCCCCTGTTGGGCAGAGCGTCGCCCCTGGTGGGCGTGCCGGGTGGATCCCAGTCGGCGCATGCGGGAGTCTGTTTGACTGTCTCTCCCTGTTTCCAGCTTCAGAAAAATACAAAAAAAAAAAAAAAATAATAATAATAGGTTAATTAAAATTGGTGCATTTTCTAAACTGTCAAACTAGATTGCTTGGTGGGTACAGGGAAAACAGCTGTGGTTAGGCTTGCTTGCTTGTTTTCTGGCTGCAAATTCTTTGCATGCTTAGTGAGCGAGCACATGGCAAAAAGCCACATGTGTGTAGCCCATATAAGGGTACCTGTAGTTTCCCTAGGTACCATCACTTGCCCGCCACCAGGAGGAGCAGTTTTCCTATTTGCTTCCTACCGCAAGAAAAGGTTTTCCCCTGCATGTTCCCTGGCCTGCCTCTGTGAGATCCAATAAACAGGAATAGTCCAATGCCTTTCAGCTCTGCGGTTCTTCTGTGGTCCACCGGAATCCAATGTGAACCTGCCTGGCCTCCAGCATTGGCACTACGGTGGGCTAATGTGACAAAGGCTAGCACTTATTCCAGCCAAAATAGTCAAAGAAGATGAGCCTCTAGACATGTGCTCAACATACTTTTGTTTTTATATTCTTATGTTGGGTCACAGAACTTACACATTTAAAAAAATATTGTTATCACATGAAAGATATTTCTGTAGACTAAATATTAATTGTATAACTTTCTAACTATATGAGAACTAGGCTAGTTATCTACTTCCTTTTCATCTCATTTTCCCCATTTATGAAATAGAGATAATAATTGCATCTGTCCCCTAGACTTTGTCAGTGATTAAATTAATGATTATACAAAATAAAACATTGTCTGATACATACTAAGCTTTCAATAAATAGAAACTAGTGCATTTTAAAAAATTACCTTTGCTTTGACGCTCATGGTATAACCCACACTGAAGAGATATTTAGGTACAGAGTACAGTTTTTTTTTTGTTGTTGTTGTTTTTACTTTTTAGAGTTTTATATTCTTATAGAATACAGATGAGAAAAGCTGCCATACAAGTCAACAAAATGGCAAGAGTTCTGCATACATATTTTTATGATTTACAAATCTACATTTTTTTTTCAGAGTACAGTTTTAAGTCACCAAATTATGCATATTTTAGTTTCATTTTTGTGGTGTTTGGGTTTATAATAGCTTTGCAAGCAGTTACATAGATTACAACTAAGCAGACCATGCCAATCTAATCAAAGAGGCCACCGAAATAGTCATTTATTTTTCTTCCTTTAGCCATCTTACCTATATGAAAATTATCCTCTGTAGGCTTTTACAGAAAGCTTTTCCATTTTGGGGACATTTGTTAAATATGGGATTTGGGCAAAGGAAAGAAAATTAACAAGAGAGCTCAAAGAAAATTCACTCCAGAGAGAATATAGCCTATTTAATGACATAACACCTTACAGGATATTTGGAGATGGAGCGGTATCAGTCAGGAAATAAAAAGGGAGGGTTATTTTTCTTTTTTTTTATGAGCCAGGGACTGAAAATGAGAATTGTAATTGGAAAAGGTCTGCAAATGATGATGCCTTTTGGATGGCAAACACCAGGTTAAGAACTTATGAGAAAGATATTTTAGAAAATGTGCTCGGAGAGTAAATGATCTGCTCCCATCTCTCAGAGGATCTGTGTGCTCTGCTTGGCTAGTCAGGCAGAAGATTTTCAACTCACTGGCCCAACTGCAGGCCTTCTATCCTGCTAAAACCAAAGAATCCCACAGAGGTATAGCAAAACGGGAAAAAACCCCTTGAAAATTAGGTCTCATTTCAATTATTTCATCTTACGTTGTGTGTTTTATTTTTTATTGGAATGCTGAGGTCGCTGGTTCGAAACCCCAGTCAAGGCACATCTGAAGAGCAACTACTGTGAGTTGACGCTTCCTGCTCTTCCCACCCACCATCATTTCTCTCTCCTTTCTCTAAATTTAATAAATAAAATCTTTTTAAAAATTACTAAAAATATCTTTTGACACAGTGCTTTGTAAAGTATTCTTTTGACTTTACATTTTTTTTCTATTCTGTAAAATGGGAATAATAGTACTTTCTAAGTTTGTGGGAATTAAACAATGTATACTGCTCACAAAAATTAGGGGATATCTTATTGCTTTATATTCATTTTGAAATATCCCCTAATTTTTGTGAGCAGTGTACATGAGATAAATCAGGGAAAGCATTTGACCCACAGTATAGTTTCCTCAATTAATGGTAACTGATTATTTGGATTAAAGATATTCAGCTGTATAAAAAGATGTTATTTTCTTTTTGGTACAAAGAGAATTATTACTCTTTTAAATATTAAACCTAACAAAATTTTATACATTCACCCTTATATTCATCACATGCAAATTTGAGTAAATTATTATCATATCTGTAGGGAAAACAGCTGTGTTAGGCTTGTTCCCTTGCACTTTTCATGATTAGTGCATGAGCACGTGGCTGAAAACCATGTGTGTGTTGCTATGTAAAACTATGAGTGCTTTCCCTCAGTGGCGATTCTCCTAGATTGCTTTCCAGCATCCCTGAGGTGTGGTTCCCTGATTTCCTCAGCCACCACCGTGAGGGGCGGTGTTCCTGATCCCTTGCCCTCCACTGCAAAGCGGTTTTCCTTTGCTTATTCACCCACAGGTATGTGAGCTTCCAATAAACGGGTATAGCCCGACACTTTCCAGCTCCGCAGTTTCTCTATGGCAGGGGTCCCCAAACTTTTTACACAGAGGGCCAGTTCACTGTCCCTCAGACCGTTGGAGGGCCGGACTACAAAAAAAACTATGAACAAATCCCTATGCACACTGCACATATCTTATTTTAAAGTAAAAAAACAAAACGGGAAGAAATACAATATTTAAAATAAAAAACAAGTAAATTTAAATCAACAAACTGACCAGTATTTCAATGGGAACTATGCTCCTTCACTGACCACCAATGAAAGAGGTGCCCCTTCCAGAAGTGCGGCGGGGGCCAGATAAATGGCCTCAGGGGGTTGCATGTGGCCCGCGGGCCATAGTTTGGGGACCCCTGCTCTATGGTCTGCCCGAATCCAGTGTGAAGCTGCCGGGCCTCAACCACCAGCCTTACAAGAAACAAAGGGAGATAAGTATTTTTCATTACTAGGTAGCTATGACTATCTAGAATTTTAGGGGAGCATTTTTATAGGTTAAATAGTGAGACTTGGGAAAGTTTCGATCTATAGTACTTATGAAAGCCTAAATTAAGAAAGAGATTTAATGCCAGTCTAGAGAAAACAGCTGTGCTTAGGCTTGCTCGCTTGTTTTCCGCCTGCAAGCACTTTGCGTGATTAGTGTGGGAGCACGTGTACTTTCCCTCCAGGTGATCACTGGCCAGCGCCGGGAGGGTTGTTTTCCCATTTTCTTGCCTGCTCCAGAGAGAAGCGGTTTCCTCCTGCCTGTTCTCTTGCCCGCGCATTGCTAGAATCCAATAAACAGGAATGGCCCAATGCCTTTCAGCTCCTAGGTTCTTCTGTGGTCTGCTGACTCCAGTGTGACCCTGCCTGGCCTCGAGCACTGGCATTACAGCCAGGGAGTACCTTTGTTCTTTCTGACTTTTTCTTCCTCAAATATAGTGAGATTTTAGAATAAAATGCCAAATGTAATTTCGCACATGCTGATGAAACTTTCCGGTAAGAAGTTGTTTTTCTTCCTATCAATGAATTGGTCTGATTTTTTTCCTCCAAGATTTCAATCCATGCAAAGTTATCACAACTGTCTTTTCTTTCTAATATTATAATACAGATTTAACTGAAACACTAGATTTAATAGAATTTAATGGGAAGCTACAACCAAGCATTGGGTTTATTCCTATTCCATCTTTTTATTGTTAAAATGGCCTTTAAGTGCTTTTGAGTACTAAATTAGGAAAAGGCAGGCAATTCTAGAGTCTCCTTGTAAGGATTTTCTTTATCTACTCATTATAGAAAGTGCAATTTGTAACTAAGCTGTCCTTCATTTATTTCATGTACAGCATGTTCAGCCAGAAAAATACTGCAGGACCATAACTTGACCAAATGCGGATTGATTACTCAGTATGGGATGATGCTTTTAACCCGGTATCAGCACTAGCTCCCTGCTGAGTCTAATTTCAATGATAGCAATAGTGCTTTGAAGATAAAAGGAGGACCATCTGAAACCTTGAACAGTTGTTTTTATACATCATCCTGAATTGGTTCAGAAACATTTGTAGAAGGAGAAAATGGAGAGTTTTTATTTTTATTAAACTAGAAGTGTATTCAGATATATTCCTGTAGGCCTACTTGGAAGTAATATGATTCAGTAAGACTTTGTCTCACTGGTAATTTTGAATACCAGTAGAGAAACAGGTGGGCCTTCTATTCTCTGGGATCAAAAATTTACATATGCTCTTTTGGCAAAGACAATAGCTCCCAGAGAATAAATACCTTTCTACCATGTATGTTGTAATCATTCTTTTGCTCATAACATAGATCTACTTTCTCCACATGTCCTCTAATAGCTATGGACTTATATACCTTATATTTTTCTAGCTTTAGCTACTTAAGAGACTTCTTTGAATATTTCAAAACTTTAAGACCACAAATCCTACAGAAAAAAAAAATTCTAATGAAAGGGTGAGTCAGATGCCCATTATTAGGTCCATTAATTTTGGCTAAGGTAGACTGATTATATAAAAATATGACATCTCCCATTGTAACAATATGGATGCAATGAAGGATGCAGAAAATGCTAGAAAAATGTAGGAGAAAGAGAGCAAATGCACTTTTTTGTAATTGTTGTTTCTCATATATTGTCTTACTTCCATACCCACTTCTCCAAATGTGAATTTTCCATATCCACATAGAATGCTAAACTACCTTGAACTGCCAGGAAATTTCTATCTTTTCCTATCATACCTCATCTTGACCCTTTGTGTTATAGTCTTTTGTTGACTCAAGGAAGTGATATCTGAGTTTTTAATTATTTAAATTTCTCTGCTGTACATTAAAATGCAGATTCTACTAGAAGGCATTTCAACCAGTTTTCAAATACTGACAGTAATGAATTTCTGGTATTGATTCTCTGCACCCGATTTCCCTGGATCTCTTTTTACAATTGATCTTTAACTGACAGTGTGACACAGTTATTGTAATTCTTCATTTATCAGTCTTCATAAAATCTCTGTTCATCTAATTTTTCCCATTCTTTTGTAACCATGGTAGATAAATTCATTGTTAGCCATTCAACAAACTATAAAGAAGTAGATATATGGGAAAAGATCAAGACAAAATATACCAGAGAGCTTCCACTAAAATATAGGCAGATGTACTCTATATAAAGATTGCAATAAAAAACTAGCATGCACATTGAGAACTCTAAATTAAAGCTGTTTGCTCATTTTAGGTTACTGGGATATACCACTTATTAGACTTGAGCCTTCTACATAATGTAGTGAAGATTTTAAAGAATACCTCCACTAGAACTTGCCTAAGATATCTGAGCAAGTAAAACAAATCTAATGGGTTAATTTTTTTCAAGTTTGATACATTATTTCTTTCCATACATAGATAACTTACAAATTACCCATTAAGAGTTATTCAGTTAATTCAACCAATATTGTCAGTCTGGCTTTTTGAGTTTCAAAACTAGATAGAAACCAAATAACACCCAAAACAAGTTTCTTTCCCCCCCAGTAGTGAAATATGTTTTCCTTTGCTTGTGACAAAAATACTAAGGGTGATAAAATACATTAGTCAGTCAAAAAAATCACAATCTTTAATGACTCATACATTTAAAAAAACCACAAAGCTTTAACTTTCCCAGTTATTGATATCAACTAAATAGAATACAAAACAGGACACCATCTTGAGGTTGCCGGTTCAAAGCCCTGGGCTTGCCCAGTCTCAAGGCACATATGAGAAGCAACTAACAACAAAGTTGATGCTTCCTACCCCTGCCCCCTTCTCTCTCTCTGTTTCTAAAAATAATCAATAAATCAAATCTTTAAAAAAAATTAATATTTGGAACTCAGAAACATTGATACGTAAAGACACATGCAGCCCCATGTTTATTGCAGCATTGTTCACAGTGGCCAGGACATAGAAACAACCAAAAAGCCCGTCAATAGATGACTGGATAAAGAAGATGTGGCACATATACACTATGGAATACTACTCAGCCATAAGAAATGATGACATCAGAACATTTACAGCAAAATGGTGGGATCTTGATAACATGATACGAAGCGAAATAAGTAAATCAGAAAAAACCAGGAACTGCATTATTCCATACGTAGGTGGGACATAAAAGTGAAACTAAGAGACATTGATAAGAGTGTGGTGGTTATGGGGGGGAAGGGGGAATGGGAGAGGGAAAGGGGGAGGGGGCGGGGTACAAAGAAAAGATAGAAGGTGACAGAGGACAATCTGACTTTGGGTGATGGGTATGCAACATAATTGAACGACAAGATAACCTGGACTTGTTATCTTTGAATATATGTATCCTGATTTATTGATGTCACCCCATTAAAAAAATAAAATTATTATAAAAAAATATTAATATTTGGCTTTGGCCAGTTAGCTCAGTCAGTTAAGAGGGTTATCCTGAAATGACAAGGTTTAGGGTTTGATCCCCAGTCAAGGCACACATGGAAAGCAACCAAAGAGTGCACGACTGAGTGGAAAAACAAATGAATGCTTTCCTTTCTCCTCCCTCTCTCTCTTTCCTCTCTCAATCTCTCTAAAAAAAATTAAATCCAGCTGGGTTGGTTGGAGAGTTGTCCTGAAGCACAGAGGTTGCTGGTTTGATCCTGGGAAGGGTGCATGCAGAAACAGCTCGAAGTTCCTGACTCTCTGCCTCTCTAAAAAACAAACAAACAGGACAAAAAAACAGCACACCATTATATGATACTTCAGTTCATATAGTAATTTACTTTATCTTGAGGAAAATAAGGAAAAATATAGAAATGAATAAGGGTATAAAAGAAGGTTTTAATTTTTCAAGAGATGTTCCCTATTTTTAGAAGAAATAGCTTACTATTATTAACAAATTAGTTGTTCTCAAATCAATTTATAAGTGTGCTACAATCCAGTGATATATCTAATTTGATATTTAGATAAACTTAATAAACTATATCTACAACTTATGTGGAAGAATAATTTATGAGTAGCTTAGCCAACCTTATATAAGTAAGATTAAAGCAGAAGTATTAGTACTAACAGAATTAATAAAAATTCCACAGCATAGTTATACATATGGTGTGATACTGGCTCCATAACCCTAGCTCAAATGTATGTATTTATGTTTTTTAAAATTGTCAATAGATTTTTAACTTAGTTTTATGCATTATTTTGATAAGTAAACCAGTATCATCCAGTATTTTTTAAAAATTATTTGAAGTACAAAAAAAAATATGTGTTACATCATGCAAATTCAACCAGAAAAATAATACCCAGGCTATTCTGATATCATTTCAGAAACATGGATTTGCTCCATGACACACATTGATCTGTATTTTGCATGTAGAAATCCTCCATCAAGTCAACCTGAAAAGCAAGCCTACACTGGCATATATATAATTTTAGAAAAAGGACAAGGACCCAAAATGAATTTATTATATTTCAAATTCATCACTGATGCCAATGCCAGGTTATTTTTAATAATATAATAGAAATAGAAATAATAAAATTTCTTTTTGAAAAGTACTGCTTCATGAGTAAAGAAATATGCAAATTACAAAATGCTGGCTCTGTTTTAAGAGCAGCTCTTCCCATAAGTGTGCATTTCAGTTGAATTCACTGTTCTGAAGGACAAACAGCTGATTTACTCCAAAGTATGTCCTTTAAATTTATAGTTTAACATGAGACTTGGTAAACTGATAGTGTAGAATCTAGTAAAAGACTAGAATATAAATAGAAGACCTCAACTTTATTGCTGACTTTGAGATTTGAAAATAATATTTGTCATATTATTAGAAAGTTATTGCTTTTTCAATGACAAAATTATTTTCGTGAAGGGTTGTAATCATTAGACCACATTCCAAATTGTATTGATTGTTCGCTCAAACATGAGATCTCATTGCTATTTTACTATAATTTTTTCCCTAAACTTTCCCTGCTAGATAGTACAATGCTATAAATATCTCTTACTGTGGATAACAGTAGAGGGAAAATTTAGTAACATAGGAGAGTTGCACTTTGTTTTACTATACAAATGTAATGGTGTAAATTTAATGATATCACCCCAGTTCTTTGATTATATTCTAATGACCCATAAGACTTTATGACAAATGTGCTATTTGTTATATAGTTCACCCATGAGATAAAGAAAATTAGCCCCTAAAAATCCAGGACTTGCTCGACTCTGACAGCTCAGCTTTCACCTTGTTAGTTGTTGACTTGGAACCTCCACTGAGGCTGTTGTGTTCTTCTCTTGGATAGAAATGATTTCACAGAAAATCAATTTCAGACAAGGTCGCTCTGTGACTATGAAGCGGTGGGACAAGAAAAATTCAGGATGTTACCTAGGGAAAGAGTGAAGTAACACCTCTGTGCAAACCCTAAAATATCAAACATCCCTCCATCCCAACTAACATGAGTGACTACTACTACTTTTTTTTTTATTTTATTATTATGTTTTTACCAATTACAGCTTTAGCTTTGCTCTGGTCTTCTTTTTTCCTAAATCAGATCTACTTTTACTCCATCACAGTTACTTAACCTACAGTTCCTGAAAACATCTAATTCAGACCAAAGCCTTGCTTGTTAGAACCTTCCTCCAAATCACCTAACCAAACCCTAATCTTGTAATAATTCCTTTCTAACACCCTCTTATTGAGATGTTTCATGACTCCTCATGGTGTGTATTCTCCATCCCTGTAGGCATAGTAAACCTAATTTGTTCTGCTAGTGTGTTCTGGATATCCTCAGCATTCTATCTCTGTAAGCAACAGGAAATTGTAATTGAAAACAAGCAAACAGAAGTTCTAGCAATAGTTGGCAAAGTCACTTTTCTAAAACCATTAAAGAAAATCAAAAGGAATCCTAAGCTGAAAAAACAAATTTTTGCTATTTTATTTTTTCAGGAGCCTAGCTTGTCAAAAAACATTTTCTGAACTCTATTTACATAAAAAATAATAGTCCTCAATAAAGTAAAAATTAATGAATTCTGTTTAATCACAGACTCTTACAAATATATAAGGAGGAGGGGCACTTTTTAAATTATTTTTATGGTGCCAGTACCACCTTAATATCAAAATCAGATAAAGACATCATAAAATTTAAAAAAATCTATGAGCAAATATCTCTTATAGATATAAGTGTTAAAATCTGTAAAAATTAGTAGCAAACCAAATCCAATAACATATAAAAAGGATTCTGCATTATGATCAATTGGTACATATTACAAAAATATAAGGTTAAATATCCCAAAATTTGTTAACACAATGTTTATAAACTAAAAAACAAAACTCATATGATCATTTCAACAGACACAAAAATATTGACAAAATTTAACACTCCTTTATGCTAAAACTCACAAACAAGAAACTAGGAATAGATGGGCACTCAACCTCAACTTCATAATGGGTACCAACTAAAATTCTATAGCTAACATATTACTTAATAGAAAACACCAAGATTAGGAATAAGAAAAGAGTGTGTAATCATTGCCACTTCTACTCAGCATTGCACAGGAGATTTTAACCAGGACAACTGGGAGGAAAAAGAATTAGAAAACCTTCAGATTGAAAAGAAAGAAACAAAACTAGGTCTATTTGGAGATGACAAGATCTTGTATATAAAAAAGAATGCAGTAAGTAACTATTAAAACTAACAAATCTCAGCAATGTTTCAGAATATAACATTATATAACAATCAGTTTTATTTTTGTATGCTTGCAATAAACAATCTAAATATTAAATTAAAATAATTTCACCTGACCTGTGGTGGCACCGTGGATAAAGCACTGTCCTGGAATGCTGAGGTTTCCATTTCAAAACGCTGGGCTTGCCTATCAATGCACATATGGGAGTTAACTGCTCTCCTCCACTTCTCTCTCTCTTTCTCTTCTTTCAAAAAAGAATAAATAAAATCTTAAAAAAAGAAAACAATTTTAATTATGATAGCATTATTAAGAATAAAAGACTTAGAAATATGTTTAACAAAATAAGTGCAAAACTTATACTCTGGAAACTACAAAACATTGTTAATAAATTTTAAAATATCTAAATAAATAGAAAAACATTATATGTTTATGGAGTAGGAGAATTAACATTGTTAAAATGACAAAACTCTCCAAATTGATCTACAAATTCACTCAAAAGCCTATCAGAATTCCAAGTGACCTTCTTGGTGGAAATTAATAAGAGTATTCTAAAATTCACATGAAATTACAGTGAACCCAAAATAACTAAAACAGTCTTGAAGAAAAAGAACAAAGTAGGATGACTCAAACTTTCTGGTGTCAAAACTTACTACACAGGAACAGTAATCAAGATGCTGTATTAAGCTTGACCAGGCGGTGGTGCAGTGGATAGAGCATCAGACTGGGATGCAGTTGCCAGCTTGAGCGTGGGCTCATCTGGTTTGAGCAAAAGCTCACCAGCTTGGACCCAAGGTCACTGGCTTGAGCAAGGGTTTACTTGTTCTGCTGAAGGCCCACAGTCAAAGCACATATGAGAAAGCAATAAATGAACAACTAAGGTGTTGCAATGCGCAATGAAAAACTAATGATTGATACTTCTCATCTCTTCATTCCTGTCTGTCCCTGTCTGTCACTCTCTCTGACTCTCTCTCTGTCTCTGTAAAAAAAAAAAAAAAAAAAAAAAAGATACTGTATTAAGAGAGAAATGGTGCTGTGAGGAGGACTCCTGATACCTCTCCCTGAAATGTCAACAAATTCAACAACTAGAGACTGAAAAACAATTTCAGGAGCATCTGAAATACACAACATACATCAAACAAAGGTACAATTGGGCAAAAAGGTGGCTGAAAAACTACTCTGAAGGAAATAGGATGGAGAACGGAGTATTCTCCTTCCCTCACTGACCCGAGGAAACTTTTTTTCATTTGGAACTGTGAGGAAGGGAGGGCTAGGGTGGAGAGATTCAAACTGAAGAGAGAGTGTGCCCATGGCTCAGCCTATGTGGAACTAACCCCAGCAGCAAACCCCAGCAGAGGTGGGCGAGTGGCTTGCCTGTGGAGTGGGCTTTGTTTACCCCTGGTCTCTGAAGAGTTCCTGGATGGAGGGGCTGTGTCAAAGACTGTCAGCAGTGGCCTTATGCATGGGCTGCAGCCAGAGTCTCTGTATAATCCCTGCTCCCCGAACAACAGCGTGCGAGGAGTGCATGAAAGCCTGCTTCCCTACTCCTGGACCTTTCCAGGTGGGGCACCTCCGCCAGCCATATAGGTTAACAAAGCAAATTCCCCGGGAAGAAAACTATGGAAGTGCTGGAAAAAGGGTTCACAGGCAGTTTACAGACAGCCTATGGAGAGCAGACCCACAGATCTCTGAAAGGAGCCTAACCCATAGTCTGCTCACTGCCCAACTGGCTTACGCTGGCAGTGGCTCTGGCTGACGAGGTCTTCTTTCCCACATTTATGATTTAAGAGAACCTGGAGGAGGGACTTGATAGTTCTTAGGGCCTCTCGCTCAGCAGGCAATGACTGGAGGAACTTCCTTCCAGCTGATACAGGGTAAAAAACACATTTCTATGGAACAGACCTCAGAGAACACTGCAGAAGTTGGGCAGGCTGGGCTGTAGGCTTCCTAACAAGGGAGAAGCCTGTGAAGAGCAGCCCTGTGGAGCGCTGAGGCAAATTTAACTAGACATACCCCAGGAACCTTAGAAAGGAGCCTGACCAGAAGTCAGCTCACCCCCCCTGCCTGCTTAAGCTGGTGACTCTGGCTGGCAGAGCTTTTATTCCCAGGGCTGTGCTTTGAGAGGACCTGGAAGAGGGACTTGGCAGCTTTTAAGACCTCTTTTTCTGCAGGCAGTGACTGGGGCATCTTCCTGCCAGCCGATACAGGTTACAAAGTGCAAAAAGCCTGGGGAGAGTAGTCCTGCAAAGCACTGAGGCATACTAGACATACCTGGAGGCTCATAGAAAGACACCTGAGGAGCAATAGGCCCCCAGCCCTGCCTGATTATGCTGGCGGCTTGGGCTGGCAAGACCTTACCCAGAACCCTGCATTGAGTGGGGATAGAGGGAGTTTTTGGCAGCTCTTAGAGCCTCTTGCTCTCCAGGCAATGGCAGCGTCAACCTCACAGCTGGGTCCCCAGGCTGTTGGTTCAGGAAGGAGAGACGGGGGGAGAGGCTTTGGGAAAATGGACTCTCCCGTTATCGAAGCCTGCAAATGCTAACAAGCCCTGTCTACCAATGAGACTGAGGCCTAATTTATGTCACTACCATAACAACACATCAACTGCAAATGTCTACCTAAGAGTGCCACAGGAGCAGAACCTGGGGTACAGTGCCACTGGCCAAAAAGAGAGAGAAAGAAGAAAAAGGAAACCTCTCAAAACCAGAAAAAATCCACAGTCTTTATAACTTTTTCCATTTTTTTGTTTTCATTTTTGAATCTTTTTTCCTTCCACCTTGGTCCTTTTATCCTCTTTCTGTTTTATTCTTTTCTTTTCATTTTGAACTTCATTACCCATAGGTGTTACATTTTTCGTTTTTTTCTCTCTATGAGGGTTATATTTCAAAAACCTTAACTCTCTCCTTTTCTTTCTTTTCTCTTTTTTCTCTCTCTCTTTTGGTTTCTTCTTTTCTCTTTCACTATTCCTCTCATTTGATCCTCACTCACAAACAAATTATTTTATTTTGGATTCAAATTTTTTCTTGTGGCATTTTGTGTGCTTTGTACTTTGCTGTTTATCTCATTAGCATTCCCTCCATCTCTGGCTCACCATTCTATAGTTGTTTTTTTTTCGGAAGCTGGAAACGGGGAGGCAGTCAGACTCCTGCATGTGCCCAACCGGGATCCACCCGGCATGCCCACCAGTGGGCGATGCTCTGCCCATCTGGGGCGTCGCTCTGTCACAACCAGAGCCACTCTAGCGCCTGGGGCAGAGGTCAAGGAGCCATCCCCAGCGCCCGGGCCATCTTTTGCTCCAATGGAGCCTTGGCTGTGGGAGGGGAAGAGAAAGACAGAGAGGAAGTAGAGGGGGAGGGGTGGAGAAGCAGATGGGTGCCTCTCCTGTGTGCCCTGGCTGGGAATCGAACCTGGGACTTCCGCATGCCAGGCCGACGCTTCACCACTGAGCCAACCAATCAGGGCCTCTATATAGTTTTTGTTCCACTTAATACAATAGAATTTGCATCTTTCACTGTATTTTTTTCTTTATTTCTTTTTCTTTTCTCTTTCACTGTATCTTTCAATTGACCATCATTTACAAACAAATTATTTTATTCTTGATCCAAATTTTTCCTTGTAGCATTTTGTGGGTTCTTACCTCGTTTTTTGCCTCTTTGTAACTTCTCCCCAACTCAGGCCTTCTGTTCTATGTAGTTTTTGTTTCATTTAGCACAATATAATTTTCAATTTTCACTGTATTATGTCAAACTTTTTTTAATCTTGTATTTTTTTATCTTTATTTTTTTATTCTTTATCAACTCTTATTAGTGTTATTTACAATACCACTCTCAAATGCCATTAAGGATAAAGAAATCAAATATCATGAATACAAAAGACAAATATGTAGCTTAGATGAGAAAAAATCTATAGAAAATAATTTTAATAGCTAGAAGAGTTAATAATAGAGAATTTAAAATTGAAATTCTAAAAATACTCAGGGATATACAAGAAAGCACAGAAAGGCAATTTAGGGAGCTTAAAAAGCAATTCAATGAACAGAAAGAATACATCACCAAGAAAATCAAACTATGAAAACGAATCAAACAGAGATAAAAAACTCAATTCATGAACTGAAAATTGAGATAACAAGCTTAGCTAATAGAACAGGCCAGATAGAAGAGAGAATTAGTGACACAGAAGACAGGCAACAAGAGGCACTACAAAGAGAAGAGGAGAGAGACTCATGAATTTAAAAAAATAAGAAAGCCCTACAGAAATTTTCTGACTCCATCAAAAGAGCAACATAAGAATAATGGGTATATCAGAAGGAGAAGAGAGAGAAAATGGAATGGAGAACATATTCAAACAAATAATAGATGAGAATTTCCCAAGCCTGTGGAAAGAACTAAAGCCTCAAATTCAAGAAGCAAACAGAACATTGAGTTATCTTAACCCTAATAAACCTACTCCAAAGCACATCATAATGAATTTGGCACAAACCAACGACAAAGAAAAAATTCTCAAGGAAGCCAGGGAAAAGAAAAATACAACATATTAAGAAAGGCCCATTAGATTATCATCAGATTTCTCAGCAGAAACTCTTCTACAAGCTAGAAGAGAATTTACACCAATATTTAAAGTTCTGAAAGAGAGGAACTTTCAGCCAAGAATACTATACTCATCAAAGCTATCTTTCAAATATGAAGGAGAAATAAAAACATCCACAGATACAGGAAAGATGAGGGAATAGCAGAAAACCCCCACTTCAGGAAATACTAAAGGGGGATTTCTGAGCAGATACAAAGAACAAAACTAAACAAAACCACAAGTAAAAGCTCCATCGAGAACACAATAAAATCAAATTTAATCTGTGACAACAAAAACAAAAAAAGAGGAGAGGACAAAGGTTAACAGAAGCAAAGGAGGATGGAGTACAGAACCACTCATGAGATAATGTACTACAATGAACATGATATAGGTACCCTTTCCATTACTTAATGGTAACCACTATTGAAAAGACCACCACAAAAGCACATACATGGCTTGAAAAAAGTATCAACAGAGAAAAGAAGTATGAATTACAACCAAACAAAAAGAAGTGATAGAAAAACAAAAGAGAAGAATCAAACAAGATACAAAACTATCACAAAGCAATATATAAAATGGCAATAGTAAACCCTCAAATGTTAATAATTATACTAAATGTAAATGGATTAAATCACCAATAAAAAGACAGAGTAGCAGAATAGATTAAAAAAGAAAGTCAACTGCATGCTACCTACAAGAAACATATCTAAGCTACAAGGTTAAAAACAAATTCAAAGTAAAAAGCTGGAAAACAATACTCCAAGGAAATAACATCCAAAAAAAAGCAGGTTCTAGCAATACTCATATCTAACAATGCTGACTACAAGACAGCAAATCTAATCAGAGGCAAAAACAGTCATTTCATAGTGATTAAGGGGACATTGAATCAAGAAAACATAACAATTCTTAATATATATGCACCAAACCAAGGAGCACCAAAATATATAAGACAGCTATTGACTGACCTATAAACAAAAACCAACAAAAATACAATCATACTTGGAGACCTAATACACCAATGACAGCTCTAGATTGTTCATCCAAACAGAAAATCAATAAAGAAATATTGACCTTAAGCAAAACACTGGAACAACTGGATATGATAGACATCTGACATCTACAGGACATTTCATCCCAAAGTGCCAGAGTATACATTTTTCTCTAATGTACATGGAACATTCTCAAGACTTGACCATATGTTGGGCTACAAAAATAACATCAAAAAATTCAGAAAGATTGATATCATACCAAGCATATTCTTTGATCATAAAGCCTTGAAACTAGAATTCAGCTGCAAAAAAGAAGTAAACAAATGCACAAAAATGTGGAAACTAAATAACATACTTTTTAAAAATGAGCGGTTAAAGAAGAAATAAAAGCAGAGATCAAAAGTTACATACAGACAAACAAAAATAACAATATGACATATCAGAATTTCTTGAATGCAGCAATATCAGTAATAAGAAGGAAGTTCATATCACTACAGGCCTATATGAACAAACAAGAGAGCCCAAGTAAAACACTTAACTTCACATCTTGAGGAACTAAAAAAAGAAGAACAAAGGCAACCCAAAACCAGCAGAATAAAGGAAATAATAAAAATCAGAGCAGTAATAAATAATATAGAGAACAGAAAAACTATAGAAAAAATTAATAAAACAAAGAGCTGGTTCTTTGAAAAGATCAACAAAATTGACAAACCCTTGGCAAGACTCACTAAGAAAAATAGAGAAAGGACTCAAATAAACAAAATCCAAAATGAAAGAGGAAAAATCAACACAGATATCATAAATATACAAAGACTTTTGTAGAATACTATGAAAAACTATATGCCACCAAATTTAACAATCTAGAAGAAATGGATAAATTACTAGAACAATACAATCTTCCTAGACTAAATCATGATGAAGCAGAAAGCCTAAACAGACCCATAAGCAAGGAGGAAGTAGAAACAACTATCAAAAACCTCCCCAAAATTAAAAGTCCAGGGCCAGAGGGCTATACTAGTGAATTCTATTTAACATTCAAAGAAGACTTGGTTCCTTTTCTACTCAAAGTCTTCCAAAAAAAATCGAAGAAAAAGCAATACTTCCAAACACATTTTATGAGGCCAACAGAACTCTCATACCAAAACCTGGCAAGGACAACACAAAAAAAGAAAACTACAAACCAATATTTCTAATGAATACAGATGCTAAAATACTAAACAAAATACTAGCAAATCGAATACAACAACACGTTAAAAAAATAATACATCGGCCTGACCCATGGTGGCTCAGTGGATAAAGCATCGACCTGGAAATGCTGAGGTCGCCGGTTCGAAACCCTGGGCTTGCCTGGTCAAGGCACATATGGGAGTTGATGCTTCCAGCTCCTCCCCCCTTCTCTCTCTCTGTCTCTCCTCTCTCTCTCTCTCTCTCTCTGTCTGTCTCTCCCTCTCCTCTCTAAAATGAATAAATTAAAAAAAAAATAATACATCATGATCAAGTGGGATTCATCCCAGAATCACAAGGATGGTTCAACATACATAAAAAAGTTAACATAATACACCATATCAACAAAACAAAGGACAAAAACATATGATCCTATCAATAGATGCAGAAAAGGCATTTGATAAAATTCAACACAATTTTATGTTTAAAACACTCAACAAATGGGTATAGAAGGAAAACATCTCAAGATAATAAAGGCCATTTATGATAAACCATATCTAATATCATATTAAATGGCATAAAACTGAAGACTTTTCCCCTAATATCAGGAACAAGACAAGGTTGTCTACTCTCTCCACTCATATTCAATGTAGTGCTGGATTTTCTAGCCAGAGCAATCAGACAAGAAAAATAAATAAAAGGCATTCATATTGGAAAAGTAGAAGTAAAGGCTTCACTTTCTGCAGATGATATGATCCTATACATCAAAAACCCCAAAGACTCTACAAAAAGACTACTAGAAATAATAAACCAATACAGTAAGGTTGCATGATACAAAATGTATATACTAAAGTCCATTGCCTTCCTATATGCCAACAATGAAACATCAGAAAATAAACTAAAAATAAAATAATCCCATTCATGGTTGCAACAAAAAAAATTAAATACCTAGGAATAAACATAACAAAGAATGTAAAGGACCTATATAATGAAAACTACAAAGCATTGTTAAAGGAAATCGAAAACGATACAATGAAATGGAAAAATATTCCTTGTTCCTGGATAGGAAGACTAAATATAGTCAAAATGACTATATTACCCAAAGCGATATACAAATTTAATGCAATTCCCATCAAAATTCCAATGTCATTTTTTAAAGAAATGGAACAAAAAATTATCATATTTATATGGAACTATAAAATACCCCAAATAGCCAGAGCAATCTTAAGGAAAAGAATGAAGCTGGTGGCATTACAATACCTGACTTCAAATTATATTATAGATTCACGACAATCAAAGAAGCATGGTATTGGCACTCAGAAAATAAGACACTCAGACCAATGGAACAGAACAGAAAGCCCAGAAATAAAAACAATTATATATGGTTAAATAATTTTCGATAAAGGGGCCAATAACACACAATGGAGAAAAGAAAGCCTCTTCAACAAATGGTGCTGGGAAAACAGGAAAGCCACATGCAAAAGAATGAAACTCGACTACAGTTTGTCCCCTGGTACTAAAATTAATTCAAAATGGATCAAAGACCTAAATGTAAGACCTGAAACAATAAAGTACATAGAAGAAAACATAGGTACTAAACTCATGGACCTTGGTTATAAGGAACACTTTATGAATTTGACTCCAAAGGCAAGGGAAATGAAGGCAAAGAAAAATGAATGGACTACATCAGACTAAGAAGCTTTTGCCCAGCAAAAGAAACTGACAACAAAACAAACAGACAGCCAACTAAATGGGAACTGATATTTTCAAACAACAGCTCAGATAAGGGCCTAATATCCAAAATATACAAAGAACTCATAAAACTCAACAACAAACAAGCAAACAATCTAATAAAAAAATGGGAAAAGGACATGAAGAGACACTTCTCCCAGGAAGAAATACAAATGGCCAACAGATATATGAAAAGATGCTCATCTTTATTAGAGAAATGCAAATCAAAACTACAATGAGATACCACCTCACACCTGTTAGATTAGCTATTATCAACAAGACAGGTAATAACAAGTGTTGGAGAGGCTGTGGAGGAAAAGGAGCCCTCATCCACTGTTTGTAGGAAGTAAAGTAGTACAACCATTATGGAAGAAAGTATGGTGGTTCCTCAAAAAATTAAAAATAAAGCTACCATATGACCCAGCAATCCCTCTACTGGGTATATACCCCTGAAACTCAAAATCGCTGGTACATAAAGACACATGCAGCTTCATGTTCATTGCAGCATTGTTCACAGTGGCCTAGACATGGAAACAACCAAAAAACCCTTCAATAGATGACTGGATAAAGAAGATGTGGTACATATATACTATGGAATACTACTCAGCCATAAGAAATGACATCGGATCATTTACAACAACATGGTTAGACCTTGATAACACTATACTGAGTGAAATAAGTAAATCAGAAAAAACTAAGGACTATATGATTACATACATAGGTGGGACATAAAAAAGACTCAGAGACACGGACAAGAGTGTGGTGGTTATGGGGGGAGGGGAGAAGTGGGAGGGGGTGGAGGGAGGGAAGTGGCAGAAAGAAAACCAGATAGAAGGTGACAGAAGACAATTTGACTTTGAGTGGTGGGTATGCAACATAATCAAATGTCAAAATAACCTGGAGATGTTTTCTCTGAACATATGTACCCTGATTTATCAATGTCACTCCATTAAAATTAAAAAAAGAAAAGATACTGTATTACTTGCTCAAGGAAACATAGACTAATGGATTAAAATTGAGAGTCCATAGATAAATCCACACATCTGGGTTTAACTGATTTTCAACAATAGTTCTTCCATAGCTATCAATAGGAAAGGAACAGTTTTTTCAACAAATCCTGCTGAGATAATTGAATGGCTACATGCAGAAAGAAAAGTGAAGTTAGGTTGTTACTTCACAGTATATGAAAAAATTTAGTCAAAATGGATAAAAGACCTAAAGGTAAGAACTAAAATTATACAACTTTTAGAAGAAAACAAAAGATTAAATCTTTGAAACCTTGGGTTTACTAAAGGGTTCCTGGATATGACATTAAAACTCAACAAAAAAAAAGAATAAATACATTAATTAAAAAATGCATAAACTGAATTTTATCAAAACTAACAATTTTCTGCTTCAAAGGGTATATATCAAGAAATTTCAAAGATGATCCACAGAAGGGGAACACATATTTGAAAATCATAACCCTGAAAAGGGACTTATATCATAAAGAACTCTTACAATTCTAAAACAAAAAGAAAAATAACCCAATTTAAAATAAATAATTGATCTCAATAGTTATCAACAGAATTTAGAAATTTATGTTTATATAATGAATAATATAAATATAATCATAGAAACATAAATTTGGACAAAATAAGCCAAAGAAAAATATTTATAGTATAATATCATTTTTATAAAACAAAAACAGACCATTTTGTACTATGGTGATAAAAGTCAGGGCAGTGGGTACCCTTCCTGGGGCAGAAAACTGGAAGTCAGCAGAGGAAGGTTTCAGAACGGCTGGTAACTTACTTTTTCTTGATGTTTGTGCTGATATAGAGATGTTTATTTTATAAAAATTTATTGAGAAGTGCATTTCTAATATGTGCACTTATCTGCATATACACTTGATTCAGTAAGAGCATTACGAATGGATGTGGATAGATGTTTTCCAAAGGGTTTTATGAGTTAAATTAACCTTAAGAAAAATCAATATACGGTATATTACTCTTTTTTTAAAAAATATACTGTTCTCTTGATCATATATATTTTTGTTTTATTATTTTAAATTTATACTATGCCTTATACTGGGAAAGTTTGAAGTTAGATTTGAGAGAATAAAAAGGTATAGCAAGACACAGGTGAAAGAGAAGGAAAGAAAAAGTGGAGTTAGAAAGTAGAAGCAAATGACTATAGTTATTACCTGTATTGAAAAGTGATTTTCCTTTCTTTGATCAGCCTTTGCCTTTTTTGTGTGTGTCTCTTTAATTATCTCTATCTTTTATTTAGCTTGATGTATAGATACTTAATTAGCAAAATGAAGGCGCATCCTTACTCTGTACACTGTTAGAATTTTACCTAGTTTATATTTGTGCAGATAATATCCAGAGGACCTCTTCTGAGTCTCTGAAGTAGTTTGTGTGAGTCCTCAGCAAGAGGAGGTGCTAGGAGGGGTGTACCCCTTCCGCCCTAATATTGCAGCCCTTATGACAGGGGTCCCCAAACTTTTTACACAGGGGGCCATTTCACTGTCCCTCAGACCATTGGAGGGCCGGACTATAAAAAAAAACAACTATGAACAAATCCCTATGCACACTGCACATATCTTATTTCAAAGTAAAAAAACAAAACGGGAACAAATACAATATTTAAAATAAAGAACAAGTAAATTTAAATCAACAAACTGACCAGTATTTCGATGGGAACTATGCTCCTCTCACTGACCACCAATGAAAGAGGTGCCCCTTCCGGAAGTGCGGTGGGGGCCGGATAAATGGCCTCAGGGGGCCGCATGTGGCCCGCGGGCTGTAGTTTGGGGACCCCTGCCTTATGACCTCATTCTCCTTTGAGCTCACACAGCCCTTGCCTCTATTGCCAAAATTGGTGTTCATTAAAGACAATCTTGTTACAGTAAAAAAAAAAAAAAAAGAAAAAAAAGGAGATTTACTCCATTTGCCAATTTCTAACACTATCAGAAATTTAAAATAATATGCTATTTTGCCTGACCAGGCGGTGGCACAGTGGATAGAGTGTCGGACTGGGATGCGGAAGACCCAGATTCGAGACCCCGAGGTCGCCAGCTTGAGCGTGAGCTCATCTGGTTTGAGCAAAAATTCACCAGCTTGGACCCAAGGTCGCTGGCTCAAGCAAGGGGTTACTCGGTCTGCTGAAGGCTCGTGGTCAAGGCACATATGAGAAAGCAATCAATAAACAACCAAGGTGTCGCAGTGTGCAACAAAAAACTAATGATCGATGCTTCTCATCTCTCCGTTCCTGTCTGTCTGTCCCTGTCTATCCCTCACTCTGACTCACTCTCTGTCTCTGTAAAAAAAAAAAAAAAAAGTAATAATAATAATATGCTATTTAAAAAAAAAACCCTCCGGAGGACCCGGGTTTGATTCCTGGCCAGGGCACACAGGAGAAGCGCCCATTTGCTTCTCCACCCCTCCGCTGCGCTTTCCTCTCTGTCTCTCTCTTCCCCTCCCGCAGCCAAGGCTCCATTGGAGCAAAGATGGCCCAGGCGCTGGGGATGGCTCTGTGGCCTCTGCCTCAGGCGCTAGAGTGGCTCTGGTCACAACATGGCGATGCCCAGGATGGGCAGAGCATCGCCCCCTGGTGGGCAGAGCGTCGCCCCTGGTGGGCGTGCCGGGTAGATTCCGGTCGGGCGCATGCGGGAGTCTGTCTGACTGTCTCTCCCTGTTTCCAGCTTCAGAAAAATTAAAAACAAAACAAAACAAAAAAACCCTCATCAAAACAGTTTTGAGATACTGGACTGCTAAATCATTCTTCCTTTCTTTCCAGGCTGGAAGTACGGGTTCTGCTGCTACAACTTCAGAGTTGTGTCATCTTGGAAAAGTTAAGTATGTGGCCAAGGCTTGTTTTCAGGCAACACCTATTATTCAAATAAAAAAATGAAAGAATCGTAACTTAAAGCGCCTCTGTCATAATTGCATGTAGGGAGAACTCAGCTATCATTTTTCAGGGAGCTGTACTATCACTATGTTTAATCTTCATTTATAGTTTTGTACATTTCTTTAGTCTCTTTGTAGATGTCTCTACTCTAAGGCAGTGACCCTATAATTTGAACAATTCATTCATCTTTTTTGTTTTTAATAGTCTGAGGAGCCTCATTTCAGTTAGATTCATGTTTTTTTTTTTCTTTCTTTTTAATGCTGTGTTCAGTTGTATGCTAAGTACCATAACAAAACTTTATGTCTCCTGCATTTAAATACATAAACTTGGCACCTAGGAACTACACACTAACTATAAAGGATGACAGAGTTCATTTCAATCCTTGCTCTGTCCATGTCAGATCAGGTGGCAAGGACTGCTTTATTTGAAAACCACCTGTTAAGACAGCATGGTAGGCTTGACTTCTCATTATCTTGGTAAAATGTACCATGTGCTTGGCTCCGGGATTTTGCTTTTGGATATGTGAGCTACCCTTGACAGTTCTCTTGCTTACATAGTTGCTTTGTATTTGCTCAGACTTGATTTAATTTCTTGTAATATTTTGTGGCTCTCTGACCTCTTACTTCAATCTACCTCTGCTGTCAAATAAATAAATAAGCAAATATCCTAGCTCTGGGAAACAAGACAGATGATTACTCTGTGATATGTGTGTTTTGATGACAAAGATGGGACTATGACCATTATTGTTTTTGTTTTTCTTTCTCAAGACAATTCATGGTTGTCAATATTTGAGAGAGAAGAAACATTTTTACATTTCATGTGATTATATAAATAGTTGTGACATATAGACAAGACTGAAAAGATATTCCAGTAGCAGTCACTGCCAGTAGACACATCTTTCTTTTTTTTTCTTTTTTTTTTTGTATTTTTCTGAAGCTGGAAACGGGGAGAGACAGTCAGACAGACTCCCGCATGCGCCCGACCGGGATCCACCCCGCACGCCCACCAGGGGCGATGCTCTGCCCACCAGGGGGCGATGCTCTGCCCTCCAGGGCATTGCTCTGCCCCGACCAGAGCCACTCTAGTGCCTGGGGCAGAGGCCAAGGAGCCATCCCCAGCACCCGGGCCATCTTTGCTCCAATGGAGCCTTGGGTGCAGGAGGGGAAGAGAGAGACAGAGAGGAAGGAGGGGGGGTGGAGAAGCAAATGGGCGCTTCTCCTATGTGCCCTGGCTGGGAATCGAACCCGGTTCCCATGCACGCCAGGCCGACGCTCTACCGCTGAGCCAACCGGCCAGGGCCAACACATCTTTCAAGAAAGTAAAAGAATTAAAAACACATTAATAGTGAGCTTTCTTAATTGAAAAGAACTTAACACTAGATAAAATCCTTCATTCACTCCCTTGTGATTCAAAAATTCTAAACGTAGACTCAAAGGGCTTGGCCTCGACTCTCCGTTTTGCCACTGATAGCATGACATTAAATTAGCCACTTAACTCCTTGGGCTTCAGGGTCTTCATTTGATTTTTCTTAAATTAATAGCTTTGAGTAGGTTATTTTGAAAGTATAATTTATGCTCTTCTTCTATCATTGCCATTTATTTGTTATCTAACATGCAATGAAGTGGGCTTTACTTCTATCATCTCACTTGAACCTCCAAATGACCCTAGGAAAAGAGCTTTTACTGGCACCTGCAGTTTACAGATGAGTCAACTGCAGCAGAAATATAAGGTAAACATCTTATTCAGGGTAACACAGCTGGGCAACGACAGAGCCGAAAACCCAACGGTTTCTGTAGGCTCCGGAGCCCTTTATGGTACCGCCGCATATTGTCATCCTACTTTTATGAGAGGCAGTCTACTCTCTTTTCTCAATGAGCATGTTCTGGAGCCAGTCTGCACAGGCAAAACCCAGTTCTGCCACTGACCCCCTGTGCAGCCCTTAACAAGTTATTATGCTCCTGTGTCTGTTTCACAGTGTATGAAAGGGGATAACAATTGATACTGCTTTGCAAGATTGTTGTGAGGTTTAAAAAAGTTAGTACATATAAAGTACTCAGGACAATTCCTGATACAATAAGCACTCATTCAGTGTTACCCACTGCTATTTTTATTCTCATCCTTTTAAGTCCCAGGAGAGCATGAGATTAAAATCAGCTCTTGTATAGATGTGATTTCATTGCATCAAATATTTTTCTGTTTAATACTGTTCACTTTGCATGACAAATAGTCCAGTTCTTGCTCTAAATTGGAACTGTGCAAATCCAACGAAATTTCATTTGTTCCATAATAGCCTTGCAGATTTGATTTAAAAATTAAAATGAAAAATCTCTTTATGTAATACATGACTGTACCAGGACATGTAACTCCTGTCAATTACACGGCAATGCCCATTGTCATAGCGAATCATTTCTGAGGAGATATGAAATTGAATGGCACCATATGATGACACCATTTTAAGGCAGAGTATGTATGCCCACGTGTGCACACATACATACACACAGGTGAGATTAGATTCAGAACACTTCCATACCAGTTCTAGTTTTGGAGATTCTTTCTACTAAAATAGAAAAATAAATTAAATTTGTATGGTGTTAAATTTCCTTATCTCTAAATTAAACATAACACTTATTCCTTTATTTGGGCTAGTTAAAAATGAAGCTAGCTAATTTGAGGATGATATAGATACTAACATCTGTAATAGAGTGTTTTGTAAAATGCTAAATTCTCTCTAACACCAGTATGCATTGTCACTGAAACTTATTCTTTTTTTTAAATAAAACTTTGCTCTAAATTCAATCTGATTTTACAATGACCTTTCATACAACACAGTTTCTGATTCTGGGTGCTAATATTACTGTGCTTGTCTTCTATAAGAGATCAAATACTTTATTGTTTACAGGGTTACATAGATTATCTTCTCCAGTGGAGGTTTACAGCAAGGACCTACAGGAAGGAGGGCACAGGGGAATCATCTCACAAGTTGCATTGTTCTCTCATCTTAGTTATTAAGAATTGTGTAATGCACTTAGAACAGTGATTTTCAACTAGTGTACTGCAAGAATTTTTAAACTGTGTAAGACCTGACTATTTAGTCAGGAGCACCGACCTCTTTTCTTTAGACTGTCAAATTTTAAAAAATGACAACAGCCAACACAACCATAGCCATCGGTTGAATGAATCAAAATTATACCTATTGTTTTTTGTCTGATCAGCAAAAAAATATGATACATTTTTTGGTGTGCTACAGAACTTTAGTAATTAGTTTATCTGTGCCATGAGATGAAAAAAGTTGATAATTGCTGACTTAGAATAATACAGTGAGACCTAGTAGCCTACATTTTCCTTGCTCACTAGAATATCAAAAGAAGATATCAATGGGCTGCCACTCTGAGTTCCTCTATCAGGCAGAATTTGCTCCTTAGCAGTCTGTGTCCAGCTTGTAGATTGTCAACTCTCATTTATGAACTTGCCCCCAACCTAGCCCAGTGTAGTTGGGATCACAGAATTAGTTTCTCTAGTAGAGCAAGCTCTACCAACTATAACGCAAATTTACAACTGTTGGCCACTTTTTCTTAATTGAGTGTGTTTCCAAGGCTTGAAGTTCATGGATTACTTCTTCAGTTTCTCTGGTATGCCTGTTTTGAGGTTTATTTATTTATTTTTAAAATCATGTTCCTTGATTTTAGCCCTCAGTTCCAGTAACTGCTGTTTTTTTTTTTTTCTCTCCAGCACTATACATTAAAACAAATTAGCTTGCCAAAATTGATTGAGTGATTAAAGACAATTCTGCCATATTTTCTTTTGATGCTGAATGGGCAGGATTTCTAAGGGGACTTCAAGAGTTAGTAAGTTTTATGCCCTGGAGCTAGTACCGGGCTTATGAAACCAACAATATCCCATGATATTCTGGACCCAGATTTTTTTGTCTCACCATTAGATGAAGATTTTGTAAGAACAGAAAATAACTAGTGGCCATAGGCCTGCCCATTACTAATCATTGCGCAGACCTTTTCACTGTATTTGAATATCTAATGCATAGCAATCACTAAACCTAAAGCCCATAGTAAAGAAGTTTTTTCTCTTAAATATGTGTAGATGTTCTTCATGTAGAATTTGAAAGTTATTCAAGGTCAAGACTTAAGTGTTTATGTATTGTGACCTCTCTCTCTCTCTTTTTCTGTCTTTCTTAGGTACATCTAGCTCTTTCCCAATTTTATTTGGTTGCATTTTCCCCCTAACTTTGCCTGATTTACCAATATAGTGTTAGTGATTTTTTTAAGTGCAGACCTGTATGAAATTGTAAAATCAGGATACAGTGAAAAGCATAATATCATCAAATGCTTATGCCATGGACTAAATATAATTACACAGCTTGGGATACAGCCAGAGACAATTGCTATTGGAATTTTAATGTCAAGTAGCAAGAGATTTCCATCTACTTTCATTTGAAAGTTCATGGGTAGGTGTCAATCATTTTATCTGTTTTTGGAAATAGAACCACAGTGTTTCAATTTGTTTTCCAATTAATTCTTCTCCATCATTATATTCTCACTATTATTCTGCTGCAAATATGTTCTTCAAAATCTGGATATGACCTCTATTGAAGAGCTGTTTCTTGCTTCTCTGAACATATATGTAGGCGAAGAGATGCAGCTGTGTAATTTATTTGGATTTGATACCAATATGATAATAACATGCTTCTAATTGTCAGATATTCCAAGAGAAAGCTAAATATTTTATGAAATGAAAAATAAAGTTTTATTGACCATTAACTTTTATAAGCTAGTTTCAAGGTAGCACCTTGAAACACTCCAAATTGTTGCCTCACTTTTTATTTATGAGCCATTTTATCACTAAGTGGTTTTGAAAAAATAGCAAGAACTATTAGAGAGATCATGTATTTAAAGACATAGATAATATATTAATGCAATTAGTGTTTCTATAGTTCTATTGCATATCCTGTTGAAGTTATAAAATTTATTTAAATACTGCCCTATAAAAAGTAAGTAATTACATTTGATTTTAGAAATGCACATTTGATCTGGTAAACATTAAAATGAATTATTATTATTTTGACTGTTTTGGTTGAGCGATTAATATGTAAATCCTAAATAATGTTGTTGTTTTTTTAGCACTAACATTTGACCTTGCCATGGGGGAAATTTCTTTAGATTACACTAATGAGTTTGTATCAATCATCATCTCTTATGTAATCCAGACTTGCCACCTTCCAGCTGAAACTGAACAGTTCTGTACAGTGCTTGATCCTGGTGTCCTCTTGGAGCGCGGGGTACTTTCCACCAACCCACTAGCCTCCAATGCCCATTTCCCTGGGGCTTCCTTTTTAGTCTTTCTGCATGCCTTCTCATTGCTGACCTTGAATACCTTCCCTTAATATCTTACTCTAGATTTGTTCCTTTTAAAATTTATTTATTGAGTTAATGACTTATTGATTTAGAGAGAGAGAGAAGGAGAAGGGAGAAGAGAGAGACAGGAAGCTAGAAAGGGAGAGAGAAGCATCAATCTGTTGTTCCACTTAGTTATGCATTCATTGATTGCTTCTTGAATGTGCCCTGATCAGGGATTGAACATGTAACCTTGGTACATTGGGACGATACTTCAACCAACTGAGCTACCTAGCCAAGGCCTAAACATTGTTGTTCTTATGGCCACATCCATGACTGTGTCAGTGGCTTGGCAGGATTAGAAAAAGGATAAAGTGATATAAATATTGATTTGTAGAAGGCCTACCTACAAGTTTTCCAGACATACCAGATATATATGAATTATAGTTTAGACTTTAGCTTACACCTACTGCTATTCCCAAAGAATTGTTAAGCAATCTAATGGCACACAGTGCTACATTATGTATCACACAAATATATAATATAATGATCCTTACCTGGCCTATTTGAAATGATTCTCAGTGCTTATCACAGTTTATTGTCCATATATAATAAATAAACCTTTGCTGAATGATTTAATAAAGGTAAAACTGTTAAGACCAACACTGTAGCATACATACATAAATTCATATCACTCATTCAACAGACATTTAATAAGGACAGATTTTATGTGAGCTATTATATAAATAATGTTATTGAATCGCCACTACAAGGCTTAAAGAAGGTAAGACACTCAAAGTCAGACAGCCAGTAAGTTATTAGTCAGATTACTAACACAAATTTGTTTTACATCTCATGCTATTTCACTTTACTCTACATTACCTAGAGATGTACAAAAATAGCAGAGTAATAAAATTATTAAGAATGATAATAGTTAACACCTCCTTAATTCATCCAATGTGTTAGGCATTTAGCTAAGAGTTTTAGATTACTTATGATATTTATTGAATAATATTCACAACACTCTCTGTAATAATAATTATTGTTTCTATAATACAGATGCAAAACAAGAGCTCCAGAGATCCAAGTCATATGCTCAGAAAAAGTAAATAGCAGACCTAAATTTTACCCCCTGGCTGTGTTACTGTAAACTCATGCATTTAATTATGGGGATAAATGTGAATAAGATAAAAGACTATGAATATAAAATTTAGGATAAATTATTTACAAAGGTAGGTTTTAAGGCAGGATATAGAGTTTTGGTGAAAGGTTCTATACCTAAACAGGTATAATGAAATACTTGAGCATTTCTTGATATTTCTGAGCAAGGCTTTTTCTGGAGAGGTTTAAATTATGGAAGTATTTATGAAAGACCAACACATGGAAAGATTAAAAAAGGGGATTTGAGCAACTTAGACATTCAATTCCATGGAAAATGATCTAAGGCAAAGGGACAGGAATGGATAAAAGCATTTTTTTTTTAATTATTTTCTGTCCAGAGTTGACTATAAACACAGGGAAGTAATAGGAAGTTTAGATTAAGGAATTCGGGCACAGATAAATATTTTTGAGGAGTTTTATGAAGAATAAGATCTTATACTTTTTATCTTATTTTTATTAATTTTAATGCAGTGGCATTGATAAATCAGGGTACAAATGTTCCGAGAAAACATCTCCAGATTATTTTTACCTTTGATTATGCTGCATGCCCCTCACTCAAAGTCAAATCGTCCTCTGTCACCTTCTATCTGGTTTTCTTTGTGCCCCTACCCTCCCCCTACCCCATCCCTTTCCTTCCTCACCCCCTCCCCACCCCTCCACCCCACTCCCTGTTACCATCACATTCTTGTCCATGTCTCTGAGTCCCATTTTTATGTCCCATCTATGCATAGGTTCATATAGTTCTTAGTTTTTTCTGATTTACTTATTTCACTCCATATAATGCTATCAAGGTCCATCCATGTTATTGTAAATGATCCGATGTCATCATTTCTTATGGCTGAGTAGTCTTCCATAGTATATATGTACCAAAGCTTTTTAATCCACTCGTCCTCTGACGGACACTTGGGCTGTTTCCAGATCTTCACTATTGTGAACAATGCTGCTATAAACATGGGGGTGCATTTCTCCTTCTGGAACCGTTCTATGGTGTCCTTGGGGTATATTCCTAAAAGTGGAATGGCTGGGTCAAAAGGCAATTCGATTTTCAATTTTTTGAGGAATCTCCATACTGTTTTCCACAGAGGCTGCACCAGTCTGCATTCCCACCAGCAGTGCAGGAGGGTTCCCTTTTCTCCACATCCTTGCCAGCACTTATTCTGTGTTATTTTGTTAATGAGCGCCATTCTGACCGGTGTGAGGTGATATCTCATTGCAGTTTTAATTTGCATTTCTCTAATGATTAGTGATGTTGAGCATTTTTTCATATGCCTATTGGCCATCTGTATATCCTCTTTGGAGAAGTGTCTATTCATTTCTTTTTCCCGTTTTTTGATTGGATTGTTTGTCTTTCTGGTGTTGAAATTTACAAGTTCTTTATAAATTTTGGTTATTAACCCCTTATCAGATGTACTGTCAAATATGTTCTCCCATTGTGTAGTTTGTCTTTTTATTTTGTTCTTATTGTCTTTGGCTGTGTAAAAGCTTTTTAGTTTGATATAGTCCCATTTGTTTATCCTGTCTTTTATTTCCCTTGCCCGTGGAGATAAATCAGCAAATATATTGCTGCGAGAGATGTTGGAGAGCTTACTGCCTATAAAGTACCTAGGAGTACATTTAACCAAGGAGACTAAAGACTTGTACTTGGAAAATTATAAAACATTGATAAAAGAAATCAAGGAAGATACAAACAAGTGGAAGCATATACCATGCTCATGGTTAGGAAGAATAAACATCATTAAAATGTCTATATTACCCAAAGTAATTTATAAATTCAATGCAATACCAATTAAAATACCAATGACATACTTTAAAGATATAGATCACATATTTCAAAAATTTATATGGAACCAAAAGAGAACACGAATAGCCTCAGCAACCTTAAAAAAAGAAGAATAAAGGGGGAGGTATCACACTTCCTGATATCAAGCTATACTACAAGGCCATTGTACTCAAAACAGCCTGGTACTGGCATAAGAACAGGCACATAGATCAATGGAACAGAATGGAGAACCCGGAAATAAACCCACAACTCTGTGGACAACTGATATTTGACAAAGGAGGTAAGGGCATACAATGGAGTAAAGACAGCCTCTTCAACAAATGGTCTTGGGAAAATTGGACAGCTACCTGCAAAAAAATGAAACTAGACCACCAACTTATACTATTTACAAAAAAAAAAATCTAAATGGATAAAAGACTTAAATGTAAGGCGTGAAACCATAAGCATCTTAGAAGAAAATATTATACTTTTTTTAAAAAGGCATATAATTTAACTCTACATTTACTTTACTGATATAACAAAATGCCATTACTGTGATCAATTAAAGAAATTGTGACATTTTCTACAATTTTTGTGTGTGTGTATTTTTCTGAAGTGAGAAGTGGGGAGGCAGAGAGACAGACTCCTGCATGCGCCTGACCAGGGTCAACCCGGCACGCCCACTAGGGGGCAATGCTCTGCCCATCTGGGCCATTGCTCCATTGCAACCAGAGCCATACTAGTGCCTCAGGCGAAGGCTATAGAGCCATCCTCAGTGCCCGAGCCAACCCTGCTCCAATTGAACCTTGGCTGCAGGAGGGGAAGAGAGAGATAGAGAGAAAGGAGAAGAGGGAAGGGTTGAAAAGCAGATGGGTGCTTCTCCTGTGTGCCCTGGCCAGGAATTGAACCTGGGACGTCCATACTCTGGGCTGACACTCTACCACTAAGCCAGCTGGCCAAGGCTTCCTACAATTTTTTTTGGTAACACATAACTTAAAGGCAAATATAGAAGGGATAAAACAAAGCAATTTTGTGTGGCTTAATTTTAATTTTTGATTTGATTAGTATCTCTAACTTAAGTTCACATTAAAATAAATAACATTTTTCTCTATTCATAGAAAATAATCTCATTGTAAAGGTTAATAACTTAGAACAAAGGCAGCAATTTTCTTTAGAATTGGCTTGATGTAAAGGGAAAAATATTTGACCACTGCCAACGTTGAAGTTTATCGTTATAGCCATTTGAGTGTGATTGAACTAAATAAAAGAGCTTTTGCTAATTTTTAATTTTTTTATTTATTTGTTCATTTTAGAGGGGAGGGAGAGAGAGAGAGAGAGAGAGAGATAGAGAGAGAGAGAGAGAAGGGGGGAGGAGCAGGAAGCTTCAACTCCCATATATGCCTTGACCGGGCAAGGCCAGGGTTTTGAGCTGGCAACCTCAGCATTCCAAGTCAACGCTTTATCCACTGTGCCACCACAGGTCAGGCCTGCTAATTTTATAATAAGAATTTTCTTATACATATTACTTACATTTAAGTGAAGTGATTTTACTCTCTTTACCCATAAAAAGATAACATTTAAGACAGTTTTCTCTGAGAGGTCATTGGCAGATATAATACATTTTTTAGTTTGTTTTGTTTTGCTTTAAAGTTAAGGAAGAGTGACTTATCTTTCTAAAGATCCTCATATTTCACTTAGACATTGAAACTTTCACAGAAATTATATCAACAATGTCAACTTGGAAATACCTCCCACATTCTCAAGTATGTTAACATATGAAGATTAAGTTGAATAAATAATATTGTTTAATTTAAAGAGTCTGTTAAGGACTAGAATAAACTTTTAAAAGTATGTATACTTGACTTCAGTTTCAACTTCTTCTTAAACTTGAGAAACACTGTTCTTTCAGCATATGCAAGGTGCTCCAAAATCCCCAGAGATCCAACCTGTACTATTTTAAACATTTGTAATAAATTTTGTCTTTGCCCTCTGTTTACTTTTTTAAAAATCATAATTACAATGGAGCTTTGAATACAGAAAGGCTGGATTAATCTCACTGTAAAATATTTCAAAGAATATTATCATATATAGTATTCACCTTTTAGGGAAGGCTTCATTCATATGAGTAATCATACCTGCGATGGACAGTCATAATCAGAACAGATCATCATGGCATCATCACAGTACTGCGCGTTATCATGGGAGAACCTGTAGGATAACCTACACATGGTTCTACACATCTGATGTGGTGTCGGGAGCTAGCTTATGGATGTCAAGAGCATAAGCCCACCATCGCAATCTCCATCAGCCAACCTTTGACAAGTCACCCCTAATTAAACACAATGTCCAATTAAAAACCAAATAACCAGTACTTGGTGGCTTATCCAAAAATATTCCTTAGAGTTTTGTTTCAACATGCCACCTGTAGTGTCTACTCTATAGAAATTTTGAAGTTTTTGCAGGGGTGGGCAAAGAAGGTTTACATGTGTTCATATGTAAAATAATACCATAATTAATAAATGATAATACAAAAGTAAACTGTGTTTTGTATACTCTCAACTGTAAACCTTTTGCTCACCCTGTATATAATATATAGTATTATAATATATTACTATATAATATATAGTATTATATGATTATATATAATACATATTAAATGTAATATTCCATTTATTATTAGATATATTATATTTAATACAGTATTATAATATATAATACAATACTATGTAATTATATGTACTATATTATATATAATCTTAAATATTTTTGTTATAATATATAATACATTCATTTCTATTGAATTTACTATCCAAGTATTTGGATTGAAAATACTATCCAAATAGGTTCTACATATTCATAAGAAACATCTCCCTTATAAGTGAGCCCAATTCATGCCCATACCCTGAGATAGGTCAAGTCACAATTCTGCCAACTTACTCAAAGAGATCCTATTACCCAAGTCTTTTTGTAATAATCTCTTCTTTAGATCTTACTATATTTCTCCCCTCCTTTAAATTTTGTGGCACCACTTGCTTTGTTTGCCTAAATTTTCTAAATACCTTTTTTTTATTTCTGTCCTCAGTCCTCTGCTCTTTTGAATCCCTGACTTCTCCAAACAGTCCCACTCACTCTGCAATAAGGGCACGTTTGCTAATGAAGAGCAGGCAGGTCTCTCCTGTAACCCAGATCTATAGCCCCAGCAGCCTGCCAGCTATCTCCACGTCTATGGCTCCTGTTCAGAATGGAAACAGTGAACCGACCAAACAAGCAAAGCAACAAATCTAGGTTTTCTCATGTGTAGCTATTTAAATGACATCACAACTAGATGCAGTCACCTAAGGCAGATTTGTCTTTGTGTCATTAACAGCACTGTCTCTTACATTGCCCCCTTTAGTAGACCATTGGATCTTGTTGATTGTACAACTTAGATCTTTTAATCATGTGTATTTTGTACATTTTTTGACCCTACTTAGTCCAAACTCCTGCAGTTTTTCAGACAAAATCAAGAAAGAACCTCCTCCATTTCTTTGCTGTAATTATATCCACACACCCATGCCACACAGATACACACACTGCCTGTCCTTCACACTGTTGCAAATTGGATCTTATCATTCTCATTAAAATCTTTCCGCCCCTGGCCGATTGGCTCAGCGGTAGAGCGTCGGCCTAGCGTGCGGAGGACCCGGGTTCGATTCCCGGCCAGGGCACACAAGAGAAGCGCCCATTTGCTTCTCCACCCCTCCGCCGCGCTTTCCTCTCTCTCTTCCCCTCCCGCAGCCAAGGCTCCATTGGAGCAAAGATGGCCCGGGCACTGGGGATGGCTCTGTGGCCTCTGCCTCAGGCACTAGAGTGGCTCTGGTCGCGGCATGGCGGCGCCCAGGATGGGCAGAGCATCGCCCCTGGTGGGCGTGCCGGGTGGATCCCGGTCGGGCGCATGCGGGAGTCTGTCTGACTGTCTCTCCCTGTTTCCAGCTTCAGAAAAATGAAAAAAAAAAAAAAATCTTTCCAAAATACCTTCAGGATTTCTTTCGGGCTAAAATCATGGAACACAGACCCTTCAAAGTCTGGAACTTAACTTCTGTTTCATATTTGATGCTGTGTATCAGGCATGTGATTCTCCTTCTGCCTAAAATGTACTTGCTTCTAACCCATCTAAAAAAGAATAAAAAATTCTTTCATCTTTTGCTAAAAATTGACCTGAACACAACCTTCAAAAAAAAATTATTTTTTCGGCCCCAGTCAAGAGCCCCAGGCCCTTGCTCTGTGCACCCAGAGTCCTGCATCTTATTTTTACAGGAGTAACCACACTTTAATACGCCCAGTAATTCATTTGTCCCCTTTATATCATAATCTCTTTGAGGGCAGTGACCCTGCTTT
This sequence comes from Saccopteryx leptura, assembly GCF_036850995.1. Lineage (NCBI taxonomy): Eukaryota > Metazoa > Chordata > Mammalia > Chiroptera > Emballonuridae > Saccopteryx > Saccopteryx leptura. The sequence continues at coordinate 281,788,851 of NC_089505.1, read as the reverse complement.
ATCTAATTTTAAATATGTATTATTTTTTAAATTAAAATTTATTTTAAAATGTAGTGCATTTATTATTGAATGCACTTAATATTATGTGGTAAATAAATATTTGCAGAATAAAGATATAAGTTTAAAAATATGATATAGAAAATGTTCTTTTTTATTTTACTTGAAAAGGCTATTAATTTTTATTCCCCTCCTCATTTCTATTATTACATTTTCCCAAGTGTTTAAAAGAAAAAACAATCCCTCAGAGAAATAATAATATTCTTTTTAAAATTGTTATTTATTAATTTTAGCAAGAGAGGAAGGGAAAGAAAGAGAGAGACAGGAACATCAGTCTATTATTGTATGTGCCCTGACTGGGGATTGAACTAGCAACGTGTGCACTTTAGACAATACTAACTGACACACCCAGGCAAAGCATAATAATAATAATAATAATAATAATAATAATAATAATGTTCTTTTAAAATAGGTAGTTTCTGCCCTAGCCAAATGGCTCAGTGGTAGACGGTTGGCCCAGCATGTGGAAGTCCCAGGTTCGATTTCAGTTAGGGCACATAGGAGAAGTGACCATCTGCTTCTCCACCCCTACTCCTTCTTTCCCTTTCTTTCTCTCTCTCCCTCCTGCAGCCATGGCTTAAATGGTTAGACTAAAGATGGCTCCATGTTCTCCACCTCAGGCATTAAAATAGCTCAGTTGCTGAGCAATGGAGCAGCGGCCCCAGATGGGCAGAGCATAGCCCAGTAGGGGGCTTACCCAGTGGATCCTCGTCAGGGCATACATGAGAGTCTGCTCTTGACCTCCCTACCTCTCACTTAATAAACAAATAAATACATACATACATAAATAAAAAATAAATTTTCTTAAGAAACAAAAATAGGTAGTGTCTGGATTCTCTAAATAGCTAAACATTTAAAATTTGTGATTTTTAAAAAAAATATTTATTCATTGGGTTAACATAGGTTAATAAACTTATACAGGTTTCAAGTGTAAAA